>NW_023425520.1:11312311-11912311 GCF_014108245.1 Pipistrellus kuhlii | reverse complement strand
TTATCTGGCAGACCCATGGCTAACCCCAGGTTTTAATAGGGGATCATGCCTTTCTTACGCCATGGTGAGCTACAAAATTGAAGACTTTTCAGGGCCAGCTTTTCCTATCTTATATAAATTGTATCTCTATAAGTTCCATTTACACAGGGATCTGAGCTATCTATTTTTTTTAATATATTTTATTGATTTTTTACAGAGAGGAAGAGAGAGGGATAGATAGTTAGAAACATCAATGAGAGAGAAACATCCATCAGCTGCCTATTGCACACCCCCCTTTGGGGATGTGCCCGCAACCAAGGTACATGCCCTTGACCAGAATCGAACCTGGGACCTTTCAGTCTGCAAGCCGACGCTCTATCCACTGAGCCAAACCAGTTTCGGCTATCTAGTCTTTTTTATCACTGTTACCTATAGACATAAGTTCTTAAACATGGGTTTGGCTATAATTAGATTGTATTATAGTCCTGTCCATTAACCAATAAGTAGGCAAGTCCATTGAGCGTGTGGCTGGAGCAATGGGTGAGGCGTTGATAAAAGGAATAAGAGTGCCGCAGGTGGGAAGTGTTCAGACTCCATGGAATGGTAAGTGCTCTTTTTTGAAGCTCCTATTAAAGATAAAAGGAGAAAATGTGTCCTCAGGTGGCCAGAGTGTTTATGTGTAATCATCACATTTTACTGGCTCAAGCTTTCCAGGGCTCATTTTTAGACATTTCAATAATTGCTCATTTGGAAAAAAAAAAGGTGTCTTATTTGTCCATTAACTAGCTCTGTGAGTGGTCATCATGAGATTTCAGGGAAGGAGCAGGGGTTTTCACCACAGTAAGACCTGAACTCTATCCAGGTTCTACTCCTCCCTACCAGTATGTTTATATACATACATATATATATATATATATATATATATATATATATATATATATATATATATATATATATTTTTTTTAAATGTTTCAAACACAGAGAAAAGTTGAAAGAATGGAACCAAAACTCATACTCCTCATCTAGACTCTCTAGGTGTTAGTAGCTTCACCCTGCCATCTTTCTTCTCTTCTTTTCTCCTATTTTCTCTTCTCTTTTGCCAAGTCGTTTCATTGTAGGCCACAGACATTGTGAGACCACATTTCACTGCTAAGATGCTTCAGTGTGCATCTCCCAAGACCAAGGACATTCTAGTAACCAACCACAGCACTATCATCACCCCTAAAAAAATCAACATCAATTCAATGACATTGTTCAGCACACAGCCTACACTCCAATTTACTAAGAAATGTCCACAACAGCTCCACAGCCCACCTTCCCCAGTATCCATCAAGGTGCATGTGTTCAATCTGCCTCTTTGTGCATCATTACTCCCTCCATACACAACAGTTCTCTACTTCTTTTGTTTTTTTTCTTACAACATTGAAGTCTTTGAAGAGGCCAGGCTAGCTGTTTCAGAAGATCATACCACATTCTAGAGTCTTCTGATTCTTGATGGAAATTTTTCAGCATGGACACAGTGAGGTAATGTTTCATATTTGCTAGCACAACTCGTCAGGAGGCACAGAAGCCATCAGATCAGACTCTCCCACTGCATTTGGTAGTTACTAAGTAATTTGAGGGGTAATCTTTTGAGATCGTATCAACATTCCATGCCTTAGTAAGTCAGGACTCCGTGGCATAACTATCCTGTATAATAAAAAGCTAATATGCAAATTGCCCTCTAGGGAGTTCGACCGCTTGCTATAATGTGCACTGACCACCAGGTGGTGGTGGGGAATGAAGGAAGGCTCCAGCCGGCAGCCAGAATGTCCCAATTGGTCCTGATTTCCGGCCAGGTCTAAAGACCCTACCTATGCACAAATTTCATGCAGTGGGCCTCTAGTTTCTTCATAATTCAGGGCTGGCCCAGCTATTGTATTGTGTTACAGATGATGATTTTCTATTCTCACCTTCTACAATCCAGTGGTGGTTTTCTAGTCATCCTTTACATTCATTAGCTGTCATTCTCCTGTAAAGAAGAACCATTTCTATCTCCTATCTCTTCTTCTATCACCGTAAGTCTGTGATCTCTTTAATTCAGTGTGTTATAATTTGTTACCAACATTTTTCTTTTTTGATGCTGAAATTGCCCTAAATTTGTTCAGTGGGTGGCACTTCATGCTGGCTCGTGGGTTTTTCTAACACGGCTCCATTAATCTTTGAGCATTTCTTTGCTCTGGCACGAAATGCCGCAGTCTCACCTGGTACTTGTACTTTACCTGCCTCAGGCCAGAAATCTTCCAGTTTTCCCAAGGATATCTGGTCTCTTTTAATAGGAAATACTTCCCAGAAGTCAAGATCAGAATTCTGAGTACAATTAGAACAGAACTGTTATTTTTCCCAGGCCCTTTCACTGAAAAAAAAAAAAATGTAGTTATTTAATATATCATGAAACCATGAGTTTATACTAACATGTACATTCAAAACCCAAGACTATATGATTCTTTTTCTTTGTCTTCTTTGTATCTCTGTTTCCCTCAGTGGAAACCAACTAAAGTTTCCATAGTAAAATATTTAACTATTAGTTCTATCCAACATAGAATAGTTTTAGAATTACACCACCAAAGCTACCACCAATAACAAACCTAGTAGGTAAAATTGGACAGTTATCTGCAGTGTCCTTGCATGGTATATAACCTAGAGAGTATGCTAAAATTTACTTGAATTCATTTTTTCTACAGAGATAGGTTTTTAATTTCAGGTACTACTAAAATCATTTGTTTCTATTTGTACAAATGTGCTTGATTTTTAACACCTTTTAATTTAGTTTTATTTTTTGAAAATATATAACATTGACATGTTTCACAAGTCAAAACTATATTTTTAAAAGTATGCTCAGCAAAGTCTCTTTAAGTCTCTTCTAACTTGTTCCTATCATTGATGGATGGGTGGATGGAAGGATGGTTGAGTAAATGGGTGGGATGGTTGGATGGATAGGTAGATAGATATATAAAAGATAGATAGATAGATAGATAGATAGATAGATAGATAGAAAGATAGATAGATACAATAGATAGATAGATTAGCTAGGTAGATATTTACATATATCCACAGTTCACCTTTCTTGCACAAAAGGTAGCATACGGTATTCTTTTCTTTTGTCTCTTGCTTTTTTCACTTAAGGTTGAGTGGAATTTATGGGCCTGAAAGCAAAGAACTACACAGTTTCATTACATGTTGCCAATTTTCTTTGATAGGAATTATAATATTTTGTGTTTCTACTAGCAATAGATGAAGTTGTTTTCCTAGTGCCTGTTCAATGAGTATGTAGCCAAGTTACAGATCTTATAGGTAAAAAATGATAAATTTAAAAATAATTTCCATTTAGAAATGTAAGTATGAGCAAGTTGCTGAGCCTCTCAAGCTTTAATTTCCTACTTAAGATATAAATACCTATCTTAAAAGGTTGTTCTGAGGACCAAGTGTGTATAACAGATAGATTTTGTGCATACATTAAAAATCTATGACTTGGCCTATAATATTACTTAATAAGTGGTATTTATTATTAATATTAGTATGTATTTAGTGGGCAATAAATTTCAAAGTAACATGTTTATCTTTATAAATAAGTCTTGGTAACTAACATAAAAAACTACCTTTCCTATGACAATCTATAATATTAAAAGCATAATATGCTAATTAGACCAGACAGCCTTCCAACGTCCTTCCTTCTGGACAAAGCCACCATGGAGGCGGTGGGCAGGGGCTGTGGCAGAGACCGCAGAGGCCCCTAGCCATGGTGGCAGCAGGCGGGTGGGAACCAGAGCAGGCAGAACCTGAGCAATTTTGTGCATCAGGCCTCTCGTAGGGAATAACAGACTCAGAGACCTTAAAGATCATTAGAAGCAGATAGTATTTATCTCCTATTTCATCTATAACTGCTTGGTGGTGACTTCTGGAAAGTTATGTTAAGAATGATTAAGACAGTTGAAACCGGTTTGGCTCAGTGGATAGAGCGTCGGCCTGTGGACTGAAGGGTCCCAGGTTCGATTCCGGTCAAGGGCATGTATCTTGGTTGCCGGCACATCCCCAATGGGGGGTGTGCAAGAGGCAGCTGGTCGTTGTTTCTCTCTCATCGATGTTTCTAACTCTCTATCCCTCTCTCTTCCTCTCTGTAAAAAAAAAATAAATAAATAAATAAAAATAAAATATATATTTTTAGAAAAAGAATGATTAAGACAACAAATCTTTGTTTAGTAGGTTATAATACTTGATTAATAAGTTATACTTATTATGGGCATGAGTGTGAGGAGTACACACATATTTCCTGACACTAATTTGGTTTAATTCATTGACTTTTATAATTGAGGAACTGAAAGCAAAGAGATTGGAATATTCTATAGATGGTACAGTAAATCAACATCAAGGTCAAGATGAAAAATTAGAATCTCTAACAGTATCCTGCTTCTTCTATTGTACCACAGCATCCTTCTCTCCCTCTCTCTCTCTCTCTCTCTCTCTCTCTCTCTCTCTCTCTCTCTCGCTAGAGATTGCCTTGTGGTTTTTAAGTTGTGGGAAATCGTCAGCCCTGTCCACAGGGGTGAGCCTCCCATGTTTGTACAGCAGGAGAACCTTTCAATCAGCTTCTGTCCCTGGACAATGAGGGGTAGGGGGGAAGCTGTGGCAACAAGGAAGGGGACACAGCTCTCAGGGTTCGGCCTGGGGGGCTTCTTGTAAATAGAAAACCGAAGGATAGACATCATTTTAATGGATTCAGCTGATTATTATAGTCAACTTATATGCCACCGAGGTGTGGATTCTGTTGTTCATTTTTCCTTTTCCAAAGCTCAAGGCCTTGTGAGCAGAGGCAGCAAGTCAACCCTCCTGTGTGAAGAGCAGGACGGTGAGGAGGTGGGGAGGTAATGGTTACTCAAAGAGAGTTCAGCTGCAGTGCAGAGCAGAAAACAAGATGACAAGCTTTCCTATGAAGCAATCCATCAAGAGCAAATTAATGCACAGTTCTGCCTTATTGAGCCATCACTTATCTGCCCATCTCAGCCCTGGGACACAGCCTGCAATCCTGAATATGCAAAACCGTTTCTGAAGGAATGAAAATACAATCAGAAAATGCATGCACTTCGCCAGAAGCCTCTTATCCAATCACAGTTCGGAATTCATAAGGACTCTGTGCTAGCCTTTGAGCAGAGGAGTAACGTGAGCTAACTCCCTTGAACAAGTCACCTTTCCTGACATGGTGAGAACAGACCTGGGTGGGAGAGGTTGCAGGCAGAAGCAGGGGAAACCAGGTAGGAAGTGGTTGCCACCATCTTGCTCCCTGGTGATGGAGGTGTGGATGGAATGGAGGGGTTGGAGTTGGTAAGAACTGCTGAGATTCTAGATGTGCTGGAGGGAGTGCCAGCAGGGCCTCCTGTGAGAATGGATATGGGAGTAAGGGATGTGGAGAATGAAGGACAACTCCAGTTTTTCTTCTGGGCAATAGTCAGAGGTATTGCTAATAAAGGAAACGGGAAAGCCCTGGCTGGTTTGGCTCAGTGGGTAGAGCGTTGGCCTACGGACTGAAGGGTCCTGGGCTTGATTCCCATCAAGGGCACATGCCCAGGTTGATCCATAGTGGGGGGCATCAGGAGGTAAACATCAATGATTCGCTCTCATCGTTAATGTTTCTATCTATCTCTCTCCCTCTCCCTTCCTCTCTGAAATCAATATATAAAAATATATTCTAAAAAATAAAATGTAAGCTTAGTTCTTTAAAACCTGAATTGTTTTTTCTAAATTGTTTTTCAAAGGTAAGTTTTCTGTAAGGATATATCACCTATTTGCTCTGGCTTTTCTAACCAAGTCTATTAATAGAAATTAACTTTTTCTCGATGCCAATGCATCATCACTAAAAGGTATCAATCTTTCTGTCCACACTGCTTCTCCCACCATCTTCCTTGTTTTTTATTTTTTATTTTTTATTTTTATTGATTTCAGAGAGGAAGGGAGAGGGAGGGAGAGATAGAAGCATCAATGATGAGAGAGAATCATTGATCGGCTGCCTCCTGCACGCCCCCTACTGGGGATCAAGCCTGCCGCCCAGGCATGTGCCCCTGACCTGGAATCAAACCTGGGACCTTTCAGTCCATAGGCCGACACTGAGCCAAATCAGCTAGGGTGAGCTTACATTTTCAAAAAATTTTCCTTGTGTAGAACAGGCCATTCCCTCATAAATCTAGAAAAATTAAAATGTTCTCATTACTAAGACCGAGAGAACACAAAGTATAGTATCAATCAGATTTAATGGGGCAGCTGGGGAATGTCTTCTGGAAGATGTGTGGCTAACCGGAAGGAAGGAAGGAAGGAAGGAAGGAAGGAAGGAAGGAAGGAAGGAAGGAAGGAAGGAAGGAAGGAAGGAAGGAAGGAAGGAAGAGGAAGAAGGAAAGGTGGGAGGGAGGGAGGGAGGGAGGGAGGAAGGGAGGGATGGAGGGACAGAGGGAGGGAGGGAGGGACGGAGGGAGGGACGGAGGGAAGGAGGATGAAGGAGAGGCTCTTGGCCTGGAGAATGCAAGGAGCCTCCAGCTAAGTCTGAGTCCAGAATTCGGGGCGTATGAGAGACCATGGTCTGCGAGAGGCTCTGAGAGGAGCAGGCCAAACCTGAGCAAGAAAAGGAGCAAACGGTTAGGCACCAGAGTTCCGGGGCCACTCCTGACTAGATGGGCAAATGCCCACTTCCTCTCCAGAGGGGTTGACTAAATGTGTCAAAGTCACCTTCATGCCTCAATTCTGATTCTGTAATTTTCAAGGAGTTTTGGTCTTCAAGCCTGGGAAGGGATTATTATTCAGAAGATATTAACCAACTGTTCATCACCTCCATTAACAACCGAGGTGAGAGAATGAAGGGCAGGTCAAGTCTAACAGAACTCCTTGCCTGTTGTTAAATCTCAGAATGAGGTCCTGAGAACATCCTGCCAGCGGATTAGCCTTCCTAAGCACCACGTCCTGTCGCTGGCCGTGCCAAACTCCCATGGTTTTTGATTGCCACTAACGCAGGCCTCACCTGCTCAGACCTCTGTGGTCTGGCCCCAAAGTGTCAGGGCAGACTCAATGCCCACCTGGTGGGCCACATGCCTGAGGATCTGGTCAATGTGGCTGCCCATCTGGCTTCAATAGAGATAAGGGTCAGGAGCCTCTGTGAAGACCCATGGGCACTGCCTCTCAGATGCCGCCCACCTGCCTCACATGTGTTCCATTTGATACACAGCACCTGGGGCTTCATCGCCTGCACAGCCATGGATCATGGCTCACAGGTGCACCCAACAAACAGCATAGACATGGTGCCTTCTCTGCATGCTCATGTTCCCGCTGGGAGTCGGGTGGAGCTTCACAGCTCAGGGTGCAGGAACTCAGGTCCTGAGGAAGAGGCTGAGAAGAGGAGGGGGAGGCCTCGAGAACCTGGAATACTGGAGAGCCGGTTAGTGCTGCCGAGGAGCAGAACTGAGCTTCCCTGTTTTATAAGCCACGATTTGAAACACGCACATATGACTCAAACTTTGAAAGATGTTTGATAAAATGTAAGGAAGTGCTCTCATTTTGCTCTGGGAAGTAAAAAGAAAAGAGAGGGATGATCTTGGTGGTGAAGGCAACACAGCCGTGTTCCGTTATCAAATAGTAACAAAACCCGGAGGCACAGAATTTTAGCTCTGTCCCAGGGGCAGAGCTGTCCGGTGTATTGATTGCAGCAATATAAGCCGACTCTGCACGGCAGTAAAGGAGGTTAATTCAATTCCCGGGCTGTGATTTAAGGTCCTCACGCCAAAAGATGTCAGTCTAACCACGTGAGCATTTTGCATTCTCCAGCGTTGACTGTTTTATTGGCGTGTTTACTGTGGTCATTTACGTTCATGTTGTCCTCATGACAGTTCACCTGGGGATGGATGGCCACGTGGCCAAATCGCCTCATTAACCTGATTCCACAGGTTACAGCCGTCAGTAACCTGATTCAATGCGTACAAGGGCCTCTCAGCATGTGCTGCCTGCCTTCCTTCCCGCCAAGTGGGGTCCCTGAGTCCCTCTACAACTCAAACCCAGGATTTCAAAATGAGGAAAACGTAGATGACAAGTATTTTAAAAGTAGTGGCTCTCCAGCAATTCTCTCCTGAAATGAGTCTAAAATAACCTCATTGTTTGTAAAAAATATCTAAGTTCCTCCTCAAGCAAGAGGTTCCATTCTTTATTTTTTTGTGCAATGTTTTATCATGAGGAAAATGATAGCAACAGGAACAAAATAAGGAAAGAACCTAAAATATTCAATTTCAAATAGCCAAATCTGCTTTCCCTATGGTTGTTATTCTTAGGATTTTTTTTTTCCTGGAGAGAGACCGTGTGTGTGTGTGTGTGTGTGTGTGTGTGTGTGTGTGTTTAATTTTGAATTTGTTGTTTAATCTCCAGCCTAAATGCTTACCTTTGCTATTTAATGAGGCAATTAATGGTAGACCTGTTGGATGGCTGTGACATAAATACTGGACTATAAACATTATGCAAATCTCAAAAGAACAGTTACATGCAAATAGTTACATGCAGTTACATGACTAAGTGAATGCAGTGCTTGCATTAGATTTTGCACAAATTAAAATAATTTACTGTGAGACCAAAATAGACTTTTTCCTTAATTAAACTCCTGTGGCACGTGGGTGTGGGTCCAGTATACACTGCAACCTGCCTCGTTTCCCAGGAGTTAGGAGAGGCGTGGAAGGATGGGGCCGGGCTGGGGTGTGGTGAGAACTAGGTTAAGATATGTTTTCCTAGTAAAGAAAAGGAGAAGGAAAGATGGCGGATAGCCATTCTCACCCAGCCCATGCTGACGGTGGCCACGCCCACTCAGAGGGCAGCCAGGTGGCCCTTACAAAGGGGACAGGGCCATGGGGGGGGGGGGGGGGTTTGAGATGCTTCCAGGAAAGCTCAGCAAAGGTGCTAAGAGAATGGGGTGAGGAGGAAAGGAAGGGAGAACCTGAGGAGGTGCCCCTTCTGCTCCTTGTAAGGGGCGTGCAGTAAGTAAACCAAACGAGATGTCCGTTCACTGTGCGGATTCTACACAGAAGATGAGAGTAAAGGATGAAAGGAACAGTTGTTAGGAATACCTTGGCCGCTGGGATTGTGTTCATTTTTATGGTTTTAAGCTGCCTCTTGGACAAACATTTGCAGTCTTGGGAGAACCACATTGGAAGACCCCTGTGTTTAATCCACTTGCAGTCTCATGTTCTTGTGCAGGCTCAGCCTGGGTGAGAGCTCTTGGTGATAAGTTGGATGTTTGGTTCCCTCAGTGAGGTGTGTCACGTTACCAGTGGTCCCGGCTGGGAAGCGAGGACGCATGCCGTGGGGGGAACCTGCCTGCCAGGACTGAGGCCTCGGTCTCCTGAGTGACCGGGCTTGGGCTCTGTCCACTTAGGGAGATACCCACAGGCGTCCCGTCACGGTAACAACCGAATTCTGTTTCTCCTACCGGCAGTTCATGCTGCCGCATCCTGTGCTCAGCAGGCACAGAGAAATTAAGAGAGGCAGGAGGGCGGAGTGAGAGCTATGGGGCTGGAAGTCAGAAGGCGGACTGCAGAGAGACGCAGATCCAACCTCAAGCTGCAATCACTCTCCACAGAGCCGTGCCGATGTCTGAGAGTGTGGTCCCGGGGGCACTGCTCCCACCAGGAGAAAGAAGAGAGGGGGAAGGGACGAGGGGGAGGCCTTCCAGAGCCTCTAGATCATTTGTTTTGCATTTCTCATAAGAGAAAAAAGGATCCTATGCAAATACAGCAAAATGTGAGCATTTGCTAATTCTGGGGGTGGGTGCAAGTGTGTGAAATAAACCAGTGGTTCTCCAAGTATGGACCCTGGGCCAGCAGCATCACCACAACCTAGAAACTTGTTAGAAATGCATAGCCTCAGGCAGCACCAAAGCTGCTGACTCAGAAGCTCTGGATGGAACCCAGTGATCGGGGTTTTGCCAAGCCCTGCGGCACTGCCGGTGCCCACCAAGACCTGCTGCAATGGAGGGGTCTTCGTTCTTTCCTTCGTGTTCTGAAGTGTCATCAGGGTGATGGGCAGGCCCCGCAGGAACCATGGGGGTGGGCAGCTATGGGGAGGGGCCATAGGCAGTTTCGGGATGGGACGCCCCTGTCCCGCAGGGTGAGGCTGGAGTGGGCAAGGACTGGTTTAGAACAAAAGAGAAAGGCAACATCTGAAAGGAGTGGCGTTAGGCGGCTTAACCAAGACAGAGTCTTGGGTGAAGGAACCCTTTAGCACAGGCAGGACCTGTGAGCAGAGGAACGAAAGGCGCCTCAGACCTGGCAGCTGCTGGGACCAAGCAGGGCCGCTCGGCGCTGCAGTGCCCTCTGGAGGAGGACTGATGGTGCCAGAACACTGGGCTTTGGAACTCCCTTCTCCCCATCTCCGCCCCTAGCCACTCCCTCCTTCACTCTCCACCCAGGGCAGGCTAAGGGGCTTTGCAATTGAGGGGGCTAGGCCGGCTAAGAGAAAGAGGTCCCTGCCTTCAGGCAAATTTCCTATAACAAACTCCTCTGTCTCCTTACTTGTTCCAGACCTGAGCAAAAAGAGCAGTTAATTTAAATCACACACACACACACACACACACACACACACACACTCCCTGGTTGGGTGGTTCAGTTGGTTGGAGTGTTGTCTTATACAACAAAAGATTGTGGGTCGATCCCCAGTCAGGGTGCATACAGGAAGCAACTGATAGATATTACATTGTTTCTCTCTCTCTCTCCCTTCCTCTCTAGAATCAATAAGCATGTCTTCAGGTAAGGATAACAGGTGTGTGTGTGTGTGTGTGTGTGTGTGTGTGTGTGTTTGTGTGAGATTTCAACTGCATAAAACATAAAAAAATTTAAAATGCACAGAATAAACGTTTTCCAGCAATCATGAGCATGAATTAGATTTTCTCAACCCCCAAGTCTTCAGCTTTGTCCTGACTTAATCCAGATGTCTTTCCCATCTTTTGAGTTTCTCTCACGTCACTCCTCTACTGTGCACTCCCCCTTCCTTCCCACCGGAAAGGTTTAAAAGCACTTGGAGTTTAATGTGTTGCCCTGAAGGTCCTGGCCAAGGCCTGAGAACCAACAGCCGGGTCTGAGGAGGCTGTGGCCTTACACAGCGGTGCTCCACGCCTGGGTCACGTGACCTGGTGAAGAGGCTCCCCCATCGCCTAGGATAGACAGTGGCTGAAAAAGAAAGAGCTTCAGGAAGCCTGAATCCTAATTTTGTAACATCAATTCTGAATTTCATACAAATGGTGCATAATAGACAACTACATACACACACGTGCACACATGCCCACACCACACTTCACACAAGCTGGGTGAAGTAAGTATTTCATCATCTCGCAGGGATTTATTAGGCGCCTGGAAATGTTCATGTCGCCATTCTGTCCTGTAGGGACCACATCACAGTCCTAGCAGGGAGGTCTAACATCTCTGAGATCCACTTAAAAGGCAAACCACAATCACTGCCTGAGTTTCAATTGTCATCAAGAACTGGTCCTCCCTCACTCATCTGTGGACTATAATGAACAACATAAACTGATGGGGAAGAAAAAAACAAAACAAAAAAACAGATCCAGAGGCATAGAAGCATCAAACAGGCTGTCCTAAAAGGGAAGGGGGGGAGGAGGAGATTAGTGGGTAAGAGATCAACCTAAGGACTTGCATACATGCAGACACTAGGGGGTGAGGGCATGTGTTCAGGTAAGGGAACGGCCTGGGAGAGGTCAATGTCGGAGGGAAAGGAGACTCATATAAAACTTGAAACAATAAAAATTTTAAATTAAAAGTAAAAGAACTGGTCCTCCCTCCAGTGTCTTCTCTTTTATGCAGCAGTAAAAATCCCCTGGAAGTGTATTCTATGAGATTAGAGGACCCAGAGGAAGTGAAAACTTTCCAAAACAAACACTCCAATTTTGTAGTTTCAGAAATAATTCCGCCCACAAACTGCACGTTAGTAGTTCGGGAGGCAGAATACGGCCCCTGCAAAGGTGCCCGCACCCAGATCTCCAGATCCTGTGGACACGGTAGGCTACACGGAAAGGGGACTGAAGGTTGCTAGTGAGAGGACTTTAAAATAAGGGAATTTTCACAACTACCAGGGGGGGGTCCTTAAAAGGGAAGTGGGGAGGGGAACAGAGGAGTGCACACGGGGAGCTGGCTGCCAAGGATCAGGCCCGAGGTTATACCTTTGAAGGTGGAGGAAGGGGTCACCAGCCAAGGAAAGCAGGCAACCTCTGGGCAAGGTGAGGAGATGGGTTCTCCCGGGAGCCTTCCCAGGAGCACAGCCCTGCCCACACCTGGTTAGCCCAGAGAGAAGCCTGCCAGCCTCCCACCCTCCAGAACTGTAAGATATACAGCTGTGTTGTTTAAGCCAGTAAGTTTGTGGTGGTTTGTTATAGCGGCAATAGGAAGCTGATACAGTTGGTTTCCCTTTGGCTAAGACTCTCAGTGGAGACTCGCTCACCATGCACACTGCTGAGAAGGCGGATGGGGAAGGGTTCCTGAGTTAGGCTAGCCAGGTTCTCTCTGTCTCTCTCATCATGAATCTTCTAGACTGGATTCTAGGGGAACTAGAATCTAGTTGGGGGTTGGAATCTGAACCCTGACTTTTTATTTAAGATATATTTTTATTTATTTCAGAGAGGAAGGGAGAGAAAGAGAGGGACATAGAAACATCAATGATGACAGAGAATCACTGATTGGCTGCCTCCTGCATGCCCCCTACTGGGGATTGAGCCCACAACCCAGGCGTGTGTCCTGACCAGGAATCAAACCGTGACCACCAGGTTCATAGGTTGACACTCAACCACTGAGCCACGCCAACTGGACTGAACCCTGACTTCTTACTTTGAAAATGAGATTAGATCACATCATCCAAGAGAAAACAGCTCCCTCTCTGAAGGGTCCAGTGGAGATACAGTTCCACACACATGCACAGACCTCACTGCGGTCATCACTTCTGGCCTTAATAGCCTCCCATTTGCATCTCTGTGTTCCTTCTAAAGAGTAAGGATGTGGGATGTTCTGCTCTATTTCACTGTGGTTGAAAGGCCTGTGTTTTTTATATGAGAAAACACCTTCTGAGCTTGATCTGTAACACTTCAGACAAGGGGTTCAACCACAACCAGAGTGCAGCTCAGCAGGCTGAGATAGGTGACTGGTAATCACAGGCAGTGGGGGGACACCTGCAAACAGAAGCAGCACTGGTCCCTAGCTGCCCCCAAGCATCTCCAAGGTTCCCTTTTTCCCTGCCACTATACTTATTGAAAAATGAATGAGTGAATGAGTGATGAATTAATGAATGAGCAAATGAACAAATTAGTGAATGAATGAGAAAATAAATGAGAGCAGCAACGTGTGAGTGAATGAATAAATAAATAAGTAGCCTTTCTGTTTGTCTTCCTTTATACAACTCTCAGAACAACCCAGCTGGGAAGAGGGAAAAACAGCAGCTGCCTCTGGCCCAAGAGGTACCTGGCTTGCTCTCCTCCTGTTATGCTCCTCTCGCCATCTCACTTCCCATCAGCGTCACGTGACCATGTCTGAATATTGACTTATGTGTCCTGAGTTTTTCATGGGGGTCTTCTGAAATTGTCCATCTAAAATGCACTGACCAGGAGCGGCAGTGACCAGACCCGGAGCAGCGACTGCCAGGCTGGGAGCGGCCAGGCCCGGAACAGCTGGGTCTGGTGTGGCCAGACCCGGAGCAGAGGCTGCCAGACTGGGAGCGGCCAGGCCCGGAGCAGCCGTGTCTGGTACGGCCAGGCCAGGAGCAGCGGCTGACAGGCTGGGAGCAGCCAGGCCCGGAGTGGCCGGGCCCGGAGCAACCGGGCCCAGAGCAGCCGGGTCGGGTGTGGCCAGGTCTGTAGCAGCAACAGCCAAGTCCAGAGCAACTAGGTCGGGAGTGGCAGTGACCAGACCCGGAACAGCAACTGCCAGGCTGGGAGCGGCCAGGCCTGGAGCAGCCGGGTCTGGTGTGGCCAGGCCCGGAGCAGTGGCTGCCAGGCTGGGAGCGGCCAGGCCCAGAGCAGCCGGGTCCGGTGCGGCCAGGCCCGGAGCAGCGGCTGTCAGGCTGGGAGCAGCCAGGCCCGGAGCGGCCGGGCCCGGAGCAATTGGGCCCAGAGCAGCCGAGTCGGGTGTGGCCAGGCCTGTAGCAGCGGCAGCCAAGTCCAGAGCAACTGGGTCGGGAGCGGCAGTGACCAGACATGGAGCAGCTGGTTGTGGAACGAACCAGAGCAACAGAGGCCAGGCCCGGAGCAGCCTGGCCCAAAATAGCTCGCTCCTCACCTGCTCCTGCCCCACGGCTGCCTCTCAGACATGGCTGGAAACTTTTGTGGGAACTTGAGGGTCTGCTGAATCAAGTGATGAAGGCTTAGATCTGGATGTGTTGAGTTAGTATAGCGCTGGGGTGTTGATCTGTGAGTGCCTTGGGTGGGGCCTGGATGAGGCTGGTTGTCCTATTAGGAAATGTCTTTTGTGTGAAGTGTATCATTGGGCATGTGGAGGTATTATTGATATGAGAAAAGTGCTAAGTAACAGATTTGCTATCTGAAAAGGGATTTACTATCGGGGAAAGGGAGGGAGGAAGAGACTGAACATAAACTGTGCACCAATGGATGAGGATGAGGGGGCAGAGGGTGGGGTGGGAACCTGGTGGAGGGGGGAAGAAACGAGGAACCTGTGTAATAATATGAACAATAAAGATTGATTTAAAAAAAGAAAAAAAAATCAAGTATAAATATAGATGTAATAGGTAATGTGGGAGGTGGGGGCATTGGCTAGTTTCATGTATTTTTTTTCAGTAATTTCCAAGCTTTATAATAATAGAATATAAGTAAAAATGCAATTGAGTGTTGCAAATTTGTTATAAAAAAAAAATAAAATAAAAAAATAAAATAAAATAAAATAAAATGCACTGACCAGGAGAGAAACCAAGATGGCAGAATAGGTAAACAACTGGTCTGCCGCTCGCACAACAATTTAAAAATTAAAACTAATATAAAGGACATCTATCATCCAAAACCACGGGAAGGTTGGCTGAAAGAGAAAGGAGTGCAAGCGCTGAAAAAGCTGAGGAGCCTAGACCCTCCCAGGCACCACACAGCCTCTTTTACATATGAATGGCCTGTATCGTGGCAGCTTAACCATAAATAAAGTGCAGCTCCAGCAACAAAACCGCCAAGTCCCAAGCAAACAGGAGAAAACTACTTCTCGCTGTAGCTCCTGCAGGGTGGCTGAAGACAGTAGCTGAACTGAATCCCATTGGAGACCCAAAAGCCAATGTTCCTAGTGGTCAATTTCAACCACTCACACCCATAAGTGACACATTCGGGAGATGGACTCAGTGAGCACCAAAGCCCCACTGAAACAAACTGTCTCCAGTGCAGCAGTTCTTCCTTTATAGACACAGTGGGTCCTCACAGCCAATTGGCCTGGAGGTCAATTCCTCCCAGTGTACCAACAGCAATCAAGGATTAATTACACCAAGACTTTGCACTCAGCCCACAAAGGGATATACCAAAAGCGACCACCTCAGGTGATTGGGGAAGCTGAACTACTGGACCCTATAGGTCACCTACCACACAAAGCCACTCCATCAGCCAAAATTAGGAGACACAGAAACATGTCACGAATGGGAAAGATGGAGGAGAGTAAACTCCTGGACGACACAGAGTTCAGAATCACATTTATAATATTACTCAAGAATCTTCTAAAAACCTTTGAGAAACTTGATGAAACCTCCAAGAAGCTTGGTGAGACCTTCAAGAACCTTAAAGAGAATATAAAAAATAAAAATAAAAAATGGAAAAGGACCAGTCAGAAATTAAGCGTACAATGTCTGAAATAAAGAATATACACGCTTGGAGATAAAATGGCGGAAGAATAGATAGGCAGATTCTGAGCCTTGTCCCAAAGCAGAAAGAGAGAGCAGCTGAGGTTTGTGCTGGGAGTGTTTATTAGCAATCCAAGAGACAGCTGAACACCAGGAGAAACTAGGGGGCTGCTGGTCAGGGTGCCCCTGACAGGGAAGCACCCTCGGCGGGGCTAGGTCCCTTCCTGGAGCTACCTACAGGCTTTGACGGGGAAATCTCGCCATCTTGAGAGGAAGATTGGATCATGTCAGAGGCCTGAATACCCACAGCTGCAGCGACCACCAAGCAGCTGTGAGCCCCAGAACGCTGATCCCAGGCGGCATGAACACTTGGACTAAAAGGAGCACCCCACTGCACGGCGAAAAGGTCAGATTTCATGGGATTAGAGTGAGTGCTCCCAGTGAAGACAAAAGCCCGAGCACGCCAGGCGGGTGGAAACTGGAGGACAGGGGCGGTGATTACAAGTAGAAGCCCCTGGCTGTTGGGCAGGTGTCACCCGTGAATGTGGACAGGACTCCTAATAGGGGCGATATCTAAAGAGCAACACGTTTGGATCTGACTCGGAGGGATATCGGAGAATTACAGGGGAGTGCAGTTGGCTCAGATTCCCCACCCCCACCCCCACCCCCGCCTCCATAGATCAGTGCTGCGGGGGAGGGGAGGTGGGGAGGGGGGAAGCTAGAGAGGCTTTTGAGCCTTGGAAATCAACCTAGAAACACTGCCACCCAGAGACTAAATCACAAATTGACCCTAGTGTAATAAAATCAAAGCAAGACCTGCTTAAAAACCAGGACCGGATTACAACACTCAGGAGCAGTAAAACGCAGGGAACTGCAATACTGTCCAGATTGGGAAGTAGGCATGTCAAACAGAACGATAGAGGAAGTGAATGACCATTATTACAAATTTTACTTAAAAATTTTTAGTTTTATTTTTTTAATTTTTAATTTTTGGGGTTTTTTCCATTATTTGCAATGTTTACTCAAGAAAAAATTTTTTTTCTTTTTTCCTCACTTGATTTTACCTTTTTAATTATTACATTGTATATGTAATCAACATTATTAACACTATTATTTAACATTTTTTATCTTATTTTATTTTGTTTATTTATTTTCTTCTTTTATTCCGTGATTAGTGTTCTACAGTCTATATTTATCTTTCCTTCTCCAATGCTTTATTCTATCTCAACCCTACCTTTATGCCATCACTCTCTTCCTAACCTTTTCCCTTTGGTGTCCTGTTTATCTTAACCCTTTCCTGCTTTAGATTTTCCCTATTCTTTCTGTTTACCCCCTCCTAAAATTTCACCCTACTTGTGTATATAAAATTTCCAACCCCCTGCTCCAAGCCCATTCACACCTTCCTTGTCACTGTAAAAAAAAAAAAAAAAAAAAAAAAAGTCTTTCTCCTTTTGTAGTTGTATGTTGAATGTTAACTATATTGAAGTTTTATGCTTTTTTGTAAGATTTGTTTGCCTATTCTTTTTGTTTGATTGTATGTTTTTGTTAGCTGGGTTCTAGTCACCTTTATTGGAGGTTATTAATATCGCAAACACATTTCTATTCAGTGCCTTGTGTGTTGTACCTGGTTGTGTTGTATTTTGTGGCTTTAAATCAAAGCAGGAGAGAGAGAACTACATAACCAGACATCCTGAAAACAGATATCATGGGGAGACAAAGAAACAGCCCACATATGAAAGAAAAGCAGGCATCACCAGAAAGGAAATGAAGGAGTTAGAGGCAAGCAACCTACAATAGCAAGAATTCAGAGTAATGATCATAAGATGGCTAAAAAGAATGGAAGATAAATTTGACAATATGAGTAAGAACCAAGAGAAAATGAAGAAGAATCAAGAAGAAATGAAAATGGCATTGCTACTGTAAAGAACTCATTAGAAAGCATCGAGAATAGACTAGAAGAAGCAGCGGACTGCATCAGTGAGCTAGACAACAAGATGGAAAAAAATACCCAATTAGAGCAGCTTCTGGGAAACAAAAATTAAAAAGCAGGAGGAGAGCCTAAGGGAACTTTGGGACAATACAAAACAAAACAATATTAGAATAATAGGGGTTCCAGAAGGAAAGAAAACTGAGGAAGACATGGAAAACATATTTCAAGATAATGACAGAAAACTTTCCTGAGATAGAGAAGAAAAAAACCACACAAATCCAAGATGCTCACAGAGTCCCAAGCAAAATGAACCCCAAAAGACCAATGCCACGACATATTATAATTAAACTGGCAAACACCAACAACAAAGTAAGAATCTTAAAAACAGCCAGAGAGAGACAGAAAGTTACATATAAAGGAACCCCCATCAGACTAGCAACTGGTTTCTCCACAGAAACTCATAAGACCAGAAGGGAATGGAATGAAATATACAAAGTCATGCAAAGGAAGGGTCTGAATTCAAGAATACTGTACCCAGCAAGGCTATCAATCAAAATTGAAGTGAAATCAAGAGCTTCACAGACAAAAACAGACTAAGGGAATTTATCACCACCAAACCAGCAATGCAAGAAATGCTAAAGGGTCTACAGTAAAAATAAAGAAATAGAAAGTGAAGATGGAACACAAGGTATAGAATAAAAATGGTGTCAAATAAGTACCTATCAATAATAACTTTATTTTTTGTTTGTTTAATTTATTTTTATTTATTTAGCACAGAATACCAACTGTGTTCCCAGACTTGTGTTAGACATTGGATCCCTTGTTCAGTGTTTACATCTCAAGCCCAATTGCTACAAGGTTGACACCAGGGCTTTCGGTTTTATTACAGCCCTTAGGACGGGAACATCTGAACTAGCTCCCCTATGTGATGGGAGAGATGCAACAGAAATGCAAGCACGCCATCACTTCTCATAGGACAGAAAAGCTTGACTACAATAAGCCATCTTCTCAGGGAGACAAGGTAAACAGTCGCCATGGCGATCATTTCCCTCCTGCTACAGGCAACTACAAGTCTAGAAAGCAAGTGGCTTTCACCTCGTTCTCACGGATCACCTGCTCTGAGATTTTTCTGCATTAACCCGCTTGCACGTGGACAACCCTGTTGCTAACTTTGTGCATCTGAAGGGTTTGCCTAGAGGGGCTTCAGGGCTGGAGCCCAGTGTGAACCCTATCAATAATAACTTTAAATGTAAATAGATTAAATGCTCCAATCAAAAGACATAGGGTAACAGATTGGATAAGAAAACAAGACCCATATATCTGTTGTCTACAAGAAACCCACTTCATAAAAAAAGACACACACAGACTGAGGGTGAAGGGATGGGAAAAGGTTTTCCAGGCGAATGGAAATGAAAAAAAAAAAAAAAAAAAGCTTGGGTAGCAATACGTATATCTGACAAATTAGATCTCAGATAAGGAAGGCCACTTCATAATACTAAAGGGAGCAATCCAACAAGAAGAAATAACCCTGGTAAATATATATGCACCCAATACGGGAGCACCCAAATACATTAAAAAAAAAAAACAAACTGCTGGAGGACATTAAGGGAGAGATTAATAGCAATACAACCATAGTAGGAGATTTTAATACCCAACTGTCATCTTTGGACAAATCATCTAAACAAAAAATCAGCAAAGAAATATAAATCCTAAATGATTCGCTAGACCAGATGGAATTAATCGACATCTTCAGAACATTCCACCCCAAAGCCACAGAATATACATTCTTCTAAGTGCACATGGGTCATTTTCAAAGATAGACCACATGTTAGGACATAGGCAAAGACTCTTCAAATTCAAGAAGATAGAAATCACATCAAGCATCTTCTCAGATCATAGTGGCATAAAACTAGAAATTAACTACAATAAAAGTAATCCAAAGAAATTAAACACATGGAGACTAAACAGCATGCTATTAAACAAGGACTGAGTTACCAGAGAAATCAAGGAAAACATTAAATACATCCTGGGAACAAATGACAATGAAAACTCAACAATCCAAAATCTATGGGACACAGCAAAAGCAGTTTTGAAAGGGAAGTTCATATCCCTACCTACAGCCTATTGCAAAAAACAAGAAAAAATGGTAACAAATTATCTAATTCTGCAACTCAAAGAGTTAGAAAAAGAGCAACAAGAAAAGCCCAGTGTAAGCAGAATGAAGGAAATAATAAAAATCAGAACGGAGATAAAAGACATAGAGACCAAAGAAACAATACATAAGATCAACAAAACCGCCGAAACCGGTTTGACTCAGCAGTAGAGTGTCAGTCTGCAGACTGAAAGGTCCCAGGTTTGATTCCAGTCAAGGGCATGTACATTGGTTGCGGGCACATCCCAGTAGGGGGTGTGCAAGATGCAGCTGGTCGATGTTTCTCTCTCATCGACGTCTCTAGCTCTCTATCCCTCTCCCTTCCTCATTGTAAGAAAAATTAATAAAATATAAAATAAAAATTAAAAAACCACACACACACAAGAGCTGGTTCTTTGAAAGGATAAACAAGATTGATGAACCTCTAGCCAGGCTAACCAAGAAACAAAAAGAGAGGACTCAAATAAAATCAGAAACAAAAGAGGTGAAATAACAACAGACCCCGTCGAAATACAAAGGATTGTTACAAAATACTATGAACAACTCTATTCCAACAAACTGGACAACCTGGAGGAAATGGACAAATTCCTAAAAAAATATATAAGCTTCCAAAACTCAATCAGGAAGAATCTAAAAATCTCAATAGACTTGGGAAGAAATTGAAACAGTCATCAAAAAGCTTCCAGCAAACAAAAGCCCAGGGCCAGATGGCTTCTCAGGAGAGTTTTACCAAACATCCAAGGAAGAACTAAAACCTGCTGAAACCGGTTTGGCTCAATGGATAGAGCGTCAGCTTGGGGACTGAAGGGTCCCAGGTTCGATTCCGGTCAAGGGCATGTACCTTGGTTGCAGGCATATTCCCAGTGGGGGATATGCAAGAGGCAGCTGATCGATGACTCTCTCTCATTGATGTTTCTAACTCTCTATCTCTCTCACTTCCTCTCTGTACAAAATCAATAAAATATATTTTTTTTAAAAAAGAACTAAAACCTATCCTCCTCAGACTATTCAAAAAAATTCAAGAGGAAGGAACACTTCCAAACTCCTTTTATGAGGCCAGCATCACCCTAATACCAAAACCAGATAAAGACAACTCAATGAAAGAGAATTACAGGCCAATATCCCTCATGAACTTAGATGCCAAAATCCTCAACAAAATTCTAGCAAATCGGCTCCAGCAGAACATCAGAAAGATAATACACCATGACCAACTAGGATTTATTCCAGGAATGCAAGGATAGTACAATATCCCCAAATCAATAAATGTGATAAATCACATAAACAAATTGAAACATAAAAAATCATATAGTCATACCAATAGATGCAGAAAAAGCATTTGATAAAATCCAACACCCTTTCCTGATAAAAACTCTCAACAGGGTGGGAGTACAAGGATCATATCTCAACATAATAAAAGCTACATATGATAAACCCACGGCCAACATCATACTCAATGGGCAAAAACTAAAACCATTCCTTCTAAGAACAGGAACAAGACAGGATGCCCATTGTAACCCCTCCCGTTTGACATAATACTGGAAGTACTAGCCATTGCAATTAGACAAGAAGAGGGAATAAAAGGCATCCAAATTGGAAAAGAAGTAAAGTTGTCCTTATTTGCAGATGACATGATATTGTACATAAAAAAAACAAAAGATTCCATTAAAAAACTAATTGACTTCATAAATGAATTTGGCAATGTAGCAGGATACAAAATTAATGCCAAGAAATCCATGGCATTTCTATGCACCAACAGTGAAATTACAGAAACAGAGACTAAAAAAGCAATTCCATTTACCTTTGCACCAAAAAAATTAAGATACCTAGGAATAAACTTAACTAAGGAAGTAAAGGACTTATATGCGGAAAACTACACGACACTGAAAAAAGAGATAGAGGAAGATGTAAACAGATGGAAGAACATACCATGTTCATGGATTGGTAGAATTAACATCACCAAAATGTCCATATTTCCCAAAGCAATCTATAGGTTCAATGCACTCCCCATTAAAATACCAATGGCAGCCGAAACTGGTTTGGCTCAGCGGTAGAGCGTCGGTCTGTGGACTGAAAGGTCCCAGGTTCGATTCCAGTCCAGGGCATGTACATTGGTTTCGGGCACATCCCCAGTAAGCGGTGTACAAGAGGCAGCTGGTCAATGTTTCTCTCTCATTGATGTTTCTAGCTCTCTATCCCTTTCCCTTCCTCTCTGTAAGAAAAATCAATAAAATATATTAAAAAGAAAAGGAAAAAAAAAAAGACAGGACCATGTCCTAAAAAAAATTAAAATAAAATAAAATACCAACAGCATATTTCACTGACCTAGAAAGAACTCTCCAAAAGTTCATTTGGAACAATAAAAGACCCCAAATAGCCACAGCAATCCTGGAAAAGAATGAAGTAGGAGGGATCTCAATATCCGATTTCAAGCTGTATTACAAAGCCACTGTTCTCAAAACGGCTGGTACTGGCTCAAGAACAGACATATAGATCAATGGAATACAATCGAGAACCCAGATATCAACCCAAATCACTATGCTCAATTAATATTTGACAAAGGAGGCACGAATATACAATGGAGTCAAGACAGTCTCTTCAATAAATGGTGTTGGGAAAATTGTACAGATACATGCAAAAGAATGAAACTAGATCACCAACTTACACCATACACAAAAATAAACTCAAAATGGATACAGGACTTAAACATAAGACAGGAAACCATAAAAATACTAGAGGCATCCACAGGCAGCAAAATCTCAGACATATGCCAAAAGGACTTCAATGATACTGCCCCTAGAGAAGCTAAAGAGAAAATAAACAAATGGGATTACATCAAAATAAAGCTTTTTTACAGCAAAAGAAACCATCAACAAAAACAACAAGAAAGCCCACTGTATGGGAGAACATATTTGCAAATGTTATCACTGAAAAAGGTTTAATCTCCAACACCTACAGAGAGCTTATACAACTAAATAAAAGGAAGATGAATGATCCAATTAAAAAATGGGCAATGGACGTAAATAAAATATTTTCAAAAGAAGACAGAAGGAAGGCCAAGAGACACATGAAAACATGCTCAAAGTCACTAATTAACTAAGAGATGCAAATCAAAACAACAATGCGGTACCATCTCACACCTGTCAGAATGGCCAACATCAACAAATCAATAAACGACAAGTGTTGGCGAGGTTGCGGAGAAAAAGGAACCCTCGTGCACTGCTAGTGGAAATGCAGACTGATGCAACCACTGTGGAGAACAGTATGGAGTTTCCTCAGAAAACTGAAAATGGAACTCCCATTTGACCCAGTAATCCCACTCCTAGGAATATATCCCAAGAAACTAGAAACACCAATCAGAAAGGATATATGCACCCCTATGTTCATAGCAGCACAATCTACAATAGCTAGGATTTGGAAACAGCCTCAGTGCCAGTCAGCAGATGATTGGATCCAAAAACTATGGTACATCTACACAATGGAATACTATGCTGCCATAAAAAAGAAGGAATTCTCATCATTTGCAGCAACCTGGATGGAATTGGAGAACATCATGCTGAGTGAAATAAGCCAGTCAATGAAAGAAAAACACCACATGACCTCACTCATTTATGGATAATAAAGACCATTATAAACTGATGAACCAAAAGATAGAACCAAAAGAACCAGTAAAGCAACAAGCAGACTGTCAAATTACAGCGGGGAGGGTAGGGAGATCTGGGGGAGATAAAAGATCAACCGAAGGACTTGTATACATGCATATAAGTACAACCAATGGACACAAAACTCTGGGGAGGGAGGGTATGTATGGGGAGGGGGAGCAAGGTAAGATATATATACAGATAATAATTTAATTTTTTTAAAAAGAAATAAAAGAAAAGAATATACAGAAACTCAACTATAGAACAACGTACCCCAAGAATCAAACCAAAGATCTGGAATATAAGGAAGAAAAAAATCACCCAAACAGAGAGGCAGAAAGAAAGAAGAATCCAAAAGTGTAAGGATAGTGTAAGGAGCCTCTGGGATGGCTTAAAGCGTACCAACATCCGGATTTTCGGGGTGCCAGAGGAGAGCGAGCAGGATATTGAAGGCTTAATGGAAGAAATAATGACAGAAAACTTTCCCTACCTGGTAAAAGAAATAGACTTACAAGTACAGGAAGCATATAGAACCCCAAACAAGAGGAATCCAAAGAGGAACACACCAAGAAACGTCATATAATAATTAAAATGCCAAGGGAAAAAGACAAAGAGAGAATCTTACAAGAAGCAAGAGAAAAACAGCTAGTTACCTACAAGGGAGTACCCATACCACTGTCAGCTGATTTCTCAACAGAAACTATGCAGGCCAGAAGGGAGTGGCAAGAAATATTCAAAATGATGAACAACAAGAACCTACAACCAACATTATTCTACCCAGCAAAGCTATCATTCAGAATTGAAGGTCTGATAAAGAGCTTCCCAGACAAGAAAAAGTTAAAGGAGTTATCAACAACAAACCAGAATTACATGAAATACTGAAGGGTATTCTTTAAGGAGAGGAAGAAGAAAAAGGTAAAGGTAAAATTTATGAACAACAAAAAGACATAAGATACATACCTACCAACAAGTGAATCTAAAAATCAAGTGAATAAAAAATCTGAAGAACAAAATGGACTGGTGAATATAATAAAATCAGGGACATAGAAAGGGATTGGACTAACAATTCTCAGGGGGAAGGGAGTTTGAGGCATGAGGGAAGAGATTGGACAAAAATCTTACACCTATGGATGAAGACGGGGCGGGGGGTAAGGGCATGAGGTGGAGTTGGGGATCAGGTGGAGGGCAGCTATGGGGAAAGCGGGGGGGGGGGGGGAGAGGAACACCTGTAATAATCTGAACAATAAAGATTTATTATTAATAATAATAATAATAACAATAATAAAATAAAATGCACTGACCAATGCTGTGTAACACATGGGTTTAATCTCCTTCATTTCATTTTCCCACCATGTGAAACTAACATTCCATCAGAGGTAGACCTCCTTGATGGATAATCAGAAATGACAGAAAAAAGCAGAGAACTGGTTGTCAGACATTAAGTATTAAGAGTATTCATTTTTCCCCAAAGGCCTGAGAAGTCTTACATTTTCATCTAAAATATATCTTAAATAGAAGGTAAAATCATTCACAGAACATGCCCAACAACATACTGTATAAAAATAACACCTCTGAGGTCAGGTCAAGGTCGCCTTTCTTACCCAAGCAGAGCACAGTCTCCGCAAGAACTCCCTCTCTTCTTCCTACCCTCACGTTGAGCGAGCGTGCGCTTCCCACTTCCCATTGCCCAGGATGCTGGACTACCACTCAGGAAGTAAGCACGACTGAGCCTGTTTCCCAAAACCACGGAAACAACGTGAGTTGCCCGGAAAGCTGAGCCCCAGGGACAAGGTCAACAGCGGGGGAAGGACACAGCTCGATGACCCCTGCATGGCGAGGGGTGTTGATTGTGGGTCAAACAGTGCCCCCTACCGCCCGCCGCGGTCATTGCATTTGACGGGCATGATTTGGTATGTTTGGTTTATTTGCGCTGGTTGCCTTCCATCTAATCAAATATTTCCATTCGGTTTCCCTCTGCTCCCCGAGCTGCCTTTCCCGTAGCCGTGGCCGTGGCCCTGGCGGTTAATGCTTTGCTGAGGGGCCTGCAGCGGAGTGGATGATAAAGGAGCCGCCCTGCGAGGAAGACCTGGCGCAGAGAAAGGCTGGCGCAGGGGGCTAGGAGCAGGTAGAACAGGAAACCTTTGGAGGCGGGGAGAAGCGGGAGGAAAGGGGCGCGCTGAGCCGCCTCCCGGAGAGCCGGGGAGCGGGAGAGCGGGGGAGCGGGAGAGCCGGGGGGCGGGAGAGCCGGGGAGCGGGAGAGCGGGGGAGCCGGGGAGCGGGAGAGCGGGGGAGCCGGAGAGCCGGAGAGCGGGGGAGCCGGAGAGCCGGAGAGCCGGGGAGCGGGAGAGCCGGGGAGCGGGAGAGCCGGGGAGCGGGAGAGCCGGGGAGCGGGAGAGCCGGGGAGCGGGAGAGCCGGGGAGCGGGAGAGCCGGGGAGCGGGAGAGCCGGGGAGCGGGAGAGGAGAGCCGGAGAGCGGGAGAGCCGGAGAGGAGAGCCGGAGAGGAGAGCCGGGGAGCGGGAGAGCCGGAGAGCCGGAGAGGAGAGCCGGAGAGCGGGAGAGGAGAGCCGGAGAGCCGGAGAGCGGGAGAGCCGGGGAGCCGGAGAGCGGGAGAGCCGGAGAGCCGGGGAGCCGGAGAGCGGGAGAGCCGGAGAGGAGAGCCGGAGAGCGGGAGAGCCGGAGAGCCGGAGAGCGGGAGAGCCGGAGAGCGGGAGAGGAGAGCCGGAGAGCCGGGGAGCCGGAGAGCCGGAGAGCGGGAGAGCCGGGGAGCCGGAGAGCGGGAGAGGAGAGCCGGAGAGCCGGAGAGCGAGGGAGCCGGAGAGCGGGAGAGCCGGGGAGCCGGAGAGCGGGAGAGCCGGGGAGCCGGAGAGCGGGAGAGCCGGGGAGCCGGGGAGCGGGAGAGCCGGGGAGCCGGAGAGCGGGAGAGCCGGGGAGCCGGGGAGCCGGGGAGCGGGAGAGCCGGAGAGGAGAGCCGGAGAGCCGGGGAGCGGGAGAGCCGGAGAGGAGAGCCGGAGAGCCGGGGAGCCGGAGAGCCGGAGAGGAGAGCGGGAGAGCCGGAGAGGAGAGCGGGAGAGCCGGAGAGGAGAGCGGGAGAGCCGGAGAGGAGAGCGGGAGAGCCGGAGAGGAGAGCGGGAGAGCGGGAGAGGAGAGCCGGAGAGCGGGAGAGGAGAGCCGGAGAGCGGGAGAGGAGAGCCGGAGAGCGGGAGAGGAGAGCCGGAGAGGAGAGCCGGAGAGGAGAGCCGGAGAGCGGGAGAGGAGAGCCGGAGAGCGGGAGAGGAGAGCCGGAGAGGAGAGCCGGGGAGCGGGAGAGGAGAGCCGGAGAGGAGAGCCGGAGAGCGGGAGAGGAGAGCCGGAGAGCGGGAGAGGAGAGCGGGAGAGCCGGAGAGCGGGAGAGGAGAGCCGGAGAGCGGGAGAGGAGAGCCGGAGAGCGGGAGAGGAGAGCCGGAGAGCGGGAGAGGAGAGCCGGAGAGCGGGAGAGGAGAGCCGGAGAGCGGGAGAGGAGAGCCGGAGAGCGGGAGAGCCGGAGAGGAGAGCCGGAGATCAGGGACAGCAAAGGGCAAGGGCCGCAGCGAGGGGTGCGGGCCGGGTTGCTTTGGAAGCTCCAGGACCCGTGGTCGGGCGCTGCTGAGCAGGTAGAGCCAGCGGGGGATTGAGACTCAAATGGGACCTCTGCGCTGCTTTTCAGCAGGGGCGCCAGAAACCTTGGAGTAGAGAGTTGGAGGGGATAAAGAAGGTCAGTAAAGAGTAGATGTCTCGCCCTGACCGGTTTGGTTCAATGGATAGAGGGTCCCAGGTTCGATTCTGGTGTTAACAAGAGGGGGGGGGGGGGGGGGGGGGGAAGAACCATTGAAACCTGCAAAGAATTTTTTTGTGTGTGTGAGTTTACTTGAGCCAAACTGACGACATATGCCACATTATGCCGGGAAGCAGAACCTCAACGGATTGAGATAATGCTCCGGAGAAGGGCGGGTTACATTTCTCTGTTTATACACTGAAATCAAAGGAGGGTGTAGGTGGGTTACATGAAATTCATTGGTGATGGAGTAAGGAGGCGGGAGAAAGCAAAGTAAGGAGGTGGGAAACTCCTGGGATTGGATAAAAAGCAAAATGATGGACATGTACTTAGGTGAGAGCTGAATGATAACGAAGGAATTTGAGGCATCTGTCCTGGCGCCCACCACATTTGGTTGTGCCCCAGGGGCTCCGGAAAAAGGGAAGTTACAAGTTACCCAGACATCTCACAGATATGTTATCTTAGAGGCAAAAAGGCAAATGGGCTCAGTAAAAAGATCAAAGTTGATCTTTGGGAAAATATCTGGGACATGACTACCTACTATAACCTATTAGATATTTAATTTTCAAACCATCTTTTGTGGTTATCTTAGGTCTCTGGGTTTGCAAGACTGCCACGCAGGCCTTCCCTGAGCTTGTCAGGTCAGCATGTGGCTCTTTCCTTTCACACCGGTCAAGAGCATGTATCTCGGTTGCGGGCACATTCCCAGTAGAAAGTGTGAGGGAAGCAGCTGATCAATGTTTCTAACTCTCTCTCTCTCTCCCCTCCTCTCTGTAAAAATATATTTTAAAAAAAGAGTAAACAGAGGTGCCGGCGTGTCTCTCTCTCTCTCTCTCTCTCTCTCTCTCTCTCTCTCTCTCTCTCTCTCTCTCTCAACATCCTTCTGTCTCTGCCTTTTCTGCCTTTGTGTGTCCTGTGCCTCAAAACAGGCAAAATCGTGGCCAGTTCCAGTGAGCCATTTGCAATGTTACAGTAGCTCTGGGGCGCAATACCCCATCTCATCTTCCTTTTTATTATCCAGAGTTCTTTTTCAGTTTCTTATCTCAATAAAATGCAAGTGAAGGGGTCCAAATGCAAGTGAATAGGCATTTTCTGAATCCCCTTATCTGTCCCTAAGCAGAGCCTCCCAAGAAGAACACAATTGTCTTAATTCCCTCCCCTGAGAGTGTGCCAGCAGGAGGACTGACTGACACTGGAGAGAAGCATCAGCCAGACCTGGCACCAAGACCATCACCAGCTTGTCCACCCTCCTGAGGGCCACATGTCTCTCCTACGGCCCTTACTTCCTCTTTTTTTTTTTTTTTAAGTTAAAAAACAAACAAACACATATTGTATTGATTTCAGAGAGAAAGGGAGAGGGAGAGGGAGATAGAAACATCAATGATGGTGAAAGACCCCCAGAGGGAGACCCTCACTCTGTCCCATGGACCGACGGCGACCCCAATCAATCAACCGCAGGAGGCGTCACTTGATGCAAACAGCAAGAGGCTTTATTCCAGCGTGCTGGGGCTCAACTCGTAACTCACGCAGGAGTAGAGGAGTGGAGCCCCGAGCAGAAAATCTCACAAGTTTATAAAGGCAAAAACCACACATCGGGAGGGGTTACACACAGAGGGGAGAGGAGGGGAACAAAGGCCGTTAGGACATTCCAAAGGGGTCTGGACTCGTTGATAACTGGTTTTATGACAGTGCTTAAGCTTAGTCAACAGTCTCATCTGGTAATCTTGTATCCTATTTTTCTTAAATGTTAGAGTCCTGTGTTGCTTTGTTAGCCCTTAGCTCGGGCTGTTTCCTGGAACAGTCTTAAAGGTTATGTTCCCATCACTAGCTAGGGACCTTGGGGGTTGAGGTAAAACAGACAAGTTTTAGACATTTTATTCTTTCAATGGGAGAATCATTGATCAGCTGCCCCACATACACCCCACATCTGAGATGAAGCCCACAGCCCAGGCAGTGGAGGGGAGGAGAAGGGGGAGGAAATGGGCGTGCAGCCGGGGAAAGTAAAATGTAAAAAGAGCTGGCCAACCTTAATGGCTCTGAATGGTGGGAGCTATCAACTCATTGTTTAGTTGAGATAGTGGTAGTTGAAGCAACTTTAATTTGTTAATCGTATGTAAATTCTTGTTGATTTCTGTTGTTGGAATTTCCTGCCTAAAGGTTGTCTTTATCTCAGAACCTCATTAAAAGGGATGGCAAAAGGCCAGCCATGGGTAGTCCTCCCTTTAGAGGTGGACTCCCGCCAGGCCCCCCTTTTCCCAAATTAACTATTTTCTAGCTTCTTTTCATTTGTGTGCGGCCTTCTCCAGAAACACGGAACCCTGAAGAGTGGGCCCTGAACCACGCGGGTTGTGTTAAGGATCCCGCAGGAATCGAACTGTGACCTCCTGGTTCACAGGTTGCCGCTCAACCATTGAGCCTCACAAGCTGGACGCTTATTTCCTCTTCTCCCTCCCGCTCTTCCTTTTGTTGTGGGGTCGAACCCTGGGTTCAAAATAAGACCAACAGAGGCTGATTAATTAATTAAAAAAAAAAAAAAAGCAGGCAAGGGTTTATTGAACTGGCCAGGACAGCCACAAGAGCACCATACGTGGGTGAACTCCAAATGACTGCACCGTTTCAGGGGTAGGCAGTCCCTTTTAAAGGTTCAAACCACAGGAATTTTCCTTTGTTCTAAATTCTAAATCCTAAAGACTAAATTCTAAAGACTGGGGACAGCCCGCAGGGTTGGTTCCCAGTCACATCCTGCTGGACATTGGAATGTGGCCCTACCTTGCGATAGCCGATAACACAGAAGCAGAGCTCATCGGTTAGTCTCTAAAGGTTATCTACAGTTTCTGTCCCTGAAGCTACTGAGTCAGTGGGAATTAATCTCCTGTGGTCCTGATCTCAGGCAAGAGAAAATTGCCTTAGCCTCCAGGTCTCCACCTGGAAGCTGAGGTAAATATTCCGTGTTTAATCAGGCAGGAGCCAGACTTAGCAGGGTTAAAATTCAAACAGCAGTTTTTACCAAAGTATGGTTGCCACTATATTTCACTTTGAAATGACATAAGCCCCAAACTCTAACCACTTCCTTGGTTCTCATTTTTCTCTGGAGTCTTCGGGAGGTGATTAAATGTTCTTTTCTCTGACTAATCTGTCTTTGGTCAACTTCACCCCACGTACTGAACACAAGTGGTGAGAGGACAGCTTTGCCTCCCTGACACAGGCCGTCCAGCCTGAGCTGGGTTAGTGTCCTGCCTCCCGCATGTTCTTGGATGCCCTATGTGTTCGCCAGCCACTTCTCCCTCTGCCCGTCTCGCCCACCCTCCTCCTTGCCATTTCTGGTGGCCTCCCGGCCTCCTGTCCCCCTCTAAGACATAACTACTATGTTAGTACTGAATTCTTTCTCTTAATGGGAGTACAAACTCAAACATTGAAAATAGCAAATACCTAAGTGAGCCCTTACTTGGGGCCAGGAAGTGTTCCCAGCATCTTCTATCTCAGGTTTACGTCACTCGGTGGCGTTGTGGGCTGGGCGGGGAACCAGGGCCTGAGTCTGCGGCCCAGCTCACCACCTCAGCAGCAGCCTTCATTACATCTGCTCTCTGTTTTCAGGGGCCCATGTTGTGGTAGGACCAGGTGTAAGACAAGGGGAAGTTATGTAGCCTGTTCTACAGAAAGCATTCAAATTCAAAATTTTAAAGCATCGTTTTTTGCCAAAGGAAACCATCAGCCCCTGGATCCGGACCACTGGGCAGGCCGCTGGTCTATGGCCTCTGTCCCACAGCAGCTCCCTCCCAAGTAAACACTGACTCCTCAGCCATAGCCATTCCTCTCTGAGGTCACTGGGTGTCCAAGGATGGGTGAACGGCCGCTGGCATTTCAAGCTCGTGGTGGTTAAAATGGAACTGAACTCCTGACCCCCACCCCTTCCTCAAAGTGGGCTGCTCTGTGAGTCCATCCTTCTGACATTAATCTGTGCTCACATCATTAGCCTGGGTTCATGGTAATTCATCTGAAGAAAATGAAAACACTAGCTAGAAAATATATAAGCACCCCATGTTCATTGCAACATTATTTACAACTAGAGGCCCAGTGGATGAAAATTTGTGCACTCAGCGCAGTGTGGGTCACCTCGGGGGATGTCCCACTGTCGGCTTAGGCCCGATCCCCAGGGCAGTCAGACATCCCTCTGGCAGCCTGGGAATTCTCAGGAGATGTCTGACTGACGGCTTAGGCCTAAGCCGACATCTCCTGAGAGTTCCCAGGCTAAGCCGTCAGTCAGACATACTTAGCACTGCTGAGGAGATGGGAGAGGCTCCCACCACTGCCACTCTCAGCCGTGAGTCCAGCTTGTGGCTGAGCAGCACTCCCCCTGTAGAAGCACATTGATCACCAGGGGGGCAGCTCCTGCATTGAGCATATGCCCCCTGGAGGTCAGTACACATGATAGCAACTGGTCGTTCCCTGTCTCCCACCTTTAGGGTCAATTTGCATATTATTCTTTTATTATATAGAATAGCCTAGGTATGGAAGCAACCTAAGTACCCATTGATAGATGCATGGAGAAAGATGGAGAAAGAATGGCTAAATAAAATGTAATATATACACACAAAATAGAATATTATTTAGCCACAAGGGAATCTTGCCATTTGTTACAACATGGATGAACCCAGAAGCTATTATGCTAAGTGAAATAAGACAGAGAAGACAAATAGCATATGATTTCACTTATGTGTGGAATCTAAAAATATATATATATATTCTTAATAAAATACAGCCTCCTGTTAACATCTTATCTAGTGCTTAAGTGCTTTAAATGGACTTTTGCATATGCTTTCTCATTTGATCATTGCATGGAGTAAGAGAATAAGATGTAATCTCTCTTTGTAGTTGAGGTCACTGAAGTTCTAGCACAGTGGTCAGCAGCTTTCAACCACCCTGATTATGTGCACCTTGCAAGCTAAGAAGGGTTTCACATTTTTTAAATATCTAGGGGAGGAGGGATCAAAAGAAGGAGAATATATCATGATGTGAAAATTACATGAAACTCAAATGTCAGTGTTCATTGTGAAGTTTTAGGAGATGACATGTCTGTGTTCACTCACTATATTGCCCAGTGGCTGTATCCACGCTCCATCAGCACAGCTCTGTGGTGGAAACAGAGGCCCTATGTCCTGCAAAGCTAGAAATACATATGAGGCAAGAGTAGGTTGACAATTGTTCTTATGAAACTAATACAATAGATAATAAATAATAATACAAAAATAGACTGTTTTGTGTACTTAAAACTGTAAATCTGCCTTCTCCCTTTCCTGTATATACATACTAGAGGCCCGGTGCACGAAATTTGTGCACTTGGAGGGGGGGGAGGGGGGGTGTCCCTCAGCCTGGCTGCGCTGTCTCACAGTCCAGGAGCCCTTGGGGGATATCCAACTGCCACAGAGGCAAGAGAGGCTGCCACCCTTACTGCTGTGTTGGCCATCTATGAGCCTGGTTCAGGGCTTCTGGCTGAACAGTGCTCACTGCCCCCTGGTGGTCAGTGAATGTCATAGCAACCAGTTGTTCCACTGTTTGGTCAATTTGCATATTAGCCTTTTCTTATATAGAACATTCACCACCAGCCTGCCAGCCTAGCATGGGCTAGCGGACCCTGGCGCTTAGATGTGAATGACTTGTCCCAGAGGGCACACAGCAGGGCAATTTTCTGCAACCGATGCAGGTCCTTTGAGCAGCTCAAAGAGAGGCTCACAGACTAGCTGCCTCACTGTTTTGTAGACAAAATAGAAGGAATAATTTTATGCTTTTGAACCATTCTGGGACTGCCAGGCTTCTTAGTTTCCATTCCAATTGTAAATTTCATTATGGGAGCAGGACAAGTAGGAAACTCACAAATAGGCTCAGAGCAGCTGGCAAACACCTCCTGCTTACTAATCAGCTCACTCCTCACCCAGAGCCACCCCAGAGCTGAAGTGACACCTGAAGGATGCAAAAGCAGCACAAAGAACGCATTCTTAGCCTGTCAGTAGCCATAACATTAATGAGAGTGTCACAGCCCTCAGTGTTGTTGTGACAGAGGAAAAGCAAAGTAACAGATGGTGCAAAGAAGCAGCACCCTCAAACCATGCCATAACGTGGCTTCTTCTAAAAACATTCTGTCAGTCTCTACTGACAGTGTCTGCCTGCTTGCTGTATGCAGGGAGAATGCTCTGGAAACTCAGCCATGGGCCTGGCCTGCATTGGGACATGTGTGTCCACGGTCAGCAGACAATCTGGACACTAGCCAGATGTTCTCAGCAGGAGATATGTTCCCCAGAGATGTTAAATGGGCAAGATGGCCCATCTGGGCACTTTCCCAAATGTCCCTGTGAGCCCAGGGTATCCTTTATTTGCTTTTTCTGCATGAATTCTCAGAAAAATCAACCACATCCATATCCAAATATACTAGTAAACATATTTCAAAACCCAGTGAACTTTTAGAACATCCTAAATGTTGAAGTAAGGCCCATTCTTCCTATCTTATGATTGTGTGGGTAGTAGGAATGTCTACTTCAGCATTAGAAAACATGGAATGCAATCTCCTTCCCTAAAATTCCATGGAGTAATAAGACCAATCACTCAGTAAGGGTTCATGTGCTATGATTTTTCTTGCATGTTATGGTTATTAATGCATTTGTTAAGAATAAAGTCAAAACACACATATACTATTACTAGAGGCCTGGTACACGAATTCATGCACCAGCGGGGTCCAGCTGGCCTGCCCTGAACAGGACTGACCAGCTGGGCTGACCAGGGGAAAGAGACGCAGGAGGTTGGCAGGCTGGCCCCAACCCCTGGTTGAACTCTGGTCAAACTTCTGGTCTAGGGGACAATTTGCATATTATTCTTTTATTATATAGGATGAGAATATTTGTAAGGGCTTCCGCTGAGAGGCAGTATATTTCATCACCACTATCATCATGTATATATATATAAAAGCCAAGTGACCAGAATGACCTGAACAACTGGAACAGCTGGTTGCTATGACATGCACTGCAGCCAGCCAATATCCCTCAGCCCCTCTCCCCAGCCGGCTGGCCCCAATCGAGATGGGCTGGTGGACGCCACCCATGAACAAGTTCATGCACCAGGCTTCTATTCCCTAATAAAAGCCTATTGGGAATACAATGTGTTTGACTTTCTACTAAGCTGTCCATCAGAAAGCCTTTTCACGGTAGAGAGGATGAGGAGGGCAGACATGTGCCTGCCTGAGTTCAAGGTTGCACCAGGTCCTGGGGTCCTCAGTATGTATGCTCAGCATTCTGTGACCTAGCCTACCACTGCAGGTCTTGTTTTCTAAATTTTTATTTCAAAATGAGCTAGGCTTTACAGAAAAGTTGCAAAAATACTGCAAAGGCAACAAAATATCCATGTGTATTTCACCCAGATTCCTCAAAAGTCAACCTTTTACAGTTGCTTTATTGTTGGTTATAGAACTAGATAGCTGGATGCAATCATATGCTTTATCCCACTGGAGAGTAAGGGATAGATGATGCTCCTTCAGCACTGAATGCGGACGTCCCGAAACCAGGACTTCCTCTATGCAGCCGCAGTACGGCTCATAAAGCAGGAAATTAACTGTGACGCAGGTGCGTTTGATGTATAGATATCATTCCAATGTTACCGTTCTCTCAGGAAAAGGGAAAGAGCTGGTTTTCCGTGTGCTTCAACCTAGGAGCACTCATTGTTTGGTTTTCTTCTCTTTAGTCGCCTTTAATTGGGAATCTCCAGTCTGCTGCCCTTAACATGTCTGAAGAGTTCAGGCCGTTTATTTTGAAAAGCATCAATCTGCAGACGCTGATATTCCTCCGATTAGGGTCACACAGTGTGTTCAGGCAGGAGCCCCAAGTGGTGAGGTTGGGCCCTTTCTCAGGGCATTACTTCACAGAGAATAGGGCCCACGTGTCCGATTAGAGATGCCATTAACTGGGGCACTCAGGAAGGTCGTGTCCACGGGGTTTCCCACTGTGAATTTTCTGTAGTTCCCTTTGTCCTGGGTGGAGTTGCAGTGAGGCTATCTAATATCCTGTCTCATTAAGCTTTCAACCTGTCATTTCTTGCCTGAAACAGTTATCACTATGGAGGTTGCCCAGTGGTGATTTTTGACATGTATAACTGTAGGGAGGAGTTTTTCCTTCTTTGCACACTTAGTTATCTATTTATTTAGCATAAGCATGAAGTCTCATTTTACTCAAAGTGTGATAAACCATTGCTGTCATTGCTTATTTTGATGTATAAATGACCCAAGGTTGGCTAACACTTGAGGTGAGCAGTAAGTCACCTGCACTGCATTCATAATTCTGGCAGCTCCATGAAGTTACTGTTCTAGTCTGAGTTTTCTAGAGAAACAGAACCAATGGGAGATATAGACAGACATGTAGGTAGATAGATAGATAGATAGATAGATAGATAGATAGATATAGATTTGCTGTAAGGAAATGCCTCACGTGACTATGGAGACTGAGAAACTCAAGATTTACAGTTAGCAAACGGAGACCAGGAGAGCTGATGTGTAAGTCATAATCTGAGTCCAAAGTCAGGAGGAGGCCCGTGTTGCAGCTTCAAGACATTTAGGCAGAGAGGAAGAATCCTTCTTCCTCAGCTATTTATTCTGTCCAGGCCTTCCATGGGTCTGCCTGAGGCTTCACTCAGTGTAGAGATCATCCGCTCATCTGATCCAGAAACACCCTCATAGACACACCCAGAAATAACATGTGGCCACACACACATACCTGGGCACCCCGCAGCTCATCCAGGTTAACACATCACAATTGCCATTGGACATCTAAAAACATAAGGTTACTTTTGTGAATTAAATATTTAAATAAGTGGCCCTTCCTTCCACTGTTCCTACGAAGACAGCTTCCTCTTGGGTGGCTTAACACAAATGGAAATGAAAACTAGACTTGGCCAACTCCCAGGTTTTCAGTTACAAGGTTGCCTAAGTGAGACCATTAGTAAAGGTGAGGCTGTAAACAGAGAGCACCTCCCAAATGCACACTCCGTGGCTGTAATGTCCGCAGAAGACATAAGGTTCGGTGATGGACAGCAGTCTCCTGGGCCAGGACAACAGTCTCTGATCACACCTCTTCGTCCTTCAACATCTGAGCAAGGGGCAAAACCAAGAGACTTCCCTTGTGAGCCACTGGTCATGTCATTTTAGAATAAATTCAATTATTTTTATAACTCAGCATAGGACTTTTGAGTTTATTGCTCTGACTGCCATGTTCTGTTGTGTAATTTTCTGGGCCCAACAACTTCCTCGCAGTAAACAAGTAGGAACTGCAGGACCACACGTGGCCTTGCCCGGCTCTGCCTGGGGCCAAGTCAGAGGAGTGCAGTCCCACAGGCCTCCTGAGCAAGTCCCAGGAGGCAGGTTTTCAGATTTTTAACAAGTGGTGTTATGCCCAGACTTCGTGATCCCCAAGAGCCTCGACCATGTTAACACGGGCTCTGTCCCACTCATGCCGGCAGCATGGAGAAAGAGAGACCGAACTTTGACAGGTCAAGGGGTTTTATAGGGGTGGTGATGTCACTGCTTTGGCTGACCCTGATTGGTTGGGTGAGGGGTAGGGTCCAGTTACACAAAATGGAGGATTGCTCCGCTCTGCCCCACAATACAAAATGGAGTCAGGAGTTAGCCTTGCCCTACCCTGCCCTTTCAGTGGATACAAATCTCATTGAAACTCTCATTTGAAAAAGATTTAATCTTTGTTTAGAAAATTCTGTTTTCAAGTTTTTTTAAATAGGCAGTGATGAGAGTTTTTAATCAGAGACAGTTGCATTAGTTTTGATTATAAAGATAATGGAACCATGGCAAAATCTATTCATATTTGTTTTTAAAATGTTCTTTTTTCAAAAAGGAGTTATTTTCTTGTTTTTTGCAAGCATCACCTTTTCTTTGATGACACACATGGATAGATTTTTTTTAAACTAATATGATTAGACATAATTATTTCAGCCTCATAATTATAAGTGGCCCATTAAAGCCATGCTACAAGTAAATGTTTGTAGAGGGCTCCTTGGGAATGCACATGGATGACCTTTAAATTAATGCCAGCTGAGTCCGAGATGACTGGCATGGCTGTCCCCCGGAAACAGCCCCCCAAAATGTCAGAAAATGTGATAAGTACTGATTTCTTATCTTTATCCATGTGCTTGGAATGAGGAACAAATAGGTCTTGACTTACCCAGATCTTGATATGCTAAATCCCAGGAATGAGGGAATGAATAGGACCTGGGCACACTCAAAACTTCTTAGACCTTAAACCCCACTCTGGAAATCAATAAATGCACTGTGTTGTCTGTGGTAGGTGTTGACTGTCCCTCCATCAGAGTGACAGCATCCCCCTATCCCCCGCACCCATCTTTTAGAACTATTTCTGCCTCTTGTCTCTTTCTTTCTTTTTTTTTAAATAAATTTTTATTGTTCATATTATTACAAATGTTCCTTCCCCCCCCCCCCCCCACCCTCCATTGCTCTCCTCCACCAGGTTCCCACCCCACCCTCTGCCCTTTCCCCACCCACCATTGTCCTCATCCATAGGTCACAGTTTATGTTCAGTCTCTTCCCACATCCCCCTCTCCCCTTTTCCCCGAGAATCATCAGTTCACTTCCCTTCCATATCTCTGATTCTATTATATTCAACAGTTAATATTGTTCATCAGATTTTTTAAAATTTCCTTGGTTTTTAGATTCACTTGTTGATAGTTACCTATTTGTTGTTCATAATTTTTATCTTTATTTACTTTCTCTTCTGAAAGAACCCCCTTCAGCAATTCATATAATTCTGGTTTGGTGGTGATGAACTCCTTTAGCTTTTTTTTATTAGTGAAGCTCTTTATCTGGCCTTCAATTTTGAGTGATAGCTTTGCTGGGTAGATTATCTTTGGCTGTAGGTTCTTACTATTCATCACCTTGAATATTTCTTGCCATTCCCATCTGGCCTGCATGGTTTCTGTTGAGAAATCAGCTGACAATCATATAGGTGCTCATTTATAGGTAACTACCTGCTTTGCTCTTGCTGCTTTTAATATTCTCTCTTTGTCTTTTGCTCTTTGAATTTTAATTATGATTTGTCTTTGGATTCCTTTTGTTTGGAGTTCTGTGTGTTTTTTGGACTTGTAAGTCTAATTCTTTCACCAGGTGGGGGAAGTTTTCTGTCACTATTTCTTTCAGTATGTTTTTGATATCTTGCTCTCTCTCATCTTCTGGGACACCCATAATTCTGATGTTGGTTTGCTTGAAGTTGTCCCAGAGGTTTCTTACATTATCTTCAATTTTCTGGATTCTCTTGCCTTCTTGCTTCTGCAGAGGAGTGTCTTCTGGCTCTTTATGTTCCAAATCTTTGACTTGATTCTTGCAATCTTCCATTCTGTTTTTAGGACTCTGTGTAATATTTTTTATTTCAGACAATGTATTCTTTATTTCTTGTTGATCCCTTATTATTTCTTGTTGATTCCTTATTAATTCTAGTTGAACCCTTTTCATATCCTCATAGGTCTTACTTTTCTAGGAAATTCTTGAAAAACCTTATAAGCGTAGATTTGAACTCCATATCTAGTTGCTTTTTGTCCTCCGTTTCTTTCGTTTGAGTTCTATTTCATCTCAGCATTTTTGCAGCTTCCCTGATGGGGCAGGGTTTCAGGGTGGAGCCTACAGCCTTGGCTTCCGTCAGCCCCGCCCTATGCAGCTCCTGAGTCTCAGGGTCCTTCAGTACTCGTTGCAAGCGCCTCTGAGAGAAAGGTGCCCTCGATTTTCGCCTGCTACCAAACAGTCTAGGCTCTCCTCCAATGAGCCCGGAACTGGGGTTCAGTTCAATTCAGTTGGTAGTGGGATTGGAGGTGGTGTTCAGAGCAGTCTGGAGCCCTTGTCTCCTTCCCACCAGGGCAATCCCACAGCACAGCCGACCGTCCCTTCTCTGTGCGCAATGTGCATGCCTCCAGGGCCTCCTTTTGCCGCTCCCCCGGGGTTCCGCCTTACAGCCCAGCTCCCTCTGTTTGAGCCTGGGTCCCCGGGGGTCTGGCCTAGAACTGGGGTTCAGAGCAGTCGGAACTGGGGCCCAGCACAGTCAGAGCTTTTTATCTCCTTCCTGCTAGAGAACGCCAGCCAGGCACTCAGCCATCCTCCTCTCTGGCTCCGTCCTCTCCGCGCAGGCCATGTGTCTCCGTACCTTAGGCTTTTACAGCTACTCCGTGCTTCCTTCTGGTTTCTCCTTGCTTCTCGTTGTAGAATTTTCAGTCAGTCGACTTTCCTGTAGTTCTGGGTAATGTCCATTTTATATTTTAGTTGTATTTTATTGAAATTGTTGTGTGCGGCTGCGGCTGGGTGTTTACCTGTCTAGCCATCTTGGAATCTCCTCCCTCTTGTCTCTTTCTTTTATTTCTTAATTCCCAGCTCCTCCACTCAGGAACCTGTCCTTCTCCCTTCCCATGCAGGACGCGGAAAAAGGAGAAGCACCCCACCGCAAAGGTTTGTCTCTGCTGTTTTCTCTTCATTGACTTGTTCTTGCTGAATTGTTTCTATCTCTGATCTGAGGTTTCTTTGCAGGAATATCCTTGAGGCCATGGCTGACCATGTAAAGCAACTTAACTTTTAAAGCCTTGTTCTCTAAATCTTTAAAAATAAAAATTAAATTATCAAAATTCAAGCACAATAACTTTTTAAAGAAAACATAGAACCCGCCTCGCTCGGGGGCCTGGGCCGGCATGGCGGCATCGGGTCCGGGAGAAGAGGCCTCAAGGGCGATTTCTGCGCTCTTGTACAGGCGGGAGAGAAGTGGACCTCTCCCAAGTCTGGTTTTAAGTTGAAATGTTGATGTTGGGCGCCCTCTTGTTGGTTGTTGTGATTTTCTGTGTTGTGGAGGTCTGGAATGGCCATGGCAGACTCGTTCTAGTGGGTGGCCAGCTTTCAATGTCGGAGGGCCACCGGTTGGAGTGAGGCCGTTGTTTGGTTTGGCTTCCACAGAGTTGGAAGACTGTTCTCAGGAGCCCTCTGTCTGTTTCTGTGTTCTTTGTAAATTTGCTACTCTCTCCCCCCAAAGCAGGCAGGAGGTTGGGGAGGGGAGACACATGGCAAAGCCACTCTTCAAGAAAGTTTTTATGCATCTTGAATTTCTGTGCTCATGTAAAGGAAAAGGCCAGTTTAAAATGAGTGCGCATAGTTTTGGGCTGTGCTTAAACTCTTTTCTGTGTACAGGATGAGTTTTAAAAATGGTGGAGATTAACTGGGAGATAAATTAAAACTAGTTTCCATAGGCATTGTAAGCAGCTTTTGAAATTTCCCGTCCTGAGGCAGGAACTAGATGGTAATGCTGGGAGTCTTCAGCTAAAGAATGTGTTCATTTGCATTTGAATGGCTCCCTTTGTCCAATCCCTCCCCCAGTGATCTACAGGGAATGACCAGATCTGTTGCTGAAACTCCTCCCTAAGAAGCAGGATGTAAAAGAAAAAGAAAAAAGACATAGGAAAGTAAAGTTTAGATTTGCCTCATCAAAAATCTGGAGAACAGCAGAAACCGGTTTGGCTCAGTGGATAGAGTGTCGGCCTGCAGACTGAAGGGTCCCAGGTTGGATTCTGGTGAAGGCATGTACATTGGTTGCGGACACATCCCCAGTAAGGGGTGTGCAAGAGGCAGCTAATTGATGTTTCTCTCTCATTGATGTTTCTGGCTTTCTATCCCTCTCCCTTCCTCTCTGTAAAAACTCAATAAAATATATTTTTTTTTAAATCTACAGAACAGAGGAGGAGGATCCAAGATGGCTGCTCGGGTAGACACCTAACCGCAGAAGCACACAACAATTTCAATAGAATACAACTAAAATGTAGAGTGGACATTGCCCAGAGCTACAGGTAGTCGACTGACTGAAAATTCTACTACAAGAAGGAAAGAGAAAACCAGAAGGAAAATCAGAGGAGCTGAAAAAAAGCCTAAGGTACGGAGACATGCTGTATGCCCGCACGCACGCGCGCGCGGAGAGGTCGCAGCCGGAGAGGAGGAGAGGGCTGGGTGCTGCCTGGTGTTCCCTAGCAGGAAGGAAATAAAACCCCCAGCCTGGGCTGAACCCCCGGACCGGCAGCGCTGAGCCCCAGTTATGGGCCAGACCCTGGAGACCCAGGCTCCAGCAGGGGGAGACGGGGCTGTGAGGCGGAATCCCGGGGGAGCGGCGAAAAGCAGGGCCCCCGGAGTCGCGCGCACATTGTGCGCAGAGGACTGAATGTTGACTCTGATGCTGGATTACCCTAGCCGGAAGGAACAGGGCCTCCGGGGGTCCTGAGCCCCACTCCCGACCGCCCCCGAACTCCAGTTCTGGGCCAATTCCTGGGAACCCAAGCTCAAGCAGAGGGAGAAGGGGCTGTGAGGTGGAGTCCTGGGAGAGCGGCGAAAGGCCGAGCCCCCGGAGTCCCACACATTGCTCGCAAGGGAAGGAATGTTGACTCTGATGCAGGATTGCCCTGGAGGGAAGGAAACAGGAGCCCCGGCCATGTTGGGCCCAGTTTCGACTGCTCTGAACCCCAGTCCTAGGCCAGACCCTGGGGACCCAGGCTCAGGCAAGGGGAGACGGGGCTGTGAGGCGGAATCCCAGGGGAGCGGCGAAAAGCGTAGCCCCCAGAGTCGCGCACACTGCACGCAGAGGACAGTCTGTTGACTCTGATCCTAGACTCCCCTAGCGGGAAGGAGAAAAAAAGCTCCAGACTGGAGGAACATGACGAGGAGCAGGAGCCCCTGCCAGACACCGGCCAGCCGGGCACCAGCAAGGAGCCAGGCGACGGGGCCACCTGGGGGGGGGGGGGCAGGGGTGCCCCTGAGCCTTCGACTGCTGAGCGCAGGCAATGGAGCCAAGGCCGGGGGCTGTTTCCTGGGCGGCGCCGACCCAGGCAACAGGCTGAAGCAGCGCAGGAGCCCATGGAGAACAAAGGGGTGCCACAGGCCAACCTGCTGAGCTTCCAGGACAAGGAGGAAGAAACCAAAGAAGTTCTCAATGTGAAGAAATCAAGTGAGAGCAAAAGATAGTAAAATTACTTAAGAAAGAATACAAAGAAGATCTTGAAAAATCAAAGACTAAGTCAGAACTCAACTCACCAGCCAACATTGCAACATAAATGCGTTTAAAAAAAAAAAAAAAAAAAAAGGACAGAATGTTGGAACAGCGGCGGCCAGGCCTAGAGTGGCCAGGCACAAGGCAGTGGCAGCCAGGCCCGAAGCAGCAAAGGCCAGGCCTCAGAGCAGCAGCAGCCAGAACCAGAGCATCAACAGCCAGCACTGGAGCAGCCAGACCTGGGGCAGTGGCAGCCAGGCCTGAGGCGGAGGCGGCCAAGCCCAGGGTGGCCAGTCCAGGAACACCCAGACCTGGAATGGCCGGGCCCGTAGAAGCCGGGCCCAGAGCAGCCGGGTTGGGAGCAGCCAGGCCCAGAACAGCAGTAGCCAAGCCCGGAGCATCCAGGCTGGCTGCGGCCAGGCCCGGAGCAGCGGCTGCCGGGCTGGGAGTGGCCGGGCCCGGAGCAGCCGGGTCGGGTGCGGCCAGGCCCAGAGCAGCAGCAGCCAAATCCAGAGCAACTAGGTCAGGAGCGGCAGTGGCCAGACCCGGAGCAGCTGGTTGTGGAACGAACCAGAGCAACAGAGGCCAGGCCCGGAACAACCAGGCCTGGAACAGCTCGCTCCTCACCTGCCCCTGCCCCATGGCTGCCCCTCAGACATGGCTGGAAACTTTTGTGTTAACTTGAGGATCTGCTGAATCAAGTGATGAAGGCTTAGATCTGGATGTGTTGAGTTAGTATAGTGCTGGGGTGTTGATCTGTGAGTGCCTTGGGTGGGGCCTGGATGAGGCTGGTTGACCTATTTGGAAATGTCTTTTGTGTGAAGTGTATCATTGGGCATGTGGAGGTATTATTGATATTAAAAAATGCTAAGTAACTGATTTACTATCTGAAAAGGGATTTACTATCGGGGAAAGGGAGGGAGGAAGAGACTGAACATAAACTGTGCACCTATGAATGAGGACAATGGGGGATGGGGAGGGGGCGAAGGGTGGGGTGGAAACCTGGTGGAGGGGGGAAGAAATGAGGAACCTTTGTAATAATATGAACAATAAAGATTGATAAAAAATAAAAAAATAAAAAATAAAAATAAAATCTAGAGAACAGAATTGAGGCTCTTAATTATTATGTCTTATATTTTTCTTAGAAATGTAATGTTATTAATCTAAAAAGTGCCAAATATATTTGACTTGCCATCTTTAAATGTTCAAAGTATAAATTAAATTAGGAAGAGTTATTTGCAGTAACTAAATGCCTAGAATATGGCAGGCTGAACTATATTACATGTGTTAAAAATATCAAAGATCTCAAGGATTGCTTTATTCTCATTTTTCAGATGAGAAAGTATGTGCTGCTTACACTTAAAAAATTATTTTAAGTCAGTGATGCACTATTTTTTTGAAGTCAGTTTTTCTGAAGTAATGTTTTAATGTAACCTATGAAACTTTTATATTTGATCTGTTTTGTTTTGCTTTATATGCCATTGTTGTCATTTGTAATCACATTGTAAGCTTGAATTTGGGCTTGTACCTGCATCTTGTATTTTGTAAACTTTGGGAGTCATTTTTGGTTTCAGTCATGTGTGTCTACTTTATAGATTTAAGTAGACTTCATCACAAAGGTTTATAATTTATTTAGAATTGTGTTAAAACAATGTGAAAACAATTATTTGTATGATTTAACGACTGCTTGGACAATTTTCACCGATGTTTGGGGGGGAGTAAAGGGGGGCTTAGAAATGCAGACAAATCTGTATCTGTAGGAAAAATGTGGCATTTTGGGTTTCAAGCGGTTGGAGGCCTGGGAACAGAGTACTGGACCTGCTCCCTCCTCCCTGCCTTTTCTTTAAAATTTGAGGCATGGTTATATATTTTTGAAGGATATAGAAAGAAAGTTTAGAAGTTAATTTGAAATTATAAAAGGCCAGCAACTAATAGGAAGGAATTAGTATGTTTATTGTAGAAAGCAGGGAGCCTTCTTGGACATCGAAGAACTGTGGACCTTAGAAGGAACATGTACTGAAGGAACGCAGCTGCTGAACTGGACAATGGGCCTTTGAGGAGCTAAAGAGGGCTCTCATCTCAGCACCTGCCCTAGCATTGCCAGACATCGCGAAGCCCTTCCACCTCTACGTGAGTGAGGTAAGGGGCATTGCAAAAGGGGTTCTCACTCAGACTCTAGGTCCCTGGAAGAGACCTATCTGTCTGGGAGACTGGACCCTGTGGCAGCAGGGTGGCCAGCACGCCTCCGGGCAGTGGCCACCACAGCATTGCTGGTGAAGGAGGCAGATAAGCAGACTCTGGGCCAGGAGCTAACCTGTATGGGCCAAGCTTTTCTCCTGGACCAGGCCTGTGTCCGGATTCATAAGACTCTGGCCATCAACCCTGCCAGCCTGCTTCCAGATGATGATGGAGGAACCAATTCATGACTGCACAGAGGTAACAGACGACAAGGTACTGTTCACGGATGGGAGCAGTTACATTCAAGATGGGACCTGATATGCAGAGGCAGTGGTAGTCACCCTGGACCACACCATTTGGGCACAGTTCCAGAACTTTTGGCCTTAATCCAGGCCCTTTGATGGAGACACTGTGCCATCCACAGAGAAAAGAGGGTTACCAACTGCAGATGGAAGGAATCAGCTGAACAGAAGCAAGCCACCAAAGGACCAGATGATTGGTGGACCCTCCATATGCAAGCCTGTTGATCCCAGGGTTGCCCAGTGACACCAGGTTACCCACTTAAGTGTCACCAAAACTTCTGAACTTCTGTGAGGCAGAGTTGCTAGAAGTACTGTCTGTGTACAGGTAAATGCTAAGCAAAGTAAGGGGGTCCCTCTGAGAATTCGGGTCCCAGAGAACTTCCCCAGCAGAGCATTGGTAAGTAGATTTCAGAGATTAAACCACCAGGATTAAGGTCTAGTTTTCGTAGACACTTCAGATTAGGTTGAAGTATACCCCACTAAGACAGAAACTGCCTCTATAGTAGTCAAGAGATTACTCCAGGAGATTATACCTAGATTTGGGCTGCCAGTAACAGATAACAGCCCCACCTTTGTAGCCAAGGTATCTCAAAGTATAGCTCTAGCCTAGGACAGGCAAAAGTGAGACTCTGGAAAAGGGGTTTAACTAAATGTGTCCTAGAATCGGTGAAAATTGGACCAACTCCCTGTCCTTTGCCTTCTTAAGGGCCAGGTGTACCCTTTACTGGGACAAGTTTCTCCTTTTTTGAGGGGGATCATGTACGGTAACCATTCCCTTGCTCAAGTCCTTACAGGCTCTGCAGTTTGCTTGTTCCAGATGCACTGCCAGTGCCCACCGCAGATCCTGTAGTCTGGGAACTCAGTGTGGGTAAAGAAATTCACTGCCCAAGGACTTAAAGGGATGCTACACTGTTATCCTGAGCATGCCCACTACTGTTGAAGTAGATGGCACCCAGATCTGACTACATGACTCCCAGCTCTTGCATGGCCTAGATCCTGGCAACTAGCGGCCTCACCTGTGAGATCCCCAGCCTGGATTCCATGCAGGCCAGGAGGAGAATTGATGCCTGCAGGAGGGGAACTGGACTTCAGTGAGAACAATACTGATGGGAACTGTTGTTGAATGGAGATGAGACCACCCAAGAGGCAGAGACCCCTACCCGGGAAATAACTCCAACTAGCCAATTGCGGAGTCTAATTACAAATTTTATTGCAGATTCGAATCTGGGCTGCCGCCGTGGCAATGGCACGGCCAGAAGCAGCAGCGGTTACAAAGCGGTCTCTCTCTTTTTAAGCATTCTTCAAACAAGCACATTCCAAACAAGGGGGGGGGGGGGGGTCTTAACTTTGTGATTGCATGCATCAGCCAGATGGCCTAATCTCCCTCCTTGGTTTGTTCTGCTATCTTAGCCTTGACTATCCCAGACTGCTGATTTGGCCTTCAGCCTTGACTAACCCAGACTGTTGATTTGGTCTTCAGGTCCAGGAGGGGGAGGGAGTAGTAACTTTCTACCCTCCTGGCAAGGTCAGTAATTTTTCACTCCTCAACTGTGGTACTAAGGGTCTTGGTAACTGTATTTGATGTTTATGCTGAAAGGAAGTAGGCTGAGTCAATGACTTGACTCATGCACATAAGACATGAGGGGGGGGGGGGATGAGAGGGCAGGGTGGGGCGAGGATAAAACTCCTGACTCCACTGTGGGGCAGGGTGGAGTTATCCTTCATTAACTGGACCCTAGCCCAATCAGGGTCAGCCAAAGCAGTGACATCACCACCAGAGTAAAACCCCAGGGCTTGGCGAAATTCACTCTCTTCCGCCATGCTGCCGACGTGAGTGGGACAGAGCCCATGCTAGCATGGAAAAGGCTCTTTTGTTTATTGCATCGGACTCGACTCCCTGGTGGTCCTCAGGGATCACAGCCTCCTCACAGTTGAGACTCCATTGCCCCTGAGGGTTTGTTTGTCAAAGCCGACCATGAGGAGGAGGAGGAGGAGGAGGAGGAGGAGGAGGAGAGAGATAGGAGGAGGAGGGGAGAAGAAGGAGGAGGGTATGGAACGGTTCCTTCCCCTCCCTGGGGCCTGTGGGAAGAGGGAGCTGTGAGTGTCCACAGAACCAGGACTAAAGCCTCAGGTTGCCAGGCCAGTTCCTCATCAGAGAACATGAGCGGTACGGGTCTGAGGACACATGCATTATTCAGGATTAGTTTGTGATTTAAAGGCTGAAAACCAAAAGCAGCGGCTCACGCACACTGTAGTTTATTTCTCCCAAACGTGAGAAGCAGACAGTGTGTGTGTGGGTGTGGGGGGGGGGGGGCTTGCAGGAGGACTTCGTAACCTTCAGGGAGCCGGGTTGCTTCTCTCTGCCTTCCAGGCCTGCCCTCAGCATGTGACTTCTAGCTGGCGGTCCAGGCTGGCTACTCAGGCTCAAGCTGTCATGCCTGCATCGTGGCTGACAGGAAGAAAGGCATGCCTCACCCTTTAAAGGGATTCCCTGAGGTCATATTGCTAATGTATGAACACATTCAAAGGTGTGAAGAATTTTTGTGAGTTTATCTGAGCCAAACTGTTGACCACAGCTGGGAAGCAGAATCTCAACGTATTGGGATAATGCTCCAAGAATGGCAGTTTTCACCTTGTTCTATACATTACATTCAAAGGAGGAGGTGTAAGTGAGTTACATGAAATCCACTGGTGATAGGTTAGGGAGGTGGGAGAAAGCAAAGCAGGAAAACACTGGGATTAGATAAAAATTAAATTGACAGACACATATTTTTATTTTTTTATAACATTCTTTTTCTTTTTAAAAAAAATATTTTTATTGATTTCAGAGAGGAAGGGAAAGGGATAGAAATATCAATGATGGCCAAAACCGGTTTGGCTCAGTGGATAGAGCGTCAGCCTGCGGACTGAAGGGTCCCAGGTTCGATTCTGGTCAAGGGCACGTACCTTGGTTGCGGGCACATCCCCAGTAAGGGGTGTGCAAGAGGCAGCTAATCGATGATTCTCTCTCACTGATGTTTCTAACTCTCTATCCCTCTCTCTTCCTCTCTGTAAAAGATCAATAAAATATATTTTTTAAAAATAAAATAAAAATAAAAGCATAATATGCTCATTAGACCAGACAGCCGAACGATCTTCCCAATGAAGCCGTGGCTGCAAATTTTGTGCATTGGGCCTCTAGTATTTAGATAAATGAGAATACAACATAAACTTATGGGAAGCATCAAAAGCAGTTCACAGAGGGAGGTTTATTGTACTTAATGCCAATATTAAAAATATGCATGTCTAAGTGACATCACAGGAATGAAGGAGTGAGAGAGTCTGTTAGCCTCTTCCCCTGCAACTTCAACATGTTAATCAACTATAACTTAACAGAGGATTCCCTGCTCCATACAGAAGCATCCCTGAGAGGCCTGTGCATTGAACAATCTAAAGGTGGGCAACTGGGACTAAAGGGACAGTTAGAAGTGAGGAGAGCTCAGATGACCAAGGGTGCAGCCCATAGCAGGGAGGAAGCTGATGATAGCGAGCCCTTCCACCATCCAGGAGAAGAGAGTTGGGGGAGAGGGGGCTCTCCACAGGGAGAGCTGTGGGAACAGCGCTGAGCCTGCAGAGATGCCGAGGCAAGGACACAGCACAGGGGTTCTGCCCAGCTTGGGGTTCTGCTGGAGCTGCCTGCTGTTGGGCAGTGATGTTTCAGACAAAGAAACAGAGCCACAGAGCCCTGCCATCTCTAGGACTCCCAAATGTCACCTCCAGTTGCCCTTGGTGTTGGGTCAAAGAGCCCATTATCTGGAAACCAAGAGCTATTTGTCCCAATTATTCCATAAGGGACATATGCACAGGTGACCGAGGGTGCTTCAGCCGGTAATCTGACACATACGACCCAAGGTACTTAATTAATAATCCACTGAGCATAAATTACACAGGAGACAAACATGCAATGCACGAATCACACATAGTTTATTTACCAGAGTCTTGGTGGGTTCCAGACCTCGGCAGGTCACCTGGGGATCCACCCTGACAGACACACATGGTTCACGGAGGATGTTGCAGCTGTAGCTCAACTTCAGTTGAGGCCTCTCATGACAGATCACAGTCCAAGGCTCACAGTTTGGGGCTCACGACTCGCGGTTCAGGCAGAGCTTGACAAGTGCAGGTGGGGAAAGTGGAGAGCGACCATCTGTGGAGGAGCAGTACGAGTGTCTCTGATCTTCTCTAGGGCTTGCTCTTTTTATGTGCTCAGATGTGCCTTCTGTGCTCAGATATGTCTTATCAGTGGGTCCCAGGAGCCTTGCTATCTGGTCTTACATATGGGGTACAGATCACTTTATCTATTTTCTACATACAGGCCATTCAAGGGTGCTTATCAATTTGGTTACATTCCATTCCATACTTTCACACACTTCAATTCCACACTTTAATACTAATTCTATACTATATTTTATCCTTATTACTATTGCTATAACACTATTGCAGTGGAATCGGTTTCCCTCTATGATTAATCCCCAGGTGGGACTCAGGGTAGGGGATACCTTGAAGGTCCAGGGTTGCCATTTGGTGAGGGCAAAACAAATCCCTCCCCCAAGCAGTGTGTCTGAAGGAATCCAAGGTCAGCTCTAGGACATCACAGAGGTAAAAATCTTGTGATTCACTGCCACCTACTGGAAAATAGTAGAAATACCCCTGCAGAGAAAGCTGATAGAGGAAAGTCAATACAAAAATACCTCAACAGAGGAGACCAGCAAATACCACGAATAACCATGTTAATGAGGAAGCTCAGAAAGAAAATGAAAACTTCCAGAAAGCAAGCCGCAACACATGGAAATATATATATGCCTAAGCAACCAAACGACCAGTTAACCAGTTGCTGTGATGTGCACTGAGCACCAGGGGACAGATACTCAGCCCTCAGGATTGGGGCTCCCTCCTGTCTGGATTAGGCCTGTGGAGATCGAGTCAAAACCACTATCTGACATCCCCCAATAGGTCCTCGATTGTGAGAGGGTTCAGGCCAGGCTGAGGATCCCACTGGTGCACAAATCCATGCACTGGGCCTCTAGTTTTATATAAATGATAGAGAAATCAATATTGCAGTCTGAAAATACTCAACAAGATGCAAGAATGCAGATAGGAAATTCCATACACTCAGAAAATAAATTAATAAAATTAATATTTTACCAACAAGATTAAAACTTGAAAAAAGAACCAATCTGCCTGGCTGGTGTGTCTCAGTGATTGAGTGTCCACCTATGAACCAGAATATCACAGTTCCATTCCCAATCAGGGCACATGCCTGGGTTGCAGGCTCAGTTCCCAGTAGGGGTTGTGCAGGAGGCATCTGATCTATGATTATCTCTCATCGTGGATGTTTATATATCTCTCTCCCTCTTCCTTCCTCTCTGAAATCAATAAAAACATACTTTAAAATAAATAAAGAAAATAAAATAAATAAACAGAGAAAAGATGTATGGAATACCACCAAACAAACTCAACAGACAAAAACACAAAGGAAAAGAACCAATGGAGGCATTGAGCAGCAGTGGATTAAAAGATAAAATGGCTACTGGAAATCCTCATACATCAATTATTATCCTAAGTGTAAATGGACAAAATTCACCAATAAAGAGGCACAGAGCAGCAGTGGATTAAAAAACAAAACCTAACTATATGCTTCCTCAAAAACATACATAAGCTGCAAAGACAAAGTTAGATTCAAAGTTAAAGGATGGAAAATGATTCTCCAAGCAAATAACAACTACAGAAAAGCAAGTGTAGCCATACTTATATCTGAAAAATATATTTCAAGATAGCATGAGACAAAATTCACATTTTATACTGATAATGGGAACACTACATCAAGAAAATGTAACACTTCTTGGAGAAATCAAGATGGCAGCATAAGGTAAACACCTAAATGTAGCTTACCACAATGATTTTAAAATTAAAACTGGAAAACAGAGTGGACATCGTCCAGAACCACCAGAAGCTGCCTGAGTGGAAGCTCTACCAACTAGAAAAAATGAGAAAAGGATGCTGAGCCTCAGGAGCTGTGGAGGTACAAAGATCTACGAGCACGGAAAGGGTGAGTGGCTGAATACACTGCTGGCTTACTCGTGGCACACGTGGAGAGGGCAGGCAGCTAACTCACGGCTAGCTTTCTCATTTAGGAGAAAAACAAAACCTCCTGATTTCACTGATAGTCAGCTCCAGTTGGGGAGAAATTGGACTGTCAGGAAGTGGGAGAAACTCAAGAGCAGCCCTCTCTAAAGAGGTGCACACGGCCAGCAGCCATTGCCATGGGACTTGGAGAACAGGGCCCTGTTAGGGCAGGGCTGACAGGAAACCAAAGCTTGTCTGCACCACCCTGAGACTCCACCCCATCCAAGCTGAGCACAGAAACCCTCCTAGTGAGACAATGCTGATCATCACAGCATTTGGCTTGGAGATCAACTCTCCCCAGTGATAACAACAACAAGCAAGGCTTAACTACAACAATACTGCTCATACAGCCCACAAAGGGCTGCACCAAGAGGATCCACCACAGGTAACTGGGGAGGCTGAGCTACTGGGCCTTGATAGGACACCTAGCATGCAAAGCCACTCCATCAACTCAGAGAAGCAGCTAAAATACAGAGACAAAGAGGCAGGCCTCAATTGAAGGAAATGGAGGAGAGCAAAAGACTGGATATAGAGTTCAAAAGCACAGTTATAAGGTTCTTCAAGAATTTCCTAGAAAAGACCGATAAATTAAATAAGACCCTTGAGGATATGAAAAGGAATCAACTAGAAATTAAGCATTCACTGTCTGAAATAAAAAATATTATACAGACATCTAAAAGCAGACTAGAGGATCGAAGGAATCAAGTCAAAGATTTGGAATACCAAGAAGCAAAAAACACTCCTTTGGAAAATCAAAAAGCAAATAGAATACAAAAAGTTGAAGATAATGTAAGAATCTTCTGGGACAACTTCAAGTGTACAAACATAAGAATTATGGGGGTGCCAGAAAAAGAGAGAAAGCAAGATACTGAAAGCCTATTGGAAGAAATAGTGACAGAAAACTTCCCTCACCTGGTGAAAGAAATAGACTTACAATTTTAGAAAGCACACAGAACCCCAAACAAAAGGAATCCAAAGAGGACCACACCAAGACACATCATAATTAAAATTTCAAGAGCAAAAGACAGAAAATTTTAAAAGCAGCAAGAGAAAAGCAGTTAGTTCCCTATGAGGGAGCACCTATATGATTGTCAGCTGATTTATCAACAGAAACTATGCAGGCCAGACAGGAATGGCAAGAAATATTCAAAGTGATGAATAGCAAGAACCTACAACCAAGATTATTCTACCCAGCAAAGCTATCATTCAGAATTGAAGGCCAGGTAAAGAGCTTCACAGATAAGAAAAAGCTAAAGGAGTTCATCACTACCAAACCAGAATGATATGAAGTGTTGAAAGGTATTCTTTAAGAAGAGGAAGAAGAAGAAAAAAGATAAAAATTATGATCAACAAATACATATATATCAAGTGAATCTAAAAATCAAGTTAATTAAAAATCTGAGGAACAGAATAAACTGGTGAATATAATTAAATCAGGGGCAAAGAAAGAGAGTGGATTGATAATTATCAGGAGGTGCAGAAAGAGACTGGATTAAAACTGTACACCTATTGCTGAAACCGGTTTGGCTCAGTGGATAGAGCATCGGCCTGCGGACTGGAAGGTCCTAGGTTCGATTCCGGTCAAGGGCATGTGCCTTGGTTGCGGGCACGTCCCCAGTAGGGGGTGTGCAGGAGGCAGCTGATCGATGATTCTCTCTCATCGATGTTTCTAACTCTCTGTCCCTCTCTCTTCCTTTCTGTAAAAAATCAATAAAATATATATTTTTAAAAACTGTACACCTATGGATGAGGACAATGAGGAGGAGAGGTGATAGGGGGGGGGGGTGGGAACTGGGTGGAAGGGAGCGATGGGTGGAGGGTAAAGGAGAAACAATTGTAATAACCTGAACAATAAAGATTTATAACAAAAAATTATGAACAACAAATACATAACTATCAACAAGTGAATCTAAAAACCAAGGGAATGAAAAATCTGATAAACAGTATTAACTGGTGAATATAATAGAATCAGGGGTATAGAAAGGGAGTGGACTGATGATTCTCGGGGAAAAGGGGAGTGGGGGGGTCGCGAAGAGACTGAACAAAAATCGCACACGTATGGATGAGGACAGTGGGAAGGAGGGGGTAAGGGCAAAGAGTGGGATAGGAACCTGGTGGAGGGGAGCTATGGAGGTGGAAAAAAGAGGAACAATTGTAATCATCTGAATAATAAAGATTTATTTTTTTAAAAAAGAAAGAAAGAAAACGTAACACCTCTTAACATATATGCAACCAACCAGGGAGCACCAAAATATATAAAACAACTACTCACAAAACTAAAGGGTAACAGATCAAAACACAACCATAGCTGGGGACCTTAATACTAGATAGATCAGCTCTAGATAGATCATACAGAAAATCAAAAAAGAAATATTGGCTTTAAATAACATAGTAGACCAAATGGACCATAATTGACATTTACAGAGCCTTTTATTGCAGAACATCAGACTACACATTCTCCTCCAATGCACATGGAATATTCTAAAGGACAGACCATATGATGGGTCACAAAATTAGCTTCAACAAGTTCAAAAAGATTGAAATTATCCTGTGTATATTCTCTGACCACAACGCCTTAAAAGTAGGGGGTGTACAAGAGGCAGTTAATCAATGATTCTCCCTCATAGATGTTTCTAACTCTCTATCCCTCTTCCTTCCTCTCTGTAAAAAATCAATAAAATATATTTTAAAAATAAATAAAAATAACGGTGTCAGGAGAAACCAAGATGGCGGCATAGGTAACTGCCTAACTGCAGCCTCACACAACAATTTCAAAAAATACAGCTAAAATTTAAAGTGGACATTAGCCAGAACTACAGGAAAGTTGACTGACTGGAAATTCTCCAACAAGAAGGAAAGAGAAAGCCAGAAGGAAAATCAGAGGAGCTGTAAAAGCCTAAGGTAGGGGTGTCGAACTCAATCAGAGAAGGGGCCAAAATCTAAAATCCAGCCTAAATCGCGGGCCGAATGGTTTACTGAACAGTCATAAACTGTCATTGTGATGGAAACGCATCGGAGTGCAGTGATGACAGCGCGGTGCGGGCCACATTGCAAGGCCTGGCGGGACGGATTTGGCCCTCGGGCCTTGTGTTTGACACATGTGGCCTAAGGTATGAAGACACATTGCATGCGCAGAGAGGACGAAGCCAGAGAGGAGGGGCTGAGTGCCTGGCTGGCGTTCCCTAGCGGGAAGGAGATAAAAGCTCTGTACTGTGCTGAACCCCAGTTCTGGGCGAGACCCTAGGGACCCAGACACATACAGAGGGAATCTGGGCTGTAAGGTGGAAGATCAGGAAAGCGGCGAAAGGCAGAGCCCCCAAGTCGTGCACATTGCGCGCAGAGAACTGACTGTTGACTGTGCTGCTCGATTGCCCAAGCGGGAAGGAGACAAAAGCTCCGGAATGTGCTGAGCCCCAGTTCCGACTGCACTGAACCCCAGTTCTGGGCGAGACCCTCAGGCCCCAGGCTCATACAGAGGGAATCTGGGCTGTAAGGCGGAAGGCAGAAGCTCAGGGGAGCGGCGAAAAGCAGAGCCCCCAAGTCGCGCACATTTCGAGCAGAGGACAGACTGTTGATTGAGCCGCTGGATTGCCCTAGCGGGAAGGAGACATAAGCTCTGGACTGCTCTTAACCCCACTTCCAACTGCACTGAACCCCAGTTGCAGGCTCGTTGGGGGAGAGACTAGACTGTGTGGTAGTGGACGAAACTAGAGGGCACCTTTCTCTCAGAGGTGCTTGCAGAGAGTACGAAAGCAGCAAGTACCAAAGGACATTGAGGAACACAGACTCAGGAACCTCATAGGGCGGGGCTAATGGGAAGCTAAGGCTGTAGGCTCTGCCCTGAAACTCTGCCCCATCCAAGCTGAGCACAGAGGCTCTTGCAGTTTTCCAAGTCTAGTCAAATAAGGCTGTCTCCTGGCATAGATACAGCTGATCCACCCACCCTACCAACTCAGGGAAGCAGTGAAAATGCCGAGACAAGGAAACAGATCACAAATGAAAGAAATGGAGGAGAAAAAGCAACTAGATATAGAGTTCAAAACCACACTTATAAGGTTTTTCAAGAATCTCCTAGAAAAGGCCAATAAAATAAACAAGACCTATGAAGATATGAAAAAGGATCAACTAGAAATAAAGAATACATTGTCCGAAATAAAAAATATTATACAGAGTCCTAAAAACAGATGGAAGATTGCAAGAATCAAGTCTAAGATTCTTCCATCTCTGGACTGTTTTTCTTCTGTCTTCATGGCTGGAGCACTCCTGTCAATTTCTCTCTGTTGCAGGAATCTACATCGTCTCAGAGTTGTTTTCTAAAAATAAACAAACATATTCTCGACCAAAAATTAATAAAGGGATATTTTCCATAAATTTTACTTGAGATCCCTTTTCTTTTTTTTTTCCCAAATGATTTTCCTCTGGCTTGTTTTGACATCGTGTATGTTTTTCATGGGTATCTTGCTGTTAGCATTTCAAATGAAGGTTAATTTTCTAAAGTACAAATTTTCTAGATGTAATTTTCTCCCAGGATATTTTTCCTTACATGATATTTTTCCACTATCACCCACTTTTTTAATTTAAATATTAGGAGGCTTTTGGAAATTTTATAATGTAGTCTTGATAGCTTCACATTTTTATTTTATTTGTGCTAAAATATGACTGCTTTAGGTTCATTACATGTTATGCAATTTTACCATGAGATGAACTGCCAATAAAAATTTTTGTTAACACTTTAGGAACAGCTTTTTGTACAGTACAATTTTTCTAGAATATTCGCTTATTTCATTTAGCTAATTTAATTACCTCTGAGAAACTGACTATTCAACTGTCAAACTCGACACTCTATCAACAATCTTATTTTACCCTGTATGTATTAGTGGAAAGGATTATTTGCCTTCTGGAATAGGCCCTGAGCATTCCTGGTACTAGGCTGGATTTGGATATCAAAAACCCACTTCCCCACACCAAGGGTAGAGACCTCTCAAACAAGTCTTGTTGCAGTGAGAAGGCAGCTGCTGTCAGCTAACTCTCTGTCTGTTACCTGGGTCCGATTTGAGCTGTGCATGGGAAGTGAATCAGCCATGGGCGTAGGAGACTTCCCTCAGAAGGGGTGAAGGTTCATGCCCCTGCCAAGTTGAGGGGGGGGGGGGCAGTGCCCTACTTTTGTTGACCCCAAGTTCTCTCCTGCTGGCCCCTCTGTAACTGTCCCTGTCTTAAGTTTTTCCTTCTCTGAGGATTCTTACCAGTCTCTGGCTAACCAGCCATCCTCTGGAGCCAAGCAGAGTGATGTGAGGTTCAGTTCTGTCTCCTTGGTATCCTATGCCCCCATGGCCTCCAACCCCAGTGCCTGCTTTGGGATCCACTCGCCTGCTGGTGAGGCCCGGGCACCCAGGTTTCTTCTCCAGAGAGGGCCCAGCTCATCCCATAGACCAGTCACCTCTAACAACCCTTCCCTGTCAGCCTGATTGCCCCTAACTGCCCTCCCCTGCCAACCTGGTCATCCCCAACTGCCCTATCCTGCTGGCCCAGTCACCCCTAACTGCCCTCCCCTGCAGGCCTGGTCCCCCTCAACTGCCTTCCCTCCCCTGCAGGCCCAGTTGCCCCAAACTGCCCTCCCCTGGCAGCCATCTTTGGCCACATGGGGGCAGCCATCTTTGACCACATGGAGGCAGCCATCCTATTTGAGAGTGTGGGGGTCAATTTGCATATTACCTCTTTATTATATAGGATGGCAAAAAAACTGAAAGCTTTTCCTCTAAAATCAGGAACAAGACAAGGATTCCCACTCTCACCACTCTTATTCAACATGTTCTAGAAGTCCTAGCCAGAGCAATAAGGCAAGAGGAAGAAATAAGAAACAGCAAAATCGCAAGAAAGAAGTAAAAGTTTCACTTTTTGCAGAGGACATGACTCTGTACATAGAAAACACTAAAGATTCCACCAAAAAACTATTAGAAACAATAAAAAAAAATACAGTTAAGTTGCAGGATTGAAATTCAATGTACAAAAATCCAATGCCTTCCTATATATTAACAATGAAACTTTTAAAAAAGAAATTTAAAAAACATTCCTTTTTCAGCTGAAACCGATTTGGCTCAGTGGATAGAGCATTGGCCTGCAGACTGAAAGGTCCCAGGTTCAATTCTGGTCAAGGGCATGTACCTTGGTTGTGGGCACATCCCCAGTAGGGGGTGTGCAAGAGGCAGCTGATCGATGATTCTCTCTCATCGATGTTGCTAGCTCTCTGAAAAAAATCAATAAAATATATATTCTTAAAAAACATATTCTTTTTTCAATTGCAAACACGAGAATAAAATTCCTAAGAATAAGTTTAACAAAGAATGTAAAAGACCTATATACTAAAAACTGCAGAGCATTACTAAAAGAGATTGGAAAAGACACAACAAATTGGAAAAATACCCCATGTTCATGGTTGGAAGAATCAACATAGCTAAAAAAGGACATAATACCCAAAGCAATATACAAATTTAATACAATCTCCATCAAAATCTCAAAGAAACTTTTAAATAAATAGAACAAAAAATTTGTATAGAACCACAAAAGAACCCAAATAGCCAAAGCAACACTGAGAAAAAAAGAACAAAGCCAGAGATATTACACTACCTTAATATCACAGCTAAACTACAGAACTATGATAATCAAAATAGCATGGTATCAGCAGAAAAACAGATACACGGGTCAATGGAACAGAATTGAGGACTCAAATATAAAACCACATGTATATGGATAGTGAATTTCAACAAAGGAGCCAGAAACACAAATGGAGTAAAGAAAGCTCTTCAATAAATGATGCTGAGAAATCTGAAAAGCTACATGCAAAAGAATGAAACTGAACTACAGTTTGTCCCATTGTACAAAAAGTAATTCAAAATGAACAAAGACCTAAATATAAGATCTGAAACAATAAATTACATAGAAGAAAGCATAAGTACTAAACTTATGGATGTTGGTCATAGAGAACATTTTATGAACTTGACTCCAAAAGCAAGGTAAATAAAGGCAAAAATAAATGAGTGGGACTATATCAAACTAAAAATGTTCTGCACAGCAAAATATACTGACAATGACTAAAAAAGAGGCAGCTGACTGAATGGGAAATGATATTTGAAGAAAAAAAAATAGCTCCAACAAAGATATTTAATATCCAAAGTATATGAAGAACTCATAAAACTCAACACCAAACAAACAACCCAATCAAAAAATGGTCAGAGAGAAAAGCCTGGGTCCAGACAGCTTCATAGGAGAGTTTTACCAAACATTCAAATAACTAACACCTGTACTCCTCAAATTATTCCAAAAAATCCAAGAGGAAGGAAAACTTCCAAGCTGTTTTATGAGGCCAACATTATTCTAATTCCAAACCAGATAAAGACACTATAAAGAAAGTTACAGGCCAATATCCCTGATGAACATAAATGCTAAAATCCTCAACAAAATATTATCAAATTGGGTCCAGCAATATATTAAAAAATATCATACACCAAAACCAAATGGGATTTATTCCAGGAATGCCAGTCTCATACAATATTCATAAATCAATAGTGTGATACATCTCATAAACAAACTGAAAGATAAAAATCACATGATCGTATCAATAGATGCAGAAAAAGCATTTGATGAAATCCAACACCTATTTTTGATAAAAATTCTCAGCAAAGTGGTAATAGAGGAAGCATATCTCAATATAATAAAGGCCACATATGATAAACCTACAGTGAACATCTGTAGGTTTCAAAAAACAAATACCATTTCCCCTAAGAATAGGAACAAAACAGGGATGTCCACTTTCACCACTCTTACTCAATACTAGAGGCCTGGCCCACAAAATACACGCTCAAGAGGGGGTGGGGGGAAGAGAATCTCCCTCAGCCCAGCCTGTGCCCTCTCACAGTCTGGGACCCCTCACTCCTTACCGTCCACCTGCTTGCTGCTTCTTACCACTCAACTCTCTGCTCCTTAGTGCTACCGCAGAGGCAGGAGAGGCTCCTGCTAGAACCACTGCACGCATCAACTGCGAACCTGGCTTCTGGCTAAGCAGCGCTGACCACCAGGGGGCAGCTCCTGAATTGAGCGTCTGCCCCCTGGTGGTCAGTGCGCATCATAGCAACCAGTCATTCTGGTCATTCCACCATAACAGTCGCTTAGGCTTCTATTATGTAGATAGTATTGGAAGTCCTAACCAGAGTTATTAGACAAGAAGAAAAAATAAAAGGCATCCAAATTGGAAAGGAGGAAGTAAAATTCTCATTATTTGCAGATGATATGATATTGTACATAGAAAACCCTAAAGACTCCACCAAAAAATTGCTAGATTTAATAAATGAATTTGGCAATGTAGCAGAATACAAAATCAACACCCAAAAATCAAAGGTTTTTTTTATAGCCCAATAATGAATTCTCAGAAAGAGAAACTAAATAAACAATCCATTTATCATTGAGAGAGAGAAAAAAACAACAACACTAAGATACTTAGGAACAAACTTAACTGAGGAGGTAAAATACTTGTACTCAGAAAACTACAGGACATTGAAAAAAGAGATAGAAGAAAATATAAACAAGTGGAAGGATATTCTGTGTTCATGGATTGATAGAATCAACATCATTGAAATGTCCATACTACCCAAGGCAATTAAATGCAGATTTAGTGCAATCCCAATTAAAATACCAAAGGCATATTTCACAGATCTAAAACAAATACTCCAAAAATGTACATGTAACCAAAAAAGACCCTGAATAGCTGTAGCAATCTTGAACAAGAAGAACAAAGTTAGAGGAATCACAAGTTAAACTACAAAGTAGCCATAATCAAAACAGCCTGGTACTGGCACAAGAACAGGCATATAGGAACAGAATAGAGACCCCAGAAATCCACCAAGCCATTATGCTCAATTAATGTTTGACAAAGGAGGTAAAAAGATACAATGGAGTCAAGACAGTCTCTTCAATAAATGGTGTTGGGATAATTGGACAGATACATGCAAAGAAGTGAAACTAGATCACCAACTTACACCATACACAAAAATAAACTCAAAATGGATAAAAGACTTAAACGTAAAACAGGAAACCATAAAAATCCTCTAAGAAACCATAGGCAGCAAAATCTCAGACATCTCTTGTAGCAGTAGGTTCACAGATACATCTCCTAGGGCAAAGGAAACTAAGGAAAAAACAAACAAATGGGACTACCTCAAAATAAAATCTCCTGAACAGCAAAAGAAACCATCAACAAAACAAAAAGGAAGCCCACAACATGTGAGAACATATTTGTCAATGATACATCTGATAAGGGTAAATATTCAAAATATATAAGGAACTCATACAACCTAACAAAAGGAAGACAAACATTCCAATTTAAAAAATGGGCAAAGGGCCTAAATAGATACTTCTCTAAACTGTACAAATAGGTAGCCAAAAGACATATAAAAAATGCTCATCTCATTGATCATCAGAGAGATGCAAATTAATACGACAATAAGGTATCATCACCTCACACCTGTCTGAATGACTACCATTAACAAATCAATTGATGACAAGTGCTAGCAAGGATGTGGAGAAAAGGGATCCCTAGTACACTGCTGGGGGGAATGCAGACTGATGCAGCCACTATGGAAAACAGTATGGAGGCTTCTCAAAAAGTTAAATATGGAACTGTTTTTTGACCCAGTGATCTCACTTCTAGGGATATATCTTAAGAAACCCAAAGCACCAGTCAGAAAGAATGTATGCACCCCTTGTTTATAGCAGCCTAATCTGGAAACAGCCTAATCATCAACAGTTGATGAGTGGATAAAAAGGCTGTGGTACATTTATACCATGGAATACTATGCAGCTGTAAAATGTAAGCATATCTGAGATTAAAAATGATGGCAGAGTAAGTGGATGCTGCACAGACATGCTCCCAGGACCAAACTGGAATTACAACTAAAATACAGAATACTTCCTGAATAATAACTGAAGACAGAAAGTGGAGACCGAACAGATATTGGTAGGAGGCGTGGAGGTGCAAAAGGGCTGGCTGGGTTCCACAGACAGCAACTGAAGTCCTGGAGAGAAGTCTCAGCTGTGGGGGTTGCCACTGAGAACTCTGGGGTCTAATCCCTAAGCCAGGGCCCCCAGCAGACGGCACCAGAACTGAGAAGGGTATCCACACAACATCCGACTGTGAAAAGCAGTGGGGTTGCTGTCTGCCAGGGAGAGACAGCTGGAAATACAGGCACCCTCTTAAAGAACCAACACAGAAAATTCCCTGTGCAGACACTCACCTTGTGCTCCCATGGAGGGAGGACAGAGTGGACTGGAGATATGTGAGCAGAAGCCAGGGTTAGAACTCAGAATGCAGACACCCCAGTTTTCTGTGCTGAATATTCCCTTACGTTGCAGAGGTCATCTTTCTCATGCAGACATTTGCTATGCAGGCAGCTTTGCCTGAGAGGAAGACAGTTGACTTACACTGTTGGAAAACACCTTACCCCACAGGGCGGAGTTTCTGAGGCCCATTTAGAGACTAAGAATAACAATTAGCCTCCAAGCAGAAGCAATTGTCCCATCCTATTGAAAAAACTCCCACAATACCTGTCAGAATCCTATCAGTCTGTAGGCAGAGGCAGTCTCTGGAGGCTTTGAGTTTTTGCCTGATATATCAGTCAGAAAGAGCTTAAGAGACATTGTTGTGGGGTCGAACCCTGGGTTCAAAATAAGACCACCGAAGGCTGATGATTGATTAAAAAAACAGGCAAGGATTTATTGAAATAACTGGCCAGGTCAGCCGAGAGAGCACCACATGCAGGTGGACTCCACACGACTGCACCGTTTCAGGGGTAGGCAGTCCCTTTTAAAGGTTCAAACCACAGGAATTTTCCTTTGTTCTAAATTCTAAATCCTAAAGACTACATTCTAAAGACATGCCGGATGTTGGAATGTGACCCTATCTTGTGATAGCCGATAACACGGAAGCAGAGCTCAGAGGTTATCTACAGTTTCTATCTCTGAAGGTTATTGAGTCAGTGGGAATTAATCTCCTGTGGTCCTGGTCCCAGGCAAGGGAAAATTGCCTTAGCCTCCAGGTCTCTACCTGAAAGCTAAGGTAAATATCCCGTGTTTAATCAGGTGCAGGAGCCAAACTAGAAGGGTTAAAATTCAAACAGCAGTTTTTACCAAAGTATGGTTGCCACTATGTTTCAGCATAGCAGATCTAATACATTGTCACGAACCCAAAAAGGCAGCCAAAATGGGGAGACAAAGAAACACTAGGTCAAATGACAGTTCCATATTTAACTTTTTGAGGAACCTCCATACAATTTACCATAATGGGTGCAGCAGTCTGCGTTCCCACCAGCAGTGTACTAGGGTTCCTTTTTCTCCACAACCTCACTAGCATTAGTTTATTGATGTGGAGAAAAGGGATCCCTAGTACACTAGCCATTCTGACAGGTGTGAGGTGATACCTCATTTTGCATCTCTCTGATGATCAGTGACTAAGCATTTTTTCATGTCTCTTGTCCACTTTAGAGAAGTGTCTATTTAGAACCATTCCCCCTTTTTTAATTGGATTGTCTTACTGGTATGGAGTTGTATGAGTTCTTTATATTTTTTTTAATTAACCAATTATCAGATGTATCTTTGGAAAATATGATCTCCCATTCAGTGAGCTCCCTTTTCATTTTGTTGGTTTCCTTTGCTGTGCAGAAGCTATTTAGTTTGATGTATTTGTTTATTTTTCCTGTTTCCCTTATTCTAGGGCATATATCAACAAGTTTTACTGTCTATGCTTTCTTCTAGGTCAGGATTTTTATGGTTTTAAAATTTACATTTCAGTCTTTTATCCATTTTGAGTTTATTTTTGTCCCTCATTTTTCATATTGAATGTTTTATACTTCAGAGTTTCAAAGTATCTTTTACTCATGTAATCTGCTGTCGATGCTATCTGATGTGTTCATTTTATTGTTTTCTTCATTTAAGTCTGTTCTGTGTGTTTTTTATGGTTTCTAAATGTGAATTCTCATTAAGTTCATCTATTCTCTCCTTAAGTTGTTTGAATAGCCTCATAATCTAGTAGATAGCATGCCTTAATTTGGTTTTAGCTTTTTTTTTTGGGGGGGGGGGCCTTTTGTTCTGTTCATTTTGACATTTTTGTTTCCTCATTTTAGCTGCCCCTCTGTTTGTTTATATGTGTTGATAGATCTGCTTTGTCTCCCAGTCTTGGAAGTGTGTGTGTGGGGGGGGGGGGGGGGGGTCAGGGGTGCCTTATGTGGTAGGTGTCCTATGGGGCCCAGTAGATCCCTGATCACCTGAGCGAGGTATCCCAGGGGTTCCTTTATGTGGGTTCTGTATGCCCTCCTGTTGAGCCTTAATTGTTGTTGACACATCAGTGGATGGGATTGACCCTCAGGCTGTCTAGCTTTGAAAACTGGCCTTGAAAGCTGGCCATACTATAGCAGATGAGCTGTTGTATGGGTGGTGACTGCAGGAATCAGAATTCATTTTAGCAGGGCTCTGGTACCTGCTAAATTTGTCACTTGGGTGCATTGTTTGTGGTGCTAATTGGGTGGTGCTCTGAGGTGGTGTGAATCTGTCCATCAGGTGTGTTGACTCTGAGACATCTTGAAGGCAGTTATAATGCAGATCTAAGGCAGAGTCTGTTTGTGCCTAACACAGGGGCGCCTGATAGGAGCTACAAATGGATCTGAGGTTTATAGCTGCCTATGCTGTGAACCAAGACTGGCTGCTACTAATGCCAGATTTGAGGCCACTTAGAAGTATTGAACATGCAAAGGCCAGACACTACGTCCTTGGGATGTGTGGACCTTTGAGAGATTTAGCAAAATTCAGAATGGCCTGAAGTCAACAGGTTGTGAAGAACAGCCACTGAAAAAGTTTTGGGTTTATGGGAGAGTTGGTTATAGCAGTCTCATGGAATCACCACACAGGGGAGAGCAATGTTAGCCAAACTGAAGGAGGAAAGATATGGCACCCACCTGAGCCTGCTTGCTGTGTGTGTCTCAACAAAGGAACAGTTGCACGTGCCAGCACTTCTGCCTGGAACAGAGCTGGCCCTTCATTCCTGGCCCTGACACCAAACAATTCCGTTCCTCCCCATATGTCCTTGGCCCTTTTTAAACTGTTGCACCAGTACTGGAGCTTGGAGCAAGTGAGTTCATCAGGGAGTAAGTACATGCATGGGCCCTTTAAGAGGACACCTTTAAGACTATAGCAGTCCCTGTCTCACCTGAACAGAATCCTGCCAATTTTCACAGCTACGTGTTGTGGAGACTCTTCCAGCACTGGTGGTCCAGGCTGGGGGAGCCTGGTGTGGGAATATGACCTCTCACTCCTCTGGGAACTCTGCAGCTGAGATATCCCTCCTGATTCTCAACCACCACACATAGGTTAGAACCAGTCCATTTTGCTCTCTGCTCCTCTTACCAACCTCAATGTGTCTTCTTGCAGCCAGCCTTCAGGTAAGTGGTTCTCAGGGGTGGTTGTTCTATAATCCAATTGTAATTATGGAATGGTCATGGGAGAGGCAAGCCCAGCATTTACCTGCTCATCCATCTTCATCCCCTTCACATTGCCAGAACATTTTCCCTTGCTTAAAATTTTTTATTTCATCAATTTCAGTATAAAATCCAAATTTCTTATCATGGCAAATAGTCCTTTTGTTATCTGGCTTCCCCATTCTACTCAATGTTTAACATCGCCATTCTCTTGCTCATCAGTTCTATTCTTGAGTTTCCACAAAGTGTAATTACATAGGCAGTCTCCTTTTATTTGAAATGCATAACACCTTCTGGAGGTGACTTAGCCTTTCAAATTCTGCCTGATATATATCACTGCTTCTGGAAAGCATTATTTGATATGTCCAGGTTTCCTTGGTTAGATTCAATCTCCCTTTTGTCCTGCTCAAATCTCTACATTCTTACACTGCAACATATTATCACAAGTCACCTATTTGCCTGTTAACCATATTTACATAGACATAATAATTTGCTTATTCATCTGCTAGTCCCTGAATTCCACCTCATTTTCCCAGACTCATGGCTTCTGGAAGGCCTATGACTTAAAACTCCCAGCTGTGCAGTTCCTCCCACAAACCTGGAATTTTTTTTTTTTTTTTAATTATTGAGTTGCTCATAAGTACTCCTTTTGTTTTCCTAAAATTGATACTAAAGAACTCCAAATAACATACTATTTATATCATGAAAAGACTGATGTACCTTTTAACATTTTGGCACAGTTTTCTTCTTTTGAAAACTCCTCTGTTGTGCCAGGACCGGTTTGGCTCAGTGGATAGAGCGTCGGCCTGCGGACTGAAAGGTCCCAGGTTCGATTCCAGGCAAGGGCATGTACCTTGGTTGAGGGCACATCCCCAGGAGAGGGTGTGCAGGAGGCAGCTGATCGATGATTCTCTCTCATCGATGTTTCTAGCTCTCTATTCCTCTCTCTTCCCCTCTGTGAAAAATCAATAAAATATATATTTAAAAAAAAAAAAACTCCGTTGTGAATTTATATATTCATACTAGAGGCCCAGTGCACAAATTCGTGCATAGGTGGGGTTCTTCAGCACAGCCTGCAGGGATTGAGCTGAAACTGGGAGTCCAACACCGCCAGCCCAATGCCGCCTGCCACTCCCACTTACCCCGGCCCTGCTGCACCTGCCATGGGCTTGTGACCAGTTTAGTCCTCGTTGGGAGAAGCTCATACTACTGAGTGGCACTCACCAGCCATAACCCTGCATCTGGCACTCTTCCTGAGGAGGGTGGGGAGGGGCCAGGCTGGGCGGGGATAAGATATCCCACTGATGTTTGCACCAATTGTTGAGAGCCACCTGGTGACTGCTTTTATATCATTTCTTCCTTGCACTGTCTAGAGAGGGAAAGCGGCCACAGTACTCGAGGCCTATTTCCAGGAGGCAGGAGGCAATCGGACCTGCAGAACTACTGATGGAGTGAGTGGCTGCTGCCAGGCTGGTGGGCTGCAGGACGAGTCAGTCAGCTGAGTGGCACTCTTATTTTTTCTTTTTTTTAATATATTTTATTGATTTTGTACAGAAAGGGAGAGAGAGTTAGAAACATCGATGAGAGAGAGTCATTGATCAGCTGCCTCTTGCACACCACCTACTGGGGATATGCCCACAACCAAGGTACATGTCCTTGACCAGAATCGAACCCGGGACCTTTCAGTCCCAAAGCCGACGCTCTATCCATTGAGCCAAACCGGTTTCGGCATGAGTGGCATTCTTGCAATGAGAGTGCACTGACCACCAGAGGGCACCTCCTGCATTGAGCATCTGTCCCCTGGTCATCAGTGCATGTCATAGCAACCAATCAATGAGCCATTTGGTAACTTAGGCATATATATATATATAAAATATAAAAATATATAAAAATATAAAAATAGCTTTAAACTTTACTGATTTTTCCATTTAATACATCTAAGATGAAAGCTCACATTCATAAAAACTTCAGAGAAAAAAATTCTGAGAACATAATTACAAGTTGGATACAAAATCCTCAACTCATAGCAATTACTAGAAGGCAACAGACTTTATTTTTATTTTTAAATGATATCCATGCACAAAGTTTGACATAAGTCAGGAAAGGTCAAATCTTAAAAACTGAGAGGTAATTTTCACTTCATTTTTATAGTTTATTTGGTCCTTTTCTCCTAAAAATGTATAATTTATTTTATCACATCTTTTATATGCTATTAAAATGTTATTTTAAAAAGTATTACCAGTTTATAGTTGTTTTGAGAAATCCAGTACACACAGCCCCACCCCTGGCCCAGACATTACTGACAGTAACATATCTAGTGTAATCGGCTGAGAAATAAAACAATTCTTCTATTTGACAAATGCCCAAAGTTAACGTCTCTTGATGTTAACTCATTTCAGGTTATTTTAAAAAGTGTCTACAGACAAGAACACTTTTGTCGTTATCTATTACACAGTCAAGACATACCTTTGGAATTTAATATCTGATGACTGAATTATAGAAATTTTTTTTAAATACCCATTACATTTATTCCATCAATCTCATGTTTTCTGATAAGCTTTGGTTTAAGGCTTCCATACATGCAAATCTACTTTCTAGGGGCTCTCTTCAGTATGAATTTTATAATGATTAGTAAGAGATGACCTGTGGTTGAAAAGTTTCCCACATGTAGTACATTCATAAGGTTTCTCTCCAGTATGAATTCTTTGATGAGCGATGCGTGATGAGCTTTGTCTAAAAGTCTTCCCACATGTATTACATTTAAAGGGTTTCTCTCCTGTATGAATCCTCCGATGTTGAATAAGAGCTGAACTTTGGCCAAAAGATATCCCACATTCCTCACATCGATATGGTTTTTCTCCAGTATGAATTCTCTGATGATTACTAAGGGATGAGTTACACCTAAATGTTTTTCCACACTCATTACATTTATAGGGTCTTTCTCCAGTATGCATTCTCTGATGTTGAATGAGAGCTGAACTTTGTCTGAAGGCTTTCCCACACACTTTACATTTACATGGTTTCTCTCCAGTATGAATTCTTTCATGAATAATAAGTGTTGAGTGGGAACTTAAGGCTTTACCACATTCATTACAATTATAAAACTTCTCACCAGTATGAATTATTCGGTGTCTATTAAGTCGTGAAATAGAAGTGAAGCCTTTTCCACATTCATTACATCTATAGGGCTTTTCTCCAGTGTGAATTCTCTCATGTTGAATAAGAGATGCACTCTGACTAAAGGCTCTCCCACATTCACTACATTTAAAAGGTTTCTCTCCTGTGTGAATTCTCTGATGATAACGAAGAGATGAGCTAGACTTAAATGTGTTACCACATTCATTACATAAATAGGACTTCTTCCTGGAATTAATTCTCTGACACCCAGGAAGGGATGTGCTGCAACTAGATGATTTCCTACCTGGGTTATATTTACAGGGGTTTTCTCTAGCATGAATTTTTTGATGTATGAAAAGGCCTGACCTTTGACTGAAAGACTTACCACATTCTTTACATCTATAGGATTTCTCCACAGTATGTGTTCTTAGATGTTTATAGAGGGATGTACTAAGAGTAAAGGCTTTCCCACATTCTTTACATACATAGGGTTTCTCTCCAGTATGGGTTATTTGATGTTGAATAAGAGCTGAACTTTGGTTAAATGCTTTTGAACATTCTTTACATTTAAATAATTTCTCTCCACTATGGTTTTTCTCATGTTTACGAAGAGATGAAGTGTTAATAAAGGTTTTCTCACATATACTACATTTATAGCGTTTCTCTGTTGTGTTGATTTTTGGTTGATTAATTACATTTAAATTCTGTTTGAAGCTGTTTCCTTGTATTTCACATTTTGGTAGTGTTCTTTCTCTAGGAACCACTTGCTTCCTAATAAGGACTGACTTTGGGCTAAGGTTTTGGCCAAATTCAGTATTTTTATGTCTTCTTTCTACAGTAAGAATATTTTTGTGAATGACTGAAAATATATGAACACTTCCTTTTTTCTTCTGTTTTTTCTCTAATCTGTCTTCATATATGCAGGTTTTTTCTGATTTGAAGATCCAGGGTCCATTCCTTTTGGATCTTTTCATTATCAACTCCTGAATTAAAGAATCTTGAGTTTGAGTTGACTTTGTGGTTTTATGACTGCTCTTCCATCCTGGAGGGGGGAAAAAAACAAACTGAAGATGTTTCATATGATACAGCTTTTGGCTACAGAGACAAAATGTATAGAATAAATAAACATTGATTATCTTTAAATAAGGTCTTGGTATCTGCCCAAAAAATAGTAAGAAAAAATTTAGATTTAAGCAGTACAGGAAAATAACCAATAAGAGCTGAAGTATTTGGAAAGAAAAAATAATTTTAAAAAACACATTTAACATGGTGAGTATAGAGTGACTAAGAGAATTGGTGAATGAAGAATGGAGAAAAGAAGAATATGAATTAGAAAAGGTAATCTGGAATCAGAGTCTAAAGCCCATGATAGATTCCTAAATTATCTTCATGACATTTCTCTTCTTTATGTAATCATTCCTAACCTGGAAAGTCTTCCTCCATTTCCCTCATGCCAAATTCCTTTGTATCCTTTAGATTCAATTAAAAATAAACTCTTCCTGAGTCTTTTCTTGACTCAATTGTCATATTCCATTCCCTTTAATATAGACCATACCAGTGTTTTAAAAATTATATATATATATATATATATATATATATATATATATATATATATATATATATATATAACTTTCCTTTTTCCCCATAAGTGTTATTTACAATCAGATTAACATACCCTATTAACCTCTAAATCTTCCTGATGGCATATGAATTATATGCAAAATGTTTTTGCTGATCTTTCTTAATTACATATATATTCCAAATTTGAAAAATGCCAAATATTCTCATTTATTTATACATTATTTTCACACACAAACATGATTCAAATATTTATAGAAGTTGCCTTACAGATCAGAACATTACATGGGTGATGGGAGGGTTTCAGGGCCAATTCACATAAGAAGGCAGTTTCACAAATAGACCTGAAGCCAAAAGTCAAGTTAGGAAGCAGCCTTGCTCATGCACCAAGCATGAGATAATGCAAGCAAAGTAAAAAAGTCAAAGATCAAGAATAAAATAGGCATAAATATAAAAAGGGATGTGCGCACCCACCTTCCCTCTCTAATGCCTGTGCTGCCTCTAGCTCATGGAGCTCCAGCCAAAGGAGAAGGGGGGTAAGTAAAGAGTCTCTATACCATGGCTTGTACAAAGCAGACTACCTGCAAATCAAAGAAACTGGCTACCAAAGCCGCTCGAAAGAATGCTCCCTCTACTGGAAGAGTGAAGAAACCTCATCATGCCAAAACCGGTTTGGCTCAGTGGATAGAGCGTCGGCTTGGGGACTGAAAGGACCCGGGTTCGATTCCAGTCAAGGGCATGTACCTTGGTTGCGGGCATATCCCCAGTAGGGGGTGTGCAAGAGGCAGCTGATCGATGACTCTCTCTCATCGATGTTTCTAACTCTGTATCTCCCTCCCTTCCTCTCTGTAAAAAATCAATAAAATATATATATTTTTTTAAAGAAATCTCATGGTTACAGGCCTGGTACTGTGATATCAGAAATCTACTAACCTGATTCACAAACTTCCCTTCCAGCATCTAGTGCGAGAAATTACTCAGGACTTCAAAACAAACCTGTGTTTCCAGAGTGTAGCTGAGTGCTTTGCAGGAGGCAAGTGAGGCTGATCTGGGTGGCCTTTCTGAAGACACCAACCTGAGTGCTCTCCATACCAACGTGTAACAATTAGGCCAAAACATCCAGCTAGCATGCCGCATACCTGGAGAACATGCTTAAGAATTTACTATGATAGGAAACATTTTGTTATTTAAAAAAAAAAAAAAATTCTCTTCTTCCTTTTATTGGTAGTTCTGAATGTTAATTTTTCCCCCCCATGGGGTCAAAAAGGTACCTAAGTATATGATTACAAGTTGAAAATAGGGGACAGAAATCAGGCACTGGCAAATTTTCCATTTTTATTTGTGTATGAATTTTTTAAATCTAAATGCAGGGACATAAAACATTAATGCAAGTCAAATGTTTCAGTGAACAAGTGTTAGCAGTTCAACTTTATAACAATATAAATAAACCTGTTAAATTTTTCTGGACAATGCCAGCATTTGGATTTTTTTTAAAAACAAGTAAATTTCTTCTTGATGGCAACTAAATGGTGTTTGTAGCATTTTTATCATACAGATTCCATCCATTCAATATACTTTTCTAACTTAGTTGTCCTACATGCAATACATGTTTTTAATGTTGTCTGTCTTCTGTGCTGTTCCTGTAAGTTTGCTATTAAAATACATTAAACGAAAAAAATATATACACACACATAACGTTAAAAAAAACATGGGGGGGGGGGGGAATAATATGATAAAGTGGTAAAGAACAAAGCTGATTTCAATAAATATTAAAATTAGGTAAGAACACAATTCATTGAATATTAAATTTTGCCAGGGGAATGATTGTGCACATAGTTTGGCATTTTATTTTGGGCTAGGGGTAATCATATAAAAGGCTCCTTTGCATCTCATTTGAGATTCCCATCTTACATTCACTTTCATATGAATGTGTATATATTTCCTCTACTTAGTGAACATAATATATTCCACTTTCCTCCTTTCTTCTACCAGTATTCACTTCTCAGATTCATTCATGGATAACATTTCCTGTGCCCTCTTTAAAAAGTAGTATTCCTTAGGCTTTGGGACTTTTTATTTATTTTTTTTTTTCATTCTACATAGCCTCCCTGACTAATTTTATATGCACCCATATCTACTATTTATTGTAAGGGAACCAGGAGTTTTTTACTTCCTGCCAAACACCTTCCTAGTTCCTTCTCTCCATTTAAGTCTTGATAAATTAAATGATCAAATCTCAATACATTATTTGGGTAAAAGTATGAAAGGCAGTCACAAAAAATGAGGTAATTTCTTCAGTGACTATATTAGTCATTGGTTCTAGGTTTGGTATATGTGCTGAGGAGAAGAAGATAGTAAGATTCTGCAATTTGGATTCTAGTTTATAATAAAGTTAGAGATCCTGCCTTAGGCCTGTACATAAAAACTGCAGTTTTGTGACCAACACCTTTACTAGAACCCTGAGCATTTGGCATAGGTACTCAAATGGTATTTTGTTCCTCATGCTTTACTGTAGTCTCCCATAGTCTCTTAACTAGTCTCCCTGCTTCAAGTTTATACAACAACTCTCTACCAATTCAGTTCTACACTGTAGGCAGAGTCATCTTTCTAAAATCTATATCTTATCACGTTACAAACTTCCTTAGATCCTCCAATTTATCTTTAATAGTTTATATATAAAGTCCTGAGTACTTAAGATGGTGATCAAGGTATTTCATGTTCTGACCTTTGTCCACCTGTCCTCATCTTCCTCCCCTGGCTTCTTGTCAGGTATGCTGAGCTATATGCAGTTTCTGAAGCACCCCATGTTTTCTGTATTTCTTTATCTTTGCATGTGCTGCAAACATTCTTTCCATTAACAAATGGTTATTAACTGCCTACTATGGGCCAGGTAATGTTCTAGGGAAGGCGATGACTAGGAGTTCTGGAGCTTATACTTCAGTATGTGTGTGTGAGAGTGCTGGGGGAAGTTGTGAAATGAAATGACAAACAGTAATTAAAAAAGCCATATGGATATGTGAAGAAAGGGCTTCCTTGGCAAAGGAAACAACAGCAAACACAAGTGTGGTGACTTCAAAAGAACAGCCAAGGGGCTGTGTACCTAGAATGCAGAGAGCAAGAGGGAAAATTATAAATAAGACTAGAGCAACAGATAGGGCCAAGTCATATTAAGGCCTCATATGTTATAGTAAGGTCTTTGGAATTTTATTCTTAGCATGATAGAAAGCCACAGGAAAACTGCATGACCATACTCAAGTTGGCTAGTATGCAGAGAACAGACTGGTAGGGCACAAGTAGAAGCAGAAAAGAAATAAATCATGTAAAGACTACTACAGTTATGTAGGCGAGAAAGGAGTGGATGACAGATGACTGCATCAGGATCAACTATTAAGGAAATGCTAATAGGACTGAACTTGCTGATGTGCTGTAGGATGGGTGCTGAGAGGGAATTAACAATCAAAATCACATCTTCCCCCTTGGAAGAGAGCCAGCCGAAGGCCTCCTTCCCACTCCCACTCCCCATAGTGAGGACGCCCTCTACATACTGCCATGGAAATTTTCCATATCAAGTGAAAGGGCAGAATGACGTGTGTTGTGTACTATCACTGGAGTGGACAAAGGAAAGAGTATATTCAGGAATATTTGTTCATATATGCATGGAAGAGCTCTTCCAGCTACTGCTGCTTCAAGTCTGACTACAGTATCTTACACTTCACTTCCTCTTGCTCACTCACCATTTGCTTGGCTCCATTCTGGCTTCTGTCCTCACCACTACCCTTGCTAAGGCAACTATGCTCTCCATATGACTAAGACAGATGCTCTTTCCAGGTCTCATCTAATTTCTTCTCAGCAGCATCTGATAATGAACCTTCTTTTCCTGGAGACATTCTCTTCCTAAGCTAGTGAAGCCGAACTTCCCTCCACGTTCTTCTCATTGTTCATCAGCCTCACTTTCCTTGGTGGAATTCTCAGTCTCCTTTGTGCACTTACTTTACCTCCTCTTTGATCCCTAGAGTTCCTCAGGGTTTAGTACTAGGCCCCCAAATCTTCTCACTCTACACTCTTTCCATGAGCCAGCTTTCATTAGAAACTTACACCTCATGCATGACTTCTCTACTCTCTACACCCATTTATACAACAACCTACTCCAAATAGCAATTTAAATGTCTCAAAGACACCTCAAATTCAACATGCCTAAAACTCAGTTCATGATTATTCCCTCCAATCTTTTCTTTTATATATATTTTATTGATTTTTTTACAGAGAGGAAGGGAGAGGGAGAAAGAGCTAGAAACATCGATGAGAGAGAAACATCAGCTGCCTCCTGCACCCCCCACCACCACCACCACCACCGGGGATGTGCATGCAACCAAGGTATATGCACTTGACCAAATCAAACCTGGGACCATTGAGTTGCAGGCCAATGCTCTATCCACTGAGCCAAAACAGTTAGGGCTTGCTTCAATCTTTATAATCCTTCAGCTCTGTAAATGACACCAGTTCTGAATTAAACCTTTAAGAGGCATCATTAATATCTCTCCCTAAGATCCCTCAGCTAATCGATTATCAAGAATTGTTTATTCGCCCTGGCCGGTTTGATTCAGTAGATAAGAGTGTAGGCCTATGGACTGAAGGGTCCCAGGTTCGATTCCAGTCAAGGGCAGTATCTTGGTTTGGGGCACATCCCCAGTAAGGGTTGTGCAGGAGGCAGCTAATCGATGTTTCTCTCTCATCTATGTTCCTAACTCTCTATCCTTCTCCCTTCCTCTCTGTAAAAAATCAATAAAAGATATATATTTTTTTAAAAAATTGTTTATTCTATCATCTAAATATGCCTCAAAAACATTTATTTCTCCCAAGTTCTATTAATAACAATCCTACTATGACCCTTTACTTCAATGTCAACTGACTTTCCCGAATTCCCTCTTATCACACACCTCCATTTGCTTTCCCTATGGTTTCATTTCTCTCTACCTTAACCTAATATGCCAGAGTTCCTCAAATTTAACTCAAAGCTCTTTCTTGCTCTTCCTATAATCTGAACTCCATAAATTAAGTAAAATTCAGCCACTGTTTCAATTAGCCTACCTTGACCGGAATCTCCCAAATTTACATTTCACACCAAGTCTATATTCAAAGGGGTGGTACTCCAAATCTAAGAGACTATTTAAAATCTCTACTTGGATAATGAGGTCAATCAAAGACAACTATATTTAACACATCCAAAATCAAATTTATATCATCTCTCAACTCTGATCTTCCAGTGTCTCTAGCTCAGTGAATGCTGTCACTGTCCATCCCAAAACAAGCCACAAACCAAGCAAGCATCCTGGACAACTTAATCTCCATTTTCCATATCCAATCCACCTCCAAGTCCTGCTGCTTTTGTCTCCCAAAAGTCTCTGAAACTGGTTTGCTTCTTTCTGTCTCCACCAAGTCATTCATACATTCAGTAACTGGAAGTCTACTCTGACCAGGCACTGTTTTAAGTACTGGGGTAATGGGAACAAATAAAACAGACAACCCAGTATAAGGGCATTTACAATTCAAAGGAAGAGACAGATACTAAATATGTACTATTAGGCAGTGATAAGCACTCTCAGGAAAATAATGCATAATGAGGGAGAAAGGATGAGGAGAAAGGACCCAAGATGGCAGCAGAATGGGTGGGAAGTTACACTGACCTTCCAGAACTACACTGGAATTACAACAAAAATACAGAACAACAAACAAGCTGAATAAGCAACTGAAGACTAGCTGAACAGGAGTCTTTTAACCAAGAACAGATAGAAGCAGCCACAGAAAGGTTGGTAGGAAGGGCTGAGATGGGAAAGTGTTAGCCTCACACCCATGAGCAGTGGCTAAAAATCCAGAGGGCTATCTCAGCTGCAAAGGTCTCCCCTGATTAAGTGGAGTTTTAACCCCTATCGGGCTAGCCAGGAGAGCCCAGAAAAGGAGTCCCAGCCGAAACTAGTTTGGCTCAGTGGATAGAGCGTCAGCCTGAAGGGTCCCAGGTTCAATTCCGGTCAAGGGCATGTGCCTTGATTACCAGAGCATCTCCGATGGGGGGGTGGGGGGGGGCGGGAGGTAGCTGATCGATGTTTCTAACTCTCTCTCCCTCTCCCTTCCCCTCTGTAAAAAAGCAATAATTAATATATTTTGTTTTAATTTTTTTTTTTTTTTTTTTAAAGAAAAGGAGCCCCTATAACTTTTGGCTATGAAAGACAGCAGGAATTCTGCCCACCAGGGAGAGACAGGAGTCTGACAGAAACCCAGGCACCCTCTTAAAGGGCCAGCACACAAAATCTTGTTTGCAGACATTTCCTTGGGCTCTTGCAGAGGAAGGCTAAGAGTGGATGAGAGTTGTGTGAGGAGAGATGGAGTTGTGTGGCTCTGGGAAAAGAGCTGAAAGGAGAGCCAACAGGGTCCCTGTTCTGTCTCCCTCTCCTACACTGCCAACAGACACCATCTTTCTTGGGTTGAGCACTTCCTGGAGGAAAGCAATAGTTCCTCCCACCGACCTCCCTCTCATCCCACCCTCTGGAGCTCATGCCCAGTGGAGGAGTCAGCTGCCCAGGCCTGGGATGTGTGTGCATATGGGCAGACCCAGGGAGTGTCAGAGACTAAGTTTGAGATCCACTAGCCCCACTCTCTGCATTCCTGGAGGCCCACCCTTCGGAGCTCAGGCTCTCAACAAGGCCTGGGCAGAATCTGGGACAGACTGCCTGTGTGGCTCTAGGAAGGGGGCATATGTCCCTCACACACCTGGCAGGTGCAGAGCCCTCGCTTCGGTTTGGGCCCAATAAACTCTGCTGCCCTCCCCAACGACTCCCTTACACCAGCCCCACCCTGAAGGTCAGTGGGCACCTGGTGGGTGGCCACTGGCCACAGTGTACCCCAGGGCTTTTGCTGAATGTCCTCAGGCCAGCACTGGCACCAAGTCCGAATCTGTATCAGTGTGGTAAACACCCCTCACCTATCTGGTGACTCACTGAGAAGCTACCTCTGAAACTCGCACACTTTCTGACACTAAGCCAAGCAGGCAGAAGCAGGCAGGGGCTAATCTCAGGGTGACTGAGATTTGCACCCTGTTAGGTTAGCTCAGTGCTAGTACAATAAAAGCTGGCCTCGGTGTGTAACTTGGCCTTCCTGCATGCACCCAGCCCAGCGGAGGCAGCCCAAACCTGTGCATCACTTTGCAGTTCCAAACAGGTTGCCTAGGGCCAGTCACGAGTAGTGTCAGACACTGACCCACATGAGTCCCTTTCAAGAGACCCACCACCAATACACCCCCTGCCAGGCTTCAGACAACATCGAAACAGGATCCCATTAGCTCAACAAGTACATCCAAAGGGAGAGCTAGCAGGAACCAGACCATCCTGAGGAGAGTTCTGCTTCATGTGGTCAGCACCCACAGTGCCTTGCACGCTGTGGTCAAAGTCAGTCCTCACAGTCAGCCAGCTTGAGAGTTGACCCCACGTAGGGGACATTCCTAGAGCACCCAGCTCAGATGGTCAGGAAGACTGCGTCACTAGGTCTCTCAGGACACCTACTTGGTGATGCTACCCTACCAAGGCTGGCAGACAGCAACCTCCTCGCGCCTCACTCCCGTCTGCGCACGCTGGCCTCCTTTCTCTGGAAGCTCACATGTGCCCCCTCTGATGTCTGGAATACTGGTCCCCATCCTCAGATCCGCCCTTCCTCAGGGAAGCCTTTGCCAACACCGCTTCCTCCCAGTCTACATTCTCAGCATTCTGGATCCTTCCCAGGAGGTCCTGGCCATTCCACACCCTGTGCGCACTCAGCTCATGGACACTTGTCTCCCTATTCGACAGCAAGCTCCACCAGCACAATCTGTGTCCTTCTGTCCCCATGTCCCACCCCAGCAGCCTCTCCCATTCCTCTCCTGATTCTTCTCTCTAACCCACCTCATAAATGTCAAGATTTCATGGGACTCTGTCCTTTGCTCTGTTCCCTCACTTGGTCAGCTCAAGGCTTCAAATGCCGCCTTTGTACCAAAAGCTCCCTGACCTCCCTCAATCCCAATCCCATACACCTTACACAGCTCTAGTAGAGATCTCCATGGGAGAACTCTACTAGAAGAAGAACCTTCCACGGCTCTTCTTGCTGCAACAGGGAGATCACTTTTGGTTTGGAAAATAGGAGCCCTGTTCAGACAAAAAAAGACAGACTTGGTTTTGTTTTGACACAAAGAGGCAGCTCAGATCTGAGGGGAAACTCGGGGGGTGGTACAAAAGCTTCTGAGGGGTTTTCAAGTTGTGCCCACACGATGTGAGAGGTGTGCGAGGAAAAAGGAAGGGACTTGTAGCACACGACTAAGTAATAATTAGTTGTACATTAGGGAAAGAGGAAGCTCATGTCTGGGTCCTTGGTGTCCATGGGAGAGCTCTACTAGAGCACCTCACTCACATCTCAAATGAAACCAATCCACACTAAATCTGTCCTTTTCCCGTAACAAGCAGCCCCTCCTCTTCCCTGCTGAGCCCCACTGCACGAGCCTTCATCCCTATTTATGTCTTGCCTACATTATATAATGGTCTCCAGAAACCTCCTATACCCAGTTTTGCTTCACTTTAAACCTATCCCCTGCAATGCTTCCAAAATCACTTTTTTTAATTTCAAATTACTAATGAATTATTCTCCATGTGAAAAAGCAAAAGATTACATATAAATAACGTCTCCTTTCATCCCACCCATTCTGGACCCCATTCCAACCTTACTATTACCAGCTAAGCTGTGCCCCTAACTTCTCTATACATTACACCTTAGACAAATGCCCATGTAATTTTCTTTAAACATCAATGAGACACATGACACCAATGCCCCTGAACTTGCTTCAGTCCTTGACTTGGCTTGGAGGGAGCTCTGAGCACGGCAGGTGCTCTTTCTGGCTGTAGGCTCCTTCAGCGGGACTTTACTGAAGGACATCACATTGTTTCTGATCCAGGCTAATGTTTCTAAAACGTCAATGGCCACAGAATTCTTCTGCCTAAAATCCTCTGCAGTCACCCATCGAGCAGTTCACATCCCTAAGAAGTGTACCAAAGCACTTTATCATGGGGCCCAATCCAATTTTCCAAAATCGTTCCCTTCATCTCCTTTCCCCATGCACATACCCTGAGCCTTACATACACCACGTTAGTTGAATGAACATGAGGACACGGTCCTCCTCTGAAACAACAGGAAAGAATAAGAAAAGGTCCTGACAGTTCCATTACGAAGTGATCAGCAGGGCGAAGGAGGAAGCTCATTGCTGGGTCCTCGGCATCCCTTCTCCACCACTTCTGAGAACCAACAGCCCTGGAGAGCCTTTCCCAGCCATCCTCTGCAAGCCCCGCCATCCACCTACAACAGACCTTCGCCTGGTGGTTCCTAGGCACCTCAGCCCCACTCACCCAGAGAGGAGCCCCCAGGACGCTCTTCCTCCACCTTCCACGGCTCCTCTCCTTGCTGCAACAGGGAGATCACTTTTGGTTTGGAAAATAGGAGCCCTGTTCAGACAAAAAAAGAAAGAAAGAAAAGACTTGGTTTTGTTTTGACACAAAGAGGCAGCTCAGATCTGAGGGGAAACTCAGGGGTGGTACAAAAGCTTCGGTGGGGTCTTCAAGTTGTGCTTGAAAGGGCAGGGCGGGGCGAGGATGAGCTCCCAACTCCGCCCCATAGGGCGGAGTTATCCCTAGCCCTCAAAACCCCTGGACTGGGAGAAATTCGCTCTTCCGCCATGCTGCCGGCATGAGTGGGAGGAGCCCATTGCTAGCATGGTACAGGCTCTTTTGTTTATTGCATCGGACTCGGCTCCCTGGTGGTCCTTGGGGATCACGAAGTCTGGGCATAACAATGCTCACACGATGTGAGAGGTGTGCGAGGAAAAAGGAAGGGACTTGTAGCACACGACTAAGTAATAATTAGTTGTACATTAGGGAAATAGCATAAACATCAGCCTTGATTAATAGGGTGTTATTGGCTTCCTATAGAGATGAAATATGTTAAACGTATAGACTGAATTAAATTTGTAAACAGGTATTTATGGAAAGGATTATGTACCGAGTAGCTTGTTTAAAATGAGAAACACAATCTGACTCCCTTTAATGGTGGCAGTGGTCAGCAAAGTATGCAAAATCGAGCCCACTGTCTAAGGATGCCCTTGAACAAAGAATGGCTGACAAAATAAAAGCAGAAAGTTACAGAGACCACATGTGGCTCCCAAAGCTTAAAATATTTACTACCTGGCCCTTTACAGAAAGTCTGCTGACCCCCGGAAAAGACAAGTAGGAAAGGCCAGTGATAGGTCCAGAGACTGGACAAACCCCTCTGCTAAGAGACGTGAAAACAAACCACAGAACAATTGGTGTGAGGAAATAATGCCTTCACCCTAAAGAAAGTCCTAGTGTGTAATTATATAACAGGAGGGGATGATTATAGCCGCTCCCCATTCCCATGGCCAATTCCCTGCCTACAGGGGGAATGTGTTTTTAATTTATTTTTAGAGATAGCCCATAAGGACATTCTCACAGCAAACTCAGCAGAAATTTATTGGACAACCCATAGCACTTACTCAGGGAAGCAGGTGCTAAATTAGCTCAGTTTCTGAACTGGAAAAGAGAATTGGGAAAGGGAAGGGGTAGGTCAATGAAGAGGATGCTCCACTCCCTGCTGAGAGGTGAGCAACCAAACACAGAACAATGGTGATGGGAAATAATGCCTCAGTGGGAGGGCATTTCTAGTGTGGAACTGCAGGCTGTGCCTTCCGTGGGCAATTCAATGCCTATAGAAAGGGAAAGGTTTTCACTATTTATTTTTGGAGATCCAAAGTGTACAATCCTCAGGCAAAACTCAGCAAAAGTTTCTGATGACCCAAGGCTTTTATTCAGAGAAGCAAGTGCCGAGTTCCCCCATTTCTATAGGGAAATGTCCCTCTAGGGAAACTTCCTTACCCAGCGAGACCAGGTTATTGTAGTTTTCCAGCATCACATCCTGGTACAAGTGTCTCTGAGGAGAACGCAGCTTTCTCCACTCATCCCGCGTGAACAGCACAGCCACGTCCTTGAACGTCACTGACATCTGTAAAGACAGGCCATCCCAGCTCACCCAGGATACCCACCCCGAGTGAAGAAGGTGGCAGTGGGGCGGTAGATGGGCTACTAGGAAATGCTTATTCAGAGATTTCCACAGACCACTCCTCGGGTTCTATTAATTTGCCACAGTGCTCACAGAACTGAGAAAAACAAGTTCCTTACAAGATTACCAGTTTATGATAACAGGATGAACCTCTGGAACAGTCCATGAGGAGAAGCACAGGGCAAGCTTTGGGGAAAGGGCGGGAGCTTCCCCCTCTGGGTGTGCCCCTCTCCTTTACTCTCCACATGTTCACTCACCAACGAGGCAGCTCTCAGAACCCTGTCCTTTGAGTTTGTATGGAGGCTTCATTACAAAGGCATAATGGGTTAAATCACTGGCCATTACATGTACTCAACTGATTAACTCATGACAGGACTGAGTCAACCTCCAGCCTAAGACAGGCAGCGGGGTAGAAGGCTGAAAGTGCCACCTTCTAGTCAGGGTTGGCTTCTCTGGCAGCCAGCTCCAACCTCAGGGCTTTCCTAGTCACCTCATTAATACCAACTGGTGTGATTGAAAAGGGCCGGTTATGAATAACAAAACAAAACCACTTCATCTTTATTGCTCTGAAGTTATTTTAGGTAAAACACCCACATATTACTAATCACTTAGGGAATTATAAGTGCTTTAGAAGCTATGTGCTAGGAACAGAGACAAAGACCAAACATATATTTTATATTATAAATCATAATATCATAGCTGCTCAGTGGTAGAGATAGAATTCCAACTCAGGTGGATGTCCAAGGTGCCATTCTTCACCTCTTCACCAAACTCCCTGTCAATACCTACTCATAGGTCAAGAAATAAATGAGATAATCCATATAAATGGAGATGGACAGTAGTGATTGCCACACAACGTGAATGTGCTTAATGCCACTGCATTATACATTCAAAAAGGGTTAAAGTGGTAAATTTTGTCACAATAAAAAAGTTTAAATGATAAAATACATACATATGTACATATAAACAAAGATGTATAAAATTAATATTGAGGTATGCATACCAAAGAGCTGATGGTGATTATTTCCTGGTTGGGGTAAGAGTGTGCTTATTTTTACTTTTTGTTAATCCTCATCCAAGAATACTTTTCCATTTATCTTGTAGAGAGAGTAGAAGAGGGAAAGACAGAAACATCGATGTGAGGGAAACACATCCCAACCAGGGTTCGGGCCAGGGAGGAGCTTGCAACCAAGGTCCGTGCCCCTGACCAGAATCAAACCCGGGACCCTTTAGCCACAGGCTCTATTCACTGAGCCAAACTGGCTGGTGTAGGGTAAGAGTGACTTTAATTTATTCTTTATATATGCACTAGAGGCCCAGTGCACAAAATTTGTGCACAGGGGAAGGGGGGGCCTCAGCCCAGCCTGCACCCTCTCCAATCCAGGACCATTCAGGGCTCTGCGCTGTGCTCTGAAGATCCCCAGAGCAATGGCTGGACGATAACAGTGTGAACTTAAGAGTCCACAAACACTTGGGTTTGAATTCAGGTTATTGACTTCTCTGGGCCCCCGTTTCCTTATGTGTAAAATGAGGAAAATATGTCCAGCTTGTGTTGCTCAGTGGTTGAGCACTGACCCATGAATCAGGAGGTCACAGTGTGATACCTAGTCAGGGCACTTGCCTGGGTTGTGGGCTAAATCCCCAGAAGGGGGATGTGTAGGAGGCAGTCAATCAATGATTCTCTCACGTCACAGCTGTTTCTCTCTCTCCCTTTCCCTTCCTCTCTGAAATCAATATATTTTTTAAAACATAATAATAAAATAGGGATAATAACTGTTACAGTATTATGAGAGTGAGAACAAAGGTGAAGCCCTCAAGGCATTCCCAGCAGCATTGCCTGTTATTATCAGATGAAGATGAGTAAAGAAAGGGCAAGTATTTATGGGTCCTATGAACATTACATAATTCTAGAGGCCTGGTGCACAAATCCTTGCACTGGGCCTCTAGTATGCATACAAAATCTTTGGCTAATCTCTTCCCGCCCTTCCTCCTCCCCACTTCCCTCTGAGATTCATTAGTCTGTTCCATGTTTCCATGCCCGTGGTTTCCTCTCCTGCATTGAGCACCTGCCCCTTGGTAGTCAGTGCGTGTCATAGCTACTGGCTGGTGAGCCAGTTGGCCAGTAGCTTAGGCTTTTATACATAGACTATGTAACTACCTAGCGACATTAATGGTATTATTACTAGAAAAACATTGTTCAGCTACCATGATGATATTTTGCTAGGCCCTGCACTAAATATTTTGCATGCACTAGTTCATATGAGCCTCTCACTTAACCTATAAGGTAGGTACTTTTTGTTATTTCCATTTTACAGGTGAGGAAACTGACATACAGAGAGGTGAAACTATTTGCCCAAAGCCTAGAAATGACAACAGAGGACATGGGTTCAAACCTGCCCATCTAGCTCAAAAGCCCTACTTCCTAACCATGTACATACTGCCTCTCTACTACCAAAATCCCATGAAACCCTCCCTGTGATTCTTCTCTCTGTCAGACCTCTCTGACTGTGTGCCCTCCAGTATGGCTATCTTTTGTTCAAGCACTGGCTCGCCATATGGGGCCCTCCCTCACTCACACACATAAAGTTGAAAACTGCAGATCAAGATCAGTTTTTAAGAATGGAGAAGTACGGCACAAGATCAAAGTTAAGAGGGAGGTGGTGAAGGCCTGGGTCGGAGCTGGGTGGGTTAGCATGGGAGAAAATAGGGAACATATGAAATACCTTCAACAATAAAGATTTAAAAAATAAACAAAGGTAAGAGAAAGAAAAAATTTAATACTATGGATTGCAGAGCCTGGGGAAGGTGTCCTGAGGATTCTGAGGGTGGAAAGAAAAAGAAAAGCATGACTGCCAAGGGCAGGGAGAGAGACGAAAGTGAGCGGGGATGGAAAGGGGGGTGAGCGGGGAGGGAGACGGGGTGAGCGGGGAGGGAAAGGGGGGTGAGCGGGGAGGGAGACGGGGGTGAGCGGGGAGGGAGACGGGGTGAGCGGGGAGGGAGACGGGGGTGAGCGGGGAGGGAGACGGGGGTGAGCGGGGAGGGAGACGGGGGTGAGCGGGGAGGGAGACGGGGGTGAGCGGGGAGGGAGAGGGGGGTGAGCGGGGAGGGAGAGGGGGGTGAGCGGGGAGGGAGAGGGGGGTGAGCGGGGAGGGAGAGGGGGGTGAGCGGGGAGGGAGAGGGGGGTGAGCGGGGAGGGAGAGGGGGGTGAGCGGGGAGGGAGAAGGGGGTGAGCGGGGAGGGAAAGGGGGGTGAGCGGGGAGGGAGACGGGGGTGAGCGGGGAGGGAGACGGGGGTGAGCGGGGAGGGAGACGTGGTGAGCGGGGAGGGAGGGGGGGTGAGCGGGGAGGGAAAGGGGGGTGAGCGGGGAGGGAGACGGGGTGAGCGGGGAGGGAGAAGGGGGTGAGCGGGGAGGGAGACGGGGGTGAGCAGGGAGGGAGACGGGGGTGAGCGGGGAGGGAGACGGGGGTGAGCGGGGAGGGAGACGCGGGTGAGCGGGGAGGGAGACGGGGGTGAGCGGGGAGGGAGACGGGGGGGGGGGTGAGCGGGGGGGGAGACGGGGGGAGCGGGGAGGGAGACGGGGGTGAGCGGGGAGGGAGAAGGGGGTGAGCGGGGAGGGAGACGGGGGTGAGCGGGGAGGGAGAAGGGGGTGAGCGGGGAGGGAGACGGGGTGAGCGGGGAGGGAGACGGGGGTGAGCGGGGAGGGAGAAGGGGGTGAGCGGGGAGGGAGACGGGGGTGAGCGGGGAGGGAGACGGGGGGGGGTGAGCGGGAGGGAGACGGGGGGGGGGAGCGGGGGGGGGAGACGGGGTGAGCGGGGAGGGAGACGGGGGTGAGCGGGGAGGGAGAGGGGGGTGAGCGGGGAGGGAGACGGGGGTGAGCGGGGAGGGAGACGGGGGTGAGCGGGGAGGGAAAGGGGGGTGAGCGGGGAGGGAGACGGGGGTGAGCGGGGAGGGAAAGGGGGGTGAGCGGGGAGGGAGAAGGGGGTGAGCGGGGATGGAGAAGGGGGTGAGCGGGGGGTGAGCGGGGAGGGAGACCGGGTGAGCGGGGAGGGAGACAGGGGTGAGCGGGGAGGGAGACGGAGGGGGGGTGAGCGGGGAGGGAGAAGGGGGTGAGCGGGGAGGGAGACGGAGGGGGGGTGAGCGGGGAGGGAAAGGGGGGGTGAGCGGGGAGGGAGACGGGGTGAGCGGGGAGGGAGAAGGAGGTGAGCGGGGAGGGAGACGGGGGTGAGCGGGGAGGGAGACGGGGGGGGGAGCGGGGAGGGAGACGGAGGGGGGGTGAGCGGGGGAGGGATGAGCGGGGAGGGGAAAGGGGGGTGAGCGGGGAGGGAGACGGGGGTGAGCGGGGAGGGAGAAGGGGGTGAGCGGGGAGGGAGACGGGGGTGAGCGGGGAGGGAGAGGGGGGTGAGCGGGGAGGGAGACGGGGGTGAGCGGGGAGGGAGACGGGGGTGAGCGGGGAGGGAGACGGGGGTGAGCGGGGAGGGAGACGGGGGGTGAGCGGGGGGGGAGGAGGGGGGGGAGCGGGGAGGGAGAGGGGGGTGAGCGGGGAGGGAAGGGGGTGAGCGGGGGTGAGCGGGGAGGGAGACGGGCGGGGTGAGCGGGGGGGAGGGAGACGGGGTGAGCGGGGAGGGAGACGGGGGTGAGCGGGGGGGGGGAGAGGGGGGTGAGCGGGGAGGGGAGGAGAGGGGGTGAGCGGGGAGGGAGAAGGGGGGTGAGCGGGGAGGGAGAGGGGGGTGAGCGGGGAGGGAGAGGGGGGGGTGAGCGGGGAGGGAGAGGGGGGGGAGCGGGGAGGGAGTAGGGGGTGAGCGGGGAGGGAGAAGGGGGTGAGCAGGCGTGAGCGGGGAGGGAGACGGGGGTGAGCGGGGAGGGAGAGGGGGGTGAGCGGGGAGGGAGAGGGGGTGAGCGGGGAGGGAGCGGGGGGGGGGGGGGGACGGGGGTGGCGGGGAGGGAGACGGGGGTGAGCGGGGAGGGAGACGGGGGGTGAGCGGGGAGGGAGAAGGGGGGTGAGCGGGGAGGGAGACGGGGGTGAGCGGGGAGGGCGAAAGGGGGGTGGGCGGGGAGGGGAGACGGGGCTTGAGCGGGGAGGAGAGGGGGGTGCGCGGGGAGGGAGAGGGGGGTGAGCGGGGAGGGAGACGGGGTGTGAGCGGGGATGGAGACGGGGGTGAGCGGGGAGGGAGACGGGGGTGAGCGGGGAGGGAGAGGGGGGTGAGCGGGGAGGGAGACGGGGGTGAGCGGGGAGGGAGACGGGGGTGAGCGGGGAGGGAAAGGGGGGTGAGCGGGGAGGGAGAAGGGGGTGAGCAGGGAGGGAGACGGAGGTGAGCGGGGAGGGAGAGGGGGGCGAGCGGGGAGGGAGACGGGGTGAGCGGGGAGGGAGACGGGGGTGAGCGGGGAGGGAGACGGGGGTGAGCGGGGGGGGGAAACGGGGGAGACGGGGGGTGAGCGGGGAGGGAGACGGGGGTGAGCGGGGAGGGAAAGGGGGGGTGAGCGGGGAGGGAGACGGGGGTGAGCGGGGAGGGAAAGGGGGTGAGCGGGGAGGGAGACGGGGGTGAGCGGGGAGGGAGACGGGGGTGAGTGGGGAGGGAGACGGGGTGAGCGGGGAGGGAGACGGGGGGGGCGGGGAGGGAGACGGGGGGGGTGAGCGGGGGGGGGGGGGGGGGGGGGTGAGCGGGGAGGGAGACGGGGGTGAGCGGGGAGGGAAAGGGGGGTGAGCGGGGAGGGAGACGGGGGTGAGCGGGGAGGGAAAGGGGGGTGAGCGGGGAGGGAGACGGGGGTGAGCGGGGAGGGAAAGGGGGGTGAGCGGGGAGGGAGACGGGGGTGAGCGGGGAGGGAGACGGGGGTGAGCGGGGAGGGAGACGGGGGTGAGCGGGGATGGAGAAGGGGGTGAGCGGGGAGGGAGAGGGGGGTGAGCGGGGAGGGAAAGGGGGGTGAGCGGGGAGGGAAAGGGGGGTGAGCAGGGGAGGGAAATGGGGTGAGCGGGGAGGGAGACGGGGGTGAGCGGGGGGGGGAAGGGGGGGGAGCGGGGAGGGAGAAGGGGGTGAGCGGGGAGGGAGAAGGGGTTGAGCGGGGAGGGAGACGGGGGTGAGCGGGGAGGGAGACGGGGGTGAGCGGGGAGGGAGACGGGGTGGGGGGGGGGGGGGGTGAGCGGGGAGGGCGAGGGGGGGGGGACGGGGGGGGAGCGGGGCGGGGAGAGGGGGGGGGGTTGAGCGGGGAGGGAGACGGGGGGGGGTGAGCGGGGAGGGAGAAGGGGGTGAGCGGGGAGGGAGACGGGGGTGAGCGGGGAGGGAGACGGGGGGGGGGGGGGGGGGAGGGGGGGGGGGGGGGGGGGGGGGGGGGGGGGGTGGGGGGGGAGGGAGGGGGGTGAGCGGGGAGGGCGAGCGGGGGTGAGCGGGGAGGGAAGGGGGGTGAGCGGGGAGGGAAAGGGGGGTGGCGGGGGGGGGAAGAGGGGGTGAGCGGGGAGGGAGAAGGGGTGAGCGGGGAGGGAGAAGGGTGAGCGGGGGGGAGCGGGGGGTGAGCGGGGGGGTGAGCGGGGAGGGAGAAGGGGGGTGAGCGGGGGGTGAGCGGGGAGGGAGAAGGGGGTGAGCGGGGAGGGAGACGGGGGGGGGGTGAGCGGGGAGGGAGAAGGGGGTGAGTGGGGAGGGAGACGGGGGTGAGCGGGGAGGGAGAAGGGGGGGGTGAGCGGGGAGGGAGATGGGGGTGAGTGGGGAGGGAGACGGGGGTGAGCGGGGAGGGAGACGGGGGTGAGTGGGGAGGGAGACGGGGGTGAGCGGGGAGGGAGACGGGGGTGAGCGGGGAGGGAGACGGGGGTGAGTGGGGAGGGAGACGGGGGTGAGCGGGGAGGGAGACGGGGGTGAGTGGGGAGGGAGACGGGGGTGAGCGGGGAGGGAGACGGGGGTGAGCGGGGAGGGAGACAGGGGTGAATGGGGTGGGAGACGGGGGTGAACGGGGAGGGAGAAGGGGGTGAGCGGGAAGGCAGGGCCAGGAAGGAACTCTGCCAAGTGAGACTTTTATTTGTTCTGTCCCCAGTTGAGCTAAGACACAAGTTATCTGACCTGTCATTAGTAATCATGTAGAGAATTGAAATTAATAAGAGTGTCTGTTAGGGAAAGAAAAGAGAACACCACACAGGGGGGTGGGGGGAGATTCACTGCGCAGGTGGACCAGCTCTTCAATTAGGAAGACCTGAGCTCCAAATCCTGGAGAAGACTGCATAGGTGGAGAACTTCAGTTCAAGGGAAACAGGAAACAAAAAAGAACAAACAAACAAGCATCTGTCCCGGAGACCTGAGATGCAGTGACTCACCTGAGAGCTTGCTCCCCTCGGCTCAGCAGCCATGTCCGCTTGCTGGGCTCTTCAGCCCGAGGATGGGCAGCGTCTCCAGGAGGCTGAACTGAGAAGAGAAAAGGGGCGCCAGGAGGGAGAAGCCCCTTCTATTTCCACCCTCAGACTCACCAGCTCTCAGATCCCTACACAGGAGAATGACTCCGAGTGCCCTCCGAGAGGGGAGGCGGGGGAGCGCGGGGCAGACTGGACCAGAGAGAGACCGGCCGCCCAGGTCAGGCCCCTTCTCCCCGGCTGGGGGACAAGGCCGAAGGCTGCCAAGCAGCGCCCGTGTCATTCTGCCCCCGGCACCGCTGGCAGTTCTGCACCCCATTTTACAGGTCAGGGAAACAGGGCGGAGCGGGAGCGCTCGCCCCAATTCACAGCCGGCGAGGGCGACCCAGGACCCCGCCACGGCGCGCTCCGAACACCGCTCCAACCTCACGGCGCGCGTGCGGCAACTTTCTCCCCCACAAGTTTCCCCACCGCACCGCCCCCCGCGGCAAAGTTATCCACATCCAGATACGGAGAGAAAACGGCTTCGGGGGGTGAACATCCCTCCCTGCGGCGCGCGGGCTGCTGTCGGAGGAGGGGGCACGGACACCGCAGCCCGGGGTCCAGGTCCTCCCTCCCGCGAAACCCGAGCGCTCCGCGGCCCCCGCGAGGACAGGGGCGACGGCGAGCGCAGGGAACCGCGTCCTCACGGCGGCGGCCGGGATCGCCGGGCCGGGCAGGTGGCGCCGGGCCGGCGGGAAGGAAGAAGGAGGGTGGCGGGACCTCGGGCCCGAGGGGACGAAGTGCCGGACCTGCCGCGTTCCGGCGGCGTCTGCGGGCGGTTCCCGGGGGCAAGCGAGGAGAGGCGGGGCCCGGCCCGGCCCACCAAGGCCCCGCGCGCCCCTCGGCCTGTGCGGCGCGTCCTCCCAGGGCCGCCGCCTCCCCCGCACCCGCGGAGCCTCCGCGCTCACCTCCGCGCTCCGGGGCGCGCTCCGCGGGAGGGAGGCTCGGGAACCGCCCGGCCGGACCGCCGCCTCCAGCACAGACTCCGCCAGGGTCCGGCCGAGGCCTCACTCCCACGGCGAAGGTCCAGCGCCCCGCGCAGGTCCGGCCGGGGCGGGCAGTCTCTCTGGGAAATGGAGCCCACGCAAGAACCGAGGGTTCTGGGAACTGTAGTCCTCAGAGCCTGTGTGCGCTCCTGGTCAGGAAAGGGAGGTTCCGGAGGCAGTCTTCTCTGTATCTGCATAAAGATGTAAGGCAGACAGACCACAGGCAGGACCAACTAACTTCCCCTTGTCATTCAAGGGAAGTACACGTATGCCAACCCTGTTGTAGGCAGCTGGAAATGCGTCCGTGAGAAAAACAAAGGTCATTGTTTGTTCACTGCTCTCCAGTACTCTTTGAGGAGGTAAAGAGCATACATAAGCCATGAACATAATTATATAACTTGTGTGGACAAAAAGGGTACACATACTAACCTGATTAGCTCAGGGGAGGCCTGCTTGGCAGCCTTACAAACTCAGAGACCTAAAGCAACCACAAAGGCTGGTCTGAAATTAAAACTTTTTAAACTAAAGAGCCGTTTATGTTGTGTAGTCATGTCCTAGGCCTGTATCTTCCCAGACAAAAGTCAATCTTTACCTTAACTGAGCCTGTCGATTGTGTTTTTACATCTACCAAAACATATTGTTGGAATGTCAAAGTAATTTTCCTTTTTCCATACCTTCTCAAGGCACAGGTACTGCTCTGCAGAGATGCCCTCATTGTTATTGAGTTAATTGTTGACGGTTAACTATCCTGCACCCACCTATATAAGAAAGTATACATCTATCATTTTACTTTTCATCCAACAATCCAAGCTTTCTCCACTTTGATTTCTCCTTAATCGATTACTAATGGATTTCATGTAACCCACTTGTGTCTACTCCTTTCATTGCAATGTATCAAACAAGGTGCATTCTCTCCAAGCATTATCTCAACCCATTGAAATTCTGCTTTCTGGCATTTGTTGATGATTTGGCTCAAATAAACTCACAAAAGGTTCAAGTGTCTCTAATGTTAGGGTTGCCGAAGGAGGAATGCACAAGGCAAAAAGGGGTAAAGAATATAAATTTACTAGGGGCCCAGTGCACGAATTTATGCACCTTGAAAGGAATTGTGGACCATGAGGCTGCAGTGGACACAGGAGTGGGTCTCAGCCTATCTTCCATACCCCCACCCAGCCCCTCTCACCGTGGCCCCAACCCCTTGTCTGCAGGCAGTCCCACTCCTGCTGCTACCACTCCCACAGACTTCTGGCACCGACCCCACTTGCACCTGCTAACAACATGGCGGAGCAATTGGGGCTGGTGCCAGCAGTGGGTGCAAGTGCTGGGCAGGATTGTGGCTCACAGGAGCAAAGAATTTTCAGTAACCACCAGAGGTTCACCCCAAAGACAGTGACCAGCCTTGCTCTGGCACCCCTACTCACCTGCTCCACCATCCCACCTGTGCCAATACCCACCATGTTCCACAAGCATCCCCTGGTGGTCAGCGCATGTCATAGTGACTGGTTGTTCAGTTGTTCCTCCATTTGGTCTATTTGGCATATTAGGGTTTTATATATATAGATTAGATCATCTAGATACCCAGATGGGCTGAGTCCCAAAATGGCACCAGCACCTAAAGTTGGGGAGTCAGAGGTTTTTAAAGGACTTTAGGTGGGCTTTGTCTGGGCAAAGAATTCTCTGTGCAGGCCCGGATTCTGGGAAAGTCTGGAGGAAAGAGATAATGGTCTCAGCAAGTGGAATGTCTGTTGTGAAGTGGCCTAAAGGTCAGTTCTCAGTGAGGGACTATTGATTCAATTATTGGATTGGTTCAGTAGCCATGTTTTTTGTCAAGTTTTAGCTACTAAAATCCCGGATAACATCTTACGTTGACACTTTTTAGATTAGAAGATAAGTGTTATGAGGGAAAGCAAAAATGTAGAATCAGTAGGGTGGCCCCTGCAGTCACAATGTGAGAATGGAGGGAAAAGTCCTAGGCAACATGGGAGGGTAGAGGCAGTCAGGTACTGAGAAACCAACGACAATTTTTAAAATTTTACTAGTTTCCATTTAAAAGGTTGATAATTTTTTTCTTTTTCTTTTTTTCTTTTTTTTTTTTGTTTTGATAATTTTTTTCTTAAGTAAAAGAAAAATGCACTTGATGCCAACCACGCAGAAACAAGTGGTTAACATTTTGGTGAACATCCTTTAACAGATCCCTGAACTACATATATTCATTATCAGTCAGTCACTACAGCTTTCATTTTAACAAAATGGAATATTGCAAATTGCAGTTGTAACTATCTTGGTTTTTTTTCTTCACTTAAGAATATGTCTTAATGATCCAAGATGGCAGCTTACATAAACACACTTAAACTGCTGCTGTGCACAAAAATTTCAAAACTACAGCTAAAAGACAAAACACCTATCACCCAGAACCACAGAAAAGCTGGCTGAAATGAAGCTCTACAACAAGCCTGAAAGGGAAAGGAGCATCCAAGGCATAAGCACAGAAAAACTGAGGTAAGGGGAGGCTGGGGGGCGTGCGAAACAGGCTGGCAACGGCTCCCAGCTGGTGGAGGATCCAGGCTGGCAGAGGATCCCAGCTGACGGAGGATCCTGGCTGGTGAAGGGCGTTGCTTTCTTCAACCCAAAGAGAGACAGGCTTCCAATCTCAGTTTCTGGGGAGAAGCTAGATTGTCTGTCATCAGGGCGGAAAGTGAGGGTGGCTTGCTTGCAGAGCTGTGAGAAAGAATAATTGTTTGCTGTGCTGGGTGAGAGAAGCAGGACGAGGTCAGAAGGCAGAAACAGCTGACTAGCAGCCATCACTGTTTGCCACATCCTAGCCTGTGATGCCCTGAGACTCCACCCCACACAATCTACAAACACACCCAAGCTCCAAGCAGTAGTTTTTGCATATGAATGGCCTGCTTTATTGCAGTTAAACCTAGCAAACTTGCAACCTGGTGCAGACAGCTCCAAAGCTTCCAAACTCCAAGCAGGGAGGAGAGGACTGTGGTTCTCGCTGTAGCTCCTGCAGGGTTGCCTCAGACAGTAGCTGAACTGCACCCCATTGGAGATCCAGAAGCCAGAGTATGTAGTGGTCAGTGTGAGACACCAGCTTTCAACTTCTTACATCCATAAGTAACACATTCGGGATGTGGACTCAGTGAGCACCAAAGCCCCACTGAAACAAGGCCTGCACCATAAGTGTGTCTCCAGTGCAGCAGTTATTCCATTATAGACACAGTGGGTCCTCACAGCCAATTGGCCTGGAGGTCAATTCCTCCCAGTGTACCAACAGCAATCAAGGCTTTGCACTCAGCCCACAAGGGGTGTACCAAGAGCAACCACCTCGAGTGATTGGGGAAGCTACTGGCCCCAATAGGTCACTGACCACACAAAGCCACTCCATCAACGCAGGGAAGCAACCAAAATGAGGAGACACAGAAGCATGTCACAAATGGGAGAGATGGAGGAAAGTAAACTACTGGACAACCCAGAGTTCAGAATCACATTTATATGGTTACTCAAGAATCTTCTAAAAACCGCTAAGAAACTTGAAGAGACCTTCAAGGACCTTAATGAGAATACAAAAAAAAAAAAAAAAAAAAAGGAAAAGGACCAGTCAGAAATTAAGCATACACTGTCTGAAATAAAGAATATACAGAAACTCACCGAAACCTGTTTGGCTCAGTGGATAGAACGGGCCTGCGGACTGAAAGGTCCCAGGTTCAATTCCGGTCAAGGGCATGTACCTTGGTTGCAGGCACATCCCCAAAGGGGGGTGTGCAAGAGGCAGCTGATCGATGATTCTCTCTCATAGATGTTTCTAACTCTCTATCCCTCTCTCTTCCTCTCTGTAAAAAATCAATAAAATATATTTTTTAAAAAAAGAAAAAGTCCTGCTTTCTAAAAAAAAATTTAAAAAGAATATACAGAAACTCAATTGTAGATCAACAAACCCCAAGAGTCAAACCAAAGATCTGGAATATGAGGAAACAAAAAACACCCAACCAGAGAGGCAGAAAGAAACAAGAATCCAAAAGTGTGAGGATAGTGTAAGGAGCCTCTGGGATGGCTTTAAGAGTGCCAACACCCGGATTTTTGAGGTGCCAGAAGAAGAGAGAAAGCAGGATATTGAAGGCCTATTGAAAAAAAATAATGACAGAAAACTTTCCTTACCTGGTGAAAGAAATAGACTTACAAGTCCAGGAAGTGCACAGAACCCCAAACAAGAGGAATCCAAAGGATACCACACCAAGACACATCATAATTAAAATGCCAAGAGCAAAAGACAAAGAGAGAATATTGAAAGCAACAAGAGAAAAACAGTTAACTACCTACAAGGGATTTCCCATATGAATATCAGCTGATTTCTCAACAGAAACCATGCAGGCCAGTCAGGAGTGGCAAGAAATATTCAAAGTGATGAATAGCAAGAACCTACAACCAAGATTACTCTACCCAGCAAAGCTATCATTCAGAATTGAAGGTCAGAGAAAGAGCTTCACAGATAAGAAAAAGCTAAAGGAGTTCATCATCACCAAACCAGGATTACATGAAATGTTGAAGGGTATTCTTTAAGAAGAGGAAGAAGAAGAAAAAGGTAAAGGTAAAAACTATGAACAACAAAAAGACAACAAATACATACCTACCAACAAGTGAATTTAAAAATTAAGTGAATAGAAAATCTGAAGAATAAAAAACAAAAAACAAAAAAAGGAATATGTCTTAGACATTTACTTAAATTTTCCAATAAGTACTAATTCCTCAGTCATGTTTTTTTAATGGATTCCGTTCATGCCATTTCACCTAATTAATTCTGTTGGTTAAATATTTTTAACTAAACTGAGTTCATTTATTAAAATACTAGAGGCCCAGTGCATGAAATTTGTGCATGAGGGGGGTTCCCTCAGCCCAGCCTGCACCCTCTCCAATATGGGACCCCTCAAGGGATGTCCAACTGCCCGATTTAGGCCCGATCCCACTGGGCCTAAACGGGCAGTTGGACATCCTTCTCACAATTTAGGACTGCTGGCATTCAACTGCTTGCCTGCCTGCCTTCCTGATTGCCCCTAACAGCTTTTGCCTGCCGGCCTAATCACCCCCTAACCACTCCCCTGTCAGCCTGATTGATGCCTAACTGGTTCCCTGCCAGCCTGTTTGTCCCTAACTGCCCCCCCACTTGCAGGCCTGGTTACCCCTAACTGCCCTTCCCTACAGGCTTATTCCCCCCAACTGCTCTTTCCTGAAGGCCTCTTCCCCTCCAACTGCTCTTCCCTGCAGGCCTGGTCACCCTCAACTTCCCTCCTCTGCCAGTGTGGTCACCCCTAACTGCCCTCCCCTTCTGGCTTGATCACCCCCAACTGCCCTCCTTTGCTGGCCATCTTGTGGTGGCCATCTTGTGTCCACATGAGGGCAGGATATTTGACCACATGGGTGCAGCCATCTTGTGTGTTGGAGTGATGGTCAATCTGCATATTACTCTCTTATTAGATAGGATAGAGGCCTGGTGCACAGGTTGGAGCTGGCTGGTTTGCCCTGAAGAATGTCCCGGATCAGAGTGGGGGTTCTTCTGGGGCCTGCAGTGGTTTTCAGGCTGGCCAGTCCACTGGCGACCCACATGGAGGCCCTGGTATCTGGAGTTTATTTAACTTCTATAATTGAAACTTTGTAGCCTTAAGCAGAGGCCTGGGCTGGCCAGGGCTGCAGAAGCTTGGCTTCCTCCATTGCTGGGGGCAACTCTAGTCTCCTGCTCTTTCCAGCTCTGTGGCTGCCACCATTTCAGTTTGGATTTGTTTACCTTCTATCATTGAAACTTTGTAGACTTGAGTGGAGGCCTAGGCCAGCAAAGGCAGGCAGAAAGCTTGGCTTCCTCCATTGCCAAGGAAACCCAAACCTACCTCCCGCCCTCTGTGGCCATAGCCATCGTGGTTGGGTTTATTTCCATATTTGTTCCTGATTGGCTGGTGGCGTGGCTTATGAGCATGGCCTGAGCATGTAGCAGAATGGTGGTTAATTTGAATATTACTCTTTTATTAGATACTGTGTTTCCCCGAAAATAAGACATCCTCTGAAAATAAGACCTAGGAGAAAAAGTTAATATAATATAAGACACTGTCTTATTTTCGAGGAAACAGGGTAGAATATTTAATGAATAAATATAGTGAGTAATATAACTCCTATTGTTAGTTATATTACTTCCAATTTTTTGTTCCATTAATATCCTTGTAGCTACACTGAATGGCCAGATTATTATGATCTCTGAATGCATAATAATCTGGCCACTCAGTATATATATTAGAGGTCTGGTGCATGAATTCGTGAATGGGTGGGATCTTGCCAGCCTAGCCAGGGGGAAGGAATATGAGGGGTTGGCCGGCCTGCCTGCTTGTCAAACTCCTGGTTGAGGGGACAATTTGCATATTAGCCTTTTATTAGATAAGATATACACTGAGTGACCAGATTATTATGATCTCTGAATCCATAATAATCTGGCCACTCAGTGTAAATTTTTGGAGATTATTTTCTTAACTTAAATTTCTTAAAATTGTATTCGCTAGATCAAGGACTGTTAGAATTTTAAGTACATTGCCTAGCTGTTACCAGCACAAATTTTGTGTGCCCAACACTTCTAAAGGCCAAAACTCAAAACTTCAGAATTTGGAATAAGGAAAGTTTTTATTGATCAAGGAGGCACCAACTGAGAAGATAGACATCCTAATCTCCAAATCCATTTTAAGAAAGTAACAGAATGTAGGCTTCTTTTATGTCAAGGGAGGGAAGAGAAAATGGAAGGAGATGTTTGTAAAAACAAGGCAGAAACAGAATTCCTCAATGATTAGTATGTATAAAGCAGGAGTTATTAGCCTGAAGGTCATATGAAGCAATGTAGGGTGAAGGCAGAGAGACCCAGATTTTCATTCTATCCACTGAAATGAAGCTCTACAACTAGCCTGTGGCTCAGAAAATTACTTTTCTGGAAAATTTTACAATTTATATTTCCATATGCATTTCATAACATTATATGCCTAGCACCCATACTCATTATTTTTTTTTAAATATATTTTATTGATTTTGTACAGATAGGAAGGGAGAGAGAGAGAGAGCTAGAAACATCTATGAGAGAGAGTCATCGATCAGCCGCCTCTTGCACACCTCCCACTGGGGATATGCCCGCAACCAAGGCACATGCCCTTGACCGGAATCGAACCCGGGACCCTTCAGTCCCCAAGCCATCGCTCTATCCATTGAGCCAAACCGGCTTCGGCCCATACTCATTCTTGATTATTTTCTTTTAAATGCTTTTTTAAAAAATGCTTTTGTTTTTAATAGAGCAATTTTTAATATCTAATTTTTAATGTTTGTGAAATGAAATATATCTCATATTTATTGAACCACTTGGATATTTTCTGATGTTAATTGCCTGTATAGGTACTTCGGCCATTTCCTATTCAAATGTTCAATATTTTTATATCATTTTGAAATATTATAATGGAATAATTTTTTAAGTTCTTTGTTATTTACCCTGACTATGAAAGTTAAAGCATTCATTATAAAAAAAATTTGCACACAGTGTATAGACTGAAGAAACATATAATAAATAAGTCCAGGAGAAACACTGATTACATCTATTTATATATGCTGTTGTATGTATATATACACATTTGTGTGTATGAAATGAAAATAGAATCATGTTTCTCATACTTTTTAAAAATGTGAAATATATATACAGAAACAATTAGAACATATATATTCCAATATAGCATATGAGTATGTTAATTTAACTTGTCAGTAGACAAAAATTAAGCAAAGAAAAAGAAAGTGTTTATTTGGGTTTAAAAGGAATTGGAATTTAGGTAAGCTGATTCAGATAGTTCATGTTCTGTCTGGCTAGACTGTGCATAAGACCCATTTCTTTAATGGCCTTCTAGCTCCATTTTAAAGCCCCTTAATATAAGTGACACCATTTAATTTTATATTTCATAATTATAAGGCAAAAACCCTGTAAGCATCCACACATGTTGAGAAGTAGACTCCTACCAATATTCATGCATCATTCCTAGTCATAGCTATTATCCTGACTTTTGAGATAGACATCTGTGTGCTTTTCTTTATAGTTTTACCACCCATTCATACATTCTTATACAATAATCTTACCAGTTTTAGACTTTATATAATGTAATCATACAACTGTACTTTTTGTGTGCTGTGTTCTCCAAAGATTTTATCAGTTTCGCTTGTGTGAGGTTACTTACTAAAATAGACATTTGGATTTTTGCCAAGTTTTAGCTATTAAAAACCCTTATAAAAAAATTTAGTAACCTATAAATAGTAGAATCTAGGTGATGGTATATGGGTATTCACTGTAAAATTCTTTCAACTTTACTTTGTGTTTGAAAGTTTTCACAACAAAATTTTAGGAAAACTCTCTATCTGGTATTTGAGCCAGAATTGGGTGGCTCCAATACCTCCAGTTCATCCCTCTAACAACTAAAAAAAACCTGAAGAGGGAAACCAATATGACGGCTTAGGTAAACACCTAACTTCAGCCTCACACAACAATTTCAATAAAATACAACTAAAATACAAAATGGGCATTACCCAGAACTACAGGAAAGTTGACTGACTGGAAATTCTACAACGAGAAGGAAAGAGAAAACCAGAAGGAAAATCAGAGGAGCTATAAAAGCCTAAGGTACGGAGACACGGTGCACGCGTGGAGAGGACGGAGCCAGAGAGGAGGGAAAGACTGAGTGCCTGGCTGGCATTACCTAGCGGGAAGAAGATAAAAGCTCCTGACTGTGCTGAACCCAGTTCCGACAACACTGAGTCCCAGTTCTGGGCAAGGCTCTGGGGACCCAGACAAATAAGGAAGGAGTCTGGGCTGTAAGGCAGAACCAGGGAAGTGGCAAAAGGCAGTCCCGAAGGCGTGCACATTGCACGCAGAGGATGGACTGTTGACTCTGCTGCTAGATTGCCCTAGCAGGAAAGAGACAAAAGCTCCAGGCTGTGCTGAGCCCCAGTTCTGACTGCACTGAACTCCAGTTCTAGGCCAGACCCTGGGGACCCAGGCTCATTAGGAGAGAGCCTGGGCTGGAAGGCAGAAACCCAGAGGAGCGGTGAAAGGAAGTCCCAGAGGCGCGCACATTGCCCACAGAGAACTGATGGTTGACTGTGCCACTGGATTGCCCTAGCGGGAAGGAGACAAAAGCTCCAGACTGCTCTGAACCCCACTTCCAACTGAACTGAACCCCAGTTCCGGGCTCATTCGGGGAGAGCCTAGACTGTTTGGTAGCAGGCAAAACTCGAGGGCACCTTTCTCTCAGAGGTGCGTACAGCGAGTACTGAAAAACACTGAGGATCACTGAGACTCAGGAGCCTCATAGGGAGTGGCTGACAGAAGCCAAGGCTGTAGGCTCCACCTTGAAACTCCACCCCATCCAAGCTGAATACAGACTTTTAAGGCTACCAACTCAGGAAAGTTGCGAAAATGCTAAGACAAGGAAACAGATCACAAATGAAAGAAATGGAGGACAAAAGGTGACTGGATATAGAGTTCAAAACCACGCTTATAAGGTTTTTCAAGAATTTCCTAGAAAAGGCTGATAAAATAAATGAGACCTATGAGGATATGAAAAGGAATCAACTAGAAATAATAAAGGATCAACTAGAAATAATAAGGGATCAACAAGAAATAAAGAATACATTGTCTGAAATAAAAAAATATTTTATGGAGTCCTAAAAACAGAATGGAAGATCGCAAGAATCAAGTCAAAGATTTGGAACATAAAGAGCCAGAAGACACTCCTCCGCAGACGCAAGAAGGCCAGAGAATCCAGAAAGTTGAAGATAATGTAAGAAACCTCTGGGACAACTTCAAGCGAACCAACATCAGAATTATGGGGGTCCCAGAAGATGAGAGAGAGCAAGATATCAAAAACATACTGCAAGAAATAGTGACAGAAAACTTCCCCCACCAGGTGAAAGAATTAGACTTACAAGTCCAGGAAGCGCACAGAACTCCAAACAAAAGGAATCCAAAGAGGACCACATCAAGACACATCATAATTAAAATTCAAAGAGCAAAAGACAAAGAGAGAATATTAAAAGCATCAAGAGAAAAGCAGGTAGTTACCTATAAAGGAGCACCCATACGACTGTCAGCTGATTTCTCAACAGAAACCATGCAGGCCAGATGGGAATGGCAAGAAATATTCAAGGTGATGAATAGCAAGAACCTACCGCCAAAAATAATCTACCCAGCAAAGCTATCACTCATAATTGCAGGCCAGATATAGAGCTTCACTAATAAAAATAAAAATAAAAAGCTAAAGGAGTTCATCACCACCAAACCAGAATTATATGAATTGCTGAAGGGGGTTCTTTCAGAAGAGAAAGTAAATAAAGATAAAAATTATGAACAACAAATATGTAACTATCAACAAGTGAATCTAAAACCAAGGAAATTTTTTTAAAAATCTGATGACCAATATTAACTGGTGAATATGATAAAATCAGAGGTATGAAAGGGGAGTGAACTGTCGATTCTTGGGGAAAAGGAGAGAGGGGATGTGGGAAGAGACTGAACATAAACTGTGCACCTATGGATGAGGACAATGGGGGGGGAAAAGGGCAGAGGGTGGGGTAGGAACCTGGTGGAGGGGAGCAATGGAGGGGGGGGGAAAGAGGAACATTTGTAATAATATGAACAATAAAATTTTATTAAAAAAAAAGATAAGGATCCAACTTCATTCTTTGCCATGTGGATGTACAGTCATCATTTGCTTAAAAGACTGTTCTTTTCTTATTCAATGACCTTGGAACCCTGTGCAAAACCAATTGACTATAGACATACTCTGAAGTGCGTGAAAAGGCCCAGTCTGTATTGGGCACTGCCTCACAGCATCTGTGTGGGTCTGAGGAGAGGTGGAATTCTCATGGGAGATTTGCAAAGTGCAGAGGAGATAGGAACCCAGGCGAGAGAACAGGAGAGGACTGAATATCAGGGACAAAAAAACTTTTATGAATTGACCATATTATACACTAGAGACCTGGTGCACAAAATTCGCGTATAGGGGGCAGGGATGTCCCTCAGTGTAGCCTGCACTCTCTCCAATCTGGGACCGTCAAGGGATGTCTGACTACCCTGTAGGATCGGGCCTAAATGGGCAGTTGGTCATCCCTCTCACAATCTGGGACTGCTGCCTGCCAGCCTGATCACCCCTCACCACTCCCCTGCCAGCCTGATCGATGCCTGCCTAACTGCTCCCCTGCTGGCCTGATTGCCCCTAACTGCCCTCCCCTGCCAACCTGGTTGCCCTAACTGTCCTCCCCTGCAGGCCTGGTCACTCCCAACTGCCCTCCCCTGAAGGCCATCTTGTGGTGGCCATCTTGTGTCCACATGGGGCAGCCATCTTTGACCACACAGGGGTGGCCATCTTGTATGTTAGAGTGATAGTCAATTTGCATATTATTCTTTTTTTTAATAAATATTTTATTGATTTTTTTTTTTACAGAGAGGAAGAGAGAGGGACAGAGAGTTAGAAACATCGACGAGAGAGAAACATCAATCAACTGCCTCCTGCACACCCCCTACTGGGGATGTACCCACAACCAAGGTACATGCCCTTGACCGGAATCGAACCTGGAACCCTTCAGTTCACAGGCCGATGCTCTATCCACTGAGCCAAAAACGGTTTTGGCTGCATATTATTCTTTTATTAGATAGGATAGGGTCTATTTCTGGGAACCCTAGTTCATTGACCTACATGTCTGCCTTTTTGCTAGTACCATGCTATTTTCATTACTGTAGTAACTTTGAAATCAGGAATGTATGTCCTTGTTCTTTTTCAAGATTGTTTTGTCTCTACAGAGCCCCTTACAATTTTATATGAATGTGAGGATTAGTTTTTATATTAACACAAGAAATAAAGGCTATTTGAGTTTTGATAAGCAGCACAGCAAAAATATAGATCACTTTAGGTAGTATTTTCTTCTTAACAGTATTAAGTCTTCTGATTCATGAACACTGTATATCTTTTAAAAATCTTTACGTTTTCAGTAATATTTTGTAGTTTTTCAACATATAAGTCTGTCCATATGAACAACTGTAAACCTACTTTTGGCCCACCCTGTCTCAGTGAAACCATAGGTTTGTCTTTCTCTGCCTGACTTGTTTTGCTTAACATAGTACCCTCTAGGTCCATCCACGCCTTCTCAAATGGTAAGATTTCATTCTTTTATATGGCTGAGTAATATCCATTGTACATCTTCTTTATCCCTTCTTTGTCCTATGGAAATTTAGGTTGCTTAAATATATTGTCTATTGTAATTAATACTGCAGTGATCATAGGGATGCATATGCCTTTTCAAATTAATGTTTTGGATTTCTTCAGATAAACACCCTGAAGTGGGATTGCTGGGTCGTATGCCTGCTCTATTTTTAATATTTTGAGGAATCTCCATATTGTTCTCCATATTGCCTGCACCAATTTGCAGTCCCATTAAGAGGGCACAGGATTCCCTTTTTCCCACATCCTGGCCAACATTTGCTGTTTGTTGATTTATTGATGACTAGAGGCCCAGTGCATGAAATTCATGCACGGCAGGGTGGGGTAGGTTTCCCCTCAGCCCAGCCTGCACCCTCTCCAATATGGGACCCCTCGAGGGATGTCAGGTCTAAACAGGCAGTCGGATATCCCTCTCACAATCCAGGATTGCTGGCTCCCAACTGCTCGCCTGTCTGCCTTCCTGATTGCCCCTAACTGATTTTGCCTGCCAGCCTGATCACCCCCTAACCACTCCCCTGCCAGCCTGATTGATGCCTAAATGATTTCCTGCCAGCCTGATTACCCCTAACTGCTCTCCCCTGCAGGCTTGATCACCCCCAACTGCCCTCCCTTTCAGGCCTGATCCCTCCCAACTGTCTCCCCCTGCTGGCCATCTTGTGGTGGACATCTTGTGTCCACATGGGGGCAGCCATCTTTGACCACATAGTGGCAGCCATCTTGTGTGTTGGAATGACAGTCAATTTGCATATTACTCTTTTATTATATAGGATAGCCATTCTGGCAGGTTTGAGGTGATTTCCCATTGTGGTTTTAATTTACATCTCTGATGACTAGTGATGTTGAACATTTTCTGTTGGCCATCTGTATGTTCTCTTTGACAAGTGTCTATTTAGGACTTCTTCCAATTTTTTAATTGATTTTATGGTGTGGGTTTTTTTTTTTTTTTGTTATGTTTTGTTTTTTGGTATTAAGTTGATGAGTTCTTTATATATTTTGGATATTAACCTCCTATTGGATGTATCATTGACACATACCTTCACCCATCTGGTAGGCTGTCTTTTCATTTTGTTGATGATTTCCTTTGCTGTGTAAAAACTTTATGTGGTCCCATTTGTTTTTTGTTTTGTTTTTTCTTTAGTTTCTCATGTCCAAGGACACATCCACAAAACAATTGCTAAGCAATGCCAAAGGGTTTACCGCCAGCACTTCTAGGAGTTTTATGGTTTTAGGTCTTACATTTAAGTCTTTAATCCATTTTGAGTTTTCTCTTGTATATGATGTAAGAAAGTGCTCTAGTTTCATATTTTTGCATGTATTTTTCCAGTTTTACCAACATTATTTACTGAATTAAATGTCTTTATCCTATTGTAATATCTTGCCTCCTTTGTCATAGATTAATTGACAATATGGATATAGGTTTACTCCTGGGCTTTCTACTCTGTTTCATTGGTTTATGTGTCTGTTTTTATGTATCTGGTAGAAGGATACCTCCCACTTTGTTCCTCACTCTTAAGATTGCTTTGCCTATTTAGGGTCTTCTGCAGCTTCATGTAAGTTTTAGGATTATTTGTTCTAGTCTTTTTAAAATGCCATTGGTTGCCCTGTGCTGCCTGAAGGGACAGAGAGCCTCTTGGCAAATGGGCCTCAGTCCAGCCCTGGGCACAAGGCTGCTCGGAAATACTTGGCCTTGGGCCGAGGGCTCTCCCAGCAGACCAGCGGTAATGGAGGGAAGCTTACTTCCTAGCCATCAGGTGGATAACGTTTGCTTTGTTTGAAGTAGGAAACGTGTTTTGTTTTTGTTTTTGTTTTAAATATATTTTATTGATATTTTTACAGAGAGGAGGAAGGGAGAGAGATAGAGAGCTAGAAACATCGACGAGAGAGAAACATCGACCAGCTGCCTCTTGCATACCCCCTACTGGGGATGTGCCTGCAACAAATGAACAAATGTACATGCCCTTGACCGGAATGGAACCTGGGACCTTTCAGTCCGCAGACCGACGCTCTACCACTGAGCCAAACCGGTTTCGTGGAAACGTTTTTAATACTTGAATTGTCAGCCCATGTAATCCCCGTCTGTGTCAGTTTTTGGATTATCCCATTGAGGACATGAAACAACCCAGGAAATATGAATAAATGGAGAGGAAACAAAAATAAATTAATTAATTAAATAAATAATAAAATGCTATTGGTATTTTTATAGAGATTGCATTAAATCTATATATAGTTTTGAGCAGTATTGACACTTTAAAATTCTAATTCTTCCTATCTATGAGCATTATTTGTATCTTTTTCAGTTTATTTCTTCAGTGTCTTATAGTTTTCTGAATACAGGTTTTTTTTTACCTTCTTGGTTAAATTATAATAATTTATAGGTATTTCCTTTTTGTGATCTGATCAAAAATAAAATTGTTTTCTTAATTTCTTTCAGAAGTCAATTATTGATGTATAAAAATGCAACCAATTTCTGAACACTGATTGTACAATATATCCTGCTATGTTAATGAGTTCATTTATCAGTTTTAATAGTTTTTTGGTGGAATCTTTAGGGTTCTCTATATATATAGTATATCATCTGTATATAATGACTTCTTTCTAATTTGAATGCTTTTTATTTGTTTTTCTTGGTATGGCCAGGACTTGCAATACTAAGCTGAGTAAAAGTGGTTAAATGAACATCCTTGTCACTTTCCTAATCTTAAGTAAACCACTGTTAGCCTTTCACCATTGAGTATGTTGAAGTACGTTTTCTCTATTATCACTTTACTGAGTTTTTATATTAAATTAATACTGGATTTGGTCAAATTATTTTTCTGCATATATTGAGATGATTGTATGATTTTTATCCTTGCTTTTTTAAATGTGGTATTTCAGATTAATTTATTTGCAGCTATTATGCCAACCTTGCATCCCATGAGTAAATCCCATTTTATCATGATGTGTGACCTTTCTAATGTGATGCTGAGTTCGGTTTGCCAATATTTTGTTGAAGGAATTTACATCTATATTCATCAGTAATATTGGCCTATAATTTTCTTTTTTGTAATTTCTTTATGTGATTTTAGTATTAGGTAATGCTGAACTAATAAAATGAGAGCCTTCTCTCCTATTCAGATTTTTGGAAAATTTAGAAGGCTACATGTTAATTCTTCATTGAATATTTGGTAATATTCACCTGTGAAGTCATCTGGTCAGGACTTTTGTTGCATTATTTTTTATTACTGATGCAACTTCATTGTCAGTTATTGATTTGCTCAGATTTTCTGTTTCTTTTTTATTCAGTCTTGAAAGATTGTATGTTTCTAAGAATTTATACATTCTTTCCAGATTGTCCAGTTTTTTGGCACATAATTGTTCATAGTATTTTATAATTTTTTTGTATTTTTGTGGTGTCAGTTTTTACTTCTCCTATTTCATTTTTTTATTTCATTTATTACTGTCTTCTACTCTTTTTTTTTTTGATGAGTCTGTTTAAATGTTTTATCAATTTTGTTTATCTTTTCAGTGAACCAGTTCTTGGTTTCATTATCTTTTGAATTCTATTTTAGACTCTATTTCATTTATTTCCAGCCTGGTCCCTATTATTTCCTTCTTTCTGCTCACTTTGAGCTTTGTTTTTCTTTTTCTAGTTCCTTGAGATGTATGGCTAAACTGTTTATTTGAGATTATTCTTGTTTCTCAAAGTAAGCCTATAGTGCCATGAACTTCCTTTTATATCTGCTTTAGCTGTGCCCCATAGATTTGGGGTTGTTTTGTTTGCATTTTTATTGATCTTCAGGTATCTTTTGATTTCTTTCTTTATTATTATTAACCCATTCATTTTTAATAAATCTTTATTGTTTAGATTATTACAGTTGTTCCTCTTTTTCCCCCCATAGCTCCCCTCCACCTGGTTCCCACCTAACCTCTGCCCTTACCCCCCAACCTCCACTGTCCTCATCCATAGGTGTTAATTTTTGTCCAGTCTCTTCTCACACTCCCACACCCCCTTTCCCCTGAGAATTGCCAGTCCACTCCCTTTCTATGCCCTTGATTCTATTATATTCACCAGTTTATTCTGTCCATCAGATTTTTTATTCACTTGATTTTTAGATTCACTTATTGATAGATATATATTTTTGTTATTCATAATTTTTATCTTTATATTTTTCTTCTTCCTCTTCTTACAGAATACCCTTTAGCATTTCATTTAATACTGGTTTGGCAGTAATGGACTCCTTTAGCTTTTTCTTATCTGTAAAACTCTTTATCCAAACTTCAACTCTGAATGATAACTTTGCTGGGTAGAGTAATCTTGGTTGTAGATTTTTGCTATTCATCACTTTGAATATTTCTTGCCACTCCTGTCTGACCTGCATAGTTTCTGTTGAGAAATCAGCTGACAGTCATATCAGTACTCCCTTGTAGGTAACTATTTTTCTCTTGCTGCTTTTAATATTCTCTCTTTGTCTTTTGCTCTTGGCATTTTAATTATGATTTATCTTGGTGTGGTCCTCTTTAGATTCCTTTTGTTTGGGGCTCTTTGTGCTTCCTGGACTTGTAAGTCTATTTCACCAGGTAGGGAAAGTTTTCTGACATTATTTCTTCTAGTTGGAATGATCCCTTTATTATTATAAAATGCCCTTCTTTCCTTTTTTTATAGCTTTCATTTTAAAGCCTATTTTGCCTGATATGAATTCTGTTACCTCAGCTTCTTTCCCCCCATTTTCCATTTGCATGAAGTATCTTTTCCACCTATTTATATCTTTATGTTTCTCCTGTAAGTAACATATAAAGGCCTTGTTTTTTTACTCAGTAAGCCACCCTATGTATTTTCTTTCTTTTTAAAAAAATATATTTTATTGATATTTTACAGAGAGGAGAATGGGAGAGAGATAGAGAGCTAGAAACGTCGATGAGAGAGAAACATCGACCAGCTGCCTCTTGCACACCCCCTACCGGGGATGTGCCCGCAACCAATGTACATGCACTTGACCGGAATTGAACCGGGGACCTTTCAGTCCGCAGACCGATCCTCTACCACTGAGCCAAACTGGTTTCGGCCACCCTATGTATTTTCATTGGAGCATTTAATCCATTGACATTTAATTATTCACAGGTATCTAGTTATTGTCATTTTATTAATTGTTTTCTGCTTGTTGTGTAGTTTTCTTGCTCTCTTGTATGCTGAGGACTTTCTGTAGTGTTGTGTTTGGATTCCTTTCTCTTTATTTCTGGTATATCACTTGTAGATTTTTGGTTTCTGGTTATCATGTGCTTCAAACTGTGTTGATAGTACTATATTTTAAGTTGATGATTGCTTAAATTTTAACACGTTCTATATTCACTACCATTTTTCTCACCCCCTCCATGTTTATGTCACTGTCATTATTTTTTGCTTCTTTTGTGTGTGTGTTTGTGCATATCCTTCAATTTGCTTTTATAATTACATGATATTTCTACTTTTGTCTTTTAACTTTGTTCTAATTTTATAGTTGGTTGATCCACTGCTTTTATGATATAATATGTTAGCCTTTGTCAGTAGAGTATTTTTTCTTGGCCATATTTTCTTATCCATATTTTTTTTTTATTCTTTAATCTTCTTATAGGGGTTGCTCTAACATTTCTTGTAATACTGGTTTGGTGGTGATGAACTCCTTTAGCTTTTTCTTGTCTGGAAAACTCTTTATCTTTTTTCTACTCTAAATGATAGCCTTGATGGGTAGAGTAATATTTGTTGTATGCCCTTGCTTTTCATTGCTTTAATATTTCATGACAATCTCTTCTGGCCTACAAAGTTTCTGTTGAGAAATCAGCTGACAGTCTTATAGGGGCATCCTTGTAGGTAACTAACTACTTTTCTCTTTCTGTTTTTAGATTCTCTCTGTGTCTCTAACCTTTTGCATTTTAATTATAATGTGTCCTGGTGTGAGCCTCCTTGAGTTCATCTTGTTTGGGACTCTCTGTTTCATAGACTTGTATGTCTAGTTGATTTACCAAATTAGGGAAGTTTTCTGTCATTATTTTTTCTAGAATGCCGTGGGAGTAAGACTATCTTGTGAAATTAAGATATTCCTGAAAGATTGAATAATCTAGAAGACAGATGGGTCATATGCTCAGAGTAAACTAGTATTTATATTGCCAAGGTAATTTATATGTCCTTATAGGGACCTTATTCTCTAGGAACTCAGGGAGTCCTTATATAATCAGTCCTATGGGTTCACCTGGTCTCAGGCTAATAAGCATACCTGTGTAGTCTCCAAATGTTTTGTTGGATTATGACATTCTAAATGGTCAGAGTACCCTGGGGAAGCAAGAGGGGATTGTTTAGACTCTAAACAATCATGTGTCAAACACAAGGCCCGCGGGCCAAATCCGTTCCTCCAGGCCTTGCAATGTGGCCCGCACCGCGCTGTCATCACTGCACTCCGCTGCGTTTCCATCACAATGACAGTTTATGACTGTTCAGTAAACCATTGGGCCCGAGATTTAGGCTGGATTTTAGATTTTGGCCCCTTCTCTGATTGAGTTCGATACCCCTAGTTTAGAGGATTCTAGGATATCATATAGGGCCAAATGTTTGAAAGATAAAAGTCACAGAGTCTGGGAGACTTGGAGAGTCTTGGGAAGACAGGGGTATTAGAGAGAAAGAATGTCATGGGAGGCAGAGTGCTCTGAGCCTCAGGATTTTTATCATGTCAGAACATTCTTGCAGTGTCCTTATAACATCACTAACTTTAAGGTTAGAATATCCTGGAAAGTGAAACTGTTTTCAAAGAATCAGGATGTCTTGGAGTTGAAGTGATGGGGTGATTCAGAGTCCTGGAAATTCTGGAAGTACAGAGCTGGCAGGTTTTTCAGGTATATCAGCCTACCCTGTTGGTATCTGAATGTGTGAAATCAGGCATTCTAAGTAGGTCAAAGTTTACTGGAGAGCTATTAGCTCTTAAGAGTTTGAATAGACTTGAACAGATCTGCCATGGAGTATAGTGTCAAGATGTTCTTGTTGGGAATCAGAGGGTGTTGGAGGAGCAGAGAATGCTAGGCAGGAGTGATGACAGTATCCAGGGAGTCAAGATACTTTAGCAGTTCAGCCTAAACCAATTTGGCTCAATGGATAGAGTGTCAGCCTGCAGACTGAAGGGTCCCAGGTTTGATTCCGGTCAAAGGCATGTACCTTGGTTGTGAGCACATCCCCAGGGGGAGGTGTGCAGGTAGCAGGTGATTGATGTTTCTCTCTCATCACTGTTTCTAACTCTCTATCTCTCTCTCCCTTCCGCTCTGTAAAAAATCAATTATATATATATATATATATATATATATATATATATATATATATATATATATATATTAAAAATAGATACTTTAGCAGTTCAGGGAATGTTATGAAGTACGTCTCTTATAGGGAATGGTTTCCTTGAGAGGCCAGATTTTTTTTTTTTTTTGAGAGTTAGAAAAATCATCTTTTGGATTCAGAAGGTCCTGGTGGGTCAAAGCTGTTCCAGGTTGTCTGGGTGTTGGGAGTAGGAGGAAGTGTCAGTGATTATGGTACCTGCTGAGAAGTCTAAGGCTGAGAGAGTCAGTGGGTACTAAATGGTTAAAGTGTCCTGGCATCAGATGTCCTGTTGTGCCAGGATGCATCAGATAGTCAGAGTGCCCTTGGAGATCTTTACCTGGCCAACAGAGTCAGGTCTGTATGATCAAAGTATCTCCTGGGTTGGGTCGGGGGTTGAGTGGTTTTTTGGTGTCAGCATGCCCTTTGCAAGATTAGACACAACCAACGGTTCTGAATGGACTGAAGGACAGGATGCCCTTGAGTGTCTAGATCCTTTAGGTCAAGAAATTCCTTATAGGGTCAGAGTTTTCAAAATCTCTATAGATCTGTATGTCCTAGAGTAGGGGTGTCGAACTCAATCAGAGAAGGGGCCAAAATCTAAAATCCAGCCTAAATCGTGGGCCGAATGGTTTACTGAACAGTCATAAACTGTCATTGTGATGGAAACGCAGTGGAGTGCAGTGATGACAGCGTGGTGCGAGCCACATTGCAAGGCCTGGCGGGACGGATTTGGCCCGCGGGCCTTGTGTTTGACACATGTGTCCTAGAGTGTCGGGAAGTCCTTATGAGTTTAGGCCACCATGCTGATTTTAAGGTACTCAAGTCAAAACTTGCTGGAGGAAGGGTATCACTACTATCACAACTAGCCCCTTGGAGAGGTGCAGAAAATGTAACTAAGACCTGGTCTACAGAAAAAGAAATGGACAGCCATATGAAATGGAATTGCCATGACCTAGAACAAAGAATATCCTTACATGATATTATTCTACAATGTCATTAAAATGTTTCCCAGATTTGTGTTATCCCAATTCCTTATAACAGTACCTCAAAGCTTTAGGGATCAATAAAAAATAAAATCATCTTTTTGGTGCTTGGAGACAAAGGCAACACATCTCTTGATATTCTAGAATTACAGCATAATATACAATTATCCCAAGCAAACTTACAAATTAACTCTTTGACTATCTGGCAGCAATTTAAAAAAGACATGAAAGGATTTAATTCCTTCCATTGTGTAGAGGGCCTCCTGGGAAGGCACCTGAGCATTCTATATTGGCTCCTCTTGCTTTTTTGGCCAAGAGGGACCCTCTTCTCACAATCCAATTGCCCACAACTGCTGCCTGAGCTTTCTGTTCATGTTGAGATTGAAGCCTCGTGATGACTGGTACATGATCTGTCTCTCACCCAATGGGGCGAGCTGAGCTCTCCGTAAAAAAGAAACCTGGGTTCCCCAAGACATGTGATCAGTGCTGGGGCCCCACCAGCAGGCGAGGGAATCCAAAGGCAGGAGCTGTACTTGGAGGCCAAGGGAGCATAGGATACCAAGGAGACAGAACTGAACCTCACATCACCCTGCTTGGCCCCAGAGGATGGCTGGTTAGCCAGAGACGGATAAGATTTCTCAGGGAAGGAACAACCTAAAAAAGGCACAGTCAAAGAGGGGCCTTTAGGAGAGAACTTGGGGGTCAACTGAGGTGGGGCACAGACCCTCACCCCCCCCAGCTTTGCAGGAGCCTGAACCTTCACCTCTGCTGAGGGAGTCTCCTGCCCCCGTGGCTGCTTAACTGCCCATGCACAGCTCAGATCGGGACCTGGGTAAAAGACAGAGACTTGGCTGACAGCAGCTGCCCTCTCACTATAACAAGACTTGTTTGAGTTGTCTTGTAAACATGGTGTGGGGAAGTGGGTTTTTTATATCTAAATCCAGCCTACCACCAGGAATGCTCAGGGCCTACTCAAGAAGGCAAATAATTCTTTCCACTAATATTTACACTGTAAAATAAAATTGTTTTAGAGTAATAAATTTGACAGTAAAATAGTAGTCAAGTTTTCAGGCTAATTTAAATTGGCTAATTGAAATAAGCGAATATTCTAGAAAAATTAATTGCACTGAACAAAAAGCTGTTCCTAGAGTGTTAACTAAAATTTTTATTGGTAGTTCATCTCATGATAAAATCTCACCACAGGAAAAGAACCTAAAGCAGTCATATTATAGTTCAAAAAATTAAAATTTAAAAGCTATCTTTTAAATTATCAAGACTACATTATAAAATTTTCAAAGCCTCCTAATATTTAAATCAAAAAGGGGGGATAATAGAAGAATATCATGTAAGGAAAAATATCCTGTGAGTAAATTACATCTAGAAAATTTGTACTTTAGAAAATTAATTGTAATGCTAACAGCAAGACACCCATGAAAAACATACATGGTGTCAAAACAAGCCAGAGCAAAATCATTTGGGCAAAAAATGAAAAAGGATCCCAAGTCAAATTTATAGAAAATATTCCTTTATTAATTTTTGGTCGAGAATATGTTTGTTTATTTTCAGAAAACAACTCCAAAATCATGTGGATTTCAGCAACATAGAGGAATTGACAGGACTACTCCAACCATGAAGACAGAAGAGAAGCAGTCCAGAGATGGAAGACGCTGATGATGCCTTGCCATAATAGCAGTCAGCAGCTGTGTATCACTGCAGGTTGCCCAGGACCAAACAAGAGAGGGTCAGACCTGCATTACCACCAGTTGTCCACCATCCAGAACTGAAATATCATTGCTGACATGTACACATAAGGAACTGTTTGACATTGAAATTGGGTCTCCAAAGAACTGTTGACCCAGAAAGAAACTCACTATAGACTGATTCACATGCCTTTCAGCATAACCATTATTGTTTGTCTCATTGTCCAGTAGGACATGATCTCACTCATCTAGGGGAAATGATGAACATAGACTTATGAACAAGAACCGACCCAGAGACAAGGAGCCATGGATCAGACTGTTGGACCACAGAGGGAGTCTAGGAGAAGGTGGGGATAAAGGGGAGAGATCAACCAAAGGACTTGCATGCATACATATGAGCCTAACCAGTGGTCAAGGACAACAGGGGGATGGTGGCATACATGGGGAGCAGTAGAGGATGGAAATGGGGGGGATGAGGAAAAATATGTGATACCTTAATCAATTGAAAGAAAGAAGAAAAGAAAGAAGGAAAGAATGAAAGGAAGGAAGGAAGGAAGGAAGGAAGGAAGGAAGGAAGGAAGGAAGGAAGGAAGGAAGGAAGGAAGGAAAGTGAGAGAGAGAGAGAGAGAGAGAGAGAGAGAGAGAAAGAGAGAGAGAGAGAAAAAGAGAGAAAGAAAGAAAGAAAGAAGAGAAAGAAAGAAAGAAAGAAAGAAAGAAAGAAAGAAAGGAAAGAAAGAAAGAAAGAAAGAAAGAAAGAGAGAGAGAGAGAGAGAGAGAGAGAGAAATAAGAGAAACACTGTTTTGCAGTGCTCTTTGGCACATCTGTGGTTATTTGTAGCCATGCACATGCATGGAAGGGTGAAAAATTTGAGTCTCACATTCCTAGGTGAGGTCAAACAAGGCAACTACCTTTTTATCTCAGCTTTCATACTGTATAGAGGTGTCTTTTGCAGTCTATTTAGTGTCATTATTTTTCACATTTTTGTTCTTTGGAGGGTAATTTTGCTGCTTAAAATGCATCAAATGCCGAAACAGGTTTTGCTCAGTAGATAGAACATCAGCCTGTGGACTGAAAGGTCCCGGGTTTGATTCCGGTCAAGGGCATGTACCTTGGTTATGGGCACATCCCCAGTAGTGGGTGTGCAGGAGGCAGCTGGTCGATGTTTCTCTCTGGTCGATGTTTCTAACTCTCTATCTCTCTCTCTTCCTCTCTGTAAAAAATAATTGATTTTTTACAGAGAGGAAGGGAGAGAGATAGAGAGCTAGAAATGTCGAAGAGAGAGAAACATCAACCAGCTGCCTTTTACACGCCCCCTACTGGGGATGTGCCCGTAACCAATGTACATGCCCTTGACCGGAATCAAACCTGGGACCTTTCAGTCTGCAGACCGACGCTCTACCACTGAGCCAAACTGGTTTCAGCTAAAATATATATTTTTTTAATGCATCAAAGCTGAAGTGCCGTCTGGTGTTCTTAAGTGCAGGAAAGTTGTGATATGCCTTATGGAGAAAATACATGAACTTAGATGAGCTTTGTTCAGCATGAGTTATAGGACTGTTGGCCAAGAGTTCAATGTTAATTAATTAACAAAATGTATTAAGTAAGGTATCTTTAAATAGGAACACACGGAGAAACCAAGATGGCGGCATAGGGTAGACACCCGAATGCAGCCTACCACAACAAATTTGAATTTAGAACTGAAAAACAGGGGAGGCATTGCCCTGAAGTGCCAGACGGCTGGCTGAGAGGAGGCTCTGCCATCTAGGAAGGAGTGAGAAGGCACGCTGAACCTCAGGAACTGTGAAGGTACGGAGAACTGTGTGCGCGAAAAGGCGCTGGCTTAATCCCGTTGCGGAGAGGAAGGGCCGGACCGAGATTGCTGCTGGCTTACTCCCTGCATGCAGAGAGGGCGGGCCGGGCTGAATTCGCTACTGGCTTACTCCTGGCACGGAGAGGGCGAACAGCTAACGCGGCTGGCTTTCTTGTCCGAGAGGAAAACAGAATCACCCTATTGCTCTGATAAACGGCCCCAGACAGGGAGAGGCCAGACTGTCAGGCAGTGGGCAGAGATCTCTTGGAGGTGTGTGAAGCCAGAGGCCATTACTGCGGGACTTGGGGAGGAGCCGAAGGGAAAACAAAGTTTGTCTGCACCAACCCGAGACTCCGCCCTACCTGTGGCTGAGCACAGAAGCTCTCCCAGAGGCTGGCTTTCTCTAAGGAGGGACTTGCAGAAATCCAAAGCTTGTCTGCGCCTTTCTTCCAAAACTCTCCATGAACAGGACTTTTCTAAGGTGAGACTGACAGGGAACCAAAGATTGTCTGCGCCACCCCGAGACCCCGCCCTATTCAAGCAGAGTTCGGAAACCCTCCTAGCTGAGACACTGCTGATCCTCACAGCCAATTGGCTTGAATATCAATGCTTCCCAGTGATACCAACAATAAGCAAGGCTTAACAACAAGACTGCACACACAGCCCACAAAGGGCTACACCAAGACTGTCCACTGCAGGTAACTGGGAAGGCTGTGCTACTGGGCTCTACCAGAACACCTAGCACACAAAGCTATTCCATCAAATCAGGGAAACAACTAAAATGCAGACAAGAAGAAGAACACAAAGGAAGGAGATGGAGGAAAAGAAAAGATTGGACATTGAGTTCAAAACTACAGTTATAAGGTTATTCAACAATATCCTAAAAAAAAGGCCGATAAAATAAATGAGACCTATGAGGATATGAAAAGGGAGCAACTAGAAATAATAAGGGATCAACAAGAAATGAAGAAAACATTGTCTGAAATAAAAAATATTATACAAAGTCCTAAAAACAGACTGGAAGATCGCAAGAATCAAGACAAAGATTTAGAACACAAAGAGCCAGAGGACACTCCTCTGCAGAAGGGAGAAGATAAAAGAATCCAGAAAGTTGAAGATAGTGTAAGAAACCTCTGGGACGATTTCAAGCAAACCAACATCAGAATTATGGGGATTCCAGAAGAAGAGAGAGAGCAAGATACCGAAAGAATACTGGAAGAAATAGTGACAGAAAACTTCCCCCACCTGGGGAAAGAAATAGACTTACAAGTCCAGGAAGCCCACAGAACCCCAAACAAAAGGAATCCAAGGAGGACCACACCAAGACACATCATAATTAAAATTCCAAGAGCAAAAGACAAAGAGAGAATATTAAAAGCAGCAAGAGAAAAGCAGGTAGTGACCTTTAAAGGAGCACCCATAAGATTGTCAGCTGATTTCTCAACAGAAACCATGCAGGCCAGACGGGAATGGCAAGAAATATTCAAGGTGATGAATAACAAGAACCTACAGCCAAAAATAATCTACCCAGCAAAGCTATCACTCAGAATCAAAGGACAGATAAAGAGCTTCACAAATAAAAAAAAGCTAAAACAGTTCATCACCACCAAACCAGAATTATATGAATTACTGAAGGAGGTTATTTAGGAAGAGGAAGAAGATAAAGATAAAAATTATGATCAACAAATACGTAGCTATCAACAAGTGAATCTAAAAACCAAGGGAATTTAAAAATCTGATGAACAATATTAACTGGTGAATATAATAGATTCAGAGGTATGGAAGGCGAGTGGACTGACGATTCTCAGGGAAAAGGGGAGTGGGGGTGCGGGAAGAGACTGAACAAAAACTATGCACCTATGGATGAGGACAATGGGGGATGGGGAAAGGACAGAGGGTGGGGTGGGAACCTGGTGAAGGGGAGCAATTGAGGGGGGGAAGAGGATCACATTTGTAATAATCTGAACAATAAAGTTTTATTTAAAATAAATAAATAAATAAAAATTAAAAAAAATAAATAAGAACACACATGCAACAAGGTTATGTATTGACCAGTTGACAAAAATAATGTGTCCAGAGCCTAACAGAAACCTATTTCTCAGAGGAGCATGGTTCAGTATTCACTAATCCAGTGTTTGTAATGACTTTATGCAACATAACTACCTCTCAAATAAAAAGAGAAGCTGTGTTAATTACCCCAGGTGATAAAGCTGTGGCACAGAGACATGAAGAAATGAGCTCAGAATCACATAGCTAGTAGAAGGTATAGGGAGGATTTGAACCCACGGCAGACTGGTTCCAGAACCTATGCTCTTTTTCTGCTTTTTATAAAACAAGAGGTTCCTGATCAGGGTTCCTTGAAGGTCAAGGTTGGGGGGATCAGGGTGCCCTAGAAAACCAAATGCTGCCGAAACTGGTTTGGCTCAGTGGATAGAGCATCGGCCTGTGGACCAGGTTTGATTCTGGTCAAGGGCATGTACTTTGGTTGCAGGCACATCCCCAGCGGGGGGTGTGCGGGAGGCAGATGATTGATGTTTCTCTCTCATCGATGATTCTAACTCTCTATCCCTCTCTCTTCCTCTCTGTGAAAAATCAATTAAAAATATTTTTAAAAAGAAGAAAGAAAGAAAGAAAGAAAGAAAGAAAGAAAGAAAGAAAGAAAGAAAGAAAGAAAGAGAAAGGAAGAAAACCAAATGCCTCTAAATCTCCCAGCCTCTTGAGGGATTATGATATTCTGGGATGTCAAGTCAAAGTTACGGTGTCTCAGTATCCTCTGAAAACAGGATTAGTGGATCAACATTTCTTTGTAATATCAAAATGTCCTGGGAAATGAGGCTATCCTGGAAGGCTGGGCAGAGTTCTCATGTAGTATTAGGGGATCTTGAGGCATCAGGGTACATTGGATTTCAATGCTTGCTTGTGGGTCCAAGTTGACTACATGTTACTGGGTCTCTGAAGGCCATAGTTGTCATGGAGCTCAGGTTATTCTAGGAGGTCACGGTATATCGTGGGGTAGAGGGAGAGGGGTTGGTGTCTTGGGTCAGTGTTTCTTGACTTTAATGTTATTATGACTGTGCCTCCTTCCAGCCCATAAGTTGAAATTCTAACCCCAGTGTGATGGCATTTGGAGGTGGAGCCTTGGGGAGGTGGTTGGGTTTAGAGGACATGGTGATTGTGCGGCTCCCACGATGGCATTAGTGTCTTTGTAAGAAGAGGAAGAGACACCAGAGCTGGCTCACTCCTGCACTATGGAGACGCTGGCTGTCTGCAACCTGCAACAGAGCTCTCTCCAGAATCTGAATCAGCAGGCACTTTGATAGTAGACTTCCCTGGCCTCCAGGACTGTGAGAAATAAATGTCTATAGTTTAAGCCACCAACCTTTGGTTTTGTCTGTTTGTTTGTGTGTTGGGGGGGGGGGGGTTTGAGGGGGGGGGAGTTGTGGGTTTGTTTGTTTGTATGTTTGTTTTGGGCAGCCTGAGTTGATGAAGACAAGTGTACATTCAGTTCTCCTGGGGATTCTGTTATAATTCAGATTCTGGTTCAGTAGAACTGTGGTGGGGCTAAGATTCTAAATTTTTAACAAGCTTTGATACGTTTCTAATGCTTTTGATTCATGGACCATATTATAAATCTCAAGATCCTAGAGGATCATGATGATTTTCTGTCTTAATATGTCAGGATGCTTTTAAAGGATGTGTGTGAAGGATTAGCATGACCTTGAGGATCAGACTGTTATATGGGTGCTGTGTGTTCTAAGGGGGTTAGTGTATAGTGAGAGCTCAGAGCTTCATAGTGAGGACAGGGGCTCTTCTGGTAGAGATGGAATGTTCTGGGTTTCAGTGTGTCCTAGAGGACCCTAGATTCTTGGGATATCAGGTTGTCTTTAAAGAATCAGGATGTCCTAGGATGTCAGAATGTACTTCCTGGGTCTGTGTAACCTCAAGACCAGAGTACTGTGGGTGTCAGGGCGTCCTGGCTGCTCAGGAATTCTGGGTGTCCAGGTTTCCTTGAACAATCCAAATATCAGAATGTCATGGGAATCCCAGTCTCCTGCAGAGCCCTGAAGCCCAGGGGAAGGACAACCAGGGGGTTCAAGATGCACCTAGAATTCAGATGCTTTTCTGGGTCAGAGTTTTCTGAAAGTCTAGGCAACCTTGGAAGATCACAGAGTCTGGGGCTCTGGGTGAAGGCAGTGACATGTGGAGGAGGAAGCAGAGAGCACTGAGAACTGTGGTGTCCTGGAGACTCAACATATGTCCTCGGGGGTGTCTGGTGTATTCTGAGAATCGGGAATTTTGGAGGGGCCAGAATGCACTTGTATCTCTTGGTTTCTTAGTTGTCTGGAAACAGGCCTTTGGGTAGCACCCACAGGCTGAGATGCCAGGCCGGCTCTGCTCCCAGCCTCCTTGGCCCCCTCCCCCCAGGTGGGGTTCTGAGGAAGGGTCTTAGGAGGAATGCATTTTCTCCTCCTTCCCCTCCGCTCCCAGGAGGGGATTTAACAGGACAAAAGAATGTTGTCCTCTGGGAACAGGAGCTCTTGGCCCCAGTCCCTGGACCCTCCAGCAGAGCACCTTTCCTCATCCGGCTGTGATCCTCCCCTGATGAAGGGGCTCTGGTGACCAGGCAGTGATTGGATGGGCCCACAGGGCCAGGAGGAGGTCATTCCTTCAAGACTCAGGGAGAAAGAGGTGGTGTGGGATTGCAGGCTGGGCAAGGAGGCAGCTGAGAGCAAAGAGAGACCGGTGTGCAGGAGCGAAGGGGCAGGGGAGGGTTATAGAGGCAAAAAAACAGGGTGAGGGCAAGACAGAGAAAGAGGTGAGGCTCAAGCAAAGAACTGGGGAAACAGAAGGGAAAAAAAGGAGACGGGGGTGGGGGGAACAGCGGTATCTATCTATAGCTAGAGAGAGAGAGAGACTTGAGAGAGGTATAAACAGACGGACAGAGAGCGAGGTAAAAGGCACAGAGGGGGAAAACAGGAAGAAAGACTGCCCCCAAATTAGAGACTGGGGACATAGGACACAGGTCCAGGGTGCTGTTAGGCATGGAAGTGGAAGGGAGGAGTGAACAGGGTAAGCCAAGGAAGGGGCGAGTTTGCAGCAGCCTCTGGCTGGAGAGCTGCCCAGCCTCCAGGACTCAGACCTCCACGGTGGGTGAGTGAACCTCTGGGGGCTCCTGCTGAGGCGGTAGGAGTGGGGGCTCCATGCCCAGGCTCCACAGGGCAATCGTGTGACACAAGGAAGGTGAAGAGAAGAAATAAAACAACCCTACAATGTTAAAGCCATGGGAACCTAGAAAGCCTGGGCGACTCCTTCGGTTTACAGACTGGAGGGCGGAGGCCCTGGCATGGATGAGCTGCCGAACGGCTGACCTGGTGTGGCCAGAGGGGAAGCTGGACCTGTCTCCTCGCTCCTGACCTCAGCTTGCCCACTGCACTGCCTTCTCTGAAGGAGGGAGCTGGAGGGGCCAGGGTTTGGGATCTGAGGAGAGCGGGGACCAGTGGCTCAAGGTGAGCACTGGGTGGGGCCGTGCCCCTGAGTCCCCATGGGGATGGGGTGCCATGGCTCCAGACATCTCCTTTTCTCAGTGAGTGCCTTCCAGGTGTTTCTTTTCTCTCTGTTCTCTCTTCCCCGCTGGCTCTCAGACTAATTAGTGTGGGGGCTTAGGGAGCCTGTGGGAAGGACAGACAAGCCTTTCCCACGAGCTCAGGTTCCTGCAGCCTAGTGGCCCAGCCAGAGCCAGAATAAGGGAGAAGATGAGATGTACAGAGGGGAGGGTGTGTCTGAGCGGAAGAGGGGGAAGCGTTTTGTCTTCCCCATGAGGGGTGTGGGAGAATAGGAGCAGCATAAAGAAGGTTCGCTGAACGTGAGCCCTAAGACAGGGACCAGTGATGGGATCTCTGGGGACCAGAGACCTGGACAGTTGGTTGGGTGTCAGAGCAAATAGGAGAGCCACAGGATGAAACTCAGGAGGGCGGCTTGTGCACTCAGAACCATGAAACCCAGGGAGGGTGTGTTGCAGGGGGTGGACCTGGGAGACTGGGAGGGGTGGGATGCCCTGCAGAGGCCAAGCCGCCAGAGCTGAATGCCCAGGAGGAGTGGATCCCATGCAGAGAGGCAGCCTGGCTTAGGAGACTCCAGGTGAATCAGGGCCAAGGCTGAGCTGGGTCCAGCTCCTTATGAAAGCTGCAGGGTTTCTGTCTGGGGCGGTGTGTATGTGGACAGCATAGAGGCGCTGAGCAGATTGGGGGGAACAGCATCAGTGTTGGGAATGGGTGGTGGGTCCCCTGGGCAGCAATCTCTCCCTCCCCCCATCCTCAGACATGAGCACCCAGCACCACAGGAGCCTCTCTGGTGCGGCAGTGGAGACACCAAGGCTTTCCCCGCAAAGACAAAGAGGCCCCCTGCACTCCCGGCGCCGCCACCGCACCACCTTCAGCCCAGCGCAGCTGGAGCAGCTGGAGTCGGCCTTTGGGAGGAACCAGTACCCTGACGTTTGGGCCCGAGAAGACCTGGCCCGGGACACTGGTCTCAGTGAGGCCAGAATCCAGGTGATGGGTCCTGGGCAGAAGTGCGGTTTGGGTGCTGAGGAACTACTGGGACACACATTTTCACAGGCATTATAACCCTAACCTAAAATTCACCAAAATATAGCCTCACCCGACAGTCACCAGAACCTCCTCTGCATCGGGAGTGCCCCTGAGTGAACCCTAGTGCTAATCTAACTTGCATTTCAGCACCTACCCCCACCCTTAACAGTGATTGAATTCTAACAGAAACCAATCTTAACTCTACACCTATTAAGACATATAGACGTATAAACGTGTCCCTAACCATGGCCTCAAAACTCAATCAGACTGAGGCTCCCTCAGTTCTAACTGTGGAGCTCATCCATCTTAAGCAGAAACCCGACCCTAAATCCAACCCTGTCTACAATTAAACTTGTCCATTGTCTGAATGTCTAATAACCCTAGGGGAAATGTCCTATTCTCTGGGGAGGGAGAAATGCCCTTGTGTCATATTTATCTCTTTCTTGCTGTACACTTACACCTCTTCTCCAAAGTTACAGTAGGGCAAATGTAGATACAAGTTGGGGATAACAGTATGCATCTCACTTTGTCAGGAGATCTGGCGCAGACATGGCTCCTGGAGAGCATCGCTTCCTGTGGTGATGTGGGAGACATTCACGCCCTGTACCTATACCTTCTGCCATTGGGGCGGGGGTCGCCTATAACAGTGCCACCTAACTGAGAAGAGGGCTCTGACGTGGCTCTTCTCCCCCCTCCTCAGGTCTGGTTCCAGAACCGCAGAGCTAAGCAGAGGAAGCAAGAGCGGTCACTGCTTCAGTCGCTGGTCCATCTGTCTCCTGCTACCTTCTCTGGTTTCTTGCCCGAGTCCTCTGCTTGCCCCTACTCCTACTCAACACCATCTCCACCGGGGACCTGCTTTCCTCATCCCTACAATTATACTCTTCCCTGCCAGCCCTCCACAGGTGGTTCCTTTGCTCGACCCCACCAGTCTGAAGACTGGTGTCCCACTTTGCACCCAAACCCCGCTGGTCATCTTCCCTGTCCCCCACCCCCACCCATGCTTCCTCTCAGCCTTGAGCCACCAAAGTCCTGGAACTAAGGTCAAACAAGTACTGATCAGGTAATTAATTGCCCAGTCTCTGGCCTTCAGGAAACAGTGAACACTAGGTGGTTTCCTTTCCTTCTCAGTAATGTAGAAATATGGTGAGGGGCAGCTCAGAGAGTAGAAATTAAAAAACCGGAAGTCATGATAAAGGCTCACTGAGGTGACGGAGAGAATTGACAGAGGTGAGTCTTCTCGAGGATGCACATAAGCCTCAATGGAGGTGACTGGGGAAGAGTAGTTTTGATGGAAGCAATTGTTGCTGCTGGCAAACAGAAAGGGTTGAGGGAGATAGAGCTTGTGGGGCTTCATTCACTGAGATCACAATTTAAGATCTTCATTCCAGTTGTTGCTAGCTGATTTCAAGACAGCTTTTGATTTAAAAGCTACCTATACCTTCCTTCCCAATATTCCACCCTACACCCCAAAGCAATCACTAACTTTTCCTCATTCTATCCTAGAAATATCTGTTGAATTTATTCTTCCCTTCTCCATTCTAGCAGACACTGCTTTTGCTAGCTCAATGTTTTCTAATTCTCCTTGGTTTCCTTAGCTTCTGTATTTCCATTTCCAACAGACCTTGCAAATTCATTCATCAAAGAATGGCTCCCAAATGTCCTATAAAAATAAATAAGCTCTGATTCACTTGGCCTGTAAGAGACCTAACTTTTCAGCTGACTGCATGTTTTATTTTCTTATGAGTTCTTTCTTTAATTGGAATAAAGGAAGATTTCTTTGTGTGTGTACAGATACCATAAAGACTGTAAAGAGATCTATATGATCTAAGCCAGGCAGTTTCATTTATAGCACTGTTTTTTTTATGTAGTTACATGATGTGATGGTAGTGTTTTAAACTATGAAACCCCTGAGAGATTGTACCTCCTAGTTGAAGTCCTATATAATAAAAGGGTAATATGCAAATCGACCAAACATCAGAACGACAGGTCACTATGACATGCACTGACCACCAGGGAGCAGATACTCAACACAGGAGCTGCCCCCTGGTGGTCAGTGCACTCCCACAGGGTAAGAGCCACTCAGCTACAAGCCAGGCTGATGGCTGGCAAGGGTAGCAGCGGTGGTAGGAGCCTCTCCCGCCTCCATGGCAGCACTAAGGATGTCCAACTGTGGTGTACACAGCCCGCATGGAATGTACCACCATCCAACCACTTCCACAAGTGACACACTCAAAGGGAGCAGGCCTAAGCCATCAGTCAGACACCCCCCAAGGGCTCTTGGACTGCTAAAGGGCACAGGCCGGACTTAGGGGACACCCCCTCCTCCCCAGTGTAGGAATGTTGTGCACTGGGCCTCTAGTTTATAATAAATCATGCTTCAGAAAAATGAGAGGACTTCCAGGCAAGATGGAGGTGTAGGTAAATGTGCTATTCACCTCTTCCCACAACCACATCAAAATTACAACTAAACCACAGAACAACCATCATTCAGAACCACCTGAAATCTGGATGAATGGAAGTCCTACAATTAGGAAATTAAAGACACAGTCACATCCAGACTGGTAGGAAGGGCAGAGACAGAAACAGGCTGGTCCCACACCCATGTGTAGCAGATAAGAATAGGTCCCTGGCCAATGTAACTTAGTGGTTAGAGCATCAGCTGTGCACCAAAGGATCTTGGGTTCAATTCTGGATCAAAGGCAAGTACCTGAGTTGCAGCTTCAATGCCTGGCCCTGGTCAGAGCACATGCAGGAAGCAACCAATCAATGTATCTCACAGTGATGTTTCTCTCTTTCCACTTCCCTCCCCCATCTCTTTCACTCCCTCACTTCCACTCTTTCTAAAAGTCAATGGAAAAAAATATCCCTGGCTGAGGATTAACAACAACAACAACAAAAATTAAAAAAAAAAATGGGCCCAGCTCTTGTAGTGGTTGAGCATCAACCTATGAACCAGGAGATCATAGTTCAATTCTGAGTCAGAGCAAATGCCAGGTTGCTGGCTCCATCCCTAGTGGGGGGGGGGGGGGGGGGTAGGAGGCAGCCAATCAATGAGTCTCTCTCATCATTGATGTTTCTATCTCTCCCTCTCTCTTCCTCTCTAAAATCACTAAAAATATTATTTTTTAAAAATGGGAGGGATATCTTAGCCATGGAAGTGTCACCTGAGGAGCAAGGGAGTCCCAGCCCTACAACAGCCTCCCCAGTCCAGGGTCCCAGTACTAGAAAGGGAAGTCTCATAACTTCTAGATATAAAGTCCAGCAGGAAATCCCATGGGAACTAATTTTTACGCTATTTCTGTTTCTATCTGGTCGAGATACAGAGAATTTAGAGTGCCTACTTGCATGTTATTGTGCAAGAAAAGTTTGGTTTCTTTGAACAGAACCATCTTATTAGAATCAGCATTCTTTTTTTCTTTTCTTTTTTTAAATATATTTTATCGATTTTTTTACAGAGAAGAAGAGAGAGGGATAGAGAGTTAGAAACATTGATGAGGGAGACTCATCAATCAGCTGCCTCTTGCACACCCCCCACTGGGGATGTGCTCACAACCAAGGTACACGCCCCTGACTGGAGTCGAACCTGGGACCTTTCAGTCCTCAGGCTGATGCTCTATCCACTGAGCCAAACCGGTTTTGGCAGAATCAGCATTCTTATACTGTATCAGAAATATAGTCAGCAATCCTATATAATAAAAGGCTAATATGCACAGTGACCAAATGGAGGAATGACTGGTTGCTATGATGCGCACAGGAACTGCCCCCTGGTGGTCGGTGTGCACCCACAGGGGGAGCACCACTCAGCAGAAGTGGGGCTCATGGCTGGCAAGCGCAGTGGTAGTGGCAGGTGCCACTCCTGCCTCCATGCGCTAAGGATGTCTGACTGAGGACTGCAAGAGTGTGTGCAGGCTGGCTGAAGGACCCCTCAAGTGTGTGAATTTCATGCACTGGGCCTCTAGTATTGTAATAACTCTGTATGGTGCTAGGTACACTAGACTTATTTGGTAAAGTGTGTAATTGTCTAACCACAATGCTGTAACCTGAAACTAGTACAAAGTAATATTAAATGTCAACTGTAATTGAAAAAGAAAAAAAAAATAAAATAAAATAAAATAAAGTCCAGCAGGGATTATGCCCCAGTAAGACAAAGGGTTGCTGGAGTCCCAAGCAGTTCCTCTTAAAGGGCCCATGCATGGATTTATTCAGACTAACTTCCTCTGAGCTCCAGCACTGGGGCAAGAGCTTGAAAAGCACCAGAGACATATAGGGAGGAAATGAATTGTCAGGCATCAAGGCAAGACTGGGGTGTGGGGGGTACCTTTCTCACAGACAGAAGTGCTGGCAGAGACTTGTTCCTTTGCTGAGCCTTCCGTCCACAGAGCCAGCAGGCAGGAGCATATCTGAAACTCTATAAACTAAGCTCACATCATTGCCCTACCCTGGTGATTCCCTGAGGCCCTGTTCCACTCAACTTTAGGCCCACACAAAGCTGTTTCCAGTGACTTTACTATAGGAATGGCCTGTCTTGGCTCATGCTTCTGATTTTCCCAAAATCTCTCAAGTAAGCAGCATCTGGCCTCAGCAAGGCCTGTACCTCTCCCTAAGGGCCCCAGGTCTGATACTATAAGCAGCCAGCCTTGGTTCACAGCATGGCCTTGCCTGGGAACCTCCAATCCAACACAGGTAGCAGCCATCTGCAAATTGCTTTGTAGCTCATTCTGGGTGGCCCCAGGCAGAACACAGGCAATGGCTGACCTTGGCTTAAACTTCCTGAGAGGCCCCAGAGCCAGTGCACATAATAGTCAGCTTCAGATCACATTGAAGTAAAACCACACAACCACCTCCACAAGCAACACACTCAAGGGACACACTCAGTGGGCACCAGAGTCCTGCTAAAGTAAGCACTGTTCTATTGGGGGGTCACTGCATAGTTGCTGTTCCATCATGCTCAGAGATTGGTGTCAGTAGCCATAGCCAGTTCTTCCAACTTACTGGTCAGGTGGTAAATCTCTCCCATTTATAATACATGCCAACAGCAAATAAAGCTCAACTACAAGAGGAGGGTGTACACAGCCCACATGGGGTGCACACCTCAAGTGAACAGCTTGGGCCATTGGGGAGACTGAGCCACTGAACCCTACAGGTCACTTAGTATACTAGGCCACTCTACCAAGCCAGGGAGATATAGCAGCTCTACCTAATACAGACAGTCCTCAGGTTACGTCGGACTCAATGTATGTCTTTTCATGGTTACATCGCCATCTCCCATTTATTTATTTATTTTTTAAGTTCCACCATTTCAACGTATGTGCTTTATGTGTGTGTTTGTTTGTTTTATTTAACATGTGTGCTTTATGGTTTGTTTGTTTTTTATTTAACACAAGTAAATTAAAAGGATTGCTATCTTTCTTTTATTTTATTTTATTTTTTACTGTTTCACTTCGTTACTGCTGTGTATGTGCTCAATGTGAGTGACGTAGGTGCTTATATAGGTGGGTTCCTACTTAACAGTGAAAATCGCGTTATGTCCTGCCATAGGAACAGATCTCTGATGTAACCCAAGGACCTACTGTATATAGAAACAAACACAGGAAGACAGCCAAAATGAGGAGATAAAGAAACATGTCCAAAATTAAAGAACAGAATAAAAAATAAAAATAAAAAAAACTGAACAAAGTGGAGATAAGCAATCTACCAGGTGCAGAGTTCAAAACACTGCTTATAAGGATGTTCAATGAACTTAGAGGAAAATTAGAAGAATTTATGAGAACTTCAACAAAGAGATAGGAAGTGTAAAGATGAACCTAGAAACCAGAAAAAAAGAACCAGTCAGAAATAAAGACTACATTTACTGAAAAATACATTATAGGAATTAACAGTAGAGTAGATGAAGCAGAAGATCAAATCAGAGATCTGGAAGATAAGGCAGCAGAAAACATCCAAGCAAAACAGCAAAATATAAATGGGCATAATATAAGGAGCCTCTAGGACAGCTTCAAGCATACCAACATTCACATTGTGGGGGTGCCAGAAGAAGAGAGAAAACAGACAGCCAAGGGACATAGGAAAAAAATGCTCAATGTCAATAATTAACAGAGAGATGTAAATTAAAACTACAATTATCACCTCACACTTGCCAGAATGGCTACTATCAATAAATCAACAAACAACATGTGCCAGTGAGGATGTGGGGGAAAGGGAACCCTATTACACTGCTGGTAGGAATGCAGACTGGTGCAGCCAATGTGGAAAATAATATAGAATATCCTCAAAAAATTAAAAATGGACCTGCTATTTGATCTAGTGATCTCACTTCTGGGAATATATCCTAAGAATCCCAAAACACCAATTAGAAATAATACTAGTATAAGCACCCCTATGTTCACAGCAACATTATTTACAATAGCTAAGAATGAAAACAGCCCATGTGCCCATCAGTGGATGAGTGGATAAATAGGCCATGGTATATTAACAGCATGGAATATTATGTGGCAATCAAAAAGAAGCACCTCTTACCCTTTGCAACATCAAAGATGGACTTGGAGAGTATCATGCTAAGTGCACCGGGCCTCTGGTTGGTGTACAAAAATGCCATCAATTTCTGGATATTAATTTTGTATCCTACTACTTTGCAAATTCATTTATTAAACCTAGTAGTATATTGGATGAGTCTTTAGAGTTTTCTATGTGCAATATGTAACCTGCAAATAATGAGTTTTACTTCCTCTTTTCCAATTTCAATGTCTTTTATTTTTTCTTCCCATCTGATTACTGTGGCTAGGACTTCCAGTACTATGTTATATAATAAAAACCTAGGTGACATTACTCCCTCGTGCAATGCCCTTGCACAACATTGTCACAATGTGGCTGCCACAAGATGGCTGCCCTCACGTCATCATAAGATGGCTACCATAAGATGGTCACCACAAGATGGTCAGCAGAGGAGGGCAGTTGGGGTGACCAGGCTGGCAGGGGAGGGCAGTTGGGGGCAATAGGGCCAGCTGGGGAGGGCGGTTGGGGCAACATCAAGCTGGCAGGCAGAAGCAATTAGGGGCAATTAGGCAGATGAGCAGTTAGGAGCCAGCAGTCCTAAATTGGCAGTTGGACATTCCCTTGGGGTCCCAGATTGGAGGCTGGGTTGAGGGACACCTCCCATGCACGAATTTTGTGCATTAGGCCTCTAGTGTTAAATAAGAATGGTGAAAGGAGCCCTGGCCAGTATGGCTCAGTGTGTAGAGCATCAGCCTGCTCACCAAAGAGTCGTGGTTTGATTCCTGGTCAAGAACACTTGCCTAAGTTGCAGGTTAATTCCATGGTCCAGGTCAGTGTATTTGGGAGGTAACCAATTGAAATGTGTCTCACCTCAATGTTTCTCTCTCCCCCTGCCTCCCTTCTACTCTATCTAAAAGGAATGGAAAAATATCCTCAGGTGAGGGTTATAAAAAAAATATTTAAATTCTGTGCTTAAAGTACATGCTTTTAGTTTTTGCCGATTGAGTATGCTATTGGCTACAGATTTTTTTTTTCTTTTCTTTTTTTTTAATATATTTTATTGATTTTTTTACAGAGAGGAAGAGAGAGGGATAGAGAGTTAGAAACATCAATGAGAGAGAATCATCGATCAGCTGCCTCTTGCACACCCCCTATGGGGGATGTGTCTGCAACCAAGGTACATGCCCTTGACCGGAATCGAACCCAAGACCTTTCAGTCCGCAGGCCAACGCTCTATCCACTGAGCCAAACCGGTTTTGGCTTGGCTACAGATTTGTCATATATGGCCCTTATTATATTGAGGTATATTCACCTATTCCCACTTTGCTGAGAGTTTGTATCAATATTGGGTGATGGATTTTGTCGAATGCTTTATCTATATCTATTAATAAGATCATGTGATTTTTATCCTTCATTTTGTTTATGTGATATACCATGTTTATTGATTTGTGAATATTGTATTAACCTTGCATCCCCAGAATAAACTCCACTTGCTCCTGGTGTATGATCTTTTTAATGTATTGCTGGATCCAATTTGCTTGTATTTTGTTGAGGATTTTAGTATCTATGTCTACCAGGGATATTGGCCTATCATTTCCTTTCTTAGTAGTATCTATATCTGGTTTTGAAATTAGGATAATACTGGCCTCATGAAAAGAGCTTGGGAGTCTTCCTTTTCCTTGAATTTTTTTGAGTCATTTGAGGAAGATAGGTGTTAGTTCTTCCTTGAATGTTTTATAAATCCATCCAATCCAGCACTTTTGTTTGCTGGCAGTTGTTTTTATTTGTTTTGTTCCAATTTCATTAATTGTTATTGGCCTCTGCAGGTTTCCTGATTCTTCCTGATTGAGTATGGAAAATTGTATGCTTCCAATAATTTGTCCATTATGTCCAGGTTTGTTGGCATATACACTGAGTAACCGGATATTATGATCAACCCATCAGTATTTCATTGGGTCACACCTTTTGCCTTCAATACTGCGGCGATTCTTCTTGGCATTGACTCAATGTTTGAAAGGTGATGCGAGGAATCTGACACCATGCCTGATGAATAGCACTGTCCAGTTTTGTGAGATCTGATGGTTATGGAACCAGCTGCCTGATGGCTCTTTTAACTTTGTCCCACAAATGCTCAATTGGATTGAGATCTGGTGATTGTGGGGGCCACCTAATCAAGGAAGTCTCCCTCATGTTCTTAAAACCACTCCTGCACAATACAAGCACCGTGGCATGGCACATTGTCTTGTTGCAAGAAGCCATCTCCATTGGGATACACCATCAATATGATCAATGAAACTTTGGTATATTATGCTATTCAGATGTTGTTCCACATGAATAAAAGGGCCCAAATCATGCCAGGAAAACATGTCCCAAACCATAACACTTCCCCCACCAGCTTGAAGGGTTGTACTCATGCATGTGGGGTGCATGCTTTCCTGCTGTTTTCGAGAAATTCTCACTCTGCTATCCGCATGATGCAACTGGAAACGTAATTCATCTGACCACATGACTTTTTTCCAATGCTCAACTGTCCAATCTTTGTGTTCCTGTGCGAATTGGAGATTTGGTAACTGCAGATAGCAAAGGTGTTCAAACAGGCCTTCGGTTTCCATATCCCATATGATGCAGTATACAGCTAATTTGCCTACAAGTATCAGGTGGTCATAATAATCAGGCCACTCAGTATAGAGATTCATAATATTTTTTTAAATATATTTTATTGATTTTTTTTACAGAGAGAAAGGGAGAGGGATAGAGAGTTAGAAATATCGATTAGTTGCCTCTTGCACACGCCCTAATGGGAATGTGCCTGCAACCAGGGTACATGCCCTTGACCAGAATCAAATCTGGGACCCTTCAGTCCTCAGGCCGACGCTCTATCCACCGAGCCAAACTGGTTTCAACTCATAATATTTTCTTACAATCTGTATTTCTGTGGTGTCAGTTGTTACTTTGCCTCTTTCATTTCTGATTTTATTTATTTGGGTCCTCTTTCTTTGTTTCTTGATAAGTCTGGCTAAAGGTTCATCCATCTTGTTTATCTTTTTATGTATTTTTTTAAAATATATTTTATTGATTTTTCACAGAGAGGAAGAGAGAGGGATAGAGAGTTAGAAACATCGATGAGAGAGAATCATCGATCAGCTGCCTCTTGCACACCCCCTACTGGGGATGTGCCCGCAACCAAGGTACATGCCCTTGACCGGAATCGAACCCGGGACCTTTCAGTCCCCAGGCCAACGCTCTATCCACTGAGCCAAACCGGTCCCAGCTTATGTATTTTTTTTTAATATATATTTTATTGATTTTTTACAGAGAGGAAGAGAGAGGGATAGAGAGTTAGAAACATCGATGAGAGAGAGTCATTGATCAGCTGCCTCTTGCACACCCCTTACTGGAGATGTGCCCACAACCAAGGTACATGCCCTTGACCGGAATCGAACCTGGGACCTTTCAGTCCGCAGACCAACACTCTACCATTGAGCCAAATCAGTTTCAGTTTGTTTATCTTTTCAAAGAACCAGCTCTTTGTTTCATTGATCTTTTTTATTGAATTTTTTTATTCTCTATGTCATCTATTTCCACTCTGATCTTTATTATTTCCTTCCTTTTATTTACTCTGAGCTTTTCTTATTTGTTTTCTCATTATTTTACTTATATTAATAGATCATTTATTTGAGCTTTTTCTTGCTTCTTGAGGTAGACCGATAATGCTATGGACTTCCCTCTTAGGACTGTTTTCACTGTGTTACATATATTTTGGGTTGTTATGAATTCTTTTTTATATGTTTCCAGGAATTTTTTTATTTCTTCCTTGATCTCATTGTTTAATAACATGCTTTTCAGCCTCCAGGTGTTTGAATGTTGTTGTTGTTTTGTTTTGTTTTTTAATAAATCTTTATTGTTCAGATTATTACAAGTGTTCCTCATTTTCCCCTCTCCATTGCTCCCCTCCTCCAGGTTCCCACCCCACCCTCTGTCCTTTCCCCATCCCCCATTGTCCTCATCCATAGGTGCACAGTTTTTGTTCAGTCTCTTCCCACACCCCACACTCCCCTTTTCCCTGAGAATCATCAGTCCACTCCCTTTCTATGCCCCTGATTCTATTATATTCTCCAGTTAATATTGTTCATCAGATTTTTTTATTCCCTTGGGTTTTTTTTTTTAATATATTTTATTGATTTTGTACAGAGAGGAAGGGAGAGAGATAGAGAGTTAGAAACATCGATGAGAGAGAGTCATTGATCAGCTGCCTCTTGCACGCCCCCTACTGGGAATATGCCCGCAACCAAGGTACATGCCCTTGACCAGAATCAAACCTGGGACCTTTTAGTCCCCAAGCCGACCCTCTATCCACTGAGCCAAACCAGTCTTGGCCTATTCCCTTGGTTTTTAGATTCATTTGTTGATAGTTATGTATTTGTTGTTCATAATTTTTATCTTTATCTTCTTCTTCCTCTTCTTAAAGAATACCTTTCAGCATTTCATATAATTCTGGTTTGGCAGTGATTAACTCCTTTAGCTTTTTTTTATTTGTGAAGCTCTTTACCTGTCCTTCAATTCTGAATGATAGCTTTGCTGGGTAGAGTAATCTTGGTTGTAGGTTTTTGCTATTCATCACTTTGAATATTTATTGCCATTCCTGTCTAACCTGCATAGTTTCTGTTGAGAAATCAGCTGACAATCGTATGGGTGCTCCCTTATAGGTAACTAACTGCTTTTCTCTTGCTGCTTTTAATATTCTCTCTTTGTCTTTTGCTCTTGGAATTTTAATTATGATGTGTCTTGGTGTGGTCCTCTTTGGTTTCCTCTTGTTTGGGGTTCTATGTGCTTCCTGGATTTGTAAGTCTATTTCTTTCACCAGGTGGGGGGAGTTTTCTGTCACTATTTCTTCCAATAGCCTTTCAGTATCTTGCTCTCTTTCTTCTTCTGGCACACCCATAATTCTTGTGTTAGTAGACTTGAAGTTGTCCCAGAGGCTTCTTACACTATCTTCAACTTTTTGTATTCTATTTGCTTTTTGCTTTTCCAGAGGAGTGTTTTTTGCTTCTTGGTATTCCAAATCTTTGACTTGATTCTTGCAATCCTCTAGTCTGCTTTTAGGTCTCTGTATAATATTTTTTTATTTCAGTCAGTGAATGCTTAATTTCTAGTTGATCCCTTGTCACATCCTCAAGGATCTCATTTATTTTATCGGTCTTTTCTAGGAAATTCTTGAAGAACCTTATAACTGTGGTTTTGAACTCTATATCCATTCTTTTGCTTTCCTTCATTTGTGGCCTGCCTCTTTGTCTCTGTATTTCAGCTGCTTCTCTAGGTTGATGGAGTGGATTTGCGTGCTAGGTGTCCTAGCAGAGCCCAGTAGCTCAGCCTCCCCTGTTACCTGAGGTGGACATTCTTGGTGCAGCCCTTTGTGGGCTGTGTGTGCAGCTTGTTGTAGTTAAGCCTTGCTTGTTGTTGGTATTACTGGGGAGAGTTGGTCTCCAAGCCAATTGGCTGTGATGATCAGCAGTGTCTCAGCTAGGAGGGCTTCTGTGTTCAGCTTTGATGGGGCAGAGTCTCAGAGTGGCACAGACAAGCTTTGGTTTCCTGTCAGCCCGCCCTAAGAGGGCCCTATTCTTGGAGTCCCAGGGCAATGGCTTCTGGCCGCACACACCTCTGAGAGAAGGCTGCTCTAGAGTTTTGCCCACTGCCTGACAGTCCAATTTCTCCCTGACCAGAGCTGGATATTAGTGCAATAGGGAGGTTTTGTTTTCCTCCCAGACGAGAAAGCTAGCCGCACGTTAGCTGCCCGCCCTCTCCACTCACATGCGTGCACGAGTAAGCCAGCAGCATATTCAACCACCCGCGTGTTCCGCGCTCACGGATCTCCACACATCCACAGCTCCTGAGGCTCAGTGTCCTTTTCTCTTTTTTTCTAGTTAGTATAGCTTCCACTCAGCCAGCTTTCTGGTGGTTCTGGAAGATGTCCACTCTGTTTTCCAGTTGTAATTTTAAAATTGTTGTGGTAGGCTACATTTAGGTGTTTACCTTATGCTGCCATCTTGGTTTCTCCTTTTTTTTGTCTCTTTTCATTGGAGCAGGTAAGCCATTTACATTTAAGGTTATGATTGATACGTTTTTTCATTTTATTCTTTATGGATATCTCCTTCTTCTTCTGCTTCTGCTTATGCTTCTGCTTCTGTTTCTGCTTCTGCTTCAGCTTCCAATAATCCCTTTAGCATTTCTTACAATTCTGGTTTGGTGATAGATAATAAACTCCTTTGGCTTTTATGTGTGTGAGTGTCTAGGAAACTATTTTACCTTCAGTTTTGAATGATAGCCTTACTGCATATATTAGTCTTAATTTCAGATCTTTAATTTTCATTGCTTTGAATACTCATGCCATTCCCTTCTGGCTTGTAGTGTTTCAGCTTACAGTTTTATGGGAGCTCCCTTATAGGTAACTTTCTGTCTCTCTCTCACACTAGCCTTAAAATTCTCTCTTTGTCTTTAATGTTTGCCATTTTATTTTTTATTTTTTTAAATATATTTTATTGATTTTGTACAGAGAGGGAGAGAGATAGAAAGCTAGAAACATCGATGAGAGAGAGTCATCGATCAGCTGCCTCCTGCACACCCCCTACTGGGGATATGCCCGCAACCAAGGTACATGCCCTTGACCGGAATCGAACCTGGGTCCCTTCAGTCCCCAAGCCGACACTCTCTCCATTGAGCCAAACCGGTCCCAGCTAATGTTTGCCATTTTAATTATGATGTGTCTTACTGTGGTCTCTTTGTGTTGAACTTAATTGGGACTCTCTGTGCTTCCTGAACTTGAATGACTTTTTCCTTCACCAGGTTAGGGAAGATTTTTGTTATTATTTCTTCAAAGAGTTTTCTATCCCTTGTTCGCTTTCTTCTCCCTCTGATACCCTTATGACGTGAATGTTGTTCCATTTCATGTTGTCTCCAAGTTTCCTTATAGTCTCCTCAAGCTTTTTTTTTAATTTTTAATTGATTTCATAAAGGAAGGGAGAGTGGGGGAGAGAGATAGAAACATCAATGATGAGAGAGAATCTTGACAGGCTGTCTTCTGCACGCCCACTACTGGAAACTGAGCCCACAACCCAGAGCCAAACCAACTAGAGCTTTACTCATGCTTTTTAAGTGTTTTTTTTTTCTTTTTTGCTTCTCTATTTGATTGTTTTTATCTACCTTGTATTCCAATCACTTATTTAATCCTCTGTCTCATCAAGCCTGCTTTTTAATTCCTTCCAGTATAATTTTAAATATATTTTTATTTATTTCAGAGAGGAAAGGAGAGGAAGAGAATCATTAATTGGCTGTCTCTGACATGCCCCCAACTGGGAACTAAGCCCATAACCTAGGCATGGGCCCTGCCTGGGAATCAAAGTGTGACCTCCTGTTTCCTAGGTCAACACTTAACCACTAAGCCATGCTGGTCAGGCTCCAGTGTATTGTTGATGTCAATTATAATATTCTTCATTTCCAACTGGTTGTTATTTATGTACTTTGTCATGCTGATGTAGTTCTAAGTTCCATGCTGATGTAGTTGTATTTAAATTTCTTGAGCGTCCTTAGAACCATTATTCTGAATTCTATGTCTGTTAAATATTTTAGTTCCATATAATTTATTTCTTTTTTCTGGATATTCCTTCTTTTCATTCATTTGGGTGTTCTTTGTCTCCCCATTTTAGTTATCTTTTTGCATTTGTTGCTATGTATTAGATATAACTGCTATAACTCCCAGTCTTCATGTAGTGACCTTTAGTAGTAAATTTCCTTTGGGGCCCAGTGGTATGGTGTCCTTGAACTCTGATATGAATGCTCTAGGAGTATCATTTTGTGGGTTATTTGGGTTCTCCTGTTGTAATTGGGTATTAATTATTGTTGTCTCATTTATGTGTGGGCTCTCCTCTCAAGCAGCCTAACTGTGAGGCTCACCCTGACCACAATGTGCAAGCTGTTGCACAGGTGCTGACAAAACAAAGCAAAACAGGAAATAAATGAAAACATACAAAAGAACTCAAGAGCAACAGAAAAAAAAAGTAATTATTTTGTGGTTCTCTTTGGAAAGAGAACAAGAATAATAAGAAAAAGCAAATGATAATAAAAAGAGTACTAGAAATCTGATTTAGTGTGTCATTTAAGGTTGAAGTTTCCATATTGATTGTTTGTGGATAGAACATCAATATGAAAAATCAATATGCTCTCCTCTCCTCCTTGTCCTCCTGTTCTCTCCTCCACCTTGTCCTCCTGTTCTCTCCTCCTCCTTGTCCTCCTGTTCTCCTCTCCTCCTACTGGACTCCTGTTCGCCTCTCCTCCTTGTCCTCCTGTTCTCCTCTCCTCCTCCTTGTCCTCCTGTTCTCCTCTCCTCCTTGTCCTCCTGTTCTCCTCTCCTCCTCCTTGTCTTCCTGTTCGCCTCTCCTCCTTGTCCTCCTGTTCTCCTCTCCTCCTTGTCCTCCTGTTCTCCTCTCCTCCTTGTCCTCCTGTTCTCCTCTCCTCCTTGTCTTCCTGTTCTCTCTCCTCCTCGTCTTCCTGTTCTCTTCTCCTCCTCCTGTTCTCTTCTCCTCCTTGTTCTCCATTTCTCCTCTCTTGCTGTGCTGTTTGCATCTTGTTGTTTTCCTCATCCTCTTCTCCTTCATAACCTTTTGTCCTGTCCTCATCTGCCTATTGCCCTGGGGAGAAGGGGGGTTGCAATGTATGCAATGTATGAGAAGGTGGGCCTTGCTAAAAGAGGGGAGGGGCAGTCCCACAGTCAGCAGGTCCTCTCCACCCAGTGCCTTGTGATCATCCCCTAGAAAGAGCTGGACACAGATTCTCCCTCATTATTCTCTCATCTTCCAGTTGCCCATCCTGTGCCACCACTTTGGGAAGCCATGTGGGCTGCATCACAAGGGCAGCCAAGTAGAAACATTGTTTGTAGTCAGAGGAGGATTTCCTGGCTTGGGGACAGTGGAGGAGGGCTTCCCACAGATTCTGAGTCCTCTGTGCCTCCTGTCTCCTGCTGCCCTCTCAGAGGCAACACTGAGGTGAGGTGGGGAGAGGATAAGCTTTCTCCAGCCAGGGAGCACTAACCTCAGACTTGCCCTTCAGCGTGGAGCTGCCTCTGCTAAGAGGCTTCAAGCTTGGAAAGGTTGTTGCCAGTCCCAGCCATGTTCTTTGCTGGGACTGACTTCTCGGCGTAAGCAAAGCCAGTGACTTCCAATCCTCTGTGGCCAGGACCCTTGTCCACTTACACACCCTTCTCTTCTTCCACCCACCTTGAGCATCCCTCCTGCCTGTGGACCTGGACCAGCTTTAGTATTTCTTCTCTTGCCTCATCCTTCTCGGGTGGGCTAAGCAGACCCTGGGAGAGAGGGCAAGGGCTCAACCCAGAGCACTATCATTTCCTGCTGCTCATGGGCAATAGCAGCCAGCACTCCCACACAGGAGAACACTATGCTCCCTGGAGCCAGGGGACATCACTCAGGACAAACGTGTCCTGTTTGCCATCTTTCATACTTCCTCCTCCTTGCAAAGGCCTCAGGCCAGACCAGTGAAGACCTTAGCCAAGGAGCCTGTTTTTTGGCAGGTGACACCTGAGAGAGATTGTGAAAAATGAGAATTAATAGCTCCCATAAGAACTAAGGTCTCAGGTGAAACTATAGAAGGATTTAGCCTTTGGTTCTTCATGGGGAGCACTGGGGGAGAATCCCAGTGGAGATCAGGGAGAATGGGGCCAGGGGTGGGAAAGAATTTGGCCAATGTCCCTAGAACACTATCAAGCACTTGGGACAAGACTTCCCCATGAATTTTCAAATAAGAGAAATTGCCCAGCTGAAAACTTGTCTTGAACATGGGGTTCCCTGGTCAGAATTGGGGGGGTAGGGGGGCTTGGGTTTCCCCAATGATGTAGGAAGCCAAGCTTTCTGCACACCCTGGAGCCCTTGTCCACTTACACACCCCTCTCTTCTTCCACCCACCTTGAGCATCCCTCCTGCCTGTGGACCTGGAACAGCTTTAGTATTTCTTCTCTTGCCTCATCCTTCTCGGGTGGGCTGGCCAACCTAGGCCTCCACTCCAGGCTATAAAGTTTCAATTATAGAAGATAAATAAATCCCAACAAAAATGGCAGCAGCCACGGAGTTGGAGAGAGCAGGAGGCTAGGGTTGCCCCTGGTGATGGAGGAAGCCAAGCTTCTGCAGCCCTGGCCTGCTTTGGCGTCTGCTTAAGGCTACAAAGTTTCAATTATAGAAGATAAATAAATCCCAGATACCAAGGCCTCTGCTTGGGTCTCACGAGGGTGTGGCTGCCCTGCAAACCACCACAGGCCCATGGCCCAGGCTGCTCCATACCCCAAGGGAACCCTCACCCTGATCCAGGACACCCTTCAGGGCAAACCAGCTGGCCCCCACCCATGCACCAAGCCTCTATCCTGGATTGTGAGTGGGATGCCTGACTGCCCGTCTAGGCCTGATCCCACTGGGCATCCCTAGAGGGGTCCCAGATTGGAGAGGGTGCAGGCTGGGCTGAGGAACACCCCCCAACCCGTGTACGAATTTTGTACACCGGGTCTCTAGTATTTCATAATTACCAACATGATTGTTTTTCTTTCACACTTGATTTTCTCCTTCTGAGGACCAGCAGAGGGTGACTGCAGAGAATCCGCCAGAGACAGGCCTGAGCGAGGACGGGGCGGGGCGGGGCGGGGCGGGGGCGGGACCAGAGCAGGGCGGGGCCGGGCGGGCGGGGGTACGCAGCACCTACGCCTCTGAAGAAGCTCAGCCTTGGAAGCGAGGCGTTGGCGGTCGGAAGGCTCCGAGCGCTGACGCAAGACCACCGGCCCCTCAGCCGAAAGCTGTCCGGGCCGGGCCAGCGCCCTGGAGCTGCGCGCGAGGCTGGCGGCCCGGGGCCCGCGGAGCCCGGCGTGCGCGCCGGCGCTGCTGCTGCTGCTGCTGCTGCTGCGGGAGCTGGCGCGGGAGGGCGCGGCAGGTGAGGGGCACTCCCGGCCCTCCCCACCGAGCGCAGTGGGCGTGAGGAAGCCAAGGAGACGTGGGCTGGGGCGGGATGAGTTGGAGAGCCAACCCAGAGTCTGCGGTGGGGAAAGGGGGTCCGGAACTTACGGGCAAGCCGGTGGCCGGTGTCCCGTGGGGTGACAGGTTTGGGGGTGTCGAACTCACTCAGAGAAGGGGCCAAAATCTAAAATCCAGCCTAAATCTCGGGCCGAATGGTTTACTGAACAGTCATAAACTGTCATAGTGATGGAAACGCAGCGGAGTGCAGTGATGACAGCGCGGTGCGGGCCACATTGCAAGGCCTGGCGCGACGGATTTGGCCCGCGGGCCTTGTGTTTGACACACGTGCTTTAAAGCCTGGTTCAGGCCTTCTGTTTTGCCGCCTCCAACTGTGGCCCCGGACCGGGGTGAGCGGCCAGCGGGTGGGGACCGCGGGGACCGGCGGGGCAGGGACGTTGGCACCCGCGGAGGCCGCAGCTTCCTGGAGGCCCGGTCCCTCCGGAGGACCCGCTGTCGCTCGCGCTCGCTCCTCCGGGAAAGCCCTGGGCACGCTCCTTGCGCAGGTCTGAGCCGACGCGGCCCCGCCGAGCTCGGCCGTGCCCGGTCCGTCGCGGGGAGGGGTCTCCCCGGCCCCTTGGCGAGGCTCTCTCCGGCTGCCCTGGCGGAGGTGGAGGGTGAAGAGAAAGGAGCAAGTAACCTGGCTCGGAATTTCCATTCTTTCTCAGTTTCACTTTGGTGCGCAGAGCTGGCCGGGCCGCGCCCACCCCGAATTCCCCACGGCTGGCGAGGGCTGCGCAGGGCTGATTCGAGGCCGGCAAGCGTCCCCGTCGCGGCAGTCACACTAGCTGGGGTCCTATGTGCGAACATCTGTTATAAGTGCTTCACTTACAAGAAGCCAGTGCAACTTTTCAGGACATCCTCAGTTTAGTCTACAAACTTCAAATAAGGCCCACAGAGGCCACTAGGTGACAGCACTCTGCCCTGGAGTTGTTAGACCTTTTCTGAGCCTTAGAATCTAAGGCTTAGATACCGCCTCAGAATGTTCTCTTTTAAAATATATATATATATTATTGATTTTTAAAAATATGTTTTATTGATTTTTTTTACAGAGAGGAAGGGAGAGGGATAGAGAGTTAGAAATATCAATGGGAGAGAAACATCAATCAGCTGCCTTCTGCACAACCCCTATTGGGGATGTGCCCACAATCAAGGTACATGCCCTTGACCAGAATGGAACCTGGGACTCTGGGACCCTTCAGTCTGCAGGCCGATGCTCTATCCACTGAGCCAAACGGTTAGGGCACAGAATGTTCTTAATACTAGGTCTAGTAATAATTAATGTCGTTTTCTAATACTTTTTTAAAATCGAATTTATTTAAACAATACAACAAAATTTAATCAACAATATAGTTGCCGTTGTTTTCTACTACTTGTGCCCAATGCTCAGGAAGCATTTTAATCCCTCTGTTGTAAAATTCTTGTGATTTTGATGCAAAAAATTCGGTCAATGCATTTTTGAGGCATTCTTCATTATTAAATTTTTTTCCAAGAAGAAAGTTTTGCAAAGAACGAAACAAATGGTAATCGGAAGGGGCAATATCAGGAGAATATGCAGGTTGAGGGAGAACTTCCCATTCCAGCTGGTGCAGTTTTTCAGCAGTGATTCTTGCAGTATGTGGTCATGCGTTATCGTGGTGAAGAATTACGCCCTTTCGATTAATCAGCGCGGGTTCTTTTTCTCTTAAAGCTTGGGCTAACCTTTCCAATTGGGCACTATACACTGCACTTGTAATGGTTTGGTTAGATGGTAAAAGTTCATAATGAAGAATGCCTTTAAAATTCCACCAAACACACAACATCACTTTTTTCGCATGCAAGTCAGGTTTTGGCGTGGGCTGCGGAGACTCATTTTTGTCCAACCATTGAGGCCGCCTTTTCAAATTAACATTCAGCACCCATTTTTCATCTCCGGTAACAATTTGCTCTAAAAACGGCAAACGGTTTTGACGAGAGAGGAGCAAACTGCAAATTGTGACTCTTTGATTATGGTTGTTGTAAGTCAACTCATGAGGAACCCATTTTCCAAACTTTTGGAATTTGCCAAGTGCACGCAATTGATTGGAAATTGTTTTTTGTGAACAATTTAAAGTTGTTGCAAGCTCTTGTTGGGTAATTTGAGGATTTTGCACCAAAAGAGCTTGAAGAGCTTCTTGATCAAAATTGGACACACGGCCTCGACCACTCTTGTCATCTAACAAAAAATTTCCCTCGCGAAATTTCTCAAACCAACGCTAGCATTTTTTGGCGCTAACTGCATCTTGACCAAGAGCACTACAGATGTTTTTTGCAGCCTCATTTGCTTTTCTTCCTAATTGGAACTCGTAAAGCATGCAGTGCCGAATATGCTCTTCATCCGCCATCTTCTTAGCCCTAGTTTTGCAACAAAAACCAAACCAAACACAAACTTTTTCAAGCAAAACTTGTTAATTGCACTTCACACGTTCTGTAGATACCACGTGTTTGAAGGTTATGTCAATACAAGTCAACGCCAAGCAAGATTTTAAACGAATGTTTAAAAACGACATTAATTATTACTAGACCCGATACATAAAAGGAAACACACAGGATTACAAAGGAATCCTGCTGCACACCGTTGCCTTCCATCATCATGAGAGGAAAGGCTAAATGTCAGCTAGAAGTCTGTGAAAATAAGCAGGTTATATCTTCCCTCCAAATTGAGGCTCTCAAACTCAAGTTTTCAGGTTCACCTAGGGGTCTGTGGACCCCAGGGTAAGAGCCTCTTACAGCCCCTCCCTGACGTAAAGGGGCACACGAGTGGTCCCAGTTGTGCAGGACAGAGATGGTCACGGGTGTATGCATACAGGCCCTGTAGCCTTGTCGGAGGAAGAGTCAGGGCTGGCCCAGGGGGATGGGACCCCAAGCAAAGAGGCGAGAGTGGCAGGATAAACCCAGGTGTGTGCCATACTGTAGGAGAGAGACAGCACATGGAGGGGACAAAGCCAGAGGGTCCAGCAGGCCCCTCAGTGTTCCTGGCTGCCGGCCCTCCTTCGAGGAGGTGAGGAGTGAACGGGACAGAGGTGAGTGTGCATGCCTCCAGCACACTACAGATTCAGGTATAGCTATCTCCAGGGCAAACAGGAAAACTAGGCTCCGCGAGGTTGGCAGTTAATTGGCTGGTTAGGACTTGGACCCAGAAGGCTGGCTCTGGAGTTCATGCTGCCTCAGGCAGGGCATCCTGACCAGGTGAGAAAGGCTAGACAGCAGAATTAATCAGTAGCCTTTGGGACAAGACAAGTAGGGACAGAATTATTAAGATTGATAGTTACAAAGCTGGGTGCTAAGGCAAAACTGGAGTTAGGACTGGGAGGAGAGAGCAGGATGAAGGGATTGCTCCGGGGTGTCTGCCCGAGCTCCCTGCTGGCGCTGAGCTGGGAGCAGTGTGAAGGGCAGGCCGGGCAGGGACCTCAGAGGCTGGTGTGGGCTCTGAGACATGCTCCCTTGGGACGTCACAGGCCTCCTGAGACTTCTCTGGTCTCCCGTTACCCCTCCCCCACTCCTCAGATGGTTCTGCAGGCCCTTCTTACTCTGCCTCCCCAGCCCTTCCCTCCATAGAAGGCTCAGCTAAGCCCAGGGATTCAGGGCCCCCTCCATGCCAACCTCTGCCACATCCTTTCTCTGGCCCAGACCCTCCCCCAGGATTCCAGCCTTAGGATCTGCACCAGCGTGGGCTGACCCCCTCCCAGGCACTTGGCAATATTAACTTAGCGTACCCTCACAACCATCCTATTATCCCCCACGTTCTAAAGGGGAAACAAGGCATCGAGAGGCAATCTAGTCCTTTCTCTCCTCCCCAGACTCATCTCCCTTTTTTTGTAAGTATGTTTTTATTGATTTCAGAGAGAGAAAGGGAGGAGAGAGATAGAAACATCAATAATGAGTTGCCTTCTGCACGCCCCCTACTGAGGAAGGAGCCTGCAACCTGAGTATGTGCCCTGACTGGGAATGGAACCATGACCTCCTGGTTCATAGATCGATGCTTAACCCTGAGCCACAGCAGACAGGCTCCCAGACTCATCTCTTAAATTTACAGTCTGCCCTGGCCCTTGATTTTCCTGGAATATACCAGTCTTCCTCCAGGAATTCATACTTTGCTAGTTTTTTGTCAAGAGCAAACTTGAGAATCACCTGAAAGTCACCCAGAAGGATTGTGAACTACAGAAAGCTGGTCCCCACCCCGTTTCTAATTCAGTCGGCAGGGGCCTAAGAATGTGCATTTCTAACAAGTTCCCAGGTGACACTGATTCAGCTGGGCCAGGGGTAACACCTGAAGACTCCCTAGCCTAGAATGTTCTTCTCTGCTCACCTACCCCACTGCCTGGAAACTCACAGCTGGTGAGGTTTCCTTTGGGCTCAGTCTATAAGACTCCTGACCCAACACCCTCCTGTCCCCAGATTGTTACCAGTACCTGGTACCTCCTGCACCCAACACACCTCAGCTCCCACCAGCCTTACTGAATCTGGTTTAAGTGTTCAGTTGTCCCCCTTCCTGCTAAACCTGATCTCCCTTGGGGCCATGTCTGCCTCAGGTCATCTCTGTCCCCCTCCACACACACACACACACACACACACACACACACACCTGGCTCAGTGCCTGGCTTATGATAGGTGCTCAGTAGATGCTTGTCCAATGCAAGGAGATCAGGGCTGGCAGAGCTGAGCAGTAATCATGCCAGCCAGGAGGTGTGGGCTGGCCACCTGGCAGCATATGAGGGTCACCTGGGAGCTTGCACACCTGCAGTGTCCAGTTCCCCTGCCCCAGAACAACTAAATCCACGTCAGTGACAGGATTATCAGAGCTGCTGGGTGGTGCTGGGCAGACGAGGGGGCAGCCCAGCCATGGCCTCCCTCCTCTCTGAGTGGGAGCAGTCAGGGACTACCTTACAGGAAATGCCTGTGAAAACACCATGAATCAATACTTACAGAGCTCAGAAAGCACTCCTGGCACTGAGACCTGCGACTCACCTTGGCTTTGCACCTAGGTGCTGGAGAAGTTTCTGGTGATTCCGAGGCCGGGCCCCACGCCCCTCTCCCTTGCCAACGGGCCTCTCTCGTTGCCATTCCATGCCTTCTCTCCCGGCAGACACGAGGATGTAATGCCTGGAGAGCCACGCTTCCCTTTTCCATTCCCCTTGCAGAGAGCCCCTGGGGACTCCCGTTGGTGGCTGATGGCCCGGCTTCCTTAGCGAAGGCTGTGATGGCAGAACTGGCCGGCCTGAAGTTAGAAAAGAAGCCATGGCCTGGAGGTAAGGCCCTGCCGCCTGAGGGGCCGGGTGGCGGAGCCAGGAGCCCCCAACCTGCAGGAAGGCACATCCGGAGTCTGGGAGTCTGGGGGGGACTGGCTCAGGGAGGGGGACTCTGCCAGGGTGGGGGACACCGAGGCCAGAGCCTCCCAGGGTGCCTGGGGGCAGGGACCTGGTCTCCAGAGGGCTGGCTTTTCAGGAAGCTTCCCCACCCAACTCTTTCCTTCCGAGGCCACCTCTGCCCTGCAAACAGCAGGGAGACTGGGAAATGAGTCTGGGGCCTTTTCCTGCCACTGCTGTGCCTCCACTGCCTCAGTGAGCGCCCCACGCGGGAGGTTCTCACTGACAGAGGAGAGCAGGCCAGAGCTGTGACATACTCCCTCATGCCACACAGCCGGAGGGCCAGCACCTGCGGATTGTGGAGCAGAGGCAAAAAGCCTCCTGGGAGGGAGGGTGCAGGGGAGGGGCCAGGGCTCTTGCTCCCACCACAGTCAGAGGAGGAGACTGACCCTGAGGCAGCAATGGGCATGTGGCCACTCCCTTAGGCCGTGTCACATAGGAAGCAGGTTCCCCTAAGCAGCTGTCATGTGGCCCTCACTTCCTCCTGCCGTGGCCCCATAGTGCCTGGCACTGACCCCAGCCTGGCAGGGGTGGCCTGGTACCTCCAGAGCCAGGGAGTGGCCTGATGATTGCTCCCTCAGCTGATTTTGCCACACTCTGGGCTGGAGCCCAAGGCATGATGAACCCTCCGGGGTCTGGTGAGCAAGTGGGTGTCTAGTCACAGTACAGACCGTCTTCCTGGGAAAAAGGGGGGTGCAGTCAGTGTGTGAAGCCCCACGGAGAGCAGGCTGGGCCCCCAGGGCCATCTGGCAGGTAGAGCAGATAGACAGTGGTGGGGTTTTCAGGGCAGGAGGGATGCCAGGCTCCTCACTGGGTACGTGCAGGGCAGTACCTGGGAGTCAGCTATGATAAAGAGCTTGTGGCCCTTCTTCCTGGGATGGGCACCCAATGCCAGGAGTAAGCTGTTGGTGAAGCAATCCAGGGTGGAGCAGAAGCCAAGGCCAGGAACCATCACTCGCATGGTGCAGATGGCTAGGATCAGGCCATTCTAGACGCCTGGCCAAGCCTGAGCAGTCAGCACTCAGCCCCTTCTTCATCCCTACTGCGGCCCTGAGTCGCACGGCCATTTTATTTCCTGTTATTACAGCAGTCTCCAAACACCCTCTTGCCTCGGGTCCGTTGCACTGGCTTTTCCTCTTCTGGAATGCTCTCTCCCAGATTTTTGCATGACTGGCTCCATCAAGTTTTCACTCAAAAGTTCCCCTTTTGGGAAGGCCATTCCTGACCGTCCCATCTCAGACTTTAAACCCCTCACTTAACATTTCACATATTCGTACTCTTTTCCCTTTAGCGCTTACTGCTGCCCAGGCTGTCGTGCATTTTTATTCATTTTTCTTGTTTATCCAGACATGCGCTCCAGCTAGCTAGTGACAACAGTAACATTGGGCTGGCTGCCAAACTGATTTCCTCTCCAGCACCAAGTCAATCAGTTGGTGCTTTTGGAGACATGGAAGGGAGCAAGCTGAGGCAGCATTTAGATTTAAAGAGATCAACTAGCAATGTCTGCTGTGGAGGGGAGAGAACTGGTGGGGGTGAAGTCCAGGTGCCACCAGCTCCCCAGCCCAGGTTCAAGCCAAGAATGATGGTCAACCTTTATCGGTTTCTCTGGGAAATGAACAGTTCTACATAAGTTAAGCTTCTAAACAAACAACTTTTTAAAACCCACAACCTTTTTAAAAAATTATATTTCTTTATTGGTTTCAGAGAGGAAAAGAGAGAGATAGAAACCTCAATGATGAGAGAGAATCATTGATCGGTTGCCTCCTGCACACACATATACACACCCCATTGGGGATTGAGCCACAACCCAGGCATATGTCCTTGGCCAGAATCCAACCTGGGACCCTTCCATCTGCAGACTGATACTCTATCCACTGAGCCACGCCGGCGAGGGCAACCACAGCCTTTTTAACTGTGAGATTAGAAACCGGATACTCACGCTTGCTTGAGATGAGTGTAAGGTATGAGTGAGTAGGCCCTGAGAGAGGAACCAAAAACAGTAGTGGAGTAAAGTCACCAGCTCAGCGCATGAACCTTGGCCTCAATATTAGATTGTTTAGACCACTCAGATGCCCTGTTTTGTAACTGAAATGGCCAGTTCTTGCTCTTGCTCAAGATAGGGAATTCTCTGGGTAGGTTCTGACCTACCCCTGGGGCAGCCTGACACAGTGTGAGTCTGAGGCAGTGTGTGTTTCCACAGGGACGCACTCCCTCCGCTACCACTACCTGGCCCTGTCGGAGCCGGGCCCCGGCCTTCCCCAGTTCCTGGCTGTGGGCTACGTGAACGACCAGCCCTTCATACGGTATGACAGTCGTGTGGGCAAGGCCGAGCCCCAGGCCCCGTGGATCGCCCCCATGGACGCCCACTACTGGGAGATGGAGACCCGGAAGCAGAAGGCCTGGGCAGAGGTGCAGCAGGTGGAGATGTGGACGGTGATGGGCTACTACAACCAGAGTGGCGGTACGTGATGGCCCCCTGCCCCAGCCGCCCTCCTTCCGCTAGGGAGGCTCCGGGGCTGCTGCCCCCAAAGCCAAGCAGGGGCGCCAGGGCCTGCAGAATCAGCTGTGATGGCAGCAGCTGGTCCACAGGCCAGACTAGGAAGCACCCACAGGAGCTGGGAGCCCCCAATGTCTCCCCTTCAGCTAACTAGGGTTCCAGGCCTCAGCAGAAAGAGCAGCCTTTCCCTGCCTCACCCATCCCAAATGTTTCAAATCGTGCCCACCCCCAGACACCATAGGGAGGGGAGGAAGGCCAGATGAACGTGCACTGGGCAGACAGCACAGGGTAGGAGACAGAACCAGAGGAGGACCTCTGATTCCGCCCAATGTCAGCAAAGGACAGGAGCATTTCCTCCACCCTCGGCCTCCTCACTCCACAGCAGCGAGCTCACACCCAGGGCCAGGGCTGCGGATGTGCCACGTGAGGCACAACTCCTTCATACTGCACCCTCCCACCCGGGCCCGGGCTCCCACAGGACACACAGGCCCCAGAGGCCAGGTGTAAAGCACCGAGACAGGGAAGGTGAGCTCAGGCCAGAAGCAAGGCCCGCCCTCAGTAGGAGAGTGACTAGCCAGGTGCCCGGATTTCCCCCCTCCTAATGGCGAGGGCATCTTATACCCATAAGAACCAAATCTTTTCCTTCTCGCTAGCACAGAAAATATCAGTGTGACTAGTTATGAACTTGAGTGTTCTTCCCACATGAAAGGCCCAACAGTCTTCTCAGTCCGAGCTGCTCATCGAAATTGCTCGGGTCCCGGCCAGGAGGCCCCTTAGCGTTAAGGAATTAAGGGAAATGGCATGGAGGGGAGTGGATGACAGAACAATGACTCAGCCCTCACCCACCGCCCAGCTAACCATGGCTCCTGCCCACACACTCAGGCACGCACAGCACTCAGCGCATGTTCGGCTGTGAAATCCAGGAGGATGGCCGCTCCAGCAGCTTCTGGCAGTTTGGCTTTGATGGGAAGGACCACCTGTCACTGGACCTGGAGACTCTGAGCTGGGTGTCAGCCGAGCCCATGGCCGTGCGGACCAAGAGCTGGTGGGAGTCGGAGCGCTGCTATGCCGAGTATGACAAGGCCTACCTGGAAGGCCTCTGCCTCGCCTCCCTGCGCAGGTACCTGGAGCTGGGCGGCCGGAGCCTCACCCGCAGAGGTAAGGCCCAGCCTGAGGCGGGCAGAGGGGCCACGCTCCCATTCTCCAGAGCGGTGGGGGGGACTTCTGCGGGGGCCCAGGAAGATGGCCAACCACCAGAGCAGGGAGGACCCAGCTCAGGCCCTCACTCCAGGGGAGCTGGGCAGGGAGGAGTTCTGGAATCCCCTAACTCAGTCTCATTTCTTCATCTGTAGAGAATGGATTAAACTTGGGGGGCTCATAAAGTCTTTTTGGGGTTTCCTGTGGTTCTGCTCCTTGGGAAACACCCCCAGGCTCCGGGGTTAGCATCCATCACTACCCCCAGGACCGGCAGGACTGCTGGGGACGCTTTGCCCCCTCCTTCCACACAGCCTGTGCTAAGCATGCTCCCCAGACTCCTGACCCTGGCCGGCAGGGCGGGAGATAGAGGGCTGAGGTGGGTATTAAGAAAGGGGGTGTGAGGGTAGAGGCCACAGGCTGCTGGGGGGGGGGGGGGCTCAGCACTCCATGGGCATCAGCTCATCGAGTGGCAGGATGCAGATAGGCTGAGGTAAAGGAGAAGACAGTCCTCAAAGGGGGGTTAGGACCAGTAACGTCAGGAGAAGGCTTGTGTATGAGAGAGCATGTGGGTTAGAGATCCAGTACTTGAGCCCAGCCTCCAGAACCACAGCTGCTCCAGGACTTGCTGCCTGGCTTGTGTCTGTTTCCTCATCGGTGTAATAGGGTGGCGGTACTCGCCATGCGTCCCTGCGGCACCATATTGCCATTAAATGAGTGGTGTTGGACTCCATTCAGCACCAGGTTCTACCTCCTTCTCCTGGAAGGTTAGGCAGGTTATCCACAGAGACAAAAACAGAACCAACAGGTTTGTAGTTATAAAGAGAAAGAGGTGTAACATAAGGAATTGACTCATGCGGTCACGGAGGCTTACAAGTTTTAAGATCTGTAGTCGACAAGCTGGAGAAGGGGGTGGGGGGACCAATGGCACCGTTCTGGCCAAATGTTGACAAGCTCAACCCACAGAGTGATGACAGGAAAGACTAGTGTCCCTGCTCAAGCAGCCAGGCAGCTCTCTCTCGCAGCCTCTGCCCCATGCAGATCTTCAAGGCACTGGATGAGGCCCACCCACACTTGGGAGGGCCATCTGCTTTACTGAGTCCACAGAATCCAGTGTGATTCTCACCCAGAAGGGCCCTCAACACCCCAGAAAACTCTTACCAAATGTACGGGCATCCCGATGGCCCATTCATATTGACACACTAGAGGCCCGATGCACAAAGATTCGTGCAGGAATGGGCCTTCCTTCCCCTGGCTGCTAGCTATAGTGACAACACAAGCGTCCCACCCACTTAGCGCCTGTGTATGCAAGTTAACTCGCCACCTTTGTTGGGTTATTTGCATACTCCCTCCTGATTGGCTAGTGAGCATTTTCAAAGATACGATCAATTTGCATCTTATTCTTTTATTAGTGTAGATAAAATGAACTGTGGCACCTGGATTGTGTCATTCAGAACAACTCTGAGAGGAAGAAACGATGGGTCCCCATTAGGGCCTGTGAGGCAGAGGGTTGTGGACAACCAGGCTGTCCTGTTCCAGAACCCATACTCACAATTATGCTTGTTCTAAGGTGAGGAAAGGGACATCATTTAACCACCTCTTATTCGGCCCTGCTTTGTGCAGGAGGTCATGGGGGAAGTATATAAATTCTAAGAAAACCCTAGGGTCTCAGTGGCATGAAGGGGGTGGTGTCAATATAGGACCCAATAGCCCTGCCGGTGTGGCTCAGTGGTTGAGCACCAAACTATGAACATGCTTGGGTTGCAGGCTCAATCCCTAGCAGGGGGCCCTCTCGCTTCCTCTGAATAAAAATCTGTTTTAAAATATGTATGGACCCAATGGCCCCACCCAGGGCTCCTTTGGAGGTGAGGGCAGGAAGTCACACCCCTGCCATGAGACCCCCAGGACAGGGCCCCTTTGGAATGCTTGACAAAAGGTTGTCCCTGCCTCCAACAGTGGTTGAGTGCCCCCTGGAGAGAGTCCTATCCTCATCTCCCTGCCCTCCACCATGGAAGATGCTGGAAGGGCCTGGGACCAAGACAGCGGAGTTGCCCCTCACCAGCCTTCCTCCCTCTACCTCTCTGCAGAGCCACCCACGGTGCAGGTGACAAGGCACATGATCCAAGGCAGGGGAACCACGCTGAGGTGCTGGGCCCGGGGCTTCTACCCACAGGATATCTCACTGAGCTGGTGGCTGGGGGAGGAGGAGCTGGCCTTGGAGACTGAGCACGTGGAGACGCGCCCCAGCGGGGACGGCACCTACCAGACATGGGCTGCCGTGTGGGTGCAGGCCGGGGAGGAGGCTGACTACAGCTGCCGTGTGCAGCACTCCGGCCTAAACCACACGCTCACTGTGGCTTGGGGTGAGGAGCTGGGCTTTGGCTGGTGGGGGCCAGGAGGGCAGGGAGGGTCCCAGAGCCGTCAGAGATAGTCCCATGGTCCTGGGGGTGCCTGCTTTTCTCCACCTGCCTCAGAACCGCCCCCTCGTCAAGCACTCGTTGCCGTGATTACCTGCACTATCCTGCTGGTGGTTGGAGTTGTGATCTTGACCACTACAACGTGCCTTCGAGGTAGGTGGGGTAGAATCAAGGTGGGAGGCCCTCGGGCTGGTCCAGCCTCACAGGGGGATACTCTGCTCCCACCCCTTCAGCTGCAACTTTCCCTTCTGGGGAGCAGCAGCCACTACTGAGCCTGCCCCCTGCCCACAGCCGCACACCGTCCTAGGGCCCCAAGGACCCCCTAGCCAGGGGAGACTGCTGGGCCTGAGCTTGGAAGGGCCTAGACTAGAGGGGAGTGGGAGAAGGAAGGGAGACCCAGGCCCCCACTCATCTCATCTCACTTCTTGCCTTGTCTTCTTCTCCCCACAGCCAGGAACACGAAATCCTACAAACAAGCCCCAGGTGACTGTGGGATGGGCGGGCTCTGGAGAGGAAGCCCCAGGTGCTCCCAGCATGACTGTGGGGCCTTAGAACAAAGATGGGGGCCAGTCACTAGGATCGGGGATTTCTCCTGCAGCCTAGCCTCAGCCCGCTCCCTCCAAACCCTGAAGCCAGGCAGAGGGCGGGGTAAGGGCACTCCTGGGAGTCACCACCTGGTTTGGTGGGAACCAGGAGCGGTGGGGTCACCTTCCTCCTTCCTCCCTGCAGGTGGAGAGGGACCCCCATAATTCCCAGAGCCCAGTGGGAACAGCGATGCTCAGCTCCTCCACTGACAGAAGTTCGCAGACCAAGAAGGTGTTCTGTGGGGCCGTCGGGGCCTGGAAGCGCCTTGCACTGACTGGTAGATGTGATCTGACCACAGTGGGCCCATCCCGCCCCGAAACTGAGCCCTCCTCACCCTTGTTACAAGTGGTCTGTGCCACTAACACGGTTTTGTCATCGTCTTAAGTCCTTTAAAAAATGTATTATAGTAATTCCTGCCCCGCTGGCATAGCTCAGTGGTTGACCTATGAACCAAGACGTCACCAATTCAATTCCTGGTCAGGGCACACGCCCGAGGTGCCAGCTCAATCCCCAGTAGGGGGCGTGCAGGAGGCAGCTGGTCAATGCTTCTATCTTCCTTCTTCTCTCTCTAAAAAATCAATAAAGATACACATATATTTTTTAATGTAATAATTCCTCAGATCTTTTACACTTGACTGTTTGCAGAATGACTTATTTTAAGGTAACTCTCAACCTAGCCTCAGGCACCCTGTGACTGTGGGGATGCGGGTAAGGGTGTGTGGGTGAGAGCGGTATGTGTGTGCATTAGGGTGACTGATATGTTGGTGATGGTGTGTGTGGTCAGTTAGTTGTTAGGATTCTGTGTTTCCAGGGGGAGGGGCACCAAATGCTGACTCGGCCTTCTGGTTGGGAGGGGTCTTGTTCCCAATGTGGACCGTTCAGGAAGTGTCATGGCCTTCACCCCCCTCAACTTACAGTGTCAGTTTCCATTCTGTGATGGTATAGAGTTTGGGGTCGTTCGTTTACCTTTACCTTGGAGTGGTCTGGCTCTAATGGTTTTTTGTTGTTTACCTCCCTGACTGTGGTGACTTAAACCCCTGCTTTTTGGCACCTTCCGTTGGGGAGGGGAGGGCCTTGTGCTCTATTAGCTGGCTGTTCACTGCTCAGCCTTTCTGACCATTTGTTCAACTGTCTCCGTTTCCTCATTCCATTTTCCTAGTTTCTTACTGACCTGTCTCATAAGCACTTTTACATGGACTAAGCTGTTCAATCCCCGTGGCATGCCTGTGCCCATGTGAGGAGACAGGGTCCTACCGCTGGCTCATACCAGAGCCATGACATGCCATTCTGTAAAGCTCTGCAACCCCTGGTCTGTAATTCTGATTCCAAAACACCGCCACAAGCCAGAAGCTTCTCCCGAACTTTGGCATCAGAACCTGACCTGAAATGAGTTTTGTTTAGTTATTTATTTATTAATGTATTTTATTGATTTTTTACAGAGAAGAAGAGAGAAGGATGGAGAGTTAGAAACATCGATGGGAGAGAAACATCAATCAGCTGCCTCCTGCACACCCCCACTGGGGATGTGCCCACAACTAAGGTACATGCCCTTGACCAGAATCGAACCCGGGACCCTTCAGTCCGCAGGCCAACGCTCTATCCACTGAGCCAAACTGGTTTCAGCATCGTTTTATCTATTTGTACTCTTTATTTTACTTCTGCTAGTGTGTCTTTTCCACATAAATACTGCTTATTTAATGGTAGGGTGTCACCCCAGTCCCTGTGGGAGTGTGATGCAATATTCCGCACCCACACCTCAGCACCTTTCTAAAGCCGAAGAATTCTAAAATCTGAAACATCTCGAGCGAGATTTCTGGTAAGGGACTGTGGACCTCCTTTAGTAAGTTTTTATGGTAATAAACGAGTGCTATTTTTATACTTGTCTGAGTGTACAGTGAGATGGGTCAGGGTGCGAGGCCTGGGAAGACCCTCGGGGCTCCCTCAGCCAGATGCACGTACAGCCTTCCTGAGCGGAGGTCCAGCCTTCTCCCCTAGGGAGGTGGGAGGCTGAGTGTTTGGGAAGAAACTGGAGGAGGCTCCTGGCCAACCAGACTTCACTTTGAATCAGTATAGCTGTCATCACTTTTCTGTCCACAAACCTGCCCAAGATCTTCTTCAGGCTCCTCCACAGAAGCAGGCCCACCCCAAGCTTTGGTCCTGCCAAGGCAAGCACAGGCCTTAGGCCGGTGCCTTGATGGCTTTGAGGCAGGGGCTGTAAGCTCAGAGAACCCTCCACAACAGGGCTGCTTCTGTAAGGGGGAGCCCTGGCAGAATGGCTGGGAGTTCCTGTCCAGTTCTGCAGCTCTGTGTCCAGGCCCCTGAATACTCCCTCTGTGGGCTGCAGGGCTATAGGGCCTTTTTTCCAGAGGAGAAAAAGGGGCCAGGAGGCCATGGACGGGTCTAGTCCCAGCACAGCAGTGGAGCCCCGCCTACCTGCGACCAAAGGGTAGAGTCACTGTACTTTCCTAGTGGCCTCACTGACTACTTGGTTTAGAAACTGCATGAGGGATAGGCCCATGCTGAGGATGTCCATCAGCAAGCCCTTGCCTTCCGCACTGCCCTGCCCTCTGCCGCTCATCCTCCCTGACCTGGCCGTCTTCTCTCCTCAACATGACATCTGGCTGGGGGCCTGGCCTTGGGGGAACAAGGGGCTGGTAGGCAGGAGAAATGTCCAGAGGAGGGGTGTTGACATAGACCACCCAACCCTGCAGAGAATTTCTGAGTTTATTTGAGCCAAATTGCTGACATGCCTGGCAGAAAGATCACAAATGCTCTGGAGACAGTTTCTTGGTTTCTTTTATGCGTTTAGCATTAAGGAAGGAGCTAGCGCCCTGGCTGATTTGGCTCAGTGGATAGAGCGTCAGCCTGTGGACTAAAGGATCCCAGGTTTGATTCTGGCCAAGGGCACATGCCTGGGTTGCAGGCTCGATCCCCAGTAGGGGGCGTGCAGGAGCAGCCGATCAATGATTCTCATTTTTGATGTTTCTATCTCTCTCTCACTCTCCCTTCCTCTCTGAAATCAATATATATATATATATTTTCTTTTCTTTTTTTAAAGGAAGGAGCTAAGAAAATGACTGGAAGGGAGTGGATTATAGGATAATTAACAAGATTATGTGCTTCCCAAAGAGTAGTGTTCTGGCATCTCAGAGGTGCCCTAACTAGATGCACAAGAACAACGGACAGAGCTGGCTTAAGGTAAAGAAGTTATAGGCCTGGGGCATGCCTATCCACCATGAGCACCCAGTTAGCAATTTAGGATCAGATCACCCTGTGAGGTTACTTTCCATAGAACCCCTTGTTCATCCACAGAGGGAACCCTGCTACACTGGCCCCTGGCCTGGGGGGACTCTTCCTCCACTTTCCTCAGCCTCTTGCTGGAGCAGCCTCCATCCCTAACTTCACACACTAGACAGAACCTAGCAGGCTTCCTGCTACCAGGAGCAAGGACACCTGACCTTCAGGGGTGTCTCCTCTGGAAATGGATGGCGAGGTCCTTGGCAAATAGGCATCACTTCAGCTTTTTAAAATCCTATCGATATTTCTCTGAGAGGCAGTTCAGGGCCTTGCCCATAGAACCATAAAATGAAACTAAAGGGGAGAAAAGCCAAGGTGAGGGCAAAGGTAAACCCCTAAACTGCTGCCTCACACAACAATTTCAAAACTACAACCAAAAGACAAAACGTTTAACTATCCCAGAACCCAGAAAGCTGGCTGAGTGGAAGTTATACAACTAGAAGGAAAGAGAAAAGAGCATTGAGACGCGCACAAGCGCTGAAAAGCTGAGGTATGGAGGTACGTGAATTAGGCTGGTGGTGGGCGACTGGGAGCAATGCTTTCAACCCAAAGGGAGACAAGTCCCGATTACTCTGAACTCCAGTTTCTGGGGAGACACTGGGAACCCAAACTCCTACGGGGAGAAGCTGAACAGTCTGCCACTCTGTGTCCAGGCCCCTGAATACTCTCTCTGGGGCTGCAGGGTTATAGGACCATTTTTTACATATAAATAGCCTACCCTATCACAGCTTAACCTAACAAACTGCAGCTCTGGTCAGCTCGGGTCGGAAAGTGAGGGTGACTTTCTTGCAGAGGTGCGCCCAGCAATCATTGTCTACTGCACTGGGGAACAAGACATGTTTGACTTGGAAATGCAGAGACTCAGAGCCGGCTGACTGGCAGCCATCACTGTTTGCCACACCCTAGCCTAGTGACTCGCTGAGACCCCACCCCGCACAATCTACAAACCCAACCAAGCTCCAGGGAGTGGCTTTTGTATTTAATTGGCTGCTCTATCAAAGCTTAACCCCGACAAACTGCATCTCTAGGGGGACAGCTCCAAAACCTCCAAACCCGAAGCAAAGAGGAGAAAACTGTAGTTCTCACTGTGGCTCCTGCTGGGTGGCCTCAGACAGTAGCTGACCTGCACCACATTGGTGATACAAAAGCTAGTGGTCAGTGTGAGATGACACCAGATTTCCACTCCTCACATCCATAAGTGACACATTCAAGAGGCAAACTCAGCACCAAAGTCCCACTGAAACAAGTCCTGCCCCATAAGCATGTCTCCAGCGCAGCAGTTCTTCCATTATAGATACAGAGGGTCCTCACAGACAATTGGCCTAGAGGTCAATTCCTCCCAGTGACACCAATAGCAATCAAGACTTAAATACAACAAGGCTGTACACACAGTCCACAAAGGGGTGCACCAAGAGTGTCCACATCAGGTTACTGGGCGGCCAACGCACTGGTCCATATAGGACACCTAACAAACAAAGCTACCCTACCAACTCAGGGAAGCAGTGAAAATGCGGAGACAAAGAAACAGATCACAAACGAAAGAATTGGAGGAAAACAAATGACTGGATATAGAGTTCAAAACCACAGTTATAAGGTTTTTCAAGAATTTCCTAGAAAAGGCTGATAAATTTAATGAGACCCTTGAGGATATGAAAAAGGACTAACTAGAAGTTAAACATACACTGACTGAAATAAAAGATATTATACAGACTAGAGGAATGCAAGAATCAAGTCAAAGATTTGGAATACAAAGAAGCAAAAACCACTTCACTAGAAAAGAAAAAAGAAAAAAAATCCAAAAATTTGAAGATAGTGTAAGAAGCCTCTAGGACAACTTCAAGCATACCAACATCCGAATTATGGATGTGTCAGAAGAAGAGGGAGAGGAAGATACTGAAAACCTATTTGAAGAAATAATGACCGAAAACTTCTCCCACCTGGTGAAAGAAATAGACTTACAATCGATCCCCAGTAGGGGGTGTGCAGGAGGCAGCCAATCAATGATTCTCATCAATGTTTCTCTCTCTCCCTCTCCCTTCCTTACTGATATTAATAAAATATATATTTTTTTAAAGATTTGACTTAATCCTACTGTTGGGCATCTATCTATATGATAAGACATATATGGACCACTGCAATTATTATTTCTGATAGCTGAAATGTACAATAGAAACAACCCAAATGTCCAAATGACTGACTACTGAACAAATATGCTACATCCACACAATTGAACTTTATATACAGACAGTCCTCAGGTGACATCAGACTCAATGTACGTTGTTTTGTGGTTACATCGCCATCTCGAATTTATTTATTAAAAAAATTAAAAGTTCCATCATTTCAATGTAAAAAGAAAAAAAGGAGAAAAAAAAAGAAATAGACTTAAAAGTCCAAGAAATGCACAGAACCCCAAACAAAAGGAATCCAAAAAGGACCACACCAAGACACATCATAATTAAAATGCCAAGGGTAAAAGACAGAGAGAGAATATTAAAAGCAGCAAGAGAAAAGCAGTTAATTACCTACAAGGGATCACCCATTCGATTGTCAGCTGATTTCTCAACAGAAACTATGCAGGCCAGATGGGAGTAGCACAAAATATTCAGTGATGAATAGCAAGAACCTACAACCAATATTACTCTACTCAGCAAAGCTATCATTCAGAATTGAAAGTCAGATAAAGAGCTTCACAGATAAGAAAAAAGCTAAAGGAGTTCATCACCACCAAACCATATTATATGAAATGCTGAAAGGTATTCTTTAAGAAGAGGAAGAAGAAAAAAATAAAGATAACAACAAATACATATCAATCAACAAGTGAATCTAAAAATAAAGTGAATTAAAAATCTGAGGAACAGAATAAACTGGTGAATAAATAGAATGAGGGGCACAGAATAGGAGTGGATTGATAAATCTCAGGGGGAAAAAGATGTGGGGGATATGCGAAGAGATTGGACTAAAATCGTACACCTATGAACGAGTACAGTGAGGGGGAGGTAAGGACAAGGGTGGGCTGGGAACTGGGTAGAGGGGAGGTAAGGGGGAAAAGGAGAAATAATTGTAATAATCCGAACAATAAAAATTTATTACATTTAAAAATAATAAAAAATTAAAAATTAAAAAATGGAACTAAAGAGATCCTGTACTAGCACCTGATCACTGGAAACACTCACTGCCCCCATGCTTTGGCATGCTGCCTCCCTCCACTGAGGTCCTGTGAGCCTTCCTTCCCCAGGCTGTGAACTCCTTTGAGTACACACCTGTTCCCTCCCCCCCGCACTCCTGGCACACATTGGTCTAAGTCTTGGGCTACAAAAGCGGGCCATGAAACATGATTCAATCAGCACCCTACAGGCCGGTAGGAAGTAAACCCAGGGCCCTGAGTCTAATCCCACAGAGGGATGAACAGGCCCAGAAAGCACAGTGGTCCACCTGGACCAAGCACTGCACGCACTTTCATTTTTGTTTACCTGAATAGCAATGGCTAGTCAGTGTTCTCTAACAAAGATGAGGGCTCTAGGCCCAGCTGGACTCTTAGCTACCCCTCAGTCACCCCTGCCAGGAGAGAACTTGTGAAGAGATAGGGAAAATATAGAGGCGGTTCATCTTGGCCCTGAGTGTTCCCCTGGGTGATGCCAACATCCACCAGTCTCAGAGTTCAAAGACAGGAGGGCAAAAGAGGAAGACCCTGGCCCCCTAGGAGCGGAAAGGGGCCTGCAAACCTGACAGGAGCAGCATGACCGCTGAGCAGGGCTCTTCCCTCAAATCGCAGACCCAGGGGAAAGCAGCTCCCACCAGTGGGGCACTGGCTTTGTGTCTTGCGCCCGGACCAGCTGGCCTCGGCTCAGAACCCTGGCTCCCACAGGGCAGGGCATCTGCCCATGGGGAAAGAGCCATCAGGCTACCCTGAGCACCCATCCCTCAAACCACACCACTGGCACAATCTCACCTGCAGACCACCCTGCAGTCTGGTTCCAAACCTGGACTTTGTTCAGGCTCCCACATTCAGAGCAGATTCTCTGCTGCTCTGTGGCCCGGCTGGAGTTATGCTTTGGGATTATGTGCTGAATTGATTAATTCATTAGTGAATGATAATGAATTGTGGGTGCTCAATGAAGAGTATTAGAATTGCTTCCCAGCAAATGGCAAGACTTTCTTATAAACCACCTTCAGTGCACCGCACTCCCCCCATTTACCCTCACTGTCCAGCCAAGCCTGCCAGCCTGAGGTCACACTCCAGAATTCAAGTCGCCCAGGGGAAGCCTCTCTGGATATCTCTGCTCTGAGGTCTCAAAGCGCACACACCCAGGTCTGCAGGATGGCCCGGTGACTAACCCAGGGCATGCCCAGGCGGCCAGGGGCTGGCCTCGGGGGTCAGCGACAACACTGGCAGGAAGGCCCCTCCCCTAGGCTCATCTTTTTTTCACTTCTAACTTCTTGGAGCTCACGGGGTGGAAGCAGAAGAGTGACTGAGGGCGCAGGCTGTCTTGTGAATATCTTTTTAGCTTCTCCTTGCCCCTGAACTGCCCCGCAATGCAATAGTAAGATCAGAAAGGAGACACACAGCCTCACCTCAAGGCAAACAGCAGGAGGAGGGAGCCAGCCTGCCAGTGCTCATGACAAAGGCTGACCCTCACTCAGTCAGGCCCCTCCAGGCTTTCTTGCTGCAGTGACCAGGGAGCCAGAGCCATCTCTTTTCTGCTGGGCTGATTAAGGGAGTGAGGCTATGCACTAGGGGTGACCTGCAGGCACCTAGGTGGATAGCCTGGCCCCTGCCTGACCCTGAGTCTAATGGGGCTGAGGAGGGGCTCTCTCTTCATACGCACACGGCCTCCCTGCTCTTCCCTCCTATGCACCGGGGGAGAGGATTCAGGAGGAACTAAACTGGCTCCCTGGTGTTCCATCCAGCCCCCATCCTGATCAAGAGATGAGGTGCCTGGCACTCAGCATCTTCAACAGCGAGGCAGATGACTGAAGAGAAAGCCCACTGAGATCAATGAGTCAGGGCACGGCAGAGCTGAGGTCTCCCTAAAATCCCTGGTGGCCAGAATCCACCACTTCTGAGCTTCCTAGGTTTATGTGCTCCTGAGTACTGGTGGTGTGTGCCAGGCTGGCCTGGCCTGGCCTGCTCTGGGGAGGTATCTGGCAAGGCGAGACCTGGGGGTGTACTACAGCATTTCTTTTTCTTTTTTCTTTTAATATATTTTTTAATATATTTGATTGATTTTTTTACAGAGAGGAGGGGAGAAGGATATAGTTAGAAACATCGATGAGAGAGAAACATCGATCAGTTGCCTCCTAGGAAACTGGGTAAAAGGAGTGAAAAGATGAAGAAGTACAGATTGGCAGTTACAAAATAGTCATAAGGATGTAAAGTACAGCATAGAGAATATAGACAATAATCTATACTTATAATAGGGTAATATGCAAATTAGTTGGGACCTCATCACATAACAACCGATCAGCAGGAGGGTGGGGCAGCGAGCTATGAGCTGAGGAGAGCAGATGCAAGACACCCACCTCAAAACGAAAGATACAGATAGACTACAAGTAAAGGGCTGGGACAAGATATTTCAGACAAATAGACATGTGAAAGAAAAGAGCCACATGCTAACCTGACAAGCTCAGGGAAGTCCTGCGTGGCAGTCTTGCAAACCCAGAGACCTAAGATAACCACAAAAGATGGTTTGAAAATTAAATATCTCTTCATAAGCACACGGCTTCCCTGCACTTGGATCTACTTTACTGAGCCCCTCTGCCTTCCAGCATCTGAGATAACATATCTGTGAGATGTCTGGGTAACTTATAACTTCCTTTTTATCCAGGACCCCTCAGGGCACAACAAATAATGAGACATTCCCTCATTGTTATTGTTATCAAGTTAATTGTCAACTGTTAGTTAGAGTATCCTGTATTCATCTCTATAAAAGAAGCTTATGTCCATCATTTCACCTTTTACCCTATCCCAGAGGTTTCCCCAGTTCGCTCTGTCCCACCTCTCTAATCAATCACCAATGAATTTCACGTCACTCACCTATGTCCCTTTCCTTTGATTCCAATGTATAAATATAGAAATGTGGCCGCCACTCTCCGGAGCATTATCTCAATCCGTTGAAGTTCTGCTTCCCTGCATATGTCAACAGTTTGGCTCGAATAAACTCACAAAAATTCTTTACAGGTTTCAATGGGTTTTTTTTCCATTAACAGATATAAAAAAAAAAAAATCTGGGGTAGCAATACTTATATTTGATGAAATAGACTTTAAAACAAAGGCTATAGTAAGAGACAAAGACACTACATACTGATAAAGGGAGCCATTCAACAGGAGTGAAATATAGTGGCAACCATACTTTGGTAAAAACTGCTGTTTGAATTTTAACCCTGCTAAGTCTGGCCCCTGCATCTAATTAAAACACTGGGTACTTACCTCAGCTTCCAGGTGAAGGCCTGGAGGCTAAGGCAATTTTCCCTTGCTTGGGACCAGGACCACAGGAGTTTGATTCCCACTGACTCAGTAGCTTCAGGGATAGAAACCGTAGATAGCCTTTAGAGACTAACCATTGAGCCCTGCTTCTTTGTTATCGCTATCGCAAGATAGGACCACATTCCAGTGTCCAGCAGGATGTGTCTGGGAATCGACCCTGCACGCTGTCCCGTCTTTAGAATTTAGTCTTTAGGATTTAGGAACAAAGGAAAATTCTTGCGGTTTAAACCTTTAAAAGGAATTGCCTACCCCTGAAACGGTGCAGTCATTTGGAGTCCACCTGCGTGTGGTGCTCTCGCGGCTGTCCTGGCCAGTTCAATAAATCCTTGCCTGCTTTTTAAAAATTAATTAATCAGCCTCCGGTGGTCTTATTTTGAACCCAGGGTTCGACCCCACAACAAAGAGAATGTAATTTTTGTAAACATTTATGCACCTAATGTAGCACCTAAATATGTAAAGCAAATCTTGATGGACATAAAGGGAGAGGCTACAATAATACAGTCACAATAGGGGATTTTAACACTCCATTGAAATAAATGGATAGATTTTCAGACAGAAAATAGACAAGGAAATGGTGGCCTTAAATGACACACTTTAGCCCTGACAGGTTTGGCTCAGTGGATAGAGAGAGCATCAGCCTGTGGACTGAACAGTCCTGGGTCTGATTCCGGTCCAGGGAATGTACCTTGGTTGTGGGCACATCCCCAATAGGGGGTGTACAGGAGGCAGCTGATCAGTGTTTCTAACTCTCTATCCCTCTCCCTTCTTCTCTGTAAAAATTAATAAAATATGTATTTTTTTATTTTTTTTTATTTTTTTTCCAAGGGTATGCATTTTTTTAAAAATATATTTTATTGATTTTGTACAGAGAGAAAGGAGATAGAGTTAGAAACATTGATGAGAGAGAGTCATCGATCAGCTGCCTCTTGCACACCCCCTACTGGGGATGTGCCCGCAACCAAGGTACATGCCCTTGACCGGAATCGAACCTGGGACCTTTCAGTCCCCAAGCCGACGCTCTATCCATTCAGCCAAACCTGTTTCAGCTAAAATATGTATTTTTTAAATGACACACTATATCAAATGGTTATCTTCAGAGCATTTCACCCCAAAGCAGCAGAATATATGTACTCAAGTGCCCATGTACTATTTCTAAAGTTAACATAAAAACATTGAAACCTGAAAAAAGAAAATTGGGTAGGATCCAAGATGGCTGCTCGGGTAGACTTCTAACCGCAGCAGCACACAACAATTTCAATGGAACACAACTAAAATGTAGAGTGGACATCGCCCAGAGCTACAGGTAGTCGACTGCCTGAAAATTCTACAACAACAAGGAAAGAGAAAACCAGAAGGAAAATCAGAGGAGCTGAAAAAAAGCCTAAGGTACGGAGACATGCTGCGCGCCCGCATGCACACGCGCGCGGAGAGGTCACAGCCGGAGAGGAGGAGAGGGCTGGGTGCTGCCTGGCATTCCCTAGCAGGAAGGAAATAAAACCCCCAGCCTGGGCTGAACCCCTGAACCGGCAGTGCTGAGCCCCAGTTATGGGCCAGACCCTGGGGACCCAGGCTCGGGCGGGGGAGACGGGGCTGTGAGGCGGAATCCCAGGGGAGCAGCAAAAAGCAGGGCCCCCGGAGTCGCGCACATTGCTTACAAGGAAGGAATGTTGACTCTGATGCGGGATTGCCCTGGAGGGAAGGAAACAGGAGCCCCGGCCGTGTTGGGCCCCAGTTTCGACTGCTCTGAACCCCAGTCCTAGGCCAGACCCTGGAGACCCAGGCTCAGGCAGGGGGAGACGGGGCTGTGAGGCGGAATCCCAGGGGAGCGGCGAAAAGCGGAGCCCCCAGTGTCGCGCACACTGCGCGCAGAGGACAGTCTGTTGACTCTGATCCTAGACTCCCCTAGCAGGAAAAAGAAAAAAAAAGCTCCAGACTGGAGGAACGCGACAAGGAGCAGGAGCCCCTGCCGGACACCAGCCAGCCGGGCACCAGCAAGGAGCCGGGCGACGGGGCCCCCGGGGGGGGGGTGCCCCTGAGCCTTCGACCGCTGAGGGCGGGCAACAGAGCCAAGGCCGGGGGCTGCTTTCTGGGTGGCGCTGACCCAGGCAACAGGCTGAAGCAGCGCAGTAGCCCGCGGAGAACAAAGGGGTGCCACAGGCCAACCTGCTGAGCTCCCAGGACAAGGAGGAAGAAACCAAAGTTCTCAATGTGAAGAAATCAAGTGAGAGCAAAAGATAGTAAAATTACTTAAGAAAGAATACAAAGAAGATCTTGAAAAATCAGACTAAGTCAGAACTCAACTCACCAACCAACATTGCAACATAAATGCGTTTAAAAAAAAAAAAAGGACAGAATGTTGGAACAGCGGCGGCCAGGCCTAGAGTGGCCAGGCACGAGGCAGTGGCAGCCGGGCCGGGAGCAGCAACGGCCAGGCCCCAGAGCAGCAGCAGCCAGAACCACAGGATCAACAGCCAGCACTGGAGCAGCCAGACCTGCGGCAGTGGCAGCCAGGCCTGAGGCAGAGGCGGCCAAACCCAGGGTGGCCAGTCCAGGAACACCCAGACCGGAGTGGCCGGGCCTGGAGAAGCCAGGCCCAGAGCAGCCGGGTTGGGAGCAGCCAGGCCCAGAACAGCAGTAGCCAAGCCCGGAGCATCCAGGCCGGGAGCAGCCAGGCTTGGAGCAGCCGGGCCCAGAGCAGCCAGGTCGGGTGCGGCCAGGCCCGGAGCAGCAGCAGCCAAGTCCAGAGCAACTAGGTCAGGAGCGGCAGTGACCAGACCAGGAGCAGCTGGTTGTGGAACGAACCAGAGCAACAGAGGCCAGGCCCGGAGCAGCCAGGCCCGGAACAGCTCACTCCTCGCCTGCCCCTGCCCCATGGCTGCCTCTCAGACATGGCTGGAAACTTTTGTGGGAACTTGAGGGTCTGCTGAATCAAGTGATGAAGGCTTAGATCTGGATGTGTTGAGTTAGTATAGCGCTGGGGTGTTGATCTGTGAGTGCCTTGGGTGAGGCCTGGATGAGGCTGGTTGACCTATTTGGAAATGTCTTTTGTGTGAAGTGTATCATTGGGCATGTGGAGGTATTATTGATATGAGAAAATGCTAAGTAATTGATTTACTATCTGAAAAGGGATTTATTATCGGGGAAAGGGAGGGTGGAAGAGACTGAACATAAACTGTGCACCTATGAATGAGGACAGTGGGGGATGGGGAGGGAGCGGAGGGTGGGGTGGGAACCTGGTAGAGGGGGGAAGAAATGAGGAACCTTTGTATCAATAATAATATGAACAATAAAGATTGATTAAAAAAAAAACAAACAAAAAAACATTGAAACCTGTAAAGAATTTTTGTGAGTTTATTTAAGCCAAACTGTCGACAACTGCCAGGAAGCAGAACCTCAATGGATTGAGATAATGCTCCGGAGAATGGTGGGTTACATTTGTATTTATACATTGCAACCAAAGGAAGGGACGTAGATGGGTCACATGAAATCCATTGGTGATAGACTAGAGAGGCATGTGATAGACTAGAGAGGCGTGAGAAAGCAAATCGGGGAAACCCCTGGGATTAGATAAAAAGTAAAATGATAGACACATACTTAGGTGGGAACAGGAATAATTAATGATTATGAAGGAATTTTTGTTATCTGTCCTGGTGCCCAGGCACACTATGTTGTGCCCCAGGGGGGTCCAGAAAAAGGGAAGTTACAAGTTACCCAGACATTTCAAGGGTGTGTTAGCATAGATGCAAAAAGACAGATGGGCTCAGTTAAGGTAAAGGATGACCTTGTTAGTGAAGATACCAGCCTAGGACTAGGACTTAACTGCCCACCATAACTGCTTTTAGTTAAAGTTTAACTTCAGACCATCCTGTGTGGTTACTGTAGGTCTCTGAGTCTGCAAGACTGTCATGCAGGCCTCCCCTGAGCTTGTCAGGTCAGCATGTGGCCTCTTTCATCCACACTAGGATAGACCATGTGTTACAAGTTTCAATAAATTTAAAAAGAATGAAATAATGTTAAGCACCTTCTTTAACTATATGCCATGAAACTAGAAATCAATCACAAAAAGGAAGCTAAAAATCAAAGACATAGAGGCTAAATAATGTTACTAAACAATGAATGGGTTAACAATGACATCAAGGAAGAAATTAAAAGATACCTTGAAACAAAAGAAAATGAGAACAGAGATTTCAAGATGGCTACAGAGTAGGTGAAGACTGCTCCCTGCTGGAAAACAAATCCGTTTCACTAAAAAAGAGATGTTGACAGGAAGCCAGGAAGGCTGGTCAACAACTTTAATTGCTCTAACCTTTAGTTGAGATTTTGTTAGCTGAAGCAGAATCTACCTTGTCCGTGAAAGTTTCTGTTATTTCCTGCCTAAGGGCTACATGTAAATTTCTGTTTATCTTGCCTAAGATGTTTTTCCCAAAGCCTCAATAAAAGGGGATGGCAGGGCCAGAGCAGGGAGAACTAGAGTTGGACTATCGCCTGGCCCCCCATATCGCCAAGTTGAATTTCTTCAAGTCTCTCTTCATTTGTGTGCGGCCCTTCTCCAGAACTCGAACCCTGAATTGGAACTCTTTCCACACGGGCCGTGAAAGAGAGTCCTACAGCTCCTGCCTGCTCCCAGCTCCAAATCGGATTTACAACTAAATTGCAGAGCAATCAATCTGACCAAGTGAAGGCTACCTAAACCAAAACATTATAACCAAGGACTACATAGTGCTGGAAGTCCTAGCCACAACAATCAGACAAGAAGAAATAAAAGGCATCCAAATTGGAAAGCAGGAAGTAAACCGTCATTATTTGCAGAGGACATGATATTGTACATAGAAAACCCTAAAACTCCAACAAGAAACTGCTAGATCTAATAAATGAATGTGGCAAAAAAGAAAGAAAAAAAGGTTAATATTAAGAAATCAGTGACATTTTATTTAATTTTTAAAAAAATATATTTTATTGATTTTACACAAAGGGGAACTGAGAGAGATAGTTAGAAACATCGATGAGAAACATTGACCAGCATCGACCAGCTGCCTCTTGCACACCCCCCACTGGGGATGTGCCCGCAACTAATGTCCATGCTCTTGAGCGGAATCGAACCTGGGACCTTTCAGTCCCCAAGCCGACGCTCTTCCACTGAGCCAAACCGGCTTCGGCCAGAAATCAGTAACATTTTATAACTAGAGGCCTGGTGCATGAATTCGTGTACGGGTGGGGTTTAGCTGATCTGCCCCTGATCAGGGTGGAGGTACCGATCAGGGGTGGGATTGGGAGGGAGGAAGTGGTGTCAATCTAACTCCAAGTTAAACTCCCAGTTGAACTCCTGGTCGAGGGGATAATTTGTATATTAGCCTTTTATTATATAGGATGAACTAATTCCTTCATTATCATGTTAATTGTTCCTGTTCCCCCCTAAGTATGTATCCATTCATTTTACTTTTTATCCAATATCAGGGTTTTCCCCCTGCTTTGCTTTCTCCCACCCTTGGGGGTCCCGGCCTGCAAGAGGGCACAGGCTGAGCTAAGGCACACGCGCACGCGCACACACGTGCACACACACCCTGCCAGTGCACAAATGTCATGCACCAGGCCTCTAGTATAAAGATAACTTCAATGGGCACTGTTCCAATCACTTTACAGATGTCAGTTAATCTAACTTCACAACCCATGACTTGTGTGCTACTATCATCTTTATTTTGTAGATAGTAAACTGCTGCACAAAGATGCTGAGAAACTAATCCAAGTGGGTACTTGAATTATCAGGGGATCACTTTGCAAATTACATAATTGTCTAACCACTATGTTGTACGCCTGAAACTAATATAAAGTAATACTGAATATCAACTGTAATAAAATTAAAAAATACTAATCCAAGGCCCCACAAAGTAAGTGACAGAGCTGGATCCTAACAAAGCCTGGTGCCAGCTTTGGGGAAGAATCTCCCTCAGGAGATTATGCCTGGCAGAGACCTGGAGGATAACGAAGAATTATATCTGGATAAAGCCCTGAGACAGCAGCCCTAGGTGAGGGAGAGAACAACATGTACAGACAGCCTGCTGTGAGTATATCAGACTCCCATTCCAGATGAATGGTTCTGGCGGTTGCAGGATGGACTGAATTGAGGGCAAGTGATTCTTTAGGAAACTTTGATCATTGGGAGATAATGGGGTCAGATCTAGAATGGCAGAAACAGGGAAGAAGAATGCCTAAGTCTGAGAAGATGAAAATCAGTGAGATCTGATTCATTTATGTACTCAGCAGATATGTGGGGAGCACTGGATGTATGTTCCCCACTAGGATAGAAAACTATGTGTACATGGACAGCACAGTTCCAACCATCCTTGCTTTGTGACACTTACAGTTCAAGTTCGGGCCCAGGGTGGGGAACGGGGGTTCCAGGGTGTGTTGAAGGTTCCATTAGGGCAGGTGATGTTCCTCAAACCAAACAGTGACCAAGTACTGAGGGGTGGAATCACTTCGGCGGATCTTGAACAGCACTTACTGAAGTAAAATAGAACACATCAAGCTGCCTTGAATGCCATAAGAATAATTTCCAGAAACTTTGTTTCTGTTACAGATGTGCAAGTGAGCACTGGATTAATATATGCAATATACTTTTTACTGAGGGTGAAGTAAAAGTAGTTTAAAAAAAACCTTAGAGAACCTTCAATGAACAGTAACCACACACCTATAACTCTGTACTCCTTAAGGAGGCTAATTATGTCTTACTTGTTTTTTGTTATTGTTGTTCCTATAACGAGGATAGATCAAAGTAGATGGATAAATAAATGGGTTAAGCATGCATAAGATGGATGGCTAGATGGAAGAATGAAAAATGCATGGATGGGCGAGTGGATGGCAAATGGAAGGATGAAGAATGGTAGGAGGGAAAGGGTATGCAGAAGTCTGAGCTACCCAGGGGTCGCGGGGCAGTGGAGATGAACACAGAAGTGAAGGTCGTGGGAGAAGTCAGCGCTGGGAAGCGGAGGCTCTGCAGACAGCAAGAAAGGGTGCACTGGTTTGAAAAGTTAAGGTGGAGGCACACAAATCCCAAAGACAGATACTTTGACCCTGCGGCCACTCCACGCCACCGCCAGCTCAGTCCCACGCGGCTCCTCTGTCCCACAGCCCGAGCGCGGCCGCTGCGGAGCGGGAGCCGCCGCCGCCGAGGACTCCAGCGGAAGCGCGAGGCGCGCGGGCCCTGAGCCGGTGGCGCACGCAGCGTGCTTCCTGTCCGTCTCGGTGCTTCCTGTCCGGCTCTCCCGAGCGGCTGCGGGACCCTGTCTGCGTGGACCCGCTCAACAGCTCCGTTTGCTCCACGGCCTCACGCGTTCGCCGCAAGCTGTGCCCTCCAGCAGCCTCCAGGCTCCCGGCGGCCCCGCGCACCATAGAGATGAGGTCCGCCGACGGCCCAGACGGCCCTCCGTATGGGTTAGAGCGCCCCTCCGTCACTTCCGGTCGCCGGGAGCCGTTAGGTGAGGAAAGCGGCGGCTGAGGCACACGCCGATTGGGCAGACTCTGAGGGAGGGAAAAGCGTGCCGGGACCAGCGTTTGCTCGCTGAGCCTCGAAGGGGAGCGGGGCCCGCGGAGCGCGGCCGTGAACCTGGGCCGGGGCCTTCGGGCCTCGAGCTGGGAAGAGCCTGAGAGGGAGCAAGGCTTCTCTGCGGCCTGAGGGGGAAGAGAAGGAGTCGGTCTCATCCCCGCTCCTCGACGCCAACACCTGCAGATAGCGCATTGAGATGGCCGGCCATCCCACTACTCCCAACCCCGTGCAGACCCTGCAGGAGGAGGCGGTGTGCGCCATCTGCCTCGATTACTTCACGGACCCCGTGTCCATCGGCTGCGGCCACAACTTCTGCCGAGGGTGTGTGACCCAGCTGTGGGGCAAGGAAGACGAGGACAGGGAGGAAGAGGAAGGTGGATGGGAGGAGGAGGACGACGGGCAGGCAGTGGGGGCCATCGGTGGATGGGACAACTCCATTCGAGAGGTTTTGTACCAGGAGAGGGCTGACGAGCTGTTCCGGGACCCAGAGGAGGGCGAGCCCTGGGTCGGAGAGAGTGGCATAAGGACCTGGGGTAACGTGGACTACGTGTGGGACCTAGAAGAGGAGGAAGATGGGGACTATTACCTGGGAGGCCTGGGAATTGACATCTACGAAGAAGAGGAGGTACTGGGAGGATACGATGAGGAAGAACTGTATCCTGACACCCACCAGCCTCCTCCCCGGACCCCTCCGGCCCCTCCGCGGCAGTTCACCTGCCCCCAATGCCGAAAGAGCTTTACAAGTCGCAGCTTTCGCCCCAACTTGCAGCTGGCCAACATGGTCCAGGTGATTCGCCATATGCGCCCCACTCCGTATTCAGGGAGCCTGGGAGACGACAAGGGTATCTGCTCCAAACACCAAAAAGCCCTGAAGCTCTTCTGTGAGGTGGACAACGAGGCCATCTGTGTGGTGTGCCGAGAATCCAAGAGCCACAAGCAGCACAGTGTGGTGCCATTGGAGGAGGTGGCGCAGGAGTACATGGTGAGAGGCTTAAATTAGGGAATATGGAAGTTTGGACAGGAGTTGGGAGGGATGGGTACTTGTTTAATCTTTTTTTTTTTTTGGGGGCGGGGGGGAGGCGCGGGTACAGAGGAGAAAGATGAACACATGTGAACAAAAGCTGAGGCTGTCTTCCCCAGAGGAAGCTAAGCAAAAACATGACAGAAGCTGACCATTGTCATTCCCTTTCAGTCAACCTAGGTATAAGGGATAGAGGTAACAGATCCCTAGTACTTAATTTCTGTCTGATGTGAGTTCTGAGTTTATCCCTAAGATTCCAGGACTTAACACATAGGAATGGAAAGCTGTAGTACTTGAAGATAATAAGACTTCTAAGCACAAGCAGTATCAAAACATAACTGGACTACTAAGAGCAGCTGGCCATGCCCCACTACCAATTGGCCATGTCCTGATCACTTTGCTTCCCTAGTATGATGTAGAGTGAAGGACTTAGGATAAGATGACCTATCTCATCTTATGCAGGTTTCAACCTATTAGCATTACTTTTTCCCTAGGCTTGTTACAATTGAGAGATCACGTGTGCCCTGGCCAGTGTGGTTCAGTTGGTCGAGTGTCGTCCTGTGCACGGAAAGGTCACCAGTTCAATTACCAGTCAAGGCATATGCCAAGGTTGTGGGCTCAGTCCCCAGGCAGGGTGCATGCAGGAGGCAGGCAATTGATGTTTCTCTCTCCCCCCTCCCTTCCTCTCATATATATGAGGCACTGTTTACTTTTATATTTTACTTTCCTCTGTCTTCCCTTCTTTGGATTTTGACTTGGTTAATGCCTTGCTTTCTAGTTCTCATCTGAGTATTAGAAAGTTGACTAAATGACAAGTCGGTATGAATACTATCTTCCTTACCAAAACCTAGGTGATATGGCCCCTTGCAGTACCAAGGAAGAAGAGGTTGTCTTCAGGCCCATAAAAGTCTTAACCTGGAGGATATTTAGTAGCAGCTGCTCACACCTCAGTAGTGCTTTACAATTTATAAAATGTATTTCCTCATGTTCTCCTACAGCAGTGATCTGTGGTTTTTTGCCAACTAATGGGTCTTAAAATAAATGAGTCATGCCCAGCATTATTTAAAAACTAAATAGAAAAATATCAGAGTGCATGGAGCAAAGGAAGGGTATCTATAAAAGCCGTTTAATCAGGCCGCTATGACATGCACTGCCCACCAGATGGTGACACTAAACACAGGAGCTGCCCCACCTGGCGGTCAGTGTGTTCCCACAGCCAGCCTCCCTCGGTCCCTCCCCTACATTTCCCCTAATAGGGCCCCAATCCCCAGCCAGGCCAAGAGACCCCACCCGTGCATGAATTCGTGCACCGGGCTTCCAGTTGTTTTATAAAACTTATAAATTATATATACATGTGTATACTTGGTCCAGAGTAAAAGGTATTGCTTTCTCTGAGTTGCAGTAAAAACACAAGCAGAACATCATATATTAGACATTATCCCACACACTCATTTTACAGTAGCTATTGGTAAGTGCACAGTTAAGGTAAATCTTTACAGCCAAAACCGGTTTGGCTCAGTGGATAGAGCGTAGGTCTGTGGACTGAAGGGTCCCAGATTCGATTCCTGTCAAGGGCATGTACCTTGGTTGCGGGCACATCCCCAGTAGGGGGTGTACAAGAGGCAACTGGTCAATGTTTCTCATTGACGTTTCTAGCTCTATATCCCTCTCTTCCTCTCTGTGAAAAATCAATAAAATATATTAATATTTTATTTTTTTAAAAGATAAATCTTTACAAATCACTGCTAATTCCATATTAAGATGACTTTAAGGACAAACCCAAGCACCCACTTTCCACCAGGGTAATAGTTAAATTTGCCTACAAACGGAACTATGTTCTATACATCTGGGTTTTAATACACTGAGGAAAAGAGATAACCATACATTCCTCTTAGAATTTTTCTGGAAAGGATTTGAAACTGGAATTTTAATTAAAAGTCAGTTTAAACAAGAGAAAAGAGGTGGTCTCTTCAACTGGGAAGGTCAGTAACATATATGAAACCTGAAAATTATTTATAAACAAATTCAATTAAAGAAATTGAGGATAATCCCTTTTGAAATATAGAATATTTAAAACAAAACATTTACTCTTTTTTTTTTTTAATGTTTTTAATGATTTTTAGAGATAGAGGAAGGATGAGGGATAGAAACATCAATGAGAGAAAAATCATCAATCGGCTGCCTCCTGCTGGGGATCAAGCCCACTACCCGGGTATATGCCCTGACTAGGAATGGAAACAGCAACTTCTTGATTCCGGGGTTGATGATCAACTTCTGAGTCACACTGGTCGGGCTTACTTTCAAATACACACCAGAACTTAGGTATAGATAGCACTGCCAAACATAGGAATTACAATGAAAAAGGTAAAAATCTTTTGTTGTATATAAGTTATATGTAAATTGATAGTAATTGACATATTCTTTCATTCTTTATAGAGTTCATAGTTTTATAACTTGCTTTCAATGGTGAAGGCACATGATTTAGAATTTTACTTAACAAAAGTCTTATAATAGTTAACATTGTATAAAGAACTTTTTGTACAGTGGCTTATTTAACATACATTATCTATCTCACAGTTCTGGTTACACGAATTCTCTCGTCAGCTACTAATTCAATACAAATTTTTTATCTACTTTGGAGTGGTCAGGCTTTTTAGTTTTAGGCGTTATGAATAGAGTTGTTACTTATCAATTCAGGAATAGGAGAGAAAGGCATTCTCCCCCTCCTTCCACAATTTATATCAGCATTGCAGGGTATGGGGAGTTATAGTGGGTAGAGCAAGCAGCATTCAGATGAGGCCTATATTACTTAATGAGGTATTTAACAGGCTAGTTAGCCACAGAGTTCATTTATACCAGTGGTCGGCAAATTCATTGTCAACAGAGCCAAATATCAACAGTACGATTGAAATTTCTTTTGAGAGCCGAAAACCAACTTCTGTGCATGGGCCACTAAGTTTCTGTACATGCGCGTCCACATGTGGTATTTTGTGGAAGAACCACACTCAAGGAGCCAAAGAGCCGCATGTGGCTCGCCAGCCAGTTTGCTGACCACTGATTTATACTACTCCATATCCAGGAGAATTATATTGTTTTGAGGTCAATGTTTTGTTTTTCATTTCTATCCTATTGTTCAAAGTATTATAGATATCCCCTACCCCCTTCCCCTAATCCCCCTCCTCCCCTGCATGGGCCCCCTCCACCTTCACCCCACTATTGTCTATGTCCATGGGTTATGCATATATGCATATAAGTGCTTTGGTTAATCTCCTCCCACCCCACCCTCCAAAGTCATTGTTCTTTTAAAGTTTAAGGTTTACTTTTGTATAAAAAGAGGCTTTTTAGCTCTGAAAACTTATTTACATCTTCCTTTTTGTCCATTCCATGAGTTAGAGTTCGTCTTGACTCTTCAAGCTAGAATCAGAGGATTATGAAAGTAAGATCATTTAGATTTGACCAAGGGCACCATTAAATGGTGTCAGGTTTTAAGCAGCAGATGGGTGTATAAAAAGATGAACAAAGAATTTCAGGGCTCAGGCATAGCTGGATGCCTGTATTGCCCTGCCACCCAGCTGCCATCCATAAAGTCATTCATCGCTCTGCAAGAGGGACCAGATGCTTCCATCATCAGTACTCCTTGTTTATGTATTTTCCTTTGATATAGCTAAAGATGACAGCCAATTTTTTTGAGGTTTTTATCAAGCATATATTCGCATTATGATGTAGAAGATAGGGTCAACTTCTCCAGTTGAGTAATTTGTGTGTTGGGCAGTGACACCATGCCAAACTCTGTTAAATTTATGCCATTAAAAAGTGTTCTGCAAAGCACAATTCTCTGCAGCTTTAAGATTGAACTGTATTGGAATATTAACAGGAATCTTCAAAGGCCATGAAAACTTAAATAGCCCTTTTAATTGCAAAGGGGTAATTTGTGAAACCTTACATTCCAAATACTGTCACAACTTTAAGAAGAAATTGAGGAATCCCAGAATTTCTTCATTTCTGCAGTTTTAACAACGAATTGATGACTGAGCATATCACTCTTCAGGTTTTAAAAAAACATCATCTCATCTTTCTTTGTTATTAGTTGAGATGAATCTACTGACAAAGGAAATTGTGCTTTGCTTATTATCACATTAGGCTTTAAAAACCATGGGTGTGCTGTTTTCATAAACCCTGTACTTGACCACTAAAGACAATATTTTTGAAACTGTATCCAATACACTGAATTTGTTGAAAAATTATAGTATTTATTGATGGTGCTACAGCAATGGCATGTTTTAGATCTGTTTGTTTCGTTTTGGGGGGCAAAAATTGAAGAAAATTGGCATTCAAGATGTTCTGCAATAGTCAATGCCAACCATAGACTTCCATCTATCTGCCCACAATCTACTGGAAATCTTCAGCCTTGCTGTCGGCATCATTGTTTGAAAAAACGTTACATTTGATCCCAGTTTGCCTTGGGTTTGAGGATGTGAATGCTGTTCAGAGTGTTTTCTGTTATATACTGAGGTTCCTTGGTTGTTAAAGAACTGAATTCAGCTGAATTTATGGTCAGGACAACAGAATTTGGAACACCAATGACAGCCCTGATTTTAGAACACCAACAAGAACCTGTACTTTAAAAATTAAAACTTTCAGAATGTAACTCATTGAAGTTTAAAATACACTGACCCTGAAATGTCCAGGAGCAAACACCAGCACTGCTCATTATTAAATACTTTAAGCAAAATTTGCCAAAATTCCAGCTACAGATAGCAAATTCATGCTGACAATGTCTAATTTTCTTGGTCAGTCTTTTGAGGACCAGATTCATGAATGTTATTTCAAGAAAAAAGTGAAATATACATAACTATTTTGGGTTGATGTATTCTTTGGTAGCTTTTGGGAAGAATGTGTTTCACACTGATATTTAGCTTTCACTGGAAGAACTTCAGAAGGATTTTATGGAATTCAAACGTCTGATTGTTTTTACAAGCCAACTTCCAGATACTCTAAAGAAATTTAGATGTCAAATGACTAAACAGAATACTTCATTCCATTTTTTTCTTGTATCGTAAAAGCTTCTTTTTTCTTTTTTTGCTGTATCTAGCTGTGGGGTGAAAACAGTGAAAGAATATTGTTAAACAGCTTGCGTTTTGTTGCATATTCTACACTGCCCAGGAAAAAAAGTTAAGCTATAACTGTAACATGGTTATCACATCATCTGAATAAAGTTTTGCCTTCCAAAATTACCATTTTTTTAATTGATTTTAGTTGTGATACTTAATTTTGAAAATTTAAATATCACTGGAAGGAAAATGTAAGATTTTTAGATATGAGTAGAGGTGTGGTTAGAAAAATGTTGAGAAAAACCGGTATATCCATAGCCACCAGATGCTCATCTGTTTACTGCATGTCTTCCCTACTAGGTTTAGCTACTGACCACTGTATCACAAGTCAGACTGTTTTTTTTTATATACATATATTTTATTGATATTTTACAGAGAGGAAAGGAGAGAGATAAGAGAACTAGAAACGTCGATGAGAGAGAAACATCGACCAGCTGCCTCCTGCACACCCCCTACCAGGGATGTGCCCGCAACCAATGTACATGCCCCTGACCGGAATCGAACCTGGGACTTTTCAGTCCGCAGACCGACGCTCTACCACTGAGCCAAACCGGTTTCGGCATAAGTCAGACTGTTTAAACTTGCTCCTCTCTACTCCTGTGGCTGTACTCGGAACCTCATTTTCAGACTTGCTACATACCTGAAATCCTCAACTTCAATTGCACTATGATCTTAGCTCTTAGCTTTCTGGTGCAGTTAAAAACACTCATGATACTAGCTAATGTTCCATCAACTTCTAATTGGTTTTCTTCCCAATTTATAAGATACTTTCTAGCCTTATTTACTATCCTACTGAGCCTGAACCTTGTGATTGGTCTTGGCATGAAGAACTGGTTCATATTATGGTCTAGCCCAGGGCTTCTCAACCTCAGCACTGGTGACACATTTTGAGTAAGCTAATTTTTGGTGGTGGGGAGAGGATTGTGCATTGTAGGATACTTAAGAATCTCTGGACGTATGTAAGTAGCACCACTACATCAGTTGTGACAACAGATGTCTCCAGACACTGCAGGATGAGATGTCAGGGGAGGAAGGCTACACAACCATCCCTAGTTGATAACTACTGTTGTAGATGCAGGGAAACTGGTTATATCCACAGACTAGCCTCACTCAGGCCCTATAGTCAGTGCCTGGCATAGAAGATTAGCCTTACCTAGCTGGACCCTTACTAAATATAGTCTTAACATTAGTAGGTTAATTGATAGGACCCAGACTTCTCCCAGCTCTTGGCATGCAGATGGCAGAGTCAGCAAGCCTTTTATAAACATTAGTGCTGCCTATGTCACTGACATTTGGGAGAACAGGACAGTGACAGAGCAATATATGAAATCAAGATCTAGAAATGATTAGTAAAAAGCAAAATCATTTTATTTACTGTTTCAGCAAGGCCACAAGGGCAGTCTTTTGTTTACGTATTATGCAAAACTAACAGGAAATCAGAGACTGTCTATTCTTATCAGAGTGTGGGTGGCCCTGCATTGGTACATATGAATATCAGCCCCTAAAGTACTTCCTTAAAAGCTAAGACTCCATCCTAACTGGTTTGGCTCAGTGGATAGAGCATCAGCCTGCAGACTCAAGGATCCCAGATTCAATTCCAGTCAAGGGCATGTACCTTGCTTGCGGGCATATACCCAGTAAGGGAGTGTGCAGGAGGCAGCTGATCGATGTTTCTCTCTCTAATCTATCTCTCTCCCTCCGTAAAAAAAATCAATAAAGTATATATTTTTTTAAAGCTAAGACTGCCAAAACCGGTTTGGCTCAGTGGATAGAGTGTCGGCTTGGGGACTGTAAGTCCCGGGTTCGATTCCGGTCAAGGGCATGTACATTGGTTGCGGGCACATCCCTAGTTGGGGGGGGGTGCAGGAGGCGGCTGATCGATGTTTCTCTCTCATTGATGTTTCTGGCTTTCTATTTCTCTCTCCCTTCCTCTCTGTAAAAAATCAATAAAACATATTTAAAAAAAAAAAAAAAAAGCTAAGACCCCTGCCATTGGCCATCAATCTCTGGCCACTATGCCATGCCTCCTGAAACTTTTATAGGACTTATAATTTCCTTGCTATTTCCCACCCCAATCCCTGACCCCTCTCTGAAAGTTATAACAGTGAAGTTATTACAAACATGTATTGACTAATAAAATAAGACTAGAGGCCCAGTGACCAAATTCATGCATGGGTGGGGGACACAGAAAAGGGCTATCCCTCAACCCGGCCTGCATGGTCTCCAAATCCAGGACCCGCAATCCAAGACCACTGGCTCCTAATCACTCACCTACCTGCCTGCCTGATCACCCCTAACCACCTCTACTTGCCTAATCAGCCCTAACCTCCTCTGCTGCCTGCCTGCCTAATAGGCTCTAACTGCTCCCCTACTGGCCCAATTGCCCCTAACTGCTTCCCTGCTGGCCTGATCGCCTCTAACTGCCTCTGCCTCACCCCGCACCCAGTATTCCCTGCCCTCTGGCCAGCTGCAGGCACACAGGACTCAGGCTGGCTTTATCCAGGCTGGCTGCAGCAGCAGGGGACTGTGGGAAGGCAGCTTTGCCTGGGCCACCATCACAGGCACCTGCGACTGCAGAATGGGCAGCTTGTCCCTCCCCTGGGCCAAAGCCACAGATGCTGGCACCCAGGATTGCAGGGCAGGCAACTTGTCCCTCTTTAGCTGGGCCCATTCCTCACTTACAAGCGCATTTCGCCTGGCTGGTCCCCATTCCTCTCTCCCCAGTATTGAGTGTCTGAGCTATGATGGCATGATAACCATTTGCATATTAGCTTTTTATTATATAGAATTACAAAGAGGGTGAGGCAGGCTTACTAGTCCTATACTAGATCTAATAGGACTTTCTACACTGATGTGTTCTAAATCTGTACTGTCCAATACAGCAGGTACCACTAGCTACATATGACTTGAGCTCTTGAAATGTGGCTAGTGCAACTCAGGAACTGAATTTTCAATTGTGTTTAATTTTAATTAATTTTAAATAGTTATCCTTGGCTGATGGCTAAAGTATGTTGAATTCTCCTTCCTAGGGCCCTAAAGAGTAATAGCAAGTCCAAAGGAGAGATGAAAATAAGCCAAAAAAACAAGTGCAATTTCTTTACCCAATCAGGAGAGAAAAGCTGTAAGAAGATATTTTAAGGCATATAAGGAGAACATATTTAAAAGGCTTCCTTGTATTTTTTAAAATATTTTAGCCGAAACTGGTTTGGCTCAATGGATAGAGTGTTGGCCTGCGGACCGAAGGGTCCCAGGTTCGATTCTGGTCAAGGGCATGTGCCTTGGTTGCGGGCACATCCCCGGTGGTGGGGGTGCAGAAGGCAGCTGATGGGTATTTCTCATCGATGTTTCTAACTCTCTATCCCTCTCCCTACTTCTCTGTAAAAAATAATATATATATATGTGTGTGTGTGTGTATTTGATTTTTTTACAGAGAAGAAGGGAGGATAGTTAGAAACATTGATGAGAGAGAAACAACAATCAGCTGCCTCCTGCACACCTCCTACTGGGATGTACCCACAACCAAGGTACATGCCCTTGACTGGACTTGAACCTGGGACCTTTCAGTTCACAGGCCGATGCTCTATCCACTGAGCCAAACAGGTTAGGATTTTCTTGTATTTTTTTTAAATGAAACAAAATGGCCTTGAGCCAGTTTCACTTATAGGGGATGTGACAGGGTTTTAATAGAAATTAGCTTTAAAAAAAAAATTTGTAATAACCCCTTCAAAAAAAAAAAAGCTGAGAGACTTGGGTCCTCAAAACAGGGAAAGTATAAATGAGGTTTTATTTGGTACATGATGTGGGGCAAAACCTAATATTAAGCAGGTAAGTGAATTCTTCCCTTTCTCACTTCACAGCAAATCCTGACAGAGGAGGTCTGGGAGCCCTAGAAGGGAAAGCAGTTTGTTTTGACAGTATTAATGAGAAAATTGAGAGATGTAGGAAGAACAGGGCTAAAAAGGAGACCATGAGAAATAATGGGTGGTGATATATTACATTTTTAATGACAGTTTTGGCCCACAAACCAGAGAGTCCTCAGAGGTACAGTATGAGAATTCTGTGCTTGGAGAAATGGCTCATTTTTGCATGTGAGAAATACAGAAGCAATAAGACTCCTGTTATCAGGAGACCTGCAAAGAGGAAGGACATGGCCTCTAAGTTAGTACTTTTCTCCCCCACCCAAAGGGGGAAAATGGACAGCTCAGAGATTTGTATAAAGGAAGGCTTGCACAACCTATATGGCTCAGTGGTTGAGCATCCACCTATGAACCAGGAGGTCACAGTTCGATTCCCAGTCAGGGCACATGCCCAGGTTGCAGGCTCAATCCCAAATTGGGGGCATGCAGGAGGCAGTCAATCAATGATTTTCTCTCACTGATGTTTCTCTCTCACCTCTCACTTCCTCTCTGAAATCAGTAAAAATATATTAAACACAGGAACTCTCATTCCTCCATAGCAATCTGATGCTCAAACTTTAGGCGTTCCTGACTTGTTCATCCTAATGTACTTGGATCCAGAGTAGGTCTGAGGCTTCTGGTTGACAATTCCATTTGGCACCAAGATGGGCCCAGAAATACAAAGGGGGATCCATGTGGCCTGGAAGAGGCTCCCTGAAGGTCACATAACCCTTTATCATCTGCCATTTCCTTGGCACCCAGAATCCCCTCTCCCCCTACAGCAAAGGATGGAATTTCTCAGCAGACCAAGTGTGAGCAGGAAATACTGTCTCATCTTCAGCCCTCTATCTTGTGGTAAGCTAACCAGCTTCAAGGTTCCATCTCAATACATTGTTCTGACCCTAGTTCATATGAAATTCTCTTGCTGATAATAAACTCAGAATAGGCACCTTGGGTCACAACTTTTATTTCTCCCCTACCACCTAATGCTGCTTTAAATCCTTTAATAAAGCCAAAAGCTTGCCTTCTCCCTTCATTTCTTAGAGGCCCAGTGCATGAAATTCATGCATGGAGCGGGGAAGAGGGGGGTCCCTCAGCCCAGCCTGCATCCTCTCCAATCTGGGACCCCTAGAGGGATATCCGACTTCCTGTTTAGACCCGATCCCAGTTGATCAGGCCTAAACCAGCAGTCGGACATTCCTCTCACAATCCAGGACTGCTGGCTCCCAACTGCTCACCTGCCTGCCTTCCTGATTACCCCTAATCGCTTCTGCCTGCCAGCCTGACCACTTCATAATCGCTCCCATGCCAGCCTGATTGATGTCTTAACTGCTCCCCTGCCAGCCTGTTTGCCCCCAACTTCCCTCTTATGCCAGCCTGGTCACCCCTAACTGCCTTCCCCTACTGGCTTCTTTAAGCTGCAGGGCTACCTTGTATCAACAGTAGATGTTTAGACATAGTCCCACCTCCTTGCTGTCAGGTGAAATAAGAGTCCTGGCTGTCAGGTGGCAGGGAGCTGTCTGACCAATGGTCAATTCTCTGCGGGTGGGACTTCCTCCTCCCTGCTGTCAGATAGCTGTCAGACCACTGAGCTGCCTGACCAATGGCTGATTCTGGCTGATTCTGTGGGGGTGGGACTTCTGTCAGAGTCTGGGCCAGCACAAACTGGGACACAGCATCAAGTCCCCCTGTGCCAGAAGAGTCAACTCCCCCTCCACTTGTGTGTCCCCTAAATGCAACATCCAGTCTCATGGAGGGGCTGACAGGCCCAGACATGCCAGAGGCTGGGAGCAGTGAGGCTGGATCTGCCACTGGAGTAAGCGGATCCCGCCTGTCCACCTGGTCCCCAGGGCTCCTGGCCAGGCCTATAGGCCCAAACAATCCAGCCTCGCTGCTCAGCCCCGGACACTTCAGAGGTCACAGAGCAGCCAGGCTTGATCCGCTACTGGAGTGGACGCATGACCCCCCGGCTGGACACGCCAGGCACCTCTCAGCCACACATCCCAACCACTGGTGGCGGGGATCCATGTGTGGGGCCTGGCCGCCTCCCAGCCGCACACCCAGTGCTGCCTCAGCTGGTGGCACCATCAGTTTGTGGGGGCGCGAGTGCCTCCCAACCAGATTGTGGGACTCCAGAGGGGTTGGACTGGGGGACTCTGGCGGGGCTGAGAGTATTGGACACCGCCATCTTGTGGCTATGGGCGCCGCCATTTTGTAGCAGAGTGATGTCTAATTTGCATATTACTCTTTTATTAGATAGTATAGTCCTGCCTGGACCAGGCCTGCTTCCACAGCTTTTGACTCTGCACATCAGGTAAAGCACCCAAGGCCTACGGGATCCCACAGTCCCTCTCCCAGGGAAGACTCAACAGAATGCCTTAGGACCCGCTTCCTGCGGGACTGTTAGATCTCAGATTTCTGCCCAAGATGAACACCGAGTCTTTATCAAGAGGGGGGAAAAAGGCATGTGATTTCTTGTAATTACTGTTCCCAGTACTGATTGAATGCCACATCCCCACTTCTTACTAGGAGGAATAGACAGAACCTATAATTATACCCCCTTGTTTCCTTGTTAGCAATTTTTTAAAGCTAATTCTTGGGCCTTAGTCATTAAATAATTTTTATATATCAATACATTCCAATACTAAACTCAGGAGTGAAGGTAGCATAGGGGAAAGAGAGATGGATTGGAAGAGATATTCAACTCCTCACAAGGCCTTTGGTAAGTCATCAGTCCCTCCCTTCATAGGTCTCATGATCCTCCTAGAGACTCTCCTGTCCAGCTTTGGAACTCCTTCTTTCTAGTCTTACTTCAACCTAGCCTACACTGTGACAACCAATACCTTTTAGCAAACTCAAGTCTAGGCAGGAGAGAGATGAGAATCCTTAAAAAAGATTTCAGGACAAATTCCAATTTCCTTAGCACCACCTCTGGTTTCATTCTCTTCTCCCTTTTCTCTTGAAACCATCTCTCCCAAGCTTGCATGCATACCACTTGTATGCCTCTTCCCTGTGCAGTTCCTGTTTCCTGAACATCCTCCCTTGCATTAGTCACTTGCCATTTAAGTCTGAGGATGGCCACCAAGATCAGACTCTTTAGCTTGTGCTGGGAATGCAACATGCTGGCAGAAAGGGAACGAAGGTCTCTGCTCCTTGGAGAAGGAATCACGGGCCTCTGGCAAGAAGTCCAAGGGGGTCTTCCCAGTTATGCAGGTCTTGTGGGCTTCCCTCCAGAAAAGGGAAGTTGAGACAGATTTCCTTAGAAGAACCCCTCTGATCTCCTCTTGGGATTCGAACCTTGTGTGGATGGAGAAAATGCCTATAGGGTCATGAGAGGGGCAAGTGCAGGGGTTCTAACAAGTGGGGGAGACCCAGCTGAATTGCCAGGTGGACTGGTGGGGCTGAGCCCAGACCACAGGAGTCCGGCTGAGAGTGTTTAGGGTGGAGGAGGCTCTGAATACAGTTGGAATTTTCCCCAAAGGCCAGGCAGGTCCTCCATCAGGCTTCCACCGCTAAGAGGCTAGAGAAAAGATGTTCTGGATGAGATGGACTCGATGGAGGCACAGCTGATTTTCAGGTACATCACACAGCTGAGGGACGTCACCCCACTGGAAGGAGCTCATCTCTCGGCTCTCTTTGAGGAAAACGAGTGAATCCAGACTCCTGATTGAGAGTGAGGAGTCCAGGTGAGCCCTTGAACTGGGCCAGATGGGGGCCCTGTATATACCTAGCAGTGAGCCACAGAGCCACTGGGGGAAGCAGGTGTGGGTGGGGTTTAACTCCAACTAAATCTGAGTTGGAAAGGATGTCCCACCCATGTCTCCACTCTTAGCTTTACCCAAAGTGGTCTCCAGCGTTGGGAGACACCTCCCTTGGCGCAAGATTGTCCCTCAGAGGCACTGTGGCCTGCATCTCCAGGGAGGGACGAGAGGCTGGGCAGTGGTTGGAGGAAAACACCAAAGTGGGAAGCCCAAATGCCTCAGGCTCTAGTTGTCTGCAAAGCCCACTCTGTTCCATTTCTCTCTCTCCACTGGCATCGCCAGCTTGGACTGTGTGCTCAAGGACAAAGTCCAAAGACCCCTCTGAGACCCAGAGAGGGGACACTTCCAGAACCATCTCACAGAGTGAGGGATCCATGCGGAAAGAGGCCCGTAGACCTGAGGAAGGTGAAAGGCATCTATTGTGGCCACAATATAGCTCTCGGAAACAATGCAGGAAAGATGCGGGAAGTAGGGGCTAGCCTGAGAATTGCCTGCCTCTGGAAAAGGGCCTGGCGGTGCAGAAAGGTCCCACCCTTGAGCATGAGTGGGGGACTTGGGAGACTCGTTTCAAACCTGGGCTCCTGGCCCTATCTCAGGGGTGCTGATTCCACAGGGGCTCCCTGGGCTAGGTTCAAAAACCAAATAAATTTTCTCAAGTGGGAAAAATATAATGTGACTATTGATGTCTTTGGGAAGTGGAGGAGCGAGTGCTCTTAAGAGCAAAGAGGAAATCCTCTGCATATAAAGACCAACAGCCAGGGAAACCCTTATGCAGCGAGCATCTACTCACTCAGATAGATGGAGTCCCTGGCCTGACCAGTCATAAGCAGCGAGCTGATACTGGGGTGGGTAAAGACGGGGTTGGGGTGTAGCACAGTGTTAGAAAAGTTAAAGGTTGGAGTGCAGGTGGCTACCTGGATGAATCATCAAGCTGTAGAGGTGCAATCAGGACAGAGCCCTGAGGAAGGAGGAGAGTCTGCAGGCCACCAGAGGATCAGGTGCTCTCAAAGGAGGGATCATGGCCCTTCTCCACAAGCCTGAGCAGCCACAGCCTATGGCGGCTTTGTCACTGCCCCTCACCTAACTTCTGCCCTCCTTCCCCAAGGCCATCCAGCATGTTGCCAAGGTCCTTCCCTGAGGCTGTGGGGCCCCCCAACCACCACCTCATTTTCAGTCTCAGCTTCTCCAACATTCCAGCTCTTTCCAACAGACACATTTCCTCCCATATACCTTCCCTCCAAGTGGAACATTAATTTCTCCCTATATCCACTGGGATCTGTCCCACATCTCCTTGTCTTTGCTCCCTGCCCACAATATCCCTTAAGCCCCATCTAACCTCCAAAAATGGGTCCCACCTCCCCAAGACCTAAAACAGGGCCTGGTCCCCAATAAGTGCTCACTAAGTAAGCGGTGCAATATCCCTGCTCCATCTAACCTCCAAAAATGGGTCCCACCTCCCCAAGACCTAAAACAGGACCTGGTCCCCAAGAGGTGCTCACTAAGTAAGCGGTGCATTACTCTGCCAGGCATTCTTCTGGCCGCTTTACCTGTCTTAATTCACTTACTCCACACCACCATGTGAGGTGGGTACTGTAACTTCCCACCTCATTCCACAGGCCTGAAACTAAATTTATTCAGTACACAGAAAAGTAGGTACTTGTGCACAATTCTCTATTTTGCCTATAATATAACTGCCATCAGCCTGATCTGTGCCCCGCCCATTAAAAAAACATTTGAGCCCTGGCCGGGCGATTCACCTAAAGGCCGAGTTCAATTCCCGGTCAGCCCCTCAGGTCCCCCCTGTCCGTCGTGAAAAGGGAGGCAACCTTGATATGGATCGCGCTCTCCTTTCCTCCCTCTCTCCCTGCCTGCCTGTCTTGCTCCTCCTCCCCCCTTCCTCTCTAAAAACCAGTAAACATATCCTCAGGTGAGGATTTTAAAAATAAGCATTTGAGGGGGCGCTGCCAGCATTCTCGTATCAGGGATGCGCAGCAGTGGGAGGCACACGCACCCGCAAGCTCAGCGGCTCAAAGGGAGGGCGGCAGGCAGGCAGCCAGGGGATCCTAATAAACTGCTTACCTGTGCAGGGCATGTCCCTCCGGGCCTTTCCGGGAGGTCGTTAGGCCCGGAGCCGGCTTTCGACTGAGTCCCCGGAGATCAGAACCCGGAGACCTTCCTCTCTGACCCGCCCCGTTCCTGCCCCGCGATCCGCGCTGGTGAGCGGCCCGCAGCCGCACACCGGTTTCTCCTCGCCCCGGCTTCCCGCTCTGGAACTCGTTCTGGCCTCAGTCCTTCCGGACACGGCGTGTCTCACCCAAAACCATCGGGACGTACACCTCTTGAGGGAAAAGCCGCCACTGCGCATAGAAACCTTTTAGGGTTTACTAGTCCTGGGCACCGTTTACATTAAAATATGCCACAGTTACAATTGCGCCCTGGACATTAAGACCCCCGAGCGCGGCCACGCGAGCGCGGAGGACTCGCGCCGCGGCGCGCAGGGACCCGGAAGTCCCTGCAGTACTCGGGGATTTACCTGCACGTCCCTCTTCCGGACCTCTCAGATTTCACGTCCCAATCAGCACTCGAGAAGCATTTTGAAACATGGTGGTCTTGGTTTCAGAATATTTATACACGTTACCAAATTACACTGTATGGTGTGTTGTCATTTCACCTCGCTCTATACTCTACGTGGCGCCGCCATCTTGCGCGGAATTGAATCATGGGGGCCGCCATTTTGCGAAAGAGGGCGGGTATTTCCGGTTCCGGCGGGGGATGTTCTCTCTTTTCCTCGCAGGGCTGCGGCGGTGGTGGTTGTGCTGCTGCTCTCGCTGAAGTATCCAGGTCCATCCTCGTCGCTGCGGCGACACCCACACCCGCCACCGCCATGACTGAGCAGATGACACTTCGTGGCACCCTCAAGGGTCACAATGGATGGGTGACCCAGATCGCTACCACTCCCCAGTTCCCGGACATGATACTGTCCGCCTCTCGAGGTACGAGCTGAGATGCGGGGCGGAGGATTGGAGGATAAGAGAGGTTATACCTGTCGCATGGCTGGGCCAGTGGCACGCGGCTGGGAAAACTGGGTGGAAGCGGTGTGCGGACCTGTACCCAGGCCTCAGCCGGGATGCAGACATGGAAACAGGTCAGCAAATGGCTGCCAGGAGGATTTCAGGATTAGGGGCTTTTTTTATTTTTTGACTGCCTCCCCGTCGGTGTGTGTAAGTGCTGGGGAGCCTACGGGTCGTGCGGGGCGGTGATGACACCAACATGCCATCTGAGTGCTCGTGCGGAAAACCAGAGGCTGTTTCTGAGCTGCCGCCGGCCCTCTGCCCAATGGGAAGTGGGTGGACACCGAGGGGGCTGCGCAGAACTAGTCCCCGGCCGGCCGAGCCGGCCCTTTGTCTTAGGTTTTCTTCTCGCCTGCACCTGAGTGCGTTCGAAAGCTTCTTGCTTCTTCCGTTTGCGCCCACACTTAAAAGAGCTGAAAGATGACCTGATAGTGTCTGGTGCTTAATTGGAAAGCTTCCGTGTACAGGTTTCGGTGAAAGCATCCACCATGGAGCGAGTGAAGCGATTTGACTAGCTGCACACTGCTGCAGCCCACATCTAGTCTTCCCACACCTGAGCTACTGTGTTTTGCATTAGACGTCAGATAAGACTGAAATAGATGTTGAAATGGCTGGGTCAGGAAAGAGCGTCCCTAATCTCTGCTGAATTTAGGCACACCTGGGTTAAATTCATGGTGTTGCTTAGCCCCACTTGGTCCTTGAATAGTGGGTCACTTGGCCTTGGCTGGTAATGTGCTCAGGGCCGGCAGTTTCCCTCCCTGCCTGTCCTTCGTTAGATTGCAGACCCACCGAGGACCTTGAGGCATCCTGAATTGTCCAGTAGGTAAGCAAGTGGTCTGTAAGATTACTCACTGAGCTTCCTTTCCTGTTTTACTTACCTATAGACAAGACCATCATCATGTGGAAGCTGACCAGGGATGAGACCAACTACGGCATCCCACAGCGTGCTCTTCGGGGTCACTCCCATTTCGTTAGTGACGTGGTCATCTCCTCAGATGGCCAGTTTGCCCTCTCTGGCTCCTGGGACGGAACCCTTCGCCTCTGGGATCTCACAACGCAAGTAGCTGCTCTCTTAGCTCTGGGGGGAGGTAGGTTCCCATGGGCTTTTCCGTCCCTTGTGGGAACTATAAGTCCAGAGAGCACCTAAGAGAGGGATCTCGGGTGCTTGCGCTCTCTCCTTGTTGCTTTCCTTTTTCTATATAAAAGTGCTGAGGGATGGTCTGGTTGAGTAGTCTTGCCAGATATTGCCATTGAGGCGGCAAGAGTTTGAACAGGTTCTGCCTTGGGAACATAATGGAGGATCCTGGTGATGACAGGCGACATTGTCAGCCAACCCCATGTGGGAGTGAGGACATGTCCTGCAATTCTGAAGGGAATCCTCTGGCGGATTCTTACCAAAGGGCTGGCTCTGTGCAGATCCATGTCCGGGGTTGATGATGAAATGCAGCTTAACTGGAAGCTTGCAAAGTGTGTCTGGGCAGTGACCGAGTCCTTCCTCGCAGGGGCACCACCACACGCCGATTCGTGGGCCATACCAAGGACGTGCTGAGTGTGGCCTTCTCCTCTGACAACCGGCAGATTGTCTCTGGCTCCCGAGACAAAACCATCAAGTTATGGAATACTCTGGGTGTATGCAAATATACTGTCCAGGTAAAGTGAAGACACGTGTTATGGTGCTCTCCCACCCTCTGAACCTGGGCCTTATGTGGTGACCTCAGGCTTCATCTGATGAAAGTTTCATTGATCTTGAAGGTTTGGGTTTGGGGGGGGTGAAAACAGATTGTCGTTATAACCGAGAAGTGGGGTCAAGAGTTTCATGGACGGGATGATTTTTCCTAATTTCATTTTCATCTGTAGGATGAGAGCCACTCAGAGTGGGTGTCTTGTGTCCGTTTCTCGCCCAACAGCAGCAATCCCATCATCGTGTCCTGTGGCTGGGACAAGCTGGTCAAGGTGAGCTCAGAGCCAGGGCGTAGGGTCTGCCAGCTGGAATGTGTTCCTCCTCTCTCCCAGATGGTCATACACTTTGAAAGATTTGTCCCTCGGTTTACTTTTCTTCCTAGTTTATCTAAAATAGCCAATTGATGGCCCTAAGTCCATTATGAAGCAACAGAGCATTTCTTGCCTGTTTTAATCCTGATTGTCCACAAGTAGCAAGGCCTTTTTTTGGTCACTGATTGAATGAAAAACGGCCACCAGATCCAGGAATGCTTTTAAACGAGTGTTAAAGGCCCTTTCTGTTTGGCTAGAGCTCTTCCGACTCGACAGCTCCAGAGCCAAGTTCTTTATCTATGACCACCACCACCACCCCTAATTTAGGTATGGAACCTGGCAAACTGCAAGCTGAAGACCAATCACATCGGCCACACAGGATACCTGAACACTGTGACCGTTTCTCCAGATGGATCCCTCTGTGCTTCTGGAGGCAAGGTACTTGGGCCAGGAGTCTCCTAAACAATGGGTACAGTGTCTTAGAAAGAATACTTGACAATAAGATAGTAATCTAAGAAAAATATTTCCAAAGATTGCTTTCTGAAAGTGACATCTTGAAGGCATACTGTACTGTTCAAAAGAAACAGGTCTTCAATAAATCTGGTTTCTTTTAAAGCTATTGATGACATTAGGATTTCACCTAACAAACGGTAGTTTGATTTAGATCACAGACTCTTGGTAGTTTTGGTGAGTTGGGTGGTGCATTAAAGGAAAGGTATAGAGGTAAATATTGCTTCGTCAATCATTGGTTTTGGGGAAGTTTGGGGGGGGGGGTAGTTGAGATAATCTTGAGACAGCTGGGGTTAACATCTGGAAGAGGTCACATTACCCTGACTCAGCTTTGCTCTCTCCCAGGATGGCCAGGCCATGCTGTGGGACCTCAACGAAGGCAAGCATCTGTATACACTTGATGGTGGGGACATCATCAATGCCCTGTGTTTCAGCCCCAATCGCTACTGGCTCTGTGCTGCCACTGGGCCCAGCATCAAGATCTGGGTGAGTAGGGGCTGCAGTTGAGGACCGGTACCTGGCTATACTCTAAGCCACATGTGTCAAACACAAGGCCCTCGGGCCAAATCCGTCCCGCCAGGCCTTGCAATGTGGCCCGCACCGCGCTGTCATCACTGCACTCCGCTGCGTTTCCATCACAATGAGTTTATGACTGTTCAGTAAACCATTCGGCCCGCGATTTAGGCTGGATTTTAGATTCTGGCCCCTTCTCTGAGTGAGTTCGACACCCCTACTCTAAGCCATGGCATCAATGTGGTGATTTCCTGAACAACTGCTGTCAGTGGAGGCCCAGCAAAAGCTACTTAAAATTTCCTGGGTTTAGGTTTACAATGATTAGATCTTTGCCTACTTAAAGGAATGGCTAAATAGAGCAGCTTATTCAACCACAGCACAGTTGACATTTTTGTCTGAATGTTTGACAGAGGGGTGTAGTAGTCCTGTGTATTTTAGGATGTTCAGCAGCAAAACTGGTCTTTACTCACCAGTAAGTGCCTATAATAGACTCCCTTAATGACAACCAAAAATGTCTCTAGGTGAGTGCAGAAATATCCTGTTGAAATTATTGAGGTATAAAGTGGCTTTTGAGACGGGACTTCTGTTTGTTTTTTTGGGGGGGGGGGGGGTGTGGGTGTGTGTGTGTTTAGTATCAGTGGCATTAAAGTGCAAAGAATTGCCTTACCTCCATTTTGCTCCTTCCCCAGGACTTGGAAGGCAAGATCATTGTAGATGAATTGAAGCAAGAAGTTATCAGTACCAGCAGCAAGGCAGAGCCACCCCAGTGTACCTCTCTGGCCTGGTCTGCTGATGGCCAAGTAAGTAGGTGTACCATTTAGCGGGAAGATGGTGGTCTAGAGCAGCAGTTACCAATGGGTGGTCTGTCCATGAGGTCCCGAAAGGTTGGTGACTGCAGGTCTGGAGGGAAGTGATTACCTGCTTCCAGTTCAGTTTAATTTGACCAATTTACAAACATATTAGTTCTTCCTCTAGGAATAATCACCCATAATGTAGTTAGAAGACTGGGGATCTAATGGGACTAGAGTTTCATTACTCTGACGCCACTCATTTCTCTTTTGCAGACTCTCTTTGCTGGCTATACAGACAACCTGGTGCGAGTGTGGCAGGTGACCATCGGCACCCGCTAGAAATATATGGCAGAGCTTTAGTAATAAAATGGTTTTCTGGCTTGTAGAAAGCGTCTTTTCTCTGATTAGGGAAAAAAGCTGCTGCTTTCCATTCTGGAAGCAAATGCCAAGTAAACAAGGCTTTGGGGAAGAGGGAGAAGTCAGACCATGTTGGGTACCTGCATTCATAATGTCCTATTTCATGTAGATCCTCAATGCCTTTTAATGTTTTTATTGACTTGAGGGGGAGAGAAATACCCATCTGCTGTCTCCCACATGCCCCCTACTAGGGATTAAGCCTGCAACCTGGGCATATACCCTGATTGGGGATTGAATCTGCAACCTCTGGGTACATGAGGTAAGGCTCAACCAACTGAGCCACTACACCAGCCAGGACCAGGTCCAGCGCTCTTTAACACACACGCGCGCAAAGAATTTAACAGGTACATTCTGTTTTTCTTCCAAAGGGAAGATTAAAAAACTTTCTGAAACTCCAGTTGTTAACATAGTCTACTTCATATTGGGTTTTTTGTTAAGCTAGAGACTTTTTAATAAAGGCAAGTCAACTCACCAAAAGAACTACCTAAATCCTTTTTGCTCCTCCCATACGGGAGAGTTAAAATTATATACAATGGTCTGGAATTAATCACAGAACTGGTATTAAAGTAGCCCATTTATATACATAGACACACTAGAGGCCTGGTGCATGAATTATGCCTGGGTGTCCCTCAGGGTAACCTGCTGGGATCAGTCTGAAGTCCACAGCCAACACTGCCTGCAGCTCCTTCCTGCATCCGGTGGCCTCCCGGCATTGGGCCAAAACTGGCTCACCAACATCTCCCAGGGGGCTCAGGTGAGGGTTCTGGCCAGGCTGAGAGACCCAGGAACATGATTAGGGTCAGAGAGGGACCATGGGAAGGCTCCAAAGTGTGTCCAGCCTATCTTGCCCAGTCCTGGTTTCACAACCTGAGCAGCAAGCTAACCTTCCACTCCGCATCTACTCTATGGTGGTCAGTGCACATCAAAGCCAGTGGTTGAGTGGCTTTAGCATGTTATTAGCATATTATGCTTTGGTTGAACAGTTGACGAGACACTTCACATATTAGGTTCTCATCACATAGGATACCCTCCATTTCTCCTCAGCTAACAGTAATGGAGCATCTAGCTTTATCTCTAGCTCCATGGGATTTCTAGACATAGTCACCTATACTTTGAAAATGGGCCTGAGCCAGGAGTGTGGAAACTCAGAAACAATCCTAAAGCATCAAAGCAGCAGGAGACAGCAATCAGCAAATGCTCTTAGAGTATGCCAATAAAGTAGGTAGGTCGTACAAATGGGAGGAATGATAGGGTTTATGTTCCAATCTCTAAACAGAACCTCATGTGTTTTCTGTTCATCTAAAGGAATGGACTCCATAAAAGAAGCAAATAAAACTTTTTTCTTTTTTTATTTCCACAACCCAACTTCCCTTTTCCCCAGGAACATAATTGACCTGGGCCATCAAAGCACAGGACAAAAGCTGATAAATGACACAAAGCAAAGGGTTACTAGAAAAATATATTATACCCCAGGCACTCCTAGGGACCTAAACCCTGCTCCCCATCAGAGCTCATCAAATGAAACAGAAGACATGAGAGAATGGAAATAACCTCCGCTGAACAAAGGGGAAAGGAGTCGCAGTGAAGAGGGTAGGGTGTGGTTTGCTGGGGAAGGGTAAGAATAATTTATGGGGGGGGGGGGGGGGGGGGAATGGTATGTGGTTTCAATCATGTCTACCACTCCAGATCTCACTGAAACTAGATTCTGGCCAGTCTATGGAGGTAGAAATTGGGATAGAAGGAAGTTTAGAATCCTTCCTTTCCCAGTGGAGATGGTTCTTTATTACCCAGCTCTACCTTTTGCCCAGCCTGCCTCCCCTCAAAAAACCTCCACATTCCATAGTTAAACTTCCATTAGAAAATGGAATTGGAATAGGGATAGTCATGTCTTGCCAAAATCCTCAAGCCTGGGAACTGATGTGAAGATTGAAAAGCAGGGATGGATAAAGAGAAGATAATAAAATTAGATCTTCCCTCCCCTATTCAAACTTGGTCCCTGGGTGGACAGGAAGGGAAGACTAGGTAGCTGAGAGCAGAGACCCATGCAGGTGAGGCAGAGCTGGAGGCCAGAAAGGTTCCTAGGCTCCTATAGGGGAAATCGGGGGTCAAGGAAGAGCAGAAAGCAATGCAGAACACTTAGGGAGCCTTTAGCCCCAAAACTTGGGCCACCCTCCACCACCACCCGCCCCACCAGTGCTGACCAGAGGGGCCCCAGCGGGTGGTAGGCTGATCAAGGGCACAGCTTAATTCGGGTACCCTTGGAGAACACCCGGAAGAAAGGGAAGACACGCTCGCCCAGAAAGGCAGCCGAGAAGGTGTGCACGTGGGCCAGAGTCTCTGCGTTGTAGAAGCCCAGGCGACCAGCCTCATAGTCCAGGTACACTCCGAAGCGCCGTGGTTTCTCACTTGGGCTCAGCAGTGTCTGCTCCGTTGAGCTCTGTGCCTGGTAACGTTTGCCATTGGTGCCCACACACCACACTTCCCTCTGGAGCAGGGGCTGCTGGGGTAGATGGAGACGGCGGCGGCGGTGGTGATGGCGCGAGGAAGAACTGGCATCCCCAATGCCCACAGAGGAACCCCCAGAGCCCACCTTTTCCTTATGATGGGTAGATTCTCGGGCAGCACCCACAGCCCAGCCCCGCCGTCCACCCACCTCTACCTCCCAGTAGTGCCGGCCAGAGCGGAAGCCCTGGGCCCCCAGTACGCAGCAGTCAGCTGAGAAGCACTTGGAATGGTCAGCAACCTTCTGCCGCCGTTCTGCCAGGCGGACCCCCCGGCGATCAGGAGACAGCATCAGGGCCGGGTGAGCCGTGTCGGGGTCCAGTGTCAGGTCCACTTGTGGGAAGAGGACAAATTCACCAGGGATGGGTCCACTGTTGCCCATCAGCAGCCAACTCCAAGGTTCAGCCTTTCCTAATGCCCTCCCCCATTCACCTTCTGGACCCCAGCAGTCCTTAGTGTCCCACCCCTTCCTAAAGGCCAGGATCAAGTTCCTTTAGGTTCTAACACTTCCCCTATTCTTGTTTCCAGGACACTGGACAGGTCTTCCCTCTGGCCCTGGCTCTTCTTGCCAGCACTCTCCCCAACACCTACCTGAGCTAGGACAGCAGTCTTGGCTTGAAGCCCCAGATGGCCTACCTGTAGTCTGCTCCATCTCAGCCCCCAATCTTCCCTCAGAACCTACTCTCAGGTCTGTGAAGGTAAAGGCAAAGGAAGGTCGCACAGGTGACCTCCCTACCTCGAGCAGCCTGACAGAACATCCGGCTCATTTTCCTCACGATGGCGTCTGTCAGGAAGTCATGGCTATGGGGCTGACACGGGTCAGGGGACCAGATCTCGGGGGGCTGCAGCTGTATCTCTTCACACCTGGAGGAAGGGGACCAGGCAGGGGGGACCGTGATATTCCCAGGGGAAGGAGAGGAGGAGAGGGGCAGGAGAGCCGAGAGGGGATGGGGAACCAGATGCCACTAGATTACAAAGAATAATGGGTGAGAACACACCTATTGAAAGTCTCCTTGATGTCCTGGGAATAACAGAAACACAAAGAAGGAGAGGGAGAAAGACAAAAAGAAAGTCAGCTGTGCAGGGATGGCCCCTTTCTCCCTGCCTGATTCTAGCCATAAAGACTGAACATAAACAGGGAGTGAGAAAAAGCACTTCAAGGCCTTCAATAAACATGCATCCGTCTCACTCATCTTTGTGCCTCAGCACACCTAGCTCATCTCTTCCTGCTGTGAGCCTAGGAATAGAATTTTCAACTCGGTAAACTAATTTTCACAATATGACTTGGTTATCTCTTTCAGAATGTCACTGCCAAAAATTCTTTCCTCAACTCTCATTTAAAACCCTCCTACAACTGAAACTCCTTTATTTTCATTAGGTATAATCTCACACACCACATTTTACAATAACTCTCGTCTTCAGCCTCAGAAGACCTTTAGGTCTTCAGAAGAAATCTCTGTGGATTCATCCCAGTAAAAAAAAAAAAAAAAAGCTGCTATGGACAGGTGTCACACACAGGGTGCTGGGGAGCAGACAGAGAAGTGGACCTGCTCACCTGGAGCAGCCGCAGGCCCCCCTGCTGGCTCCGTTCCTGGGCCTCGTTCAGCAGGCGGCTCAGCTGGGCAGCCTGCTCAGCCAGAAGACTGGCCGCTGCTCCCGCCCGGCCCAGCTGGGCTTCGTGCATCTCTCGAAGGCGCCGCTCCAGCCCTGCCTGCTCTTCAGCCAGAAACCTTGTCAGCCGTCCAAACTCTGAGGCCACAGCTGCCAGCTCTGACTTCATCTGGCTCTGGGATGATGCAAAGGGGATGGTGGATACCACCTCAACACACAGAAACATAAACCTCCAATTTGGCAACTCTTGCCCCTCAATCCAAGGCAAAGGAGCCCTACATCCCAAATGGAAAGAGGCCTCTGTCCCCTTTCCCACTCCCAGCCTTACCAGGCATCACTTGCCGCATCACTGGTCCGAAACTCACCCGCCTCTGCTTGCTATGCTTCTCTCTACCTTGGCTGCCCAACTTGACTCATTTTAGGTCCAAGTTTTACTATCTCCTAAGAGAAGCCTTCCCTCCCTCCATATCTAAATCAGGACCACCCCCATAAATCAATGTCTCTTCATGGCATAGCTCTCAACTAGAAATGTTGTGTTAACATTGGAGTACCCTTTAACATCTTTTCTCTCGCTACACCATAAACTTTGCTACAGGATCCTCGCACCCTGGCATAGTGCCAACCATGGAATAGGTGCTTGGTAAGAACTTATGAAATGAATAAATAAAAAATCAGTAATCAAGCCAAAACCAGTTTGGCTCAGTGGATAGAGCGTCGGCCTGTGGACTGAAAGGTCCAGGTTCAGTTCCAGTCAAGGGTAAGTACCTTGGTTGAAGGCACATCCCCAGCAGGGGATGTGCAAGAGGCAGCTGATCGATGATTCTCATCGATGTTTCTAACTCTCTATCCCTCTCTCTTCCTCTCTGTAAAAAATCAATAAAATATATATATTTTTAAAAAAAATATGTAGGTACTTCTATTATAAGAGAAAATGTCTGTCCACTCCCACCCATTTGCTGAGCTGGGCAATCCCAGATGGTGGACAGGCTTTTGCCCATGTACTATCAGCTAGAGACGTTCCTGGGACAAAGAGTGATAGGCAGAGGGGGGAAGAAAGTCCTGAATGGCCAAGTGGGTGAAGTGAACAGTTAGTTTCTCTATGTCCAATGACTCATTCTTACTTCTCTGCACACCAGGAGCACAAGAGACTCAATTTGAACAACAAGCTGGAGGCAAGACCAACTCCCAGACCTAGATTCCACCACTTGGTGCAAGGCAGCCACCAGCAGCAGAGTCCCTAAATCTGGGAATGTATATAAAGTGTAGGTGGCAACAAGCACAGACAGGCCCTGGGAAGTGGCAAGGTCCTGCCACCGGCCAGGGTGGCAGGCACAGAAGAGATGGGGGAAGAGGCCCGACAGGAGGGATGTCTCAGACCAGGTATCTGAAGCTCAGCATCAGGCCATTCCAGTGCCTAGTGGCCTTATAAAAACAGACGGGATAAGGGGTGGTAATTGGGGGGGAAATAACTAAAATACTCATTGGGGAGAGGTAAGAACTGATGAAAAAAGGCTGAGAAACTGGACTAGAGGATATTGGGTCTCTGCAATCCTAACATTCACTAATTCATCTCCTCCACTGGCCCCCTCACATGCTCAGAGCACTGCCTAACCCCTGCCACCTATCCTGGGATCTGGGGCTTCTGATGGCTGCTTTATGGATTTTGGCTTGCCTCCTTCTGCCCTCTGCTACCCAGTGTGATGGGCACAGCATGGTGGGACAATGGCTCTGGAGTTAAATGTCCTGAGTGGTAAGCCTGCTCTGTGGCCTTGAGCCAGACACCCAATCTCCCCAAGCCAGGCCTCTTGCCATTTTGGAATCTGGGAATGTATATAACTCATCACCCTCTAAGACCCCTCTCTCCTCAGGACCCTGGGAGGGTGTCTACCTCTCCCCCAGGCTCTGGCTGCCCCTCTTCAGGAGATCTCGTCACCACTGTGCGAGTGGGCAGCCCATCCTCCCTGCCCTGACCACAGAGCCAGTCAGCCTGTGAAGGACATTCACCCACCTTCAGCTCTGTCACCCGCCTCTCCTCCTTGGCTTTCATCTTCTGCACAGCCTCCAGGTGCTTCCTCAGAGGTTCCACATGCCCCTGCAGTTTGGCCTGAAGGAACAGTAAGAGGAAGGCTAATGGCCTGGGCTGGAGAAGCACCTGCTCTTCCCCCAGGCTCCCTGCAGTGGGTTTGGTCTCAGAGCCTGATCCCCATCACAGTTATCAAATGAGCATCATCCTCCCACCCTCCTCTTCCTTCTCTTCAGATAACGGCAAAGGCTCCAACCCTCCACCTGCACTCCTGTCCACAGCCCTGGATGCGTGTTCTAAAGGTGGGAGCCTGACTAGAGAGCCCCACACTCCGGTGGAGTGTGCCTGGTTGAGCACCTCATCACACAAAGTCCTCCCATCTGAACGTTCCTGTCTGTGGTCCCGGCCCCTCATAGCAACCTTCCTCATTACTTTCATCTCTAAGCACTTTTCTGATTATTTTCATGTGAAAAAAAAAAAAAAAACAGTCGTTCACCACCACTTGCGAAGTATGAGACTCTAACTGCCTCTACATTTCTAGCCTACTCCTTCTACAGTCTTAGTTTGAGCCATATTTTGTCTTTTTCTGGCTTTATAATACTTCCCAGGCACTGTCATCATTGTAAGTTTGCCTGCCTTTCCCAGGACAGGGGCTCTTGGGGACAGGGTCGCCACTTTAATTTCTGTGTTTCTCCCTGTCCTTCTGCTTTCTCTTCCACTCAATCAGTTGCTGAATGAAAATCAAAACCCTCTCCTCCTAAATACTTAGCCTTCACAACAACTATGCACTTAAGCTCTGTGTTCTAATCATCTGTACCAGTCTTTTTCTTTAAAGGACTGATAGAGACCAAAATGGGTGAGATTAACCCAAACTATTTATTTCCTTTTTTATGTCTTCTTCATTTATCCCTCCTTTTCCTTTAGGGGTAACACAGGGCAGAAAAGCTCAAGCCTAGACTCCAATCTGATCCTAAATGCAGCCAAGTGTCCTGAAGCAAGCCATGATTTCAGTTTCCTCATCTTAAAATGGGAATTGGGAATACTAGAACCTACCTCTTGGGTAGTATGCTTAGTACAGTGTCTGGTATATAGCAACAGATCAGTAAACGTCACCTAGTGTTCCCTACCTAGGCCTTAAGCTTCCAATGAAAACATGGCAATGACCCTTGAATTACAGACATTACTGACTCAGAGTACAAAAGGTCATTGTTCTTGTTGACTATTTTAATATATTTTTATTGATTTCAGAGAGGAAGGGAGAGGGAGACAGAGACAGAAACATCAATGATGGAATCTTTGATCGGCTCGGCTGCCTCCTGCACACCCCACTGGGGATAGGAGCCTGCAACCTGGGCATGTGCCCTGACCAGGAATCGAATTGTGACCTCCTAGTTCACACTCAACCACTGAGCCATGCCAGCGAGGCCAAAAGGCCATAGTTGCAGATAAGTGTTGCAGACAAAAATAATAGTAATAATAAGATTACAATCGATCCATAACATGAAAACAGCATAAACTACACAAAATTTTGCCTTTTGATATCACTTTCCACTTATGTCCAGTAGTGTCAATAATTTCAATTCTATTAATACAGAATTTACGATGCTTAAATTTTCCACTTAGTATTTTTCCTAAATTGTTGATTAAAAATTCTAAGCAGAAATCCAGAGTACTATGTAAGAAAAATTTTCAAGGACCTTTAACTTTTCTGGAGCATTATTTATACAGCATTTGTATGTTACTACCTACTCAATAAAGAAATATTTCTACAACACAATGCCAAGCCAGTGCTAGTCAGTGTATGTATCTAAACAAAACAAACTACTTGTCTGTAAAATAGCCTATAACTTAGAAAGGAAATCACTCAAATTAGTTCAATATAATAAAACTTATGTATTGACATTCGCTGATCAGTTACTGCTGATCAGTTACTGTCCAATTATTTGTGTCTATGTGACCTCCCCAAACTGCAGAGCCTACTGGAGTGGAATTCAATAGATGTGGTTAACACAAATTAAAATCCAGCTTCAGAAACTCTTCAGAAGTCCTGCCAGGGGAGCGTGAAAAAAGGATGGAATGCTCATGGATATTCCACCCTGGGATCCAGTTAACAAAGTTGGCTACACATTGTTTGATAGTTAGAATTAACTAGGAACTGAGGGGATATAAAAAAGAACAACAAAAAGAGCTAGCAACTTCCCCTAATATTGCATGGCCTAAAAGGCAGGTGAGCCCTCAGTGGCTAGAGCGTCAGGACTGACAGGTCCCAAGTTCGATTCCAGTCAAGGGCATGTACCTTGGTTTTCGGGCACTTCCCAGAAGGAGGTGTGCAAGAGGCAGCTGATAGGATGTTTCTCTCTCATCAATGTTTCTTTTGGAACTCTCTATCCCTCTCATTTCCTCTCTGTAAAAAAACAATTAAAATATATTTTAAAAAAAAAAAAAGGTGATATTACTAATGCAATGAGTTCCATCACAGGCTGGGCTTCCTAAAGATAGTCTCCCATCACTGACTCAGAATCTCTAGTGGTAAAGTTCACTCTATTGAAAATACTCACTACCCTGTTTCCCCGAAAATAAGACAGTGTCTTATATTAATGTTTTCTCCCAAAGTTGTGCTAGGTCTTATTTTCAGGGGATGTCTTATCTTTCCATGCGCTAGGTCTTATTTTCAGAGGATGTCTTATTTTCGGAGAAACACGGTAGTAATTTAGCCAATCAGCCAGGTTTGACAATCACTGTGTGGAAGGAATAGTTAACCTGTCATGAAGGGATGTTGGTCTGTCTTAGCTATACGACTTATAGCTGAGAAGTTCTAAACTCACTCTTCTAAAATCAGGGCAACGATAATACTTAAATGAGGTTACCATAGGAATCAGGAGATATGAAAACACAAGTCATAAAACAAAAAAGTTCTGGGCCAATCACATAGAAGCTACCTTCTCCTCTTCCCCGTCCCACGGCTTCAAACACATCCAGGCCTTCTCTAAGTAGTGATATTTGTGCTGGCTGTCTCACAGCCAACTCTCCTTTTCCAATGTCCAAAAAGAGGATCAAAAGTAGGGGGCAAGATATTAAGCAAGATAGACTCAAACTCCAAGATGAAGTTGTATGTCAGAAAAGTCAAACAAACAAGACATCCAAATAGTAGTGACCTTGTTAACAGTATAGACCAGGGTGGGGGGATGGGGTAAGGATAGGGGAGTAGGTCATAACCAAGTCCATCACTTACTAGCAGCTGTGTGGCCCTGTGTATATTACTTAAATCTCTCTGACTCTGTTTCCCGATCTGTAAAATGGGAATAGAAACCATATCAAACTCACAGGGTTGTTTTGAGTTTTAAATGAGACAGTCCATGAAAAATGCTTAGTATAAATATACTGGAGTACACAGTATATGTTCAATAAATATTAACTTTTAATCCTGAAGAAAATAAAGTTCAAAGACATTCAGAAACTTAAGTCTCTCCCTTTTTTCTGAATTCCCAGGAAAGGTAAGAAGTTCTGGCCAGTACGTCACAATGCTGCAGTTGAAGCAAAAGTCCTCAGGGGAAGAACCAAGCCATATCAGTCCTGATGGGTGGAGAACCTATCAGAAGGCAAATTCAGAGCCTCTGAGTCTGATGCTAGGAGTTATGTGCCTACTCCTCAGAGCCCTTCTTGTTCCTTGAGGCCCCATCTCCAGGGGTCTCAATCAAGGAGAGACTTAAGGTCACCCAAAGGAAAATGAGATTGCTAAAGCCCTAGGGGCCTGTCACCTGCACTTCTATACTTAGGGACTGTGAAAGTGAGAAAGAGCGGTGGCTCCCCCCACCCCCTCCCCGGGAGACACAGCCCAATGATATGGCATCACCAGCTTTGCCCAATTTCCTTTGAGAAAGCCAATCCACCTGGTCTTCACTATGTCTACTTTGTCTGTGCACTGGAACCTTCTCCCTCTAACCCTGGTGACAAGGAGAATCACCTCGCCATTACAGGAGATTCTTGGCGGGAGGTGGGGGGCGGGGGGATTTCCTTTTCCCAGCTCCTTACTTCCTCTCCTCCCCCACTAAACTCCCATCTTCTACTTCTCTCACCTTGTACTCCTGCACCACCTCCTCCAATGGCACCACGCTGTGCTGCTTGTGGCTCCTGGATTCTCGGCACACCACACAGATGGCCTCTTCGTCCACTTCACAGAAGAGCTTCAGGGCCTCTTGGTGTTTGGGACAAATGCCCTGCTCATTCCCACGGCTCCCCCGACCAGGTGCTGGGTGCATCTGCCGGATCACCTGGACCATGTTGGCCAGCTGCAGGTTGGGGCGGAAGCTTCTCCTGGGAAAGCTCTTTCGGCATTGGGGGCAGGTGAAGCACCTCCGAGGGGCTGGAGGCGGGGGAAGTGATGTGACAGGGTCTAGCTCCTCCTCATCCTCCTCCAGCACTTCTTCTTCGTCCTCCTCCATCTCCAAGTAGTAGTCCGGGTCTTCCTCCTCCATCTCCAAGTAGTAGTCCTGGTCGTCCTCCTCCTCCATGTCCAAGTAGTAGTCCGGGTCTTCCTCCTCCTCCTCCTCCCACACGTTGTCCATGTTATCCCTGTTGGACCCGCCCATGCCACCGGTCCAGAACACACCTTCCTCTTCCTCCTCAACCTCCTCCTCCAAGTCGCCCTCATAGTCTTCATCCCTCATGGGGGTGTCCCAGCCCCCACCGGCCCCCACAGCCTCCACTTCCTCCTCCCCTCCTCCATTCTCCTCCACCTCCTCCCGGTCTAACTCGTCCCTGTCCTCCTCATCCTCCCCTCCCCACAGCTGGGTTACACACACTCGGCAGAAGTTGTGCCCGCAGCCGATGGACACGGGGTCCGTGAAGTAATCGAGGCAGATGGCGCACACCGCCTCCTCCTGCAGGGTCTGCACAGGATTGGGTGCCATGGCAACGGCAGCCATCTTAGTGTCCACTCAGCCAGCGTAAAAGGTAGGGAGCTGAGAGGAGTCTAGCCTCTCAGACACCCTGACGACCCGGCCCCACCCCCAGCCCTGTCTCTCCACACCTTGCCTCAAGCGCAGGTAGAGAAATGTCCTCCCGACAACTCACCCTCCACACAGTCCCCTTCTCCCAGGCTACAAGCGTGCTGCTGCCACGGGAGAGGACACATCTGAGCGCCACTGCCAAGCCCCTCAGGCAGCCCTGAGTGCAAATTTGCCCCCAACGCTCTCCGGGCCTCCTCATAAACCCCCACCCCTCCTCACTTCCTGGCTCCGCCCCCTCACTTCCGTTCTCCCTCCCAACACTTCCGGTCCTGCCAAGCCACTCTAACTAGTGAGTTCCTTCCGCGGTCGCGCAATGCTCCCTTCCCGCCCCGAGGAGGACGACAGGAAACGATGAGACGCTCTAGCATCCACTCGGGAAGAGAGCGCGAGGGCTAGGACGATGGAGGTCCACATCTCTATGGTGCGGGGGAGTGAGCAACACGGAGAAACAGAAAGACCGGCCACTCCCAGCCCCCACCACTGGGGATAAATTTCGGGAGAAGACGGAACCCCCTGTGGCCGTCCGCTGTCTGTGCTACGACCGCGTCAGCCGCGCCATCCTACCGGCCGGGCACCAAAGACTGCAGCAAGCTCTGCTCACAGCTGATGCCGGAAGCAGAGGGGCGGGCCCCGGGGAGCGTCCTGAAGTATTTCCGGCCTTTCTAGGCAGAGGACTTTGGAGTTTGAGGACTCGGTGCGTCCCTCGGTGACCATCACGGGGCGGGGTCTGAGGCAGTGTGGTGGGTGGCACCAGAGACTTCCCCACCTCTGCACTCCAGTGGCATTTCCACACCCATTTAGAAACTGCCGTCTGGTCGCTTCGCATTATTAGAGGAACTTTCCTAACTGCACCCCAGTAAAAGGATAGTGAGTGGCAAGTCATTGCATGCACATTCACATGATGGAGCACTTGACTGTAGTGTAAAAAGGCGTGGCCGTCAAGCTAATTTTTTTGTTTGTTTGTTTGTTTGTTTGTTTTTGAGAGAGAGAGAAAGAATACGTTTATTAAAGCTGGGGACAGTGAAACAAGGAAGGGCTAAGGTTAGAAGCAACAAGTGCTCTGCTTTGGCTTTCCAGAAATGCTATGGGAAATAAGTGAGCCAAGGCGGGGATGCTGTCAGCTCCCTGCAGAGTCAAAGGAAAAGGGACCTTGGGGCAGGTTCAAGGCGGTTAGCTCGGCGCTCATTGCTCTCCTGACTTTAAATGGTCTGGTAAGGACCCATGGAGATTACGAGGTGCAGGCAGGAGAGAAGAGGAGAAGGAATAGGCGCGGGCGAGCTCCGGGAGGGAGCGTGCACTTCAATACGTATAAAGTGAAAAAAAAAGCAAGGCACCCAACTGTGTAGAGGGCCCTGCCATCTAAAAAAGGGAGAAGGGGGAAATGTTAAATGTACTTGATATTTTATAGTCCTGTGTTTACTCATGAAATAAAGATAATGTTCCTATCTTAGAGGATTTTGTTTGTGCAACCAGAGTTAATGTCATGCCAAGCGACAGAATGCTGCTTAGCACATAGAGAGAATAAGATTTAGCTACGGCTATTCCCCTCGTCTACCCTCTGGATGAATACCGTAGCAGATATTCTCCGGGAATGCCAAGGGTCCGGGATGAGAAGGGTACTTTTTCATGTATGTTGTTCTGTGTCTTTTGAATTTCGAACCAAATAAATGTATTTACCTTAAAGAAAAAAACTTTCCAAGTGCCATTCTTGCTCCGCGAGATCCAAAATGCCTCGAGATCTGTTTTCCTGGGGTCCCAGTCTCAGAGCAGGGGCTCAGAATGCGTTTGTGGTTTTGGTTTTACTTGAGAAAATCGTGTCCAGGTTGTAGCACTCTACTAGATGTCGCTGTTAGCATCTCTGTCAAATAGATTATTTGTGCGGGAAAAAATACTGTGATGCTTGAAGCTTTTTAAAAATGTGTCGTTTAATTAAAAAAAAAAAAAAAAAAAAAAAAAAGACTGCGTGGGGTACAGAATCCCCAGCGAGTGCCGGCGCTCCGGGGTGCGGGTGGGGGAGCTCCAGGTGGACTTGTGCTTCCCAGGGGGTGGGCCCAGCCCGAGAGCCCTGGCGGGCGGGCCACCCGGGGCGATCCGGGAGCCGCGGGAGCTGCTGTGGCAAAAAACTGAGCGTAGCTGGGCAGCGGGTGCGGGGAGCTCACTGGCCGCCGGAGCTTGGCTTGCTTCACCCGCCATTCCCGCCACGGGTAGGTTCAGGGTGGTGTCAGCCAAGCCTCCCAAGCAGCGGTTTCCGTAGTGTAGTGGTTATCACGTTCGCCTCACACGCGAAAGGTCCCCGGTTCGAAACCGGGCGGAAACAACAATCCCTTTTGGTCTAGTTTCTACCTCTGCAGCGCCTTCCTCGCCCCCTCCTACAGGGGACCGGTGGCTGCCACCTGGGGAAGCGCCCCAGGAGTATGTGTGTATCTGGATCTCTGATGCAGGTAGCCGGGGGCTGAAGCGGAAGCACAGCGGCCCCTCCATGGTGCTCGCAGTGTAAATTCAGGTCTTGAATCGCAGCCGTGCTTTTGATCTTTCCCTCAGAAGCCGGCTGGGCCATCCCTCCCACGTCGAGGGATGGATCCGGGCGCAGGTGGGCGCTCCATAGTGCTTGTACAGTTGGTTCTTAAAGTGTATCCCCATCCCAGCGTCTGAGCTTGGTCTCTGGAGACAGAACGAAGAGTATTAGCTGTTGCCCAGCTAGTTCACCCAGTAGAGTATGAGGTCCTTAATGTCCGTGTTGTGGGTCTTAGTCCGACATTGGGCGTCTTCTCTTTTGCAGACCGTGAGGGCCTTCAGGCCACCAGCCCACTGGCTGAAACCCGCCTGCCTACCTTCAACACGGACCGGTGCCTCTGTTACTGGAAGACCAAGGAAGGGCGAGTAGCTTTCCGAAGCCGCAGTGGGACCCCAGATGAACTCGCCCTGGACTTCCCCTCAGTCCAAACCTTAGTCCTGAGAGGTGCCAGGTGCTGAGAGGTCGGGATTCCGTGCTCTCAGCGCCGCCCCCTGGTGTCCAGGTCAAGTCAGGAAAGAGATGAGGTGCCTTTTATCTGAGACCTCATCTTCAGTATATTCTCTTTATCCTCGATGTTAAGCTGATCTTTTGTGAAACGTTGTCCCACACGTTCCAGCCTCTACATTTCCCCCGCACATAAAGGAACGTAAAAATATCCTTTATTTTGGAACACCCTGCCTAACATGAACATCCTCCGTTTACTGGTCTTGTCACAGAAGTTTTCCTTAACTGCAGTTGAAATGCATTTCTTTCGTTGACTGTTTCTTAGCCCATTTCCTATTTTCCAGCTGGGGAAGTCTCCCCACATACACAGCAGACCACAAGAGCAGCCTTATGGTCATATAAAGCTGGTTTATTAACCTTGCTAAGTGAAGTAGTCAGTCCAACTTGGGGAGAAGTGGTAGCATGATGCCTCGTGAGGGCAGTCTGCACAGGAATAGATTGGCGTTTGTAAAAATAGGCAGAGTTGCCAGTTCAGTCCTCGTTCATGAGCGCTAGAGAGTTGCTGTCATTATGTCTTACCTTGCAGCATGTGAATCTAAACAGCCTGGTGTTGGAAGAGTGTGAGCTTTGATGTTTTGTCTTGCACAGAGGCTGTGGATTCCAACGCAAATTGTGGTTAGACCTACCGTGTGCCTCAGTGCTTGAGCGTCCACCTATGAACCACAGGACAGGGTTGGATTCTGGTCAGGGCACATGGCTGGGTTGTGGGCTCCATCCCCAGTGGGGGGCGTGCAGAGGCAGCCAACCGATAATTTTCTCTCAGCATTGATGTCTCTCTCTCTCTCCCTCACCCTTTCTCTCTGAAGTCAATAAAAATACATGTTTAAAAAATAAGCATTTTTTAATTTGTAGTTTCAGAGTCTTTTTTTTTTATCACCTTCACTGGGACTGGAAAATATTCCTTTTAAAATGCTGGCTTTTTAATTAAAGGGAAAACATATTTGATAGGCTTCTGATCCCTGTCTCCCAATAAACAGAGGGCTCCCTGGAGCTTTTTACTACAATTCCTGCTTTTCTCTCCTGTCCACTCCTTCCACTGCAGCCCCTCCAGCCAGACCCAGTTTGAAATTCCCCCTCTGAGTAGTGACCCACACTACTCTTGGCACAAAGGAGTCAAGTTCATCAATTCAGCAAAAGCTTGGTAGGATCTTTGGTCTTTATCTTGAGTGGTGATGGTAGGTGTAGAGGTAGAGGGACTCACTTAGATTTACATTTTTTTCATTTTTTATTAATTACATGTGTACATATCTTCCCATTGCCGCCACCCCACCCCATTCCCATACATGTGTCTCCCCCCCCCCCCCCGCCAGTGTCTTGCATCCATTGGTTACGCTTGTATGCATGCATACAAGTCCTCTGGTTGATCTCTTCAGATTTACATTTTAGAGTGATCCTTCAGAAGTGATGAGCAGCGGGTGTGTGGGAGGGTGGCTGCCCAGGGGGAGGGGCTGGAAGGACAGCTGTCTTCCAGACCTCAGGAGGCTGAGGAGGGGCCCAGGCAGCAGCAGGTGAGGGAGCTCAATGCCTGGTTTGGACCGGGGCAGGAGAGAAGCCCCCAGGTTCCTGCTTTAGATGGTTTCTTAACCAAGAACAGAGACCGCGTGCTGGGCATGGGCAGTGACAGAGGAGAGAAAAGTACAGTAATCCCCTTATCAGCAGTTTCACTTTCCCTGGCTTCAATTATTCCAGGTCAACCATGATCCCAAAATATTAAATGGGAAATTCCAGAAATAAACATAAGTTTTAAATTGTTCGCCATTCTGAGTATTGCAAGATGCAATCTCACGCCCTGGCAATCCCTCTGGCCCAGGATGTGAATCATCTCTTGACCACTGTCTCCAAGCTATACATGCCCTGCCCCTGCTCAGTCAGTAGCCATCTGGGCTGTCAGATCGAATGTTAGGGTGTTGAAGTGCTTGTGTTAAAGTCACCCTTATCTTACTGAATACCGGCCCTAAGGTGCAAGAGTACTAGTGCTGTCAATTTGGATACGCCACATGTGTTTCCTGTACAGTCCTATGTACACACAGGAAAAAGCATAGCTCTGGTTTCAGACGTCGACTGGGGGTCTTTCACATGCCCCTGCAAACAAGCGGGTACCTCATCCACATCTGAGAGCTACCTTGACAAGCAGGGAGAAGCCTAAGCCGACATTTCCAAGACGAGTGGGTCTGAAGCTTGGGGAAAGCGCTCATTGCTAGAGCCACAGATGTGGGGATAACGGTTGGGTCAAGCGGTGAGGCGAATCTGACTGTCCAGGTAGATGGCCTCTGGTAGATGGTGGAGGAGTTGAAAAAGGAGAAAAGACAGCAGGTAAGCTTCCACCAAGGCCAAGGGAGTCGAAATGGGCAAAAAGAGGGGAGGGCAGGTCTGTAGAATCAAATAAAGGAAAGCGGTGAAGCATCCATGGACTGGGACACCTGCAGGCTCCTGGTGCTTGACTGAGGCTAGAGGAGAGCCGTCGTGGCCCCCGTGCCCCCGCGCCTGTGTGCTGGTGGAGAAGGGCTTCCGGTCACAGACACATTAAGGATTCTTACTCCCTAGAGCTCAGCCTCTGCTCCCTGTCCTGATTCCACAGGATTAAGCATAATAGACAGGAAAATATTTTGCAATGTTAAGCCATCATTACTACTTTTGAATTTGCTTATATGTAGATGTACGTATAACATACATTAAAATGCATCCCAATTCTGTACACTAAATGCTAGGAATGATGGGTTTTATTTTTATAAAATACTTACAAGATTTCATTAAGTTTTCAAAATTTGATAAAATTTTAGCTTCCCTTAAATATCACTGACTTAAAATTTGATATTCATTAATTTCAATCTCCTCTCTTAAAATAGGTAATTTTATATAACTTATAGGAAATATATAATTATTTTTAAAGCATGTGTAAAGTTAATTTCTTTTTTACCTATTGGTATTTATATTTATTTTCATTTACATTTTGATGAAGATACACTCAAATCTCATAAACTTTGAGTGCATTTTGTGTTTCTTTAGCATATTTTTGTTGATTTCAGAGAGGAAGGAAGAAGGCAATAGACGCATCAAAGATGAAAGAATCATTAATCAACTGCCTCCTGCAGGCTCTTTCACTGGGGGATGGAGCCCCACAACCCGGGAGTGTGTCGTGGTGTAGAGGTCAATGCTCACCCACTAAATCACGCTAGACAGGCATATTTTGTGTGTTTTAATTCTTTAGCTCTTAACTGTCAATAGGAAACAAGTTAAGTGAAAATTTAAACCTTGCACCTGTCTCTCTAGATTCTAGAACCATAAACACAGTAAAGGACAGAGTTAACCGGACACAAGTCTTCGAAGCTACATTTTAACTTCCCTTCTGCGAGGCCCGCTGCTTTTGTTCACAATTTTTTTCTTTTAATTACTGGGCGTGACTAATTTCCCGATCCGTTAATGGGTCACGCTATACAGTTTGACAAAAGTCATTACCCAGGGACACGGAAGTATTTGTATTCCGGGACTCGGACTGGGCAGGTGGGACTGGCAGAGCTGGGCGTGACCATGACCTACATCTTATAGGACTCAGCGGAAGGCCCTCCTGCCGCCGGTTTCCGTAGTGTAGTGGTTATCACGTTCGCCTAACACGCGAAAGGTCCCCGGTTCGAAACCGGGCGGAAACAGTCTTGGGGTTTTGTCTTTTCTCCCATCTCGAAGAGTTTCTCCCAAATAGTAAATTTGTCCACTTCAACTGTCTGTGTATGTGGCACATCTACAGTGCACACGTTTTATTCGAACTCTTCAAAGGGCTTACAACCCCGTCCTATAAAAAGGCTACACGAGGCGGGAATGCCACGCAGCGGCAAATGAAATACTGGGAAGTGCAGGAAGGAGCTCGGGGAATGTTTTTCCAAGGTTAGAGGGGCGGTCGCAATAGCGCGCACCCCACGGCCGCACCTGGCGCGGCGCACCTGGGGACCCCAACAGCCCGGTGCAGCGCGAGCGCGGAGGCTCCCGCCGGCTCGGGGGGAGGGGTGGATGGAGCCGAAGGACCGGGTCCGGGGAAGCAACGGCCCGGGAAAGCCGCCCGGCACAGCGGTCCCGCCCGCGACGCCCTCCGGGGATCCCGCCGCCGTCGCCCGCGCCGAGGGCCATCGCGGCGTCCGGAACACGACGCCCAGTGAGCGCGGCGAGGCCTCTCCGCCGGGAAGGTTCGCCCCGGCCGGCACCTGCCCCGCCGGGCCTCCGGGTCACCTGTGCCCCGGGCCGCCGGGGCAGCCATGGGTGTGTCTCCCCCCGGGCGCCCCGGGGCGTGCGCAGCGGGCGGGGCCCGTCCGTGCCCGGGCACCGCCCGGCCGGCCCTCACTCTGCCGCCGCCGCTGGGCTGCGGCCCGCGGTGCCCGGCAGCAGGGCCCGAGGGTCTTGGGGGAAAGGCGGCCAGAGCCTCAGAGGAGCGGCCGGCGCGCGGGACGCCGTCCGAGCTCCTGGCGGCAGAGACTCAGCAGAGACCACCGTGGGGTCCCCCCAAACAGTCCGCCCGGAAGAGGGGGTGCACGCTCTTGTACACCTGGCGGGGCACCCTTACACCTGTGACAAGCAACTAATTTCCCTGCTGTTCTGCCAAACGTGGAAGCCAAATAAAGAAAACATCAAAGTGATAAATCAAATTCTCTTTAACGTTTTATATGTCTTAAATGTAGACAAAGCATTCATGACTCAAAGTATAGCCAGTAGTGGTAAAACCCGAGACCGCCTGCATTCTGTAAACAGTGATTAAACGGAACAACTTTAAAATGGAGCTGGAGCTGCTATTTCAGAGCAACTGCCGTGCAGCCTGAGGCCCGGACCCTTCGGGAGTTAAAACCCGGCAAAAAAGCCTTCGGACTGGGCCTAGGCAACCTCCGCTTGTAAAAGATGTGTTAACAAAGATAACAAGAAAGCAATCATTGTGGCTACAGGACTGATGACTACCTGACAGAAAATTAAAAACATTGTTTAGCGTCAACATCTCTATGTGATGTCTCTGCACCAATAGAAATGCCTTCCTTCTGTTGATGTAATTGTTCCCCTTCCCCTTCTCACAAAACCCCTTGCCTTCGTCTCCTAATCCCAACACTCTTCGGGCTTCTGCGCGAAGCAGTGCTCACAAATGGCTATTTTTATTGATCACAAATAAATGTTTGTTGCCTCTCATTTTGCGAAAAGCCTTTTTACCTTTGGTTAACAATTCTAATAACTTGTCCACAAAAATCAATGTCATGCCCATTTCCTTATTTGCTCTTTCATACTTATTTGTATACCTTCTCAGAACGTATAGCTGTACTCACCCAAGGAGGAGGGCCAGGGCCCAGCCATGGATCTTAAAGACTAAAAGGTGTGAAGAGTGAAGAATTCTCAACCCCATTCAGAAGAATTCTCCAAGTTCCCTTGCTAAAACCCCATTTCTTTCCACCACCACCACCCTCAATTTTTAAAAAAATATATTTTATTGATGTTATTACAAAGAGGAAGGGAGAGGGATAGAGAGCTAGAAACATCGATGAGAGAGAATCAATCATCGACCAGCCGCCTCCTGCACAAAGTTGGGATGTGCCCGCAACTGGGACCCTGTACTCCACAGACCCGACGCTCTATCCACTGAGCCAAACCAGTTTCAGCACCCCCTCAATTTTTACCGACTGGTTTGAGATGAGTCAGTACAAACCCCACCTCAGGCTTTGGACTGCCAGAGTGTCTTCTAAACTGCCACCGGCTTCCCTTCCCCCCTTCAAGCTGACTTCCTTGGTGGCCCCAGGACTCTGGGAGGCCAGACTGTCACTCAGGCTTGTCACTCTTCTCCAGGTGGGTTTTGATCTGTGCTCAGCTAATGTGCCTTCTCATCATCTTCCTCGTAAACAAATCCAAAACAACACAACTAACCTCAAAAGTACTCGCTGGGCAAAAAGCTTGTGTGAACCGTATTTCTTTTGGGTCATGCTTAATGCTAACTTGTCATTATTCCTAGGCTGATCTTGTTTCAATAACACCATCATTCTCTTTTTTGAGGCTGAAACTGTAGTTGCTTGCCAATAGAAGATCTTTTCCACCAACCCCTTTGTCCTTTCAGCATCGCCCCAATAATTCAAAAGCATCCTTGTTTTCTGGTGGCAATCACATCCTGGGCCTTGCTGAATTTTCCTGCCCTGGGATACAGGGGGATTTCAGGAATTCGTGTTTGTTTATGTGTTTGTTTTTCAGTGGAGAGTAGAAGACAAGAGCCAAACCTGGGCGCCAGTACAGTAAGCAGGGCCAAAAAGTTCGTCTCCCCACTTCCTTTTATTTTATTTTTTTAATATTTTGTTTAATATATATTATTGATTTTTTTACAGAAAGGGGCCAAGTCTCTACCCTCCTGTTACCTTCTGATAGGCAAGTAAAATAACAAGCAAGGAAACAGGTAAAGGGAGAGGGATAGTTAGAAACATCGATGGGAGAGAAACATCCATCAGCTGCCTCCTGCACACCCCCCACTGGGGATGTGCCCACAACTAAGGTACATGCCCTTGACCGGAATCGAACTCGGGACCCTTCAGTCCGCAGAGGAACGCTCTATCCACTGACCCACACCAATAAGGGCTCCCCACTTCCTATTACCCTGAATTCCCACTGAGGATTCTATTTAATTGTAGCTTTGCTACATTTTTACTTTTTTCCCCCAAATAAATATTATTTTACAGCATCATTACAGAATTTTTTACCGAAATGTTTAACATCTCACTAAAAAGTAATTGTAACATCCTTTGTTTTGTTTTGTTTTGTTTTGAAATAAATATAGATATATTATTGATTTTTTTCTTTTTTTACAGAGAGGAAGGGAGAGGGATAGAGAGTTAGAAACATCGATCAGCTGCCTCCTACCCCCCCCCCCCCCAGGGATGTGCCTGTAACCTAGGACACCACCCCCCATTCCCCCCCCACTGGGGATGTGCCTGCAACCAAGGTACATGCCCTTGACCGGAACTGAAGCTGGGACCCCTCAGTTCCCAGGCCAACACTCTGTCCACTGAGCCAAACTGATTTCAGCATGCAATACTCTTTGTTTTCTTTTTAAACCTTTTTTATTAGGAAATTTAAAGTAGACAGAATGTTATTGTGAAACCTCAACGACCCATCTCCCAGCTTCAACAATTTTCTCTTTCCACCATTCCGTTTTATTAATACCTCTACCTCCACCACCTCCCACACCTTGCTCTTTTCTTTATAGTCCTCAGATTCCACAGATGACCCTTCTGTGGTCATTCTGTTGACCGTCTCCCCTTCCCGCTGCAGGTTCCGGTACTCTGTAGACCTTCAAAGTTTAGGAAATAATACTCAAAGCTACAGATCCCATGAACTGGGCTGTGGTATGGACTAGGCACTTGCAATAAACTATTAAAAGGAAACTTCATCTATTTATTTGTTACATCGCAATAAGAAAGGGGCCAGGTCTCTACCCTCCTGATAGGCAAGTAAGATAACAAGCAAGGAAACAGGTAAATAACAAGAGCGCTATTATGACTGTGAGAAAATTAAAGACGTTGATCTAATAAAGTGGCAAGCGAGCAGACAACAACATTAGAGAGATAGGCCAGGAAAGGTGACAAGAGCTGATGCATGAAGCTAAAGAGCCAGCCTTCCAAAGTATTAGAGAATTGAGTAGGAGGGAGCTCGGTGGGTTCAAGGACAGGAAAGACCAAGGGTTTGGAGGATAAGGAGTCACAGTTACACTCCTTGGCTCTTCATTCTGATTACTCCATCTGTACCATTTGCTGTTTTTCTTAGCAAGTGGATTGAAAAATGAGTGGAGGCCCTCACTGTTTTTGCTCAGTGGTTGGAGCATCAGCCTGCAGACCAAAGGCTCCTGGATTCTATTCCAGTCAAGGGCGCACATGCCTGGGTTTCGAGCTCAATCCTCAGTAGGGGGCGATGCAAGAGGCAGCCAATCAATGATTCTCATCATTGATGTTTCTATCTCTCTCTCCCTTTCCCTTCCTCTATGAAACCAATAGAAATTAAAGAAAAATGAGTGGAGAACACTGGATATACATATTTATTTATTTATTTATTTATTTATTTATTTATTTATTTTATAGAAAGGAAGGGAGAAGGATAGAGAGTTAGAAACATCAATGGGAGAGAAATCAATCAGCTGCCTCTTGCACATCCCCTGGGGATGTGCCCCACAACCAAGGTACATGCCCTTGACCAGAATCAAACCTGGGACCTTTCAGTCCACAGGCCAACGTCCTATCCACTGAGCCAAACCAGTTTTGGCTGTTGGTTGGGAGTTAGAGAAGGGAGTCTGCAGCAACAATCAAGGTTCAGATCCCAACTGAGCAACCTAACCAGTGCCTCCTCCTCGCCCACTGAATGAGGTTCTAATACATAAATCTGTAACTGTCCTTTGAAATGTCTATGAGAATACCACCAGTGGCTCAGATGTTCAAGATGACACTTAATGAAAGGATTCTTTAAAATATCGCTAGTTTATAAGGAAAACAATAATATTTGTAAGTTGGTTTAAAACCGTTAAGAATAACTAGACTTGAACATTTACAACTGCAATGCACTGAATATTCATCACAAAACAAGTGTGCATTCTTTTCCATATTCAAAAATCTCTCTCCTTGCCCTTAGACACTCACTAAACATCTCAAATCACAACACAAAGAGTTTCCCAAAATATCCAGTTATTTTAAGCCAGTTGGTCCTGAACCAGAATGGAGGAGCAGGTCATCTGGGGTCATCTTTTTGGCCACGCTTCCTGTTTGTGCAGCAGCCTTCCAGCAGTAGATTGCTCTGGTTGACATTTTGTCTTCCTCCTTACCCGAAAGTCACATTCCCCAGGACACCAACGTGATTGAGACCTGTCTTTTATCTGGGGGACTTGTACCCTTTAAACCCGTGTGCTGTGATATATTGATAAATGGCAGTAAAATAACGGGGTGAGCGTTTGATGTGGGCTGCGCCATTTCTCCCGAAGTCCGGTAAAGGGGAACCAGGGACTGGTGAAGAAAGACCTGATACTGGCATATTTTTAGACTCATTAGAAATTGGAGATGATATTTTAAAATGAAAATATTCAAGTGGATGGTTGACTAATAATGTATATATAAATTGTATATACTCATTATTGTAAGACCACTCCACAAACTACATGTCGGGACACCAACCAGTAAAAAGTCATTTACAAACTTAAAATCTTACATCTGGTTGAATTCTTCCTGCCCAAGGAAGGAACGTGCAGAGTAAAAAATAACGAAGTAGCCCTTTCCAGTGAGGTTGTGGCTTTGCAGGAGAAGAAAACATGTCTCTGAAGAAACAGGCCTGAGAAGAGAAGAAAAACTACTGCCCTATAACTTTAGATTATGAACTATAAACCAGAGTGATGCTGTGATCGTCAGAATATTTTGTCTGAGTATGCCCCTGTGAGAGGCAAAAGGAGAATTATTTTCCCTGCCAGGCGGTGCCCTGCAGGCCCTGCCATGGGTATCATCTTGCCAGATGGACAGTGAGGAGCCCTGGCAATTTTAAGGGTGTGGGGGAGGAGGGAGTCAGATATTTAGATTTTTTTCTTTTCTTTTCCTTCCTTTTTACTTTTTCTTTTATGTATGTATGTATGTATGTATGTATGTATGTATGTATTTTTTGCTAAAGCAGCTCACTGCTCCCACAGCAGTGGAGAAATAGGCAATCTCATGCATGGCTGATGGGAGGGACTATCAGCTGGCAGGATCCACAACTGGGTGATTTGCCTATTTTTATAAATTATAATAGCATATATACATTGATCCAGTAATCTCACTTCTGGGAATTTGCCCTGCAGATATGAATGCAAAAGTGAAAAATAACAATGGTATATGCTCACTAACTGCAGCATTCATTGTAATAACAAGAGATTGGAAACAACATAAATGTCCATCAGCAGGTGATGTGTTAAACTATTATTCATCTACAACAGAATAGTATGAGGCTGCAAAAAGAGATTGAGGACATTTTATGTCTTGAGATAGGAAGATCTTCAAGCTATAACAAAGCTGTAATTATATTTTTGGGTAAGTAAAGGGAAATAAAATATTTTTTCATCCAAAAACTGTGGAAGAATATGTACATAGTTACCTAGCGAAGAAGGGTAAAAGTTAGACACTTGTCACTGAATATACTTATAAATAGTTCATTTTTTCCCATCCCGAACTGCCTAGCCACTCCTAGCTCCTCAATATTTTCACTTGTCTCAGAATTAAGGACAGTTTCTCAGTGTTCATCCCAGACCTCAGGAATGTGGCTTGATCCTCGTGATTTAGTGACAATGCCATCTTCACTTCTGTGTGCTGAGATCTGGGCATTGCTTTAAACTGTGAGGGAAAGGGCTTGGACACACTGGGATATAATAGATGAGAGGCAGGGTGGGATTTTGGAGATCTAATTTCGGAAAAAATTAGAACTGGATTTAAGCCCCTAATTAACTAGGTGACTTAAAGGCCTTTGAGCATGCTCACCTGCAGAATCAATATAATTGGACCTCAGAACCGAAACAAAAGGAAACTTAAAGCAAGGTGACCGGACGTCTCGCTTTTGGCGGGACAGTCCCGATTTCCAACAATTTGTCCCGCGTCTCGCGGCGTTTTAAAAAAGTCCCGATTTTTTTCGCCGGTACCGGTTTGGCTCAGTGGATAGAGTGTCGGCTTGGGGACTGAAGGGCCCCGGGTCCGATTCCGGTCAAGGGCATGTGCCTTGGTTGCGGGCATATCCCCGGTAGGGGGTGTGCAAGAGGCAGCTGATCGATGACTCTTTCTCATTGATGTTTCTAACTCTCTATCTCTCTCCCTTCCTCTCTGTACAAAAATCAATTAAAAAAAAAGTCCCGGTTTTTGGAAAGAATCTTTTAAATCTTTTGGACTTTTTTAAAACGCCAGGGGACGCGGGACAAATTGTTGAGAATCGGGACTGTCCCGCTAAAAGCGGGACGTCCGGTCACCTTAATTAAAAGGAAACCAAAACAAAAGGACAATTTAAGAGAAAATGGCAGCGGTGTAAGTGGAAGCTACACCGGCATGCTCCGAGGACCAAACTGGCACTACAACTAAAATATAAAACAAACAAAAAACCACCCTGAATAATCCACTTCATGAGGCTTGGGCTTCTCACAGCATGGCCATGAGTTCCAAGGTAGACTTAGCCTTCAGAGTCCCAGAACGTCCCAGCTGCCACATTCAGTTGGCTAAGCAAGTCACATAGCCAGTCCAGGTTCAAGGGGAGGGGAAATAGACTTTCCTCTCGATGGTGGGAAGAGATTACATTGCAGAAAAGCAGACACTATAGCTGATAGGGAGGGACTATAACCTGATAGATAGAGCACCTGAATTAATCTGAAAAGGAATCATATTATTTTAAAATCTTAGAACAGATATACTTATGTGAATAGGGGGTGGTCTCATATGTCCACTTCTGGTATATACCCAAAATAAGTGAAAGCAGGGATTCAAATGAATATTTGTACACCTGAGTTCATAGCAGCATTATTCACAAGCCAAAAGATGGAACCAGCTCACATGTCTATTGAAAGATGAGTGTGTAAACAAAATGTATTATATACATACAATAGATTATTTTTCAGGCTTAAAAGTAAGGAAATTTTGACACATGCTACAAAATGAATGAAACTTGAAGACATTATGCTAAGTGAAATAATCCAGTCACAAATGGACAAATATTGTATGATTTTTCTTATATGAGATCTCTAGAGTAGCCAACAAAAAGTAGAATACCAGGAGCTGGGGGGAAGGAGAGAGTGGGATGCAATTGTTTACTGGGTCCAGAGATTCAGTTAGGGAAGATGTAAAAGTTCTGGAGATGGATTATTGTGATGGTTACACAAAAACGTGAATGTGCTTAAAGCTGCAGAATTGTACACTTAAAAATGGTTAAAATGGCAAATTTAATATGCATATTTTACATAATTTTTAAGAACGAATTTTGTTCACATAAACAGGCTAGATTAATGATCAAGAGTGTAGCCATAAAAAGCCTAAATAAATATTTCACACAGGAAATGTTCATTACAGGATTTCTTTGGTTTCCCGAGGTGTCAAAAGTATGAAGGTTTGAAAACAAAAGTAAACTTGTTCGCCCAACGTGGGGCTCGAACCCACGACCCTGAGATTAAGAGTCTCATGCTCTACCGACTGAGCTAGCCGGGCGAGATAGCGAAAGCTGTCAATATCTCCAGTTAACAATTATTACCTCATCGTGTGATTAGGTCTGCATCTAGCTGGAGGTTTGAAGTTGTGTTCCGTTGGAGTATGATCCGGCTATTAAAAAGCTCTGGGCAGCTTGGAAACTCAAACTTGGAGTCTCTCCTACTTCCGTCAGTTTTCTGCTTGTCCTTTGCCGGGAACCTGCCCTTTTCCATCCCCGTGAAGCTCAAGGTGCGAAGGGAATACGTGCGCAGGACGATGCCACTGGCCCAACCACCCTTTGATTTTTTAAATCTGGAGTTAAAAGGCAGCGTCAGGGAATGGCAGTGGTGAAGACCGCAGCCGACACCTCCAACGTGGGTAAAACGATGGGGGGGGGGGGAGGCGGTGAACACACCATGAAATATATAGGTGACAATCACGTCCAAATATATAGAATTGTATACCTAAAACCTATATAATTTTATTAACCAGTTTCACCCCAATAAATTAAATTAAAAGAATAGAAAACACCAGTAACTGAGGTCGCATTTTTTTAATTTGGGAGATCCAAAGTGAAAAGAAAAAAAAACCGCGCGAGCCCACGCTGGAGATGCCGGGGATCGAACCCGGGGCCTCATACATGCAAAGCATGCGCTCTACCGCTGAGCTACATCCCCCTCTCGCCAGAGCTCTCCTTGCTTCCTCCCTTAGCGGTTTCATTGTGCAGGGCATGTGTACATGCATAGTCTCCGGAGGGCGCGATACCCCAGATATCGCAAACCCCAGCGGGCAGCGTCGCGAGGATTTCCAGGGCTCGCTACTAAATGACTACGGGGCGCAGACCTAGACGGAAGGACGCCCGGGGAGGTCAGGGCTGGGATAAACACCTGGGGGCAGCGGTGGAAAAAAGGAGAAGTCATTTGATGCGATTCCCCAAATAAACTGTGAAGCGAAAATGAAAAAGAAGACTGTGCAGGACGCTGTGCTTATTAAAAAAAAAACACACACACACAAAAGAAAACAGGGAGGAGTGTAGAAAAAATAATACTTGTATAAAATCATTCAGAATTGCTTGGGATGGGGAGGGGACTGGGGTCTAGGCGATAGACAGACTTTTCAGTAGAAACCGCTCTGTTTTTTAATCACGTCCAAATTAATTCAACCCAAGAAAAGTTTACGGAGCGCCTACTAGGTACCAAGAATTGCTCTAGACAACTGGTGTTCCATTGGTCCGAAACTCACATAGTCCATCCGCTCTAACAGCTCGCATTCCCGAGGAAGTAAGTGCTGGATTGAAAATGGAGCCAGCGCTGAGCGAGAGAAAATTGTAAACAGGCTTCATTGAGAAAGGTAACTTTTTGAAACAGGGTAGCAGCATGGAAGTGAGCCATGCACGTGTCTGGGAGAAGAGAGGTCCAAGTCACCAGCCGGTTCAAAGTCCGCGAGGTGGGGTCTTGGTCGCGTTGCGGGAGCCGCAGGGAGGCGCGCGGCCGGGGGGGAGTCCGCGGGAGAGTGGTCAGAGCCGAGCGCAGAGGAGGCCCAGTGCGAGCGGGAGGGAGACTGCGGGCGGGCTGGCAGGGGAGTCTCCGGAGGGTTTGAGCAGAGAAAGGCCATGATTTGTTTAAAAGTAACATTTTAACAGGAGTGTTCTCACAGCTGGTGAAGATGGGCGGCAGAGTGGGACAGGGCAGAGATTTGTGGCTCGGTGGAGATGTGCAATGGAGGGAGAGACAGGACACGGGGTGAGGTGTGCACTTTTTCCTCCTGGAGTCACAGAGGGCTCCCTGGTTTTGTCCCTGGAGGCGGGAGTTCCTGTGCGGGGTGAGGGGTGAGCGGGGAAGGTGAGGGAGGAGCAGTGGGGTGCAGGTCAGTCCAGGGTGGACACGGTGCGGGCGCCCCTCCGGTGGAGCTGTGCTGGAGCTGAACGTGGAGGCCGGCCTCCGCCTGTGCTGTGTGTCCTCAGGGATAGGGTCGTCGGGCCGTAAAGTGTAAGAAATCAGAAGGGACTGAGTACAGACAGGGAACCGAGGACTGAGCAGGGCAGGGAGAAGGATGGAGGTAGCAGGCCCTAGAGCTGGGGAAGCGTCTGGAAGGCGCCGGGAAAGAGTGTCAGGAAGGAGGAAGCATGCGATGCGAGGGCAGTGAGGTGAGGCCCCAGAAAGGGTCTTTGCCTTTGGGTCAGGACCGCCGAGGTCACTGGGACTTCACCCAGAGCGGCTCTGAGGAGGGTGAGGGGGAGCTGGACCAGGAGAGGCTGCAAACACCGCCAGCAGCTCTGGAGGGGGCTGAGGAGATAAAGGGGGCATGCCATCGAGTAAACTGGGGAATCTTATTGTAAGTGTGTGGTTTATAAAAACAATTACATAACGCATAAACAACGGGGGAGGGGACGTGGCAGGAAAGGTAGCTAGCTACAGAGGTGGATACGGGGCCACGCTTGGGGGTCGGGACTGAGCGCCAGACTCGACTCCAAATTTAGCTCCGGGGCGCCGGGCCCGCTGCTCCCGGGAAACCCGACCCGCGGCGGCGCCGGCCTCCCGGCCAGCGCCCAGCTGTCCCGGCGCGTTTCCCGGCGGCCTGGGCCGGGGGTGGGGGTGGGGGGGCGGCCTGGGCCGGGGGTGGGGGTGGGGGTGGCGGCCTGGGCCGGGGGTGAGGGGGGGCGGCCTGGGCCGGGAGTGAGGGGGGGCGGCCTGGGCCGGGGGTGGGGGTGGGGAGGCGGCCTGGGACGGGGTGGGGGGGCGGCCTGGGCCGGGGATGGGGTGGGGGGGGCGGCCTGGGCCGGGGATGGGGTGGGGGGTCGGCCTGGGCCGGGGGTGAGGCCTGGGCCGGGGGTGCGGGGGGGAGGCCTGGGCCGGGGGTGAGGGGGGGAGGCCTGGGCCGGGGGTGGGGTGGGGGGGGCAGCCCGGGCCGGGGGTGGAGGGGCACGGCCCGGGTGGGGGGAGGCGGCCTGGGCCGGGGGTGGGGTGGGGTGGGGCGGGGGGGGCTGGGGGAGGGTGGCGGCCTGCGGCGGGCGGCGGGGCGAAGGAGCCAGCAGGGGTGGGACGGAGGGGCCCAGGCGCGGGGCGCTGCCCTCCGTGGGAGCCCCTCGCTGCGCAGCGCCCCTTCCGGGCGGGTTTCCAGCCGGAGCGCCCGGTGCCACCTCCGGCGCCGGGGTCCGCCCCGCCCTTCCTCCCGGAGGCCCGCCCCGGCCGCCCGACCGGCGGCGCCGCCATTGGCTCCCCGGCCTCGCCGGCGCCGCCCGACTCGGGCGCGGAGGGCGTGCATGGCGGCGGCGGGGCCGCGCGCGGGTCTCTGCTCCGGGGCCGAGGCCCTGGCCCTGGCGGCCGAGCTGCAGGGCGAGGCGACCTGCTCCATCTGCCTGGAGCTCTTCCGGGAGCCCGTGTCCGTGGAGTGCGGCCACAGCTTCTGCCGCGCCTGCATCGCGCGCTGCTGGGAGCGCCCGGCCGCGGGCTCCGCGCCGCCCTGCCCGCTGCCCTGCCCGCAGTGCCGCGAGCCCGCGCGGCCCGGCCAGCTGCGCCCCAACCGGCCGCTGGCCGCCGTGGCCGCGCTGCTGCGGCGCCGCGGCCTGCCCGCCCCGGAGCCGGGGCCCGCGGAGGCGGCGCGGTGCGCGCTGCACGGCGAGCCGCTCAAGCTCTTCTGCCAGGACGACGGGCGCGCCATCTGCGTGGTGTGCGACCGCGCCCGCGAGCACCGCGCGCACGCCGTGCTCCCGCTGGCCGAGGCGGTGCTGGAGGCCAAGGTGAGGCCGCGGCCCCGCCGCCCCGAACACCGGAGCCTGGCGATGTCCCCGGACTCGGCGAGTTTCTTTCTTCCCTTCGCCGACCTCCAGCGGCGACGTGGGCGCGTCCACACCGCCGCCGCCTCGCCCGCCCCCGGGGCGACCCGCCCGGGGGGTCCGGGCTGAGCAGGGCGAGGAGCCGTCGGGGCTGTCGGAGCTGTGGATTGTGGGCTCCTCTTTCCTGCCTCCTTGCTGGGGCCTCAGTTGAGGGGTGTGTGGAGGGCTTTCCGATGGCGGGGCCTGGAGCCGAGAAGACCAGGTGGCTGGGCTGCTGGGGTCGGAGGGGCTTGTGGTTCAGCCCGAACTTGCGCACTGATGGTCTGGGGGAAGTGAGACCTTGGGCTTTTGGCGTCACCCTGAAGGCGCCCTGTCCCCCTTTCTGAAGTCAGGCTGTATCCAGCCGGGTCTCCTCCCCATGAGCAGGGCCTTCCCTTTCTCCTGGGCGGCTCCAGGAAGACTGGGTTTCCAGAAATCTCTACCCACAGTGTCTCCCTTCTCTCCCGCCCGCAGGAGCTCCTGGAGTCCAGGCTGAAGGTCCTGAAGAGGGACCTGGAGGACTATGAGGTGTTTCGTTCCACCGAAGAGAAGGAGAGCAAGGAGCTCCTGGTGAGCGCCCCCCCCCCCCCCCCCAGCAGAGGGCCACCACGCCTGGCAGTTCTGTGTGGTGACTGAGCATGTGCCGGTTTAGAAAGATAATAGGGTGCACATCGTAAAAGGTGACCCTATACTTTATCATGTAACCAGAGCTTCTGCAAGCGAAAGGAAGGGCTAAAATAACCCTAGAACAGCTGGCTTCGACTGGAACTGGGCCAGGAGTCAGGATGTATACTAGTCATTTTAATATTACACCCCAGTTAGGGCCGTGGAGTCTCTCCCGATTGAATGCAATAATGTTTCTGCAGAGGAACATGAATATTCAGGTTTATTCAGACTTAATGGAAACATAAATACAGTAAATAGCCTCATGCCAGCCCAGGGCAGTTTTTACCATCACAAGAGTTATGAAAAAAACCCGGTTTTTTCATTTGAGTTCTGAGGTTTGCAGTTAGGCTTATGGTCAGAGCCGCTGCGGGTGGGAAGGCTGGGGACCAATTTCCAGGAGCTCCAGCTGCACAGCCCGGGGTGCCCATGTCCCCGGCGGGTCGGAACGATATTTTGTCTTTTTTTCAGTGGAGCAGGAAAGTGAAACGGGGCTCCTTTTGAGTAAGGGGAGCTGTGTGGGTCACGGACTGTAACTTTCTACCTGGAAAATTCAATGCTTAGCCCGATAAATCGGTGTTAAAAGAGTGAAAGGCTTGATAGGGAGGCCGTTAGGAGAGGGCCGTCCAGTTCTGAAGCTCGGAGTTGGAGGAAGAGGAACGTGAAGATCCTCCTGTCCTCCGGGTGGGGAGGGGTGGTGTGGGGGAGACCTGAGCTCAGACCCTTCCTGACCTTCACCGGTACCGGGGGCACATGGCTGCCCAGCCTTCCCTCCCGACCACTCACTTCCCTCCCGAGGAAGGGCTCAACCCTCATTCCCACACCCCACTCTCCTTCTGGAGACGGAGTGAGCATGGGGCTCTTCCCTCTACAGCCCAGAGGCCTCCCACATCACCGCAGCGTCATGGTCTCTGGCCTTACCCACCATGACACTGCTTAGCACCTTCCCCTCTGGCCCCATAGCCTTTAGAATTCAAAACACTGCTGCTTCATACAACAGTCAGCCCTTGCTGCATGATAACAGAATGAATACTTTTATCTGAAAATGCTCTTACCATTTATATTTTATTTACCTTTATTTTTTAAATATAGTTTATTGATTTTTTTTACAGAGAGGAAGGGAGAGGGAGAGAGAGTTAGAAACATCGATGAGAGAAACATCAATCAGCTACCTCCTGGGATGTGCCTGCAACCAAGGTACATGCCCCTGAGCAGAATTGAACCTGGGACCCTCGAGTTTGCAGGTTGACGCTCTATCCACTGAGCCAAACTGGTTAGGGCACTCTTACCATTTAGGAGTGCTTCTCAGTGGGGACAGTTTTGGCCCCCAGGGGATATTTGGCAATGTCTGAAGATTTTTTAAAAAATATATATTTTTATTGATTTCAGAGAGGAAGAAAGAGGGAGAGAGAGAAACATCCATGATGAGAGAGAATCATTGATCTGCTGCCTTCTGCACGTCCCTCACTGGGGATCAAGTTTGCAACCTAGGCATGTGCCCTTGACTGGAATCAAACCTGGAACCCTTCAGTCCACAGGCCGACACTCTATCCACTGAGCCACACCAGCCAGGACTGGAGATATTTCTTGTTGTCAATCCTGGGGCAGGGGTGCTACTGGCACTTAGCGGTAGAGCCAGGGTGCTGATTAACATCCTGCAACGCACAGGACAGCCCTCTACAACAAGGAATTATCTGGTCCGAATGTCAATAGCGCAGAGGCTGGTAAACCCTGGCTTAGAGTGTTTTGGCTAATATTCTCCCACTTGTGTTACTTCTTTGGGAGGCCGTATAATATAGTTGCAAGAAAGCAGATTCTTGGGTCAGACTCCCTGAGGCGGAGCCCTGGCTACCCACTTATTGGTGACAGGCGTGCTCCTCTGCCCTCTCCTCATTTGTAAAATGGGAAGAAAGTGCACCCACATCATTGGGTGTTGTCAGCGTTGAATGAATTCACACCTGTAAAGGGCCCCATGAAGGCACTGGTGGGGTTGGGAGGGGTTGGGAGAGGAGAGCCTGGCCTGAACCCAGGTCTCTTGAATTTAAAACCCATTCACGGAATCCTCTTCCAGCCTTTTCAAAAAATCTTAGTGATTTCAGAGAGGAAGGGGGAGGAAGAGGGATAGAAACATCAGTGATGAGTGCAAACCATGGTCAGCTGCCTCCTGCACATCCCACACCAGGGATTCAGCCCAGGCTGGGAATAGAACTGTGACAACCGTGGTGTCCTGGTTCGTAAGTCCACACTGCACACTCCCCACTGAGGCTGTGCCCGCAACCAAGGTACATGCCCTTGATCGGAATTGAACCTGGGACCTTTCAGTCCCCAGGCCGACGCTCTATCCACTGAGCAAATCTGGCCAGGGCAAGAACAAGGAATTTCTACAGGCAAAAAAGCCACTTGGTTATTGCGACACTTTCCCAATAAGGGATGGCAGGTTATGAACAGGCAATTCTTGATTAGCTGGTTTAAGATTCCATTTCTGGGATAGCCAAAACTATAATGAAGTCTGTTTAGTGAGGTGGAGCTTAGCATCAGCGACTCCATATTGGCCCTGTTTTCTTGTATGTGACACATAATAAATGTGTTTGGGGAGGAGAGTGACCTCGGTTTAATATTGATATAGAGTGGCCCCAGGAGGCACTGCTTTTCAAACGAAGAAGCTCGGCCTTTAGTAGTTCTTAGGTGAGTTTGAAGGTGCCCTGAGCCCAGGCACACCTGTGATGGGGAAGCCCGTAGCGTTGGGATATTTAAATTAGAGGCCGTGCAGGGTGTGCATGTGCGGGTGCGCCTCTGACCCCCGAAAAGCGAGGCGGGCCCAGTTTCCCACGGTGACTCAGCGCCCCTGTCCAAATGCCAAGTCTTTTTTTTTTTTTTTTTTTTTTTTAATCAATCTTTATTGTTCATATTATTACACAGGTTCCTCGTTTCTTCCCCCCTCCACCAGGTTCCCACCCCACCCTCTGCCCCCTCCTCCTCATCCATTGGTGCACAGTTTATGTTCAGTCTCTTCCTCCCTCCCTTTCCCCGATAGTAAATCCCTTTTCAGATAGCAAATCTGTAACTTAGCATTTTCTCATATCAATAATACCTCCACATGCCCAATGATACACTTCACACAAAAGACATTTCCAAATAGGACAACCAGCCTCATCCAGGCCCCACCCAAGGCACTCACAGATCAACACCCCAGCCCTATACTAACTCAACACATCCAGATCTAAGCCTTCATCACTTGATTCAGCAGACCCTCAAGTTCCCGCAAAAGTTTCCAGCCATGTCTGAGAGGCAGCCGTGGGGCAGGGGCAGGTGAGGAGCGAGCTGTTTTGGGCCTGGCTGCTCCGGGCCTGGCCTCTGTTCAAATGCCAAGTCTTGATGCTCATGTCCCTCACCTCTGCAACTTCTCTCCGGAGACAGAAGCAGATGGCAGCTGAGCGAGAGAAGGTGGGGGCAGAGTTTCAGGCCCTGCGGGCCTTCCTGGTGGAGCAGGAGGGCCGGCTCCTGGGGCGCCTGGAGGAGCTTTCCCGGGAGGTGACACAAAAGCAGAATGAGAACCTGGCCCAGCTCGGGGGCGAGATCGCCCAGCTATCCAAGCTCACCAGCCAGATCCAGGAGACAGCTGGCAAGCCCAACCTTGACTTTCTGCAGGTGAGTGGCTCCCCGGGGCTTTGAGCCCCTTATTTTGAGGCATTGGGAAGGCAGCCAGAGGACAGAAGCGGGCCTGTGAGCTGAGTGGGCTCACACCATCTGGAGCCTTGGTTTTCCTGGGGTTAGAGTCAGGTCTACAGGGAGAGGACAGGGCTTTCCTGACCGGGAAGAACAAGAATATGTCTTACGTCACCTCCCAGCCCACACACACTTGAGACAAGTCCCAGGAAATAACACTAATGGGAATCACTTAAATATTTTCTATCCTATTTCATTAAAAAAATAAAATAGTCACAATCTACTCATACTTACCTGGCAGGGGAGATATCTCGATCACAAAGGTGGTTTTTCTAGGGCAATGGTTATTCATTGCACTCTGGATCTGCTGACCTCTGCAGTTTCCCCACATGAAGGAAACTGATCTGCATGATTTGTGTTCGTGCTCCCACCTGGAAAAAAAAATAGTGACAATATATTAAATAAACTTCACAAGACACAAATGGATCAAAAACAGTCATTTAAAGGACACTAGTTGCGCTGAAACCGGTTTGGCTCAGTGAGTAGAGCATTGGCCTGCGGACTGAAAGGTCCTGGGTTCGATTCCGGTCAAAGGCATGTGTACCTTGGTTGTGGGCACATCCCCAGTGGGAGTGTGCAAGAGGCAGCTGATCGATGATTCTCTCTCATCGATGTTTCTAACTCTCTATCCCTCTCTCTTCCTCTCTGTAAAAAAAATAAATAAAATATATATTTTTAAAATCAATAAAGCCAAAACTGGTTAGAGCGTTGGCCTGCGGAGTAAAGGGTCCCAGGTTCGATTCCGGTCAAGGGCATGTACCTTGGTTGTGGGCACATTTCCAGTGGGGGTATGCAGAACGCAGCTGATTGATGTTTCTCTCCCATCGATGTTTCTAACTTTCTATCCTTCTCCCTTCCTCTCTGTAAAAAAATCAATAAAATATAGTATTAAAAATTAAATAAAAAGCAAAGGATACTGGTTGGAACGAGCAGTCGCTGCATAAAGGCTCTGACTTGTCTTGGGGGCGTGAGAGCAGAGGCCACGCTGGGCCCCAGCACCTGGCTCCAGAGACGATTCTGTAATGACCGGCATTTCAGAGCTGTGGGCAGTGTCCAGGGACCCACCGTGTTGACGTGGTGCCCCTGCTGAGTGCCTCCTCCTCTGGACAGTTTTATTTTTCCAAAGGTGAACGGAGGTTACCCGATGTTGATTTTGTTTTCTTCCATCTTTCTTTCTAGGAATTTAAAAACACACTAAGCAGGTGAGTGGACCTCACAGCTCCTGGGGCCCCTCAGCTGGTTCTTTCCCATGGGTAGCCTCTTCCCCACCCCCAGCGTCTCACCTCCCATGTCCCCACTGCCTTATCTGGTACCTTCTGAGGCGGGAGTACATGCCCTTGACCGGAATCGAACCTGGGACCTTTCAGTCCGCAGGCCTGGTGTGGGTATGGGCATGAGACCAGGCTCGCCTTTTTCTACGTCTCCCCACCCGGGGGGCCTCACTGTCCTAATTGTGGGAGTGGGCTAGTGTTCCTCCTTGCCCTGCAGGTGCAGCAATGTGCCGGCCCCCAAGCCAAGCACAGTCTCTTCCGAGATGAAGAATAAAGTCTGGAATGTTTCCCTCAAGACCTTTGTCTTAAAGGGGCTGCTCAAGAAGTTCAAAGGTAGGGCCCAGGTGTGGGGCCAGGCCATGAGGTGCCAGGGGCAGTGGTGTGGTTCTGGAGGTTTCGGGTAAAGATGTGCCTTCCCAGAAACTGTGAGGAAAGCGGAGCTGGTGTAAGTGGTGGCTAATTTACTCAGGCCCCCTCTGCGCAGAGCTTCCCCTGGGCAACAGGATAGAGGGGCATTGGGAGCGGGAGAGGATGGGGAAGGAGATGGCAGCTCTGACCAGCTCCAGGAAAACGAGGGGAAGCTGGACAGGAAAAGCCAGAACACCGCCTCTCCCCGCACCTGCGCTGGCCCAGTGCCTCGGGCCTGTCTGGGAGGAAGTGAGCCAGCCGTGTCAGAGGAGGTGCTGTCACTGTCATTGTCAGACAATCTTGGTGTCATTCACACACACCTGCTTGGTTTCTCCCCAGAGGACCTGCGTGGAGAGCTGGAGAAAGAGGAGAAAGGTACAGTAGTGGTGAAGACAGGGAGTGCCTGTACTGCCGCGTGGAGAATCACTCCCTGCTGGCCACTGTCCCTCTGGGCTCCGGGGGGTGGTTCCCTCTGCCCGCCCTCTACTCCCTTTCCCTGTCCGTGCCTCACAGTGCCGACTCCTGCAGGCCCCGGGGGGCTGTAGGCTTGTGGTCCAGAGCAGAGGTGCCCTGCCCCTCAGGATGCTTAGGTTGGGGAAGGCTTGTCAATCACTTACAAGCCTTTCTCTCCCCTGTCCTCACTCCCAAACTTACTGAGACCTCTTCTGGGGACCGCAGTTGTGTGCAGGGGTGAGGGGAAGCAGGAAGAAATGGAGGACAAGGGAGGTGGTTCTTACTCCTGCAGAAATCTGGGTGAGTGGGACCCAACCCCACAGGGAGGGGAGCGGGGGCCAAGCCAGATTTGCCTGGAAAGGATCTAAACCAGCTGGGTCAGACTATGCCCATTCTGTGCACAGAGCCCTGCACAGGCCCCTCTCACTCAGCAAAGGCTGCAGCTCTCCCAGCGACCCTCAGGCCGCACTGCATGCTCTCCCCGTGCACCCGTTCTCCGTGGAGCCATAATGCACCAGCACACACTTCCCTGGGCCTGGGACATGCTTCACCGGACAGCCGCCTCTGGTTGCTTCACCTCTATGTCTTTGCGTAAATGAACTTAAAAAAAATTTATTTATTTTTACAGAGAGGAAGGGAGAGGGATAGAGAATTAGAAACATCAATAAGATGAGAGATCAGTTGCCTCCTGCACATTCTGATGTGCCCACAACCAAGGTACATGCCCTTGACAGGAATCAAACCTGGGACCCTTGAGCCTGCAGGCTGATGCTCTATCCACTGAGCCAAATCAGTTAGAGCTAAATGTACCTTTTCAGTGAGGCTGTCCTTGGCCCTCTAGTTGAAAGCATGGTTGCTGTCCTGATCCCTCTTCTATATTTTTAAAATCATTTATTGTCTCCTCCCCTCCCTGAAGAAAGGAAGCTGTAGGAGGGCTGGGATTCCCAGGGCCTGCACATAGGAGGCCTGGAACACTTACAAGTGTGCATATTTGAGCCTTTTCTTACATACATACATACACACACACACACACATTTTTCAGAGAGGAAGGGAGAGTGAGAGATACAAATATCAATGATGAGAGGATCATTGATCAGCTGCTTCCTGTACACCTCACACTGGGGATCGATCTTCCGATCCTGAGCATGTACCCTGACTGGGAATCGAACCGTGACCGCTTGTTTCATAGGTCGATGCTTAGCCACTGAGCCATGCTGGCCAGGCTCGAGCTTTTTCTTATGGAACATTTCAAACATATGCTAAAGTAGAGAGATGAGCATAACAAATATTACATGCTCATCGTACACCCTCAGCAAATACCACTAACGCTCCTGCTTATTTCTTCCTACTGGATTATTTTGAAGCAAATCACAGATAATATAATTTCCATAAATATTTCAGTATTGGGCCTCTAAAGAGAGACTTTTAAAAATCCATATATGTTTATACTGATTTGAGAGAGAGAGGAAGGTGTGGGGGCAGGAGAGAGAAATATTTCCATTGGCTGCCTTCTGAGGGGCCTGCAACCTGGGCGTGTGCCCTGACTGGGGACCTCAACCAACTGAGTCCCAGCGGCCAGGGCTAAAGAGATAAAAAACGACAACCACAAAACCATCATCAGAATTAGAAAAATTGATTCTTTCTGGTATCTAACAATTTGATTTCAGATGTATTGTTGGGGGTGTAGGAGTAGGGTGTGGGGGTGGGCAGAAATGGGGCTGTGCAAGAGGCCTGCAAGGGCCATCTCTCCCTGACTCCCCCTGCAGTGGAGCTGACCTTGGACCCGGACACGGCCAACCCCCGCCTCATCCTCTCCCTGGACCTTAAGAGCGTGCGCCTTGGACAGCGGGCCCAGGACCTGCCCAACCACCCGCGGCGCTTTGATACCAACACCCGCGTCCTGGCGTCCTGCGGCTTCTCCTCCGGGCGGCACCACTGGGAGGTGGAGGTGGGCTCCCAGGACGGCTGGGCCTTCGGGGTGGCCCGGGAGAGTGTGCGCCGCAAGGGCCTCACGCCCTTCACCCCCGAGGAGGGCGTCTGGGCGCTGCAGCTCAACGGCGGGCAGTACTGGGCCGTGACCAGCCCCGAGCGGACGCCCCTCAGCTGCGGCCACCTGTCCCGCGTGAGGGTGGCGCTGGACCTGGAGGTGGGCGCCCTGTCCTTCTACGCCGCGGAGGACATGCGCCACCTCTACACCTTCCGTGTCAACTTCCAAGAGCGTGTGTTCCCCCTTTTCTCCATCTGCTCCACAGGCACCTACCTGCGAATCTGGCCTTGAGAGAGAGTGCCCGGCCCCGGAGGGAGGGGGCCCGTCCCGAGCGAGGCCTTGGCTGCCCTGGGGAGGGATGGGAGCTCTGTCCAGGCTTCCTGCTCACTTTGGGTCTGCCCTTCACCCTTCCTGCCCCCGGCTGCCTTAGACCAAGCAGCCGAGGCACAAAGGCCTTGACCCCAGGGCCTGTCCTCTACCTGGCATGTGGATTTGGTACAGCTGCTGGGGGCGGGGGAAGGACAGGAGCCCAGCTGTTGACAGGGCTGCTTCCTGTCCCCCGGCTCACTGCTCAGACTCAGCAGCACCTCTGGCTCCCTGGAGCGACACCAAGCCCTGCGTCTGTGCCCTGGTCAGTTGCAAGGGGCACATTTGGGGCCAGCCAACCAGGTTCATGATCACTTCTGATTTGCCTTCTTGTCAGCTGCCAGCTGCCTTCAGAGACCTGAATCCAGCTGGCCTAACCAAATCGTCCACTCAGGGAGGAGCACTGTGCTCCCAGCTCAAAGGACAGTCCGGGCCATAACTGGAAGCAGAGCCTAGACCTGTGCCCTGTGCCCTGTGCCCTGTATGTGAGGGAAAGCCCCAGGCAACAATATATAGGCATGGCTATCCTCACCCAGAAACTGATGATCCGAGTGATAACGTACATCACAGCAACAGCCACGTGTCCTCACAGATGCCCAAACCCCTCTCAAGTGCCAAAGTACAGTCTCCCTGGGTAAGGAGACAAAGGTTCTGGAATTTTTACAGATTCAACTCGCACCAGCGTGGAAATGCAAAGCAGAGGCATGCCCCTGACAGATTCTTTCTGGAACTTGCCAAGTGTATGCCACCAGCAGAAGCTAATGGTTCCCCAGCTTCTGTAAGGCTGGACTTCGGGGAGGGTGGTGGTGGGGTGTTCCTTGCTTAGTGCTCAGAGATGGAAATACAGACTGAGTTCATTTCTACAGTGGCTTAGCTCATTCTTAACCCTGCCTGAGTGCAAGAGCACACGTGTGAGCAAGGATTTCTGCCAGGTGAGGTGAGCATGTGTGCTGTGAGAAAGGTGCACGTGTGTATATATCAGATTGCAGGACGGGCATGTGGATCTTGGCAAGGGTACATATGAACAGTGCATAGGGGTTAGGTGTTGAAATTGAGGTCAGGTAGGTCAGACCCTATTGTTGACTTCTGGTTAAATATTAGCCACCCATATTTAGTCGATGGCCACAGGTTTCCATCCATTGCTGACCTATTAATTAACTCTGTCTACCCAGTTCACACAGATGCAGGGACGGTGACAGCCAAGCAGTTGGTCTGCAGGAGTCCTGGAGCTCCTGTACTCTCTCCTTGGAGATGCTTCAAGCACACTTTGTGGACAGGTCCCTGTTAGGACAGCACAGCCTGTTTGAGGCCCGCCCAGTGCGCACAGCCACAGGCACTCAGAGCCCAGTGTCCAACAGGCGGGGGCAGGACCAGTGAAGAATCTAGCCTCCAGCAGCATTCCTGAGGTGAATCCTGTGCCCTCTTCACACACACAGTAGCTCTAGAACACTGTAGCCAACCAGTGTATGCGAATGTCACTGATTTCCACAACGAAAACCTGTGGTTTTTTAACAGAACCACACTTACCCCTTATGTCATCTAGCAACCCATGTTGCAGGTCACAGAAGATAGGGTGACTGGTGGAGGCCCTGTAGGGCCAAGTCTGGGGACTGCAAGGGTGGGTGTCTGCGTATTCTCAGCTTTTGTGTTCATGTGTCTGTAGAGTGTTAGGATAACTGCATAGATCTCTATACATCCGAAGTGATGTTAATAGTTAAACATAACTGCACGTGGAGGGTGAGAGAGATTGTCTGCTGGTGCGAGAGGACGTGCATTTTTCTCTTCCATCCTTTGGGCTTCATAAGATCTCAGATTTTTGAGCCTCTGAGAGCAGTGACTGGTCTAACTTTGGCTCTTCAGACCCCAACTGTATTAGTCCCAGTTCCTTGCCATCAGACTCATACAGCTCCTCACGGACTGGACGTCACCTAGGGGCTGCTTTTGGCCTGGCCATCCAGAGATCTAAGTCATTTGGCCTTGCAGGGACCGACCATAGGGCAGGTTGGACAACCAGGCAACCATCTACCTACAGCCGCCACTTTCTGTCCCTCCCCTGGGCTCTCACCCTCCCCTGCCCTCAACTCCGTGTGCCCTTTGGGGGCTCTGACAGAACCTGCTCCCCAAGAGTCCGAAGGGGGCCCTAAGGGTTGTCTCTTCCTAATTTGCCTAAAGGTGCGTAGGGGCTCGGGACCCCGGGCCCGGCCCAGTCCATGGCCCACCACTTCCTCACACTCAGACATTCTGATTTCTCCATCACTATCGGCCTGATTCCTTCCCGCTCTCCCCCCACCCCGCCCCCCGCCCCTGCTCCCGCTCGTGCTGCCCTCCAGCCCCCTGGACCTCGATTCCCCCCAGGACAGACCTGTTAACATCCTTCCCTAACTTCTTCCTCCCGCCCTGACTAGCGCCGGTCCTCGCTCACAATGAGCCTCACAACCCTGCCCTCCCGGGTCCTCGGCGCTGACCCCCAGGAGCGTGAAGGCCTGGGGCCTCGGGCCCCCGCGGCGGCGGCGCTCCCGGGCCGCCCTCGGCGCCAACGCCCGCCGACGCCGCGCGGCCCAGCGGGGCCTCGGCCCTGGGACGCGGGCCGCCCCTCCCGCCGCTCGGCCTCTCCGGGTGAATTGTCTGCGGCTCCGCGTCCGGCGTCCTCCCGTCGCCTGTGTGAACTGTCTGCGGCTGCGCGGAGGAGGCTGCGGCATCAACCAGTCGCAGGCAGAGAACAGCTACGCACTGGGCCCTATAGCTCAGGGGTTAGAGCACTGGTCTTGTAAACCAGGGGTCGCGAGTTCAAATCTCGCTGGGGCCTATCTGGATTTCTCCTCCTTTTTATAGCCGACAGGTAGAAACGCATCAAGGAGCGCAGGCACCGCCAATCCCGCCCTCCTGGGCGGCTGCTCCGTCTCCAGGTGCCGCCACGGCCTCCCCCAGCCGCACTGGGCGGCGGCCTCGTGGACACACACCCGGCGCCCCCCCCGGCGAGTTCGAAGCGAGTCCTTCCGTCCCGGGGCGGGGGACGGAGCGGGGCTCTCAGTCTCTCCTCTTCGTCGCTGGAGACCGCCTGTCGGCGCCCGGATCCTCCTGTGCTAGTTGGGAGGCGACGGAGAATTGGGGCAGAACTCGCGTTGGCCCCGGCAGCACGGCTTCTCGAGTGACGCGGCCTCGCGGGGCGGCAGGCACGTGGGGGCCAGCCAGTCCCGGGGCCGGAGTCTGCGGGAGGGGCGCCCCTCCACGCTCCCGCCTGCTCCTTACGGCCTTCCCCGGCCTCTCCCCCCGTCCCGGGAGCCCTCTCCTCTGCCGCACCCGCCAGGATCTGCTTTCTTCCTTTTTAAAAATCCTCACCTGAGGATAGTGAATCAACAAGTGTGCAGAAGGTCAGCATATATTAGTTGTATTTTTGTTGATTGAGAGAGATAGAGACAGAGTGAGAGAGAAATACTGATCGGTGGCCTCACTCGCCCGCCCCCGCTGAGCCCCCCCCCGGGCTGGGCCCCCCGGGCTGGGCCCCCCGGGCTGGGCCCCCCGGGCTGGGCCCAGCTTCCGTTTCGGGCGGCGGGGCGGGGCGGGGCGCGGGCTGTGGCCTCTGCAGCCTCCCGGGGGCGGGCCGCACAGGCGGGGGCGGGCGCGGAGACCCCGGCGGCCTGACGCGGCCCCGGGCAGCAGCGCCCCTTCTTGGCTCTCGGGGATTTAGGCTCCTTTGTACTTTGAGCTCGTTAACCGCTTTGGCTCAGCCGATAGAGCGTGGCCTGCGGACTTAGGGGTCCCGGGCTCGGTTCCCCTAAGGGGCATGTGCCTTAGTTTCGGGACATCCCCGCTCGGGGGTGTGCAGGAGGCAGCGGGTTGATGTTTCCAGCTGTTTCCAGCTCTCTGTCCCTCTTTTCCTCTCTGTAAAAACAACAACAATAAAATATACATACATATATATATATAACAAAGTCAGAGGTCAGTATATATTAATTGTGCAGGGATTTTTTTAAAAAGGAAAAACCTGAATGGTTAAAAGAAAAAAAAAGACTGAAATTTATAGACTTTGGGTACGGTGTGACGGATGTGGACGTTGGTTTGCGCTCTAATTTAACTAATTCCACAGAGAAGAGAAGCCAATGCTTCCACCGCGGAGGGTAGGACCGGAGCGGAGGAGCCCACCGGCTCTCCCCCGGGCGGCGCCGGCGCCGCGGGCCTCGCAGCGCCGCCCGGAGCGCCCGCCGCGGCAAACGGGAAAGATCAGCCTTTTCCCTCGGAGCCGGTCCCACCCGGCGTCTCCCACACTTTTGTAACGGGCCGCTGGTGGCGCAGAAATAAACATCTGGGCCAGCTTGGCGTTAATTTTGTGAGATTTACAGCAGGGAGTCAGAGTCACTATTACTCTGAACAAGCAGTGCAGTTAGTCCTCTGCGCAGAGCGGGGCCGCGAGGAGGATGAGGGCCCCGCACAGCTCTGGTCTCCGGGGAAGGTGGCGGCTCCAGCCGGGTGCGCGCGCTGGTGCCAGCCTTGGGGAGCAAGGTTCCCGGCCATCTCCTTTCTGCCTTACACTCCCTCATATTTCCTGAACACGTTGCAACTAACTATGTGGTTTGTTGGTTTGTTTGTTTGTTTATTTATTTATTTATTTTTCCCATAAAACGATACCAGGGAGCCCACATGAAGAGACTGCCCTTGTGATGGCCCCCGCACCCCCTCCGAGCCCGGCGCCCGGTTCTCTCCAGGAGACCTCCTGCTCTCGGCCTCTGCGTCCCGCCCCTGGGCCTCCAGACCTGCGCCTTCCTTGGGCTTCCTTGGGAGGGAGCTCCAGTCCCCCCAAAGCGAAAGGATGCCCTTTTCTGCTGCCTGAGTGGCTATAGCAATTCGGATTCCAGGACATCTCAGAGGGGCCGAGCGGGACGCGGCGTTTGCACTGCGCGAGCGGGTGCCGCTGAGAGTTAACCGTGGCCGCGGAGACGGCTGAAAGGGGTGGGGTGAGTGAGAGACACTCCGAAATCCGAGGGGTTTTAATGTACCAGAAGTGAAAACCAGTTTCCTGGTCATGCAACGACGCCACAGAGAATCAGACTAAGGCCTGAACTGCAAACACGAGCAGCAGCTGGCTCGTTGGTCTAGGGGTATGATTCTCGCTTTGGGTGCGAGAGGTCCCGGGTTCAAATCCCGGACGAGCCCACTTTTTTTGTGCTTTTTACAAAACAACATTTCTTGTTATCCGGCCAGTTTGGGTTCCACACAGGCGGTGGGAATCGCCGAGTTGCGGGAGAGCTGGGTCCCCGGAAGGAAAGCGTGCGGAAGAGTGGCGGAGCCGCCTGGATCTAGCGTAGCCATGAGGGGGTGAGTGCAGGACCTGCTGCTTGGGATTCAGTCCATTGTGGGCCGGTCCTTGTCAAATTGCAGGAACACCGCGTCCGGAGTAGGCTTTTGTGACAGTCAGTAGGGAAGCTTGTAGCCCCCTTCCTCCAAGTTTCCGTAGTGTAGTGGTTATCACGTTCGCCTAACACGCGAAAGGTCCCCGGTTCGAAACCGGGCGGAAACAGGCGTTGCTGACGCTATGTTTTTCTCCTCGCCATTTGAAATTTCTTGTACTGTGCCGGCACCTGCCTGCAATGAACAGTGCCTGATTGAGGGGGTGAGGATGAGAAAAAAGAAAGACAAGAAAAGATGGGGTCGGGAGGACTGAGACTGAAGTCAGCCGTCCCGAGTTTATTTCTTAGCTCGTTTTTATACAGCAAAAGCAGGGTACAAGATACTTTAGGCTAAGTGTTTACCCAGCACCACATCTTTGTTTCTGCACGTAAGCAGAGAATTGTTTCCTAATCTATACGCAAGCAGCAGGTGAAACAGTATATGTTATTCTTTACAAAGGTCAGTAGTATTTTTACATTAACAAGATGCAAAACAAGCTGAACAGCACGTTCTTATGAGAGCTATGACTTTGTCCTACCAGAGCTGTGTCCACCAAGAGACCCCTGCTTTCAGGGCAGCTCCGAGGAAAAAGTCCCCTGTTTTCAGGGCAGCTCCCAACAGTACTGCATTATATTTGGAACCCCAGGGACAATCCAGGACATCACGTCATCATATCCACCTAGTTACAGAGATGGACGGCCTTCCAGAGAGATCGGCATCATACCACGCATTTCCCGCTTCCGCCCCCTGCCCGGCTGAAGACCGGAGCCACCTCTCCTGGTCAGGAGCACCCGCCCCTGCGCAGCGGACCGCACCCAGCCCGGCCGCGGCAGTCGCTCGCCTCCCCCGGGCTCTAACGAATAAGGGCTGGGCTTCCCGCTGGAGGTCAATTTCGTATAACTCCTCTTTTGTGACCCATAGAAAGAAACTGCTTAGGATAGAAGATGCTGCAAAAGCTTGGCGGCACTCCAGCCCACACCCCAAAGAGCCTGAAGCCTTAGCCGGGCTCCTTAGACCTCTGGGCCAAGGTTAATTTGGTTCTCTTTTCAGTGTTGATAACGTCTCAGGAAAACGCTTCAGTGTGGAATTTCAAGCCAAGAGCCACAGGCCAAGGAGGTGGTGCAGGGTAGCCTTTAGGAAGTGAAACGGGGGTGGGGGTGGGGGTGGGGGTGGAGGATAAAATTAAACTGAAGAAACTCCTATAAACATACTCTTGGGTAGCTGTCCACAGCACCTTCTAAGAAAACCCAGATGACTTTAAAAGAGCCTTTGACATTTACCCAGAGACAGCAAGTCTAAGTAATTACAGCAACCATTTAAAACGAAGGGCTACACAAAAATAAAAATAAAAATAAAAAATAAAAAAAGGAAAAAAATAAAACAAAGGGCTGTGCTCAGTGGATAGAGCATTGGCCTGCGGACTGAAGGACCCCGGTTTAATTCTGGTCAAGAGGCTCCATTCCCGTCCCTGATGGGGCACATGCAGGAGGCAACCAATCCAAGTATCCCTCTCATCATTGATGTTTCTCTCTCTCTCCCTCTCCCTTCCTCTCTGAAATCAATAAAATATATTTTAAAAAGAAAAGAAAATCCTAAAAATAAATCAAATGAGGGACTGTATGAAGGAGACTCACTTGTTGAGATTGCCCACGAGTGTGACAGAGACCAACGAACTGGCTGATTTTCTTGAATAAAGGCAGGAAAAAGAAGAAAGAGAGAAACCTCACAGTTAGTTTTGAAACATTTTTTTTCTCCTGAGTATGCTGTTTGGCTGGGTGGTCTGTCACAGAAATAGCTCTGGGGTCTGCCCTCCATGGGCTACTGAGCCCACCAGCAAATGATTCAGCTATTTCATTTCTCAAAAATAAACAAACACCCAAACAAATACACAACACACACACAAAATACCACCAACGAGCAGTCAGCTGGGAGTCATGCTGTCATTGTAGTACCTGCAAAATTCGGTTGTCAGCAGTTTTCTTCATCACAATTCTTCAGAAATTACACAAAACGTTTTGTTTTTCACTCAAGTCAACCATAAAGCAAACAGAACGGTGTGAATGAAAAGGGGGCTAATGCAGTCAACCTGACGAGCTCAGGGGTCTACATGGCAAGCTTAGTGACCAAAAGCAACCAACCACACAGGATGGTCTGATCACAAATTCCTAACTGGGTAGGCCATGGTGGGTAATCACGTCCCTGGCCTGTAGCTTCCTCAGCGAAGGAAGTAAGCCCTAACCACTGTTCTTATGCATCTAGGATAGCATACCTCTGAAATGTCAGAGTAATTTCCTTTTCCTACCTCTAGAAGGCACAACTGCTAGACCTGATAAGTGAGTTTAGTAAGTCGTTGTCTAAATCACACTGTGGCCAGACAGTATTACAGTAGAAAGTAAGGTGCTTTGGTCCAACCTCCATGGAAAGGTCGAGTATATTTAGATTATGGGGGAGACATCTCAAAGGAGTGTGTGTGTGAGTATGTGTGTTTTGTGTGTGTGTGTGTGTGTGTGTTTTTGTTTGTTTGTTTTTGGGTGCGGGAGCAGAAAAAGAATTCCCTATGATGTTACTTAGGAAGAGGAGGTAAACAACAAAGGGATACCCAGAAAGCTGAATTAGAGAGAGGGCGCCCCCACCATCGGCCAGGCTCAGGAGAGAGGAAGACAGGCAGATCTGAGAGGTGGGTGTCCCCATGATGCGGAAGACTGTGGGACCTGGTCCCAGGGTGAGGCCAGACCGGAGAGGTCTGCGTCTGAGACGGAAAACGGCAAATCAGAAACCCTGCCCTAGCCAGTTTGGCTCAGTGGATAGAGTGCCGGCCTGCGGATCAAAGGGTCCCGGATTTGATTTCGGTCAAGGGCACGTACCTTGGTTGCAGGCTCCTCCCCTGGTCAGGGCTGATGCAGGAAGCAACCAATCAATGTTTCTCTCACATCAATGTTTCTCTGTGTCTTTTCCTCTTTCTCCCACTCTCCCTAAAAATCAACAGAAAAATATTCCCAAGTGAGGATTAACTAAAAAATAAAAATAAATAAATAAATAAAATTCAGATTCCTTTGGGGGAAAAAAGAAAGAAAGAAAAGAAACCCTGACAGCTGATCCAATTGTTACTGGAGGTGACATGAGCCAGTGTTGAGTGCAGGGCCAGCAATGGGAGGGAGAGGTTCTCCACCCGGCATCCTCCTTGTCTGGCTCAGGAGGGCCCATCAGGGAGGGAGGCCTGATTGAGGCTGGTGATCAGGTCACTTGAGTAGAATTGGGAAGTAAAACCAGGATGAGCTGCCGCTGCCTACTGCTCTCCTAGTAACAGACTCAGTAATCCAAGGTGGGGCGATGGCTCCCTTTCTCTGTGGAACCTTCCCAGGTTTCAGCACCAAATGTGAGGGTTGCCAAAGGAGGATCGCATGAGGTCAAAAGCAGTAAATATATATAATTTCATTAGGTCAAGTGGAAACCAGATGGGCTGAGCCCCAAAATGCTGCCAATGGGCCAGAGTAGGGGGTGGGGCAATCTCTCTCCTGTGAAGGTCAAAGTAACCAGGGGGCAGGAGGCCGGGTGTAGGCAGTCCACTGAAAGCTGGGTGAGGTGGCTTCCTGGACCATCACGAGGGGGAGAGCCTGGGACATATGGGCACAGGGGGAAGGTGGAGAAAGCCCAACAGTGACCTTTACTTTCAGGGGTGAGCGTCTCAGTTCGCTGCCAGGTGCTGTGACTGCGTGCGGGTGGCCAGGTAGCTTTGACAATAAAGAAATCTTTCATGACATCCAGAGGTGACACTGAGAATAAGGAGCATTCAAACCTGTAAAGATTTTTGTGTGTTTATTTAAGCCAAACTGTCAACAATTGGCAGGAAGCAGACCCCACCTCTCCAGAGGAACCCTTGTTCTGAACACCCATTTTATACCCCTGTCAGCCCCCCACACGCCGCAAACTTCAAACAACACACACAGGGCCACAAACCCCTCAAAAAGACCTCATTAGCCTGGCCTTTAAGGTCTTTAATAATAGAGACAAGGAAACCCAAATCCCAAAACAAAAGAGGTCAGGCCAAGGCTGCGGCCCAGATGGAGGCCTATCAGCTCCTGGCCCCACGAACCCCAAGCAAAGTGCCAGTCCTCCAGCCCAGGGTAAGGCAGGGGTTCTGCTTCACATGCAGCAAGGGAGTGTTGAGCGGAGCAGGACGATGGGCCAGGCACAGGCCAGCAGGCTGGAACCCCTGACACCAGTGATGAGAAAGAACTGGTGGAGCAGATACTGGACATACCCAAGGCCTGGCCCCTCTGGCCATGCAGGCTGGATTCTCCTGGCTTTTCTCCTCGGGCATGTGGTTAGTCACGTGGGAGACCCCCACTCGTAGTGAGAACAGTTGTGGTGGTGGTGGGTGGGGGGCTGGACATCTACCATCTACCTTCCGTGCAAGAACAAAAAAAGTCAGCGTGAAGAGGAAAGCAGCTACCCCCCTCAGAGGGTTTAAAGGAGTCCTAGCCCACTCCCCAGGCAGCTCAGTTTCTCTTCAAAGTCTTTTCTCTTTGCTTGCTCAACTATACTTTCTTTAGCGAGTTTGGGTCTTCACTCTGAATTATTTTCTTACCAGAATTCAAGTACCAAGGTTTGGTCAGACACCTGTGCCGTTCCCACTGCTTACAACAAGACCCTGGGCCAAGTCCTGCCCAATCCCCAGATCCCCCTGGGCCCAAGGTGTGGAAGGAAAGGCCACTGGTGTAGAGAGGGCCTGGGAAGGCACATGGGCTTTATTTATTTATTTATTTTTATTTTTTTAAATATTTTTTATTGATTTTTTAAAAAATAAAACCGCCAGGCCCAGAGCAGCAGCTGCCAGGCTGGGAGCGGCCAGGCCCAGAGCAGCCGAGTTGGGTGCGGCCAGGCCCAGAGCAGCAGCAGCCAAGTCCAGAGCAACTAGGTCGGGAGCTGTAGTGGCCAGACCCGGAGCAGCTGGTTGTGGAACGAACCAGAGCAACAGAGGCCAGGCCCGGAGCAGCCAGGCCCGGAACAGCTCGCTCCTCGCCTGCCCCTGCCCCATGGCTGCCTCTCAGACATGGCTGGAAACTTTTGCGGGAACTTGAGGATCTGCTGAATCAAGTGATGAAGACTTAGATCTGAATGTGTTGAGTTAGTATAGCGCTGGGGTGTTGATCTGTGAGTGCCTTGGGTGGGGCCTGGATGAGGCTGGTTGACCTATTTGGAAATGTCTTTTGTGTGAAGTGTATCTTTGGGCATGTGGAGGTATTATTGATATGAGAAAATGCTAAGTAACTGATTTACTATCTGAAAAGGGATTTACTATCGGGGTAAGGGAGGGAGAAAGAGACTGAACATAACTGTGCACCTATGGATGAGGACAATGGGGGATGGGGAGGGGGCGAAGGATGGGGTGGGAACCTGGTGGAGGGGGGAAGAAATGAGGAACCTTTGTAATAATATGAACAATAAAGATTGATTAAAAAAAAAATAGCCAAAACCGGTTTGGCTTAGTGGTAGAGCGTCGGTCTGCGGACTGAAAGGTCCTGGGTTCGATTCCGGTCAAGGGTATGTACCTTGGTTGCAGGCACATCCCCAGTGGGGGGTGTGCAGGAGGCAGCTGATCGATGTTTCTCTCTCATCAATGTTTCTGGCTCTCTATCCCTCTCTCTTCCCCTCTGTAAAAAATCAATAAAATATATTTTAAAAAATATATATGTTTTATTGATTCTTTACAGAGGAAGAGAGAGGGATAGAGAGCTAAAAACATCAATGAGAGAGAATCATCGATCAGCTGTCTCTTGCACATCCCCCACTGGGGATGTGCCCACAACATGCTGGAATCGAACCCAGGACCCTTCAGTCCCCAGGCAGACACTCTATCCACTGAGCCAAACAGTTTTGGGCTCACATGAGCATTTTTTTTTTTTAATTAGAAATTTCTTTTCTTTTCTTTTCTTTTTTTGTAAGTTTTTATTGTTCATATTATTACAAATGTTCCTTTTCCCCCCCCCCCACCATTGCTCTCCTCCACCAGGTTTCCACCCCACCCTCTGCCCTTTCCCCTCTCCCCATTGTCCTCATCCATAGGTGCACAGTTTATGTTCAGTCTCTTCCCACGCCACCCTCTCCCCTTTTCCCCAAGAATCGTCAGTTCACTCCCCTTCCATACCTCTGATTCTATTATATTCAACAGTTAATATTGTTCATCAGATTTTTTTAATTTCCTTGGTTTTTAGATTCACTTGTTGATAGTTACGTATTTGTTGTTCATAATTTTTATCTTTGTTTACTTTCTCTTCTGAAAGAACCCCCTTCAGCAATTCATATAATTCTGGTTTGGCGGTGATGAACTCCTTTAGCTTTTTTTATTAGTGAAGCTCTTTATCTGGCCTTCGATTCTGAGTGATAGCTTTGCTGGGTAGATTATTTTTGGCTGTAGGTTCTTGCTATTCATCACCTTGAATATTTCTTGCCATTCCCTTCTGGCCTGCATGGTTTCTGTTGAGAAGTCAGCTGACAATCGTATAGGTGCTCCTTTATAGGTAACTACCTTCTTTGCTCTTGCTTCTTTTAATATTCTCTCTTTGTCTTTTGCTCTTGGAATTTTAATAATGATGTGTCTCGGTGTGGTCCTCTTTGGATTCCTTTTGTTTGGAGTTCTGTGCGCTTCCTGGACTTGTAAGTCTAATTCTTTCACCAGGTGGGGGAAGTTTTCTGTCACTATTTCTTTCAGTATGTTTTCGATATTTTGCTCTCTCTCATCTTCTGGGACCTTCATAATTCTGATGTTGGTTCGCTTGAAGTTGTCCCAGAGGTTTCTTACATTATCTTCAATTTTCTGGATTCTCTTGCCTTCTAGCTTCTGTGGAGGAGTGTCTTCTGGCTCTTTATGTTCCAAATCTTTGACTTGATTCTTGTGATCTTCCCTTCTGTTTTTAGGACTCTGTAAAATATTTTTTATTTCAGACAATGTATTCTTTATTTCTTGTTGATCCCTTATCATTTCTCGATGACTCCTTATTAATTCTAATTGATCTCTTTTCATATCCTCATAGGCCTTATCCATCTTTTCTAGGAAATTCTTGAAAAACCTTATAAGCGTAGATTTGAACTCTATATCCAGACGCTTTTTGTCCTCCATTTCTTTCGTTTGTGATCTATTTTGTTGTCCCATTTCGCAGTTCCACATGAGCATTTTTAAAATTATTGCCAAAAGGCAGGAGTGTTCTCAGCTTGACCTTCAGCCCAGGTGCCAGGGGGTGGGTCTTGTTATTTAAATCCAGCCAAGCACCAGGAATGAATAGGACTGGGGCCCACCCAAGAATGCACATAATCTCCTTTGTCTTGACTGTTGGTAAAAGTTCCCGGTTTTCTGGCTGTAAAAAATAAACACGCTGCTGGGCTCCGAGTCACTGCTCCTGTCCCTGTCCATGTCGGAGGACAGTGATCCCACCCAGCCCTAGCTTTTTCCTTCTATCTCTGTATCTGCCTCTTTCTTTCATTTTATCAATCCCCATCCTCTCCTACTCAGGAGCTGGACCTCTCTCTAGTCACGCTGGATGGGGAAAAGAGAGAAATATTTACAAACCGGCAATTAGACTGTAGTCTGGCCCCTCCAGGTCCTCAGCCAGTCCAGCAAGGACACACCCTGGATCCAGTTTGGAGATCCCAGACCACTTGGAACTGGCCAAGGAAGACTGGAGCTGCCCAGGCCCTGGCAGGGTCCCCCACTTACACCATGACAGAGCCTCAGGTAACAATTGTGGCTTTATTTTATTTTTTATTGTTAATTGATTTTTAGAGAGGAAGGGAGATGGAGAGATCAGTGATGAGAGAGAATCACTGATCAGCTGCCTCCTGCATGCCCCCCACTAGGGATCGGGTCTGCAGCTGGGCATGCGCCCTTAACTGGAATTGAACCCTGAACCCTTCAGTCTGCAGGCCGACACCCTATCCACTGAGCCAAACCAGTTAGGACAACCAATCACCTTTTTAATTGAAATTGGGGACACTTATCCTGCCCTCAAATTTGTCCCCTCCTCAGTCTTTATTATAGGGTTCACAGATCAGTCTCATAGCTGTTAGCCACATCACCTCTACACTGTCTTACTAGATACCCTTTTGGAATGCATTCTCACCAACTGGGAGAAATTTGACTCTGAATCCCTTAAGAAAAAGAGACTCATCTTCTGCAACATGGCCTGGCCCCAATACAAATTGGGCAATGGAGAGATTTGGCTGGTTAATGGCAGGCACCATTTAGTTTAATACTGTCCCGCCTGCAGCTAAACCCATTTTCCCATTCCCAGGAAAGTGAATGGAGAATGAACTCTCAGGTTAATGTGTCTTTTCCATAGATGCAAGCGATTATCACTCTCAGAAATGACCCTCAGCTATGTGCTACCTATAAATTAGATCTCTCTGTAATTGCTACAGAGTTTGAAAGAAAACTTCAAACACCCAAATGGAAAGAAATCTTTCAAAAATGGGTGAATGAATTTGTTAGCCCTTTGACAACATCTGCCAGTCCTCAAGGTATGAAAAACCACTGTCCTTGTTTACAAATAGTCTTTACAAGACCGGAGGTGTGGCTCCAGGAACAATTCAAGCCACCAAATCCTTTCACCTTTCCCCTGTTCAGCTCAAATGCTTATAGATAATTGACTTTATGAAGCTAAAGTCCTTGAACCTTTGAAATGTAAATATCTGGTAAAAAACTCTTATCTAGGATATATTTTCAAATGCAAGTTATTACTTTTATTTTTATTTTTCAAGTGCAATCTCTTCTTCTGGCACCCCTATAATTCTGATATTGAAAGGGGAATAAAGCCAAAACCGGTTTGGCTCAGTGGATAGAGCGTCAGCCTGCAGACTGAAAGGTCCCGGGTTCGATTCCAGTCAAGGGCATGTACCTTGGTTGCGGCCACATCCCTGGTGGGGGGTGTGCAGGAGGCAGCTGATCAATGATTCTCTCTCATCAATGTATCTAACTCTCTATACCTCTCTCTTCCTCTCTGTAAAAAAATCAATAAAATAAAAAAATTTTAGAAAGGGGAATAAAAACAAAAACCTTAGCCTTGTGAGCTTATCAAGTTATCTCATATCAGCTGTTAAAGCACTGAACATTAGACAAATCTTGAGTTTACCTACTTTGGTCTCTGAATACAAAAAAGCTATAAAACGGATTACAACGGATTTGGAACTGTGGATATAATGTCTCTGGTTTGTTGAAGGTGTGTTTTTCTTTTCTTTTTAAATTTAATTATTATTATTTTTTTAAAATATATTTTATTGATTTTTTTAGAGAGGAAGAGAGAGAGAGTTAGAAACATTGATGAGAGAGAAACATCGATCAGCTGCCTCCTGCACACCCCCCACCAGGGATGTGCCCGCAACCAAGGTACATACCCTTGACCGGAATCGAACCCGGGACCCTCCAGTCCATAGGCCAATGCTCTATCCACTGAGCCAAACCGGTTTTGACTAAATTTAATTATTTTTTATTGTTCAGATTATTACAGTTGTTCCTCCCCCCTCCCCATAGCTCCCCTATACCTGGTTCCCATCTCACTCTCTTTCTTTACCTCCCCCCATTGTCCTCATCCATAGGTGTAAGATTTTTGTCCAGTCTTTTCCCGTACTCCCACACCCTTTTCCCCCTGAGAGTTGCCAGTCCACTCCCTTTCTATGCCCCTGATTCTATTGTATTATATTCACCAGTTTATTCTGTTCATCAGATTTTTAATTTACTTGATTTTTAGATTCACTTGTTGATAGATATGTATTTGTTGTTCATAATTTATATCTTTATCTTTTTCTTCTTCTTTCTCTTATTAGAGAATACCTTTCAGCATTTCATATAATATTAGTTTGGTGTTGATGAATTGCTTTAGCTTTTTCTTGTCTGTGAAGCTCTTTAGCTGACCTTCAGTTCTGAATGTCAGCTTGGCTGGGTAGAGTACTCTTGGTTGTAGGTTCTTGCTATTCATCCCTTTGTTTTTGTTTCCCCCCCCCCTTTATATTATTTTATTTGACTTACATATATTGCATGTTCATACAGTATTTTTCTGAAGTCCATGATTTAAACTTCATAAAAAGGATTGTTCTACACTGAGCACGTAACCACCCGTGTGCGCCGTATTTCCGTGGTGCGTGGCTGGGCTCCCTCCCTCGGCCCCCGGTGTGGGCTCGCGTGCCCCTTTCTCAGGGGAAGGGACCGGCGTGGTTCTCCGTCTCCCTCAGAGGAGCCGGCGCGATTGTTCACAGACCGGGACCTGCAGCGGTGACACTTCGGAGGACCTGCTTCCGAGATGCCTCCTCCCGGAGACCGCCCCCAGGGGAGGCGGAGAGGTCTCCAGTCTGGCCCCTGGCCCCAAAGTGAGTGCATTGGAGGCCAGAGAGGACCCCTCCATCAGAGGCCTCTGGCAGGGGGCGCCCACCCTCCCCCTGGACCCCCGCAGGTGGCTCCCGAGGCCCCGGGCTGTGGGCCCCGCTCAGAGCAGCCCCCTATCCGGGACCAAACACCTCTGCCCAGCAAGGCTGCGCCCGGGCGAGCTCGGCCTGCTGCAGCCGGTCAGGAGCTCCGGGCTCTGCACAAAGGGGGGGCATCTCAGGACAGACCCCTGCCAAGAGCCCGGCCGTGCCCCTCTTACTGCACCGCTACCTGACCCTGACTGGGTCCTACTTAGTCCCCTGCAGGAACCTAACTCAACTAAGCCTAACCCACCTCCTCCCCCTCACATCCCCTCCTCCCCCTCACATCCCCTCCTCCCCCTCACATCCCCTCCCCCCCCTCACATCCCCTTCTCCCCCTCAAATCCCCCTCCTCCCCCTCACATCCCCTCCTCCCACTCAAATCCCCCATCTCCCCCTCACATCCCCTCTTCCCACTCCTCCCCCTCACATCCCCTCCTCCCCCTCACATCCCCTCCTCCCTCTCACATCCCCTCCTCCCCCTCAAATCCCCCATCTCCCCCTCACATCCCCTCCTCCCCCTCAAATCCCCTCCTCCCCCTCACATCCCCCATCTCCCCCTCACATCCCCTCTTCCCACTCCTCCCCCTCACATCCCCTCCTCCCCCTCACATCCCCTCCTCCCCCTCACATCCCCTCTTCCCCCTCACATCCCCTCCTCCCCCTCACATCCCCTCCTCCCCCTCAAATCCCCTCCTTCCCCTCAAATCCCCCATCTCCCCCTCACATCCCCTCTTCCCACTCCTCCCCCTCACATCCACTCCTCCCTCTCACATCCCCTCCCCCCCTCAAATCCCCTTCTCCCCCTCAAATAATCCCCCCATCATCTTCCCTCTCCCCTCATTCCCCTCTCACCCTCTCCCCCTCAATCCCCCATCTCCCCCCTCACATCCCCTCTTCTCCCTCAAATCCCCCTCCTTCCCTTCAAATCCCCCCATTCCCCCCGCACAGTCCCCTCTTTCTCTTCCACGCTCCGCCCCCTCAGCATCCCCCTCCACCTCACTCCCCCTCCCCGCAATCCCCAGCTCCTCCCCCTCAACATCCCCTCTTCCTCCTCTCACATCCCCTCTTCTCCCTCAAATCCCCCTCCTCCCCCTCACATCCCCCTCCTCCCCACCCAAATCCACTCCGCCCACCTCAAATCCCCCCCTCCCCTCACATCCCCTCCGCCCCCTCCATCCCCCTCTCCCCCTCAATCCCCCCTCTCCCCCTCACATCCCCTCTCCCCCCTCACATCCCCTCCTCCCCCTCACATCCCCTCCTCCCCCTCACATCCCCTCCTCCCCCTCAAATCCCCCTCCTCCCCTTCAAATCCCCCTCCTCCCCCTCACATCCACCTCCTCACCCACCTCAAATCCCCTCCTCCCCCTCACATCCCCCTCCTCCCCCTCACATCCCCTCCTCCCCCTCAAATCCCCCATCTCCCCCTCACATCCCCATCTCACATCCCCTCCTCCCTCTCACATCCCCTCCTCCCCCTCAAATCCCCTTCTCCCACTCAAATCCCCCATCTCCCCCTCCTCCCCCTCGCATCCCCTCCTCCCCCTCAAATCCCCCTCCTCCCCCTCACATCCCTTCCTCCCCCTCACATCCCCTTCTCCCCCTCACATCCCCTCCTCCCCTTCAAATCCCCCATCTCCCCCTCACATCCCCTCTTCTCCCTCAAATCCCCCTCCTCCCCTTCAAATCCCCCTCCTCCCCCTCACATCCCCCTCCTTCCCCTCGCATCCCCCTCCTCCCCCTCACATCCCCTCCTCTCCCTCACATCCCTCTCCTCCCTCTCACATCCCTCTCCTCCCCCTCAAATCTCCCTCCTCCCCCTCACATCCCCTCCTCCTCCTCACATCCTCTCCTCCCCCTCAAATCCCCCTCCTCCCCCTCACATCCCCCTCCTCCCCCTCAAATTCCTCTCCTCGCCCTCAAATCCCCCTCCTCCCCCTCAAATCCGCCTCCTCTATTCATCACTTTGAATATTTCTTGCCACTCCCATCTGGCCTGCATAGTTTCTGTTGAGAAATCTGCTAATAATCGTATGGGTGCTCCCTTGTAGGTAATTAACCGTTTTTCTCTTGCTGTTTTTAATATTCTCTCTTTGTCTTTTGCTCGTGGCATTTTCATTATGATGTGTCTTTGTGTGGTCCTCTTTGGATTCCTTTTGTTTGGGGTTCTGTGCGCTTCCTGGACTTGTAAGTCTATTTCTTTCACCAGGTGGGGGAAGTTTTCAGTCATTATTTCTTCAAATATCAGTATCTTGCTCTCTCTCTTCTTCTGGCACCCCTATAATTCTGATATTTGTATGCTTGAAGTTGTCCCAGAGGCTCCTTACACTATCTTCAAATTTTTGGATTCTTTTTTCTTTTAGCTTTTCCAGTTGAGTGATTTTGCTTCTTTGTATTTCAAATCTTTGACTTGATTCTTGTGTTCCTCTATTTTGCTGTTGGGTCTCTGAATAATATTTTTTATTTTAGTCAGTGTATGTTTAATTTCTAGTTGGTCCTTTTTCATATCCTTGAGGGTTTCTCTCATATTCTCGAGGATCTCATTAAATTTATCAACCTTTTTTGGAAATTCTTGAAAAACCTTATAACTGTGGTTTTGAACTCTATCTCCAGTCATTTGTTTTCCTCCATTTCTTTCGTTTGTGATCTGTTTTTTTTTTTTTGTCTTCACATTTTTGCTTCTTCCTTGAGTTGGTAGGGTAGCTTTGTTTGTTAGGTGTCCTATATGGACCAGTGTGTTGGCCTCCCAGTTACCTGAGGTGGACACTCTTGGTGCACCCCTTTGTGGAGTGTGTCTACAACCTTGTTGTAGTTAAGTCTTGATTGTTGTTGGTATCAGTGGGAGGAATTGACCTCCAGGCCAATTGGCTGTGAGGATCAGCTGTGTCTATGCCAGGAAACAGCTTTATTTGACTAGACTTGCAAAATTGCATGCTTCTGTGCTCAGCTTGCATGGGGTGGAGTTTCAGGGTGGAGCCTACCGCCTTGGGTTCCTGCAGCCCCGCCCTATCACTGCAACATCTTTGAGAGAAAGGTGCCCTTGAGTTTTGCCTGCTGCCAATCAGTGTAGTCTCTTCCCCAGTGAATCTGGATTCACAGATTCTCTCCTGGAACTGGGGTTCAGTGCAGTCCAGAGCTTTTGTCTCCTTCCTGCTAGGGCAATCCAGCGGCACAGTTAACAGTCCGTCCTTTGTGCGCATTCACATGCACGCCTCTGGAGCTCTGCTTTTTGCTGCTCTCTTGAGTTTCCGCCTTTCAGCTCATATTTCCTCCATATGAGCCTGGGTTTCCAGGGTCTCGTCCAGAACTGGGGTTCAGTGCAGTCCGGAGCTTTTATCTTCTTCCCTCTAGAGAACACCAGCCATAAACTCAGCTGCCCCCTCCTCTCTGGATCCATCCTCTCTGCATTTGTGCCCCTGTGCCTCCCTACCTCAGGCTTTTACAGCTCCTCTGATTTTCCTTGTGGTTTTCTCTTTCCTTCTAGTTGTAGAATTTCCAGTTATCCAGCTTTCCTGTGGTTCTGGATGATGTCCATTTTGTCTTTTAGCTGTATTTTTGAAATTGTTGTGCGAGGCTGCAGTTTCAGTGTTTACCTATGCCGCCATCTTGGTTTCTTCGAAGATGTTTTTTTCTTTTCTTTCTGTTTTTAATCTTCACCTGAGGATATTTTTTCCACTGACTTTTAGATAGAGTAGGATATAAAGGGAAAGACAGAAACATCAATGTGAGAGAAACACACATCCTGCCTCCTGGGTCAGCCCAGAGCCAGGGAGTGCCGGAAACCAATCATTGTCTCACTAATAGAAAGAGGCTGGTCAACCTTTGAAGCTCTGAAAGGTCAGAGCCAACCACTCCCTATCTAATTGAGACAATAGTAACTGAGGCAACTTCCCCATCTTGTAATCATGTAAATCCTTACTGATATGATAATCCACTTATAACCTGCCTAAGGGCTATGGGTGTTTCCCAAAGCTGCTTAAGGGTAATGGGTGTATCCCATAGCAGCCTCAATAAAAGGGATAGCAAGGCCAGAGCCTACAGAGTCTTCCCCCTAGAGGTTGACTCCTGCCTGGCCCTCCATTTGTCCCAAATTAACTCTTTTCTAGTCTCTCTCTTCATTTTAGTGTGTGGCCTCCTCCAGAAACAGGACCCTGAGTGGGCCCTAATCACGCGGGTCGTGTTAAGGGTTCCCACAAGGGAGAACTCTGCAACCAAGGTATGTGCCCTTGACTGGAATCAAACCCAAGACTCTTCAGTGCACCGGCCAACTGGTTCTATCCAGTGAGCCAAACCAGCTAGGGCTGTAGTCGGCAAACTGCGGTTCACGAGCCACATGCAGCCCTTTGAGTGTGGCTCTTCCACATAATACCATGGCCTGGGTGAGTCTATTTTGAAGAAGTGATTTTAGAAGAAGTTTAATTTTAAAAAATTTGGCTCTCAAAAGAAATTTCAATCATTGTCCTATTGATATTTGGCTCTGTTGACTAATAAGTTTGCCGACCATTGAGCTAGGGCAAAGGTGTGTTTCTTGAAACTGAGTATGTTTAAATAAAAATTAAGGTTTCTAAGAATTAAGAATTCTAATTAAACTGGAAAGAAATTGTATTATTTTGATACTAAAAGGCATGAGGCATGGAAATATATACATATATTTTCCCTTTATTTTATCTTATTATATTTTTACATGAGCTAAACATTAATATTTCAAGAAAAATGATTTTAAATATAATAACATTACCAAAACTGTACTAACATAATATCACAAAAGTTGTAGGAAATACTAAAAACCTACAAATAACAGGATTACTTCTATTATATTCTAAAATATTTTTTCCTCTGGTTCTATTTTGGTTTATTTTATTCATTATATTCCACACATGTGCTATTTATCTTTCTCCAACTGGCTTATTTCGCTTAGCATAATGCTCTCCAGGTCCACCCATGCTGTTGCAAATGGTAAGAGTTCCTTCTTTTTTTATAGCAGTGTAGTATTCCATTGTGTAGATGTACCACAATTTTTTAAATTTTATTGAATGTTTACAAAGAGGAAGAGCAAGGGATAGAGAGCCAGAAACATTGATGAGAGAGAAACACTGATGAGCTGCCTCCTGCACACTCCCTGCTGGGGATGTGCTCGCAACCAAGGTACATGCCCTTGACCGGAATTGAACCTGGGGCCCTTTAGTCCACAGGCTGACGCTCTGTTCACTGAGCCAAACCGGTTTCGGCTACCACAGTTTTTAAATCCATTCTCTGTTGATGGGCATTTAGGCTGTTATCAGATCTTAGCTATTATAAATTGTGCTGCTATGAACATAGGGGTGCATAGATCCTTTCTGATTGGTGTTTCTAGTTTCTTGGGATATATTCCTAGAAGGGGAATGACTGGGTCAAATCGGAGTTCCATTTTTAATTTTTGAAGAGACTCAATACTGTCTTCCACAGTGGAAGTTATAGAAGGTTGTAAAAAATACTACTAGGAAATGATACAAATGATACAGGCCAGTAAGCCAGGACAAACGGAATGGGGAAACTGAGACAAATAGTTAAACAGCAGTTTGCAGCCATCTAATAAATTCTATCTTTTCTAAACCAAGGACACTTAAGAGTAAATGATTTGAATTTTTTCTCCCTACCCAGAGGGTAAATAGCTTAAACCACCCTATTCACAGAGATAGCAGAAATCCAATTAGTACCATTTGCCAATTACAGCCAAGTACAAATAAAGGGAATAAACCTCATTTTGATATCTATAATAATAAAAGCATAATATGCTCATTAGTCCGGATGTCCTAGACGAGGCCAGGGCTGCAAGGGAAGCCTGCTCCCGAGTGCCAGAGGGCAGCGGGTGCCTGCACCTGGGGGAATGAAGGTCTACTCTTACACGAATTTTATGCATCGGGCCTCTAGTAAAGCATAAAGCAGATGAATAATATTGAGATTTTAAAATATATATATATTTTACAGAGGAATGGAAAGGAATCAATGGGAGAGAAACGTCGATCAGCCGCCTCCTGCACCCCCCCCCCACTGGGGATGTGCCCACAACCAAGGTACATGCCCCTGACCGGAATGGAACCCGGGACCCTTCAATCTGCAGGTCTCTATCCACTGAGCCAAATCAGTTTTAGCTATTTCTCAATTTGGCCAATTCTCCCCCCCCACCTCGCCATTCTTATTGTTGTAGCTTTTGTCCCAGTAATAAAACACTTTGTCTCCACCAGATAACAAGCCCTACTTGTACCCAGGAAATACCACCCCTAGACCCTAGACACCATCATTAACTCTTTTTGTGCCCAGGCCTCATCTTCCCTCAGATAAGAGCAAGAAATTTTGGTCTGAAGGAAAATGCTGCCCTCTTTCAGCAGGAAGCAGCTATAGAGGAGACCCAATGCCCCTTTTTCTCTAAAAGAATTTAGTGCCAAAAATCCTTGAGGAGGGAAATGTTAGACCCCCAGATTGCTGAGGGGGAGGGGGTTTCTGCGGGAGGCTGGAATGTTAGATACATTATTTGCCTTTCCCTTGCACTCCATTATGCCCTGCCTGGGGCTCTCTCCTCTCTGCAGTTTTACTATTATTCTCATCACAGCTGGTGAAAGACATGATTAATTAATGGCTTTCAGTTTCCAATAAACCACCTCACCTAGCTTTCAGGGCATGGCTACCATAGCAGTAACTCTCATAGAGGCAGAGGGTGGGGATCAGAAAGGAGAGGAAGGAGGAGAAACTGACAAAAGGACCTGGAGAGGAAGGGAGACATAAAAGGAGGAATGAGAAAATGTCAAGAAAAAGGAGAGAAGATGAAGAAATGTAATACGATGGAGTAATCCATCCATCTATGGTGGCCATGAGGATAAAATAGGATAATTTATTCCTATTCTAGTGCCTGGCACATAAATCTATAGTGGTACCTATGATTATGTCCATAACCTCCTTTACTTACACTCCGACAAGGTGCTGGCAGTAAGAATGTAAAGGAGGGGATTTTTTTTTATGACTCCGTAGCACTTTATTATCTATAAATTGTCAGATCATTCCTATTATCCAAATGTTTAGATGTTTGTATAGTATTTTTTTTTAGGTCTATGTGAATTAATTACATATTGGATTCATTATGAAAGCATGATAACATCAATCAAACTCTGCATCACTCCCTTCTCATTACATTTAGGATGGCTTATTTCCCGCATTAAAAAATATATATATTTTATTGATTTTTTTACAGAGAGGAAGGGAGAGGGATAGAGAGTTAGAAACATCAATGAGAGAGAAATATTGACCAGTTGCCTCCTGCACATCCCCTACTGGAAATGTGCCTGCAACAAAGGTACATGCCCCTGACCATAATCGAACCTGGGACCCTTCAGTCCACAGGCCGACGCTCTGTCCACTGAGCCAAACCAGTTTCAGCTGTTTTGTTTTTTAATTGTTGATAATATCACAGATATTCCCTCTCTGACCCGCCTCCCCCCAGGCCTACCCCACACTGTTGTTCGTGTCCATGGACTATGTATAGCCTAAATAATAAAAGGCTAATATGCAAATCAACTGAACAGCAGGACATTCGGTCACTATGATGTGCACTGACCACCAGGGGGCAGACACTCAACGCAGGAGCGTCACTCGGCCAGAAGCTGGGTTCACAATTGGTCAGCACAGCAGCGGTGGTGATGGGAGCCTCTCTTCCATGGCAGTTGGACATCCTCCTAGGGCTCCCAGACAGAGCGGGTGCAGGCTGGGCTGAGGGACCCCTCTCCACTCTCCCCTCTCCCCCCAGTGCATTGGGCCTCTGGTATGAATATAAGTTCTTTGATTAATCTTTTCCAGTACCTCATACTCCTCCCTTCTGATGCTGTCAGTCTGTTCCATGTATCCATAATCTCTGGTCCTATTTTGTTTGTCAGTTTACTTTGTTCATTAGATCCCACATATAAATGAGATCATATGGTACTGGACTTTCTCTGACTGGCTTATTTCACTTACCATAATACTTTCCCGGCTCATCCATACTGCCACAAAGGGTAAGAGATTTGTCTTTTTTACAGCTGCATAATATTCCATTGTATAAATGTACTACAGCTTTTTTATCCACTCATCTGCTCATGGGCACTCGGGCTGTTTCCAGACCTTAGCTATTGTAAATGGCACTGCTATGAACATAGGGGGGCATATATTCTTTCTGATTGGTATTTGGGGTTTCTTCGGATATATTCCTAGAAGTGCCAGTCCCATTATTATTATTATTTTTTTTTTGAGGACACGCGTACTGTTTTACACAGTGGCTGCACCAGTCTGCATTCCCACCAGCAGTTTCCTTTTTTCCATTTTCTTGCCAGCACTTGTTTGTTGATTTACTGTTGTGGTAGGTGTAAGGTGATACCACATTGTAGTTTTTTTTATCTATTTCTGTATTGTTTTTATAAAATATATGTTTTTTATTGATTTCAGAGAGAAAGGGAAAAGGAGGGAGATAGAAACATCAATGATGAGAGAGAATCATTGATCGGCTGCCTCCTGGACAGCCCTGACTGGGAATCTAGTCCACAACCCAGGCACGTGCCCTGACCAGAATCAAACTGTGACCTGGTTCATATGTCAATGCTCAACCACTGAGCAACACCGATTGGGCTCTTAGTTGTTAAAAATATAATAGATGTCTCCCTTCTCCCCACCACTGACTTCACTTCCCCACTCCCATCCCGTCCCCAGGCCTTCACTGCACTGTTGTCTGTGTCCATGCGTTTTGCAGATATGCATATAAATTCTTTGGTTAACCTCTTCTCACTCCTCCCCTTTCCGTCTGAGAATAGTCAGTCTATTTCATGCTTCTGGATCAGGTTCTTTTTGTCAGATTATTTTCATTAGATTCCACATATAAGTGATAGCATATGGTATTTGACCTTCTACAACTGGCTTATTTCACTTAGCAGGATAGTCTCTAGGTCCCTCCATGCTGCATCAAAGGGTAAGAGATCCTTCTTTTTTACTGAATAGTATTCCATGGTATAAATGTACCACAGCATCTTTTTTTCCCTTTTTAAAAATTGATTAAGGTATTACACATGTGTCCATCCCCACCCACTCCCATACATGCCTTCACCCCTCAGTATCTTGCGTCCATTGGTTATGCTTATATGCATGCATACAAGTCCTTTGGTTGATCTCTTACCTCCCCCCACCTCCCCAGCCTTTCCACTGTTTTTTGACAGTCTTACCACAGCTTCTTTATCCACTCATCTACTGATGGGCACTTGGGCTGTTTCCAGATCTTAGCTATTGTAAATTGGGCTGCTGTGAACATAGGGTGCATATGTTCTTTCTGATTGGTGTTTCAGGCTTCTAAGATATAGTCCTAGAAGTGGGATCAGTGGGTCAAATGGCAGTACCATTTTTAATTTTTTGAGAAAATTCCTTTCTGTTTTCCATCCATTCCCACTAGTAGTATACTAGGGTTTCTTTTCTCCACATCCTTGCCAGTACTTGTTTGCTGATTTATTGATGGTAGCCATTCTGGTAGGTGTGAAGTAGTACCTAATTGTTGCTTTAATGTTCGTTTCTCTTATGATTAGTAAGGTTGAGCATTTTTTCATATGTCTTTTGGCCATTTGTATGTCCTCTTCAGAGAAGTGTCTAAGTCTTCTGCCCATTTTTTATTTTATTTTTTAAAATATATTTTATTGATTTTTTACAGAGAGGAAAAGAGAGGGATAGAGAGTTAGAAACATCGTTCAGCTGCCTCCTGCACACCCCCCACCAGGGATGTGCCCACAACCAATGTACATGCCCTTGTCTGGAATTGAACCCGGGTCCTTTCAGTCTGCAGGCCGACACTCTATCCACTGAGCCAAACCGGTTTTAGATATATACACACACACACACACACACACACACACACACACACACACACACACACACAGAGGAAGGGAGAGGGATAGAGAGTTAGAAACATCGATCAGTTGCCTCCTGCCCACCCCCTCCTGGGGATGTGCCCGCAACCAAGGGAATCGAACCTGGGATCCTTCAGTTCGCAGACAGACGCTCTATCCACTGAGCCAAACCGATTTCAGCCCAACACCATTTATTGAAGACACTGCCTCTTCTCCATTTTTTGTTCTTGCCTCCTTTGTCAAATACTAACTGAGTATAATGGCTTGGATCCATTTCTGGGTTTTCTGCTCTGTCCTACTGCCACAGCAGCAGGGCTATTTATGGGCCTTTTAACATGAGATAACCTTCCACTGGTCAAATTCTCACAGACTGAAAAACATTCTACTTACCGAAGAGGGAGATACAGCCCATCTGGGGTGGGGCCTGAGGGTTTGCTCCCTGGAAGTTATGAATGGAGGCAACAAATCACTATGTACTATGACTTGTCACCAAAAGAAAGGCTAGCTGTCACGTTACATTGAGATTGCATTGCAGCTGCTGTCACATCTTGAAATATTGTTTATCACTTATTTGAAATGATATCATTTATTAGGCCCACTGGTATATCTTATTTACTGTGCAATAAGTACAGCATAATATCTGGTTGAAATTACTGTTGTTAGGTCATTTTTGACATAGAAAATTGGCTCCCCTAATAAAATACATTCATTTTAAAACTGTTAATTTTCCATTAGTATATGTGAATATAGTGGCTTTTCTTTTTATTTTCTATGTATTTGTGTTTTTACCAATTATTCTGAGGAGTGTGTGGTGAAGTGGGCTAGGTCCCTGCTTTGATGCCAAATCTCCTGACTGCCTTAGCCACCTGCAAGCATCCCAGCTGAAGGCTTTCACTTCCATTGGTCTACGGACTACGGCAACTCTTAGAGAGACACCACATGTTCTGATAGGCAGCCAACATTTTAAACCATTGCTTGGGATGACCTCTACCCACCCCTCAAATCTGCCTCTCATCGATGTTTCTAACGCTTTATCTCTCTCCCCTCCTCTGTAAAAAAAATAAATAAAAAATCAATAATTAAAAAAAAAGAAGCTGGAGAAGGGTCCAGAGCGTCCATCTGGGCCATGACCATGGGTACCTTCAGATTGACCACACATATAAGCCACCCATCAGTGATGAGAGAGAGATAATCATTGATCGGCTGCCTCCTGCACGCCCCCTACTGGGGATGAGCCACAAGTTGGGCATGTGTCCTGACTGGAAATCAAACCTGGGAACCTTCAGTCTGCAGGCGGACACTATTCACTGAGCCAAACTGGCTAGGGCCCAGTTGCTTTTTAAAAAAATTTAATAAATCTTTATTGTTCAGATTATTACAATTGTTTCTCCTTTTTTCCCTCCTATAGCTCCCCTCCACCCGGCCCCCACTCCATCCTCTACCCTTACCCCCCTTCGCCCCTCCCCCCTGGCCTCATCCATAGGTATATGATTTTTGTCCAGTCTCTTCTCGTACCCCCCACACAGACACCCCTTTTCCCCTGAGAAGTATCAATATCTTCCCATTTTATGCCTTATAACCGTGGTTTTGAACTCTATATCCAGTCTTTTGTTCTCCATTTCTTTTATTTGAGATCTGTTTCTTTGTCTTGGCTTTTTCACTGTTTCCCTGAGTTGGTAGAGTAGCTTTGTTTGCTGGGTGTCCTATATGGTTCAACGGGTCAGCCTCCCAGTTACCTGATGTGGACACTCTTGGTGCACCCCTTTGTGGACTGTGTGTACAGCCTTGTTGTAGTTAAGTCTTGACTGTTGTTGGTGTCACTGGGAGGAATTGACCTCCAGGTCAATTGGCTGTGAGGATCCGCTGTGTCTATAATGGAATAATTGCTGTGCTGGAGACACGTTTATGGGGGAGGATTTGTTCCCGTAGGGCTTTGGTGCTCACTGAGTCTGTCTCTTGAACGTGTCCCTTATGAGAGTAGTTGAAATCTGGTGTCGTCTCACACTGACCACTAGATACACTAGTTTCTGGATCTCCAATGGGGTGCAGTTCAGCTACTGTCTGAGGCCACCCTGCAGGAGCTACCGTAAGAACTATAGTTTTCTCCTCTTTGCTTGGATTTGGCAGTTTTGGAGCTGGAGCTGCAGTCTATTTGTTAAGCTGCCACAATACATGCCATTTATATGCAAAAGCAGCTGTGTGGAGCCAGGGCGGGTTTGTAGAATGTGCGGGGCGGGGTCTCAGGGCGAGGTGGGGTCACTAGGCTGGGGCATGACAAACAGCAATGGCTGCCGTGAGCCGTCTCTGCCTTTCCGGGTTTCCAAGTCCCCGCGTCCCCGCATCCCCGCGCTCCAGTGCAGTATACAATGGTTGCTGCAAAAGAGTCACCCTTGCTTTCTGACCTGATGGCTGACAGACCAGCTTCTCCCCGTAGGCGTCTGGGCCCCCCATGTGACCCAGACACTGGATTTCGAAGTGATCGGGAGCCCAGTCGCCTGCCACCAGCCGGGTTCATGCGCATCCGAACCTAGGCTTTTCAGCTTTTCAGCACTTGTGCTCCTTTCTCTCTCAGCCAGCTTTCCTGGGTTCTGGGTGATAGTTTTGTCTTTTAATTGTAGTTTTGAAATTGTTGTGCGAGGAGGCAGATTAGTTGTTTACCTTTGCCGCCATCTTGGTTTCTCCCCCAGTTGCTTTTTGATGGAGAATATTTGGGGGTTTACCTCCAGAGGTTCTGATGTAGTGCATCAGGCGTGGGCTCAGGAAGTCACTTTCCCAGAAGCCTCTGGGAAGACAGCGGAGCAGGTGAGTCCAGTGATGACAGCAGTTGCCTCCAACAGCTTTCTGCCACCTTGGGGTGCAGGGGTGGGGCACGTGGAGAAAGGAAAGGTACCAACTCCTGAGGGAAGAGCCCCATTCATGGCCCTTTAATTTTAGTAAAAGCTAAGGAAGGTGCAAAACCAAATTCTCCCGTCCTCTGACCTCTCCCTAGCGCCATCCCCCTCGCCCCAAGCAGCTTCTGGTGCGCAGCCTGCAGCCCTCCCAGCTCCCTGCACTCCCTGTCTGCCTCCTGCCACTGCCCCGGGATGCTCTCCCGTCTCCTGTCCCCCAGAACCGGCCTGTCTTTCTGCAGCAGCACAGGCCTCCTCGCCATCCCTGTCCACGCTGACCTTGGGTCTTCAACCTTTCTCTCACTTCCAGCTGCTGAGCATCTTCCCCAACTGTTTTTCTCAGAAAAATCACCCATGGACGGGAGTCCGTCCGTCCTGGAGTTTGACTCCGGCAAGTTCCTGACCTCACCTGGCCGTGGTGCTCCTCAGAGATCCTGTTCCTTGTCCGGGAGCTCTCCGGGCAGGTTAGAAAAAGAAACAGCCAAGCCCTTAGCTCCGACGCCCAAAGGTCTTCTGCCTTCTTGTGGCTCAAAGAGCGGCAGCTGGCGGACTCAGGCTAAGGCCGGACTGAACTGGGAGGTCAGAGCTGGTGGAGGGGAGGGCTGATGAGAACTGGCCCCTGACAGTCAGGCCCCAGGAAGGACATGCAGGAAGAACGAATCTGCTCTAGAGAAGGGGTCAGGGGTCAGGGTCACAGACCCTTCACCCCGAGAAATCTAGGACAGCGTCCCCTTTACACTCGCTTTGGGACCTCTGTCACGCAGGCTGCCCTCTGGTCTCACCTGGTTGTCCCATCTACACTCCTCGCACCCCCACCCCAGCGCCCAGGCACCCCAATGCTGGGTGGTGTCCTGGGGCTCCAGGCCTTCCCAGGTAATGACCATCATCTGATTGCTCCCCTACCCCACCCGCCAGGGTGATTCTCCAGGCTTGCCAAACAGGCCCACCTGCGCTGGCACCCCCGGGCCCTTCCGGATCTGGGGCTCCGCTTCGGACACCTGCATCGGAAGGGCTCACGGCGTGCCTTTCTGACAAGTCCTGAAGCCTGTTCCACAGGGTGGAGACCGGCTCCAGTGCTGCCTCCTGTGGGGGTCTCCCCTGGCTTCATCTGTCCTCCCTCAGCTGTGCGCTGTGATGGGCTCCAGCTGTCTCCCCAGCCTGGCAGTCTGTCCCTGCTTCCTTGGAAGCAGCCTTTATCTTAGTGGGTTCTGATTAGGGCTCCCTTGCAGCCCACCAAGCGCAAATCCCCCCTAACGTCTGGGTGAGGTGGTGGAGGCGGTGCCGAGGGGCTGTTGTCTTGGTGACTCGCTGGCTGACAGCTTCGGGCCTCCTGTGGTGCCCTCTCCAGGAGCCTCATCCAGTGCCAGCGTCTGGAAGAGGCGCTGAGTCTGCAAATACATGTGAGTGAGCAGAACGGGGTTCCCAGAGAGAGGGTTCCAGTGGGAGATGAATGCGAGGGGTTCACTCGGAGGGTCCACATGACATCCCCGGGAGGTGGAAGGTAACCAAGGATTAGCCGGGGTGAGACCACTACAAACTCCACTGACACTGAGCGACACGTTCACTTTCCTCAGACCCAGCGGCTCGCAGGCCAGGCTGGTTTTGGAAGGAAGTGGTGGTGCCCGCTCTGCCCTGGAGGCCGCAGGCAGGGCGGGCAGCGGGCTGAGCACGCTCCCAGGTCCTGTGGGAAGCTCGTCCAGTGGATTTGGCCTGAGGCAGGGAGGCCTGAGGGCAGCTGATCGTGGAGTTTAAGTGGCCCAGTTCTGGGCTTATTTGGAAGGTAACGCTGACAGAATTTGCCGACAGTCTAGGTTGGGATGTGAGGAGGAGGAATTAGGGATGGCACAAAGGCTGTGTTCCGAGGGCAGGAAAATTGGAGTTGCCGTGACTTGCGATGGGGGAGCAGGCTGCAGTGGGAGGTGGGATATGGCTCAGTGTGTTCAGGTTACGTTGGCAGTACCTCGTGACAGTTAATCTTGCCACCCTCCAAGGCCGTGACACCATCCCTTTTGCCGAGACCTGAGGAATGACCTGTCTCCCTGCACACTCTATATCCAGATAGTTGATTTTCTAACTTCTGCATCCTGAACAAATACTTAAAAGTGATAACCTGATTTGAATTGTGAGTTTGACTCATTTTCCATGGTTTCCTGTTGCCCTGTGGGTAACACCTGCTGCCTTCACACAGTCCCCCAGAAATGGAATTGCTGGGTCATCGGGTTGTTCTATTCTTAATTTTTTGAAGAATCTTCACAGGGATTTCCATAATGGCTGCACCAAGTTGCAGTTCCACCAACAGTGCATGGGGGTTTCCTTCTCTCCACTTCTTGTAAAGTCATGTTATTTGTTGACTTTTTGATAATAGCCATTCTGATAGGTGTGAAGTGATATCTCATTGTGCTTTTAAAATATATTTTTATTGATTTCAGAGAAAGAGATAGAAACATCAATGATGAGAATCATTGATAGGCTGCCTCCTGCATTCCCCTCACTGGGGATTGAGCCCGCAACCTAGGCATGTATCCTTGACAAGAATTGAACCTGGGACTCTTCAGTCTGCCACCGATACTCTATCCACTGAGCAACACCAGCTAAGGCTTGAACATCTTTCTAGATGTGTGTTGGCCATCTGTGTGTCCTCTTTAGAGAAATGTCTCTTCATTCTTCTGCCCTTCTTTTTATCGAATTGTTTATTTTTGTTACTGAGTTGTAGGAGTTCCTTATGTTGGATATTAGTACCTTATGGGTTATATCATTTGCAATTGTCTCCTTCTGTTCAATAAATTGTCTTTTCATTTTGTTAGTGGTTTACTGTGAAGAGGATTTTTAGTTTGATATATTTCCATTTATTTAATTTTGCTTTTGCTGCCTTTGCCCAAGGAGATATAAAAAAAGTATCGTTAAGAGTGATGTCGAAGAGTTTACTTTCTATGTTTTATTTAAGACTATGGTTTCATGTCTTACATTTATGTATTTAATCCGTTTTAAATTTATTTTTGTATATGTTGTAAGAGAATAGTTCACTTTCACCCTTTTCACTTAACTGTCCAGTTTTTCTAGTACCACTTGTTGAAGAGACTCTCATTTCTCCATTTATATTCTTGCCTTCCTTCTCATAGATTAATTGGCCATGCAAGTGATTATTTCTGGGCTCTCTATTCCATTCCATTGATCTATGTGTCTGTTTTGTGCCTGTGCCATACTGCTTTAATTACTATAGCTTTGCAATGTAGTTTAATACCAAGGAGTGTGACACCTATAAATTTGTTCTTTTTGAAGATTGCTTTGGATATTCTGGGTCTTTTGTGGTTCCACATAAATTTTAGGATTATTTGTTGTGGATAAAGAATTCTTGGTCAGTGGTTTTGTCTTTCTACAGTAAATATTTCACCTCACTCAATTCTTGCTTGCACGATTTATGACAGGAACTCTGATGTAATTTTTATCTTTATTCCTCTATAGGTAAGATGTTTTCCCTCTGATTTTTCAAGATTTTTCTTTTTATCTTTGGTTTTCTGCAATTTGAATATGATAAAATCAGGTGTGGATTTTATTTTATTTTTAAAAGAGATATATATATATATATATATATATATATATATATATATATATATATACACACACACACATATGCACACACACACACACACACACATATATATATTTTAAAAATTTAATGCATTTTGTTGATTTTTTTTTACAGAGAGGAAGGGAGAAGGCTAGAGAGGTAGAAACATTGATGAGAAAGAAACATTGATCAGCTGCCTCCTGCACAGCCCCTAATGGGGATGTGCCCATAGCCAAGGTACATGCCCTTGACTGAAATTAAACTTGGGACTTTTCAGTCTGCAGGCCTACGCTCTATCCACTGAGCCAAAAGGTTAGGCAGATACATTAAAAAAATATATTTTATATATATATATATATATATATATATATATATATATATATATATATATATATTTGATTTTTTACAGAGAGTAAGGGAGAGGGATAGAGAGGTAGAAACATCAATGAGAGAGAATCATTGATCAACTGCCTCTTGCACACCCCCCACCGGGGATGTACCCGCAACCAAGGTACATGCCCTTGACCAGAATCGAACCTGGGACCTTTCAGTCCACAGGCTGATGCTCTATCCACTGAGCCAAACCGGTTTTGGCAATTTTTAGGTTTTTAAATATATATATATATAAATAATTGATTTTTCCTCACTGAGAGAAAGGGAGAAGGATAGAGAGCCAGAAAGATCAATGAGAGAGAAACACCAATCAGCTGCTTCCTGCACACCCCTCACTGGGGATGTGCATACAACCAAGGAAGATGCCCTTGATTGGAATTGAACCTGGGACCCTTCACTCCACAGGCCAATGCTCTATCCACTGAGCCAAACCGGTTAGGGTGATTTTTAGTTTTTTATCTTATGTGATGTTCTCTGAGCTTCCTGGACTTGTAATTTGCTGTTATTAATGTGGCTAAAATTTTAGCCATTATTACTTCAAATATTTATTTTGTTCCCTTTTCTTTTTCTCCTCCTTTTGGTATTTTTTTTGAATAACTTTTTTATTTTTCAATTACAGTTGACATACAGTATTATGTTAGTTTCAGGTGTACAACATTGTGATTAGACACTTATATAACTATGAAGTGGTTCCCCAATAAGTCTATATCAACCTAGGACCATAAATAGTTGTTATATTATTCACCATATTCTCATGCTGTACTTTACACCCCTGAGACAATTTTTATTTGCACATCTTAACCCCTTCACCTTTTTCACCCATGCCCCCAATTCCTCTCCCCTCTGACAACCATCAAAATGTTCTCAGCATCTATGAGGGTTTTTTTCAGTTTTGTTTGTTCATTTATTTTTTCTTTAGAATCCACATGCAAGTGAAATCAAAGGTATTTGTCTTTCTCTGTCTGACTTATTTAACTTAGCATAATACTTCTTTTGGTGTTCTTATATGCATACTAGAGGCCAGGTGCATGACAATTTATGCATTGGAGGGAGGGTGCCTCAGCCCAGCCTGCCCCCTCTCACAGTCTGGGAGCCCTTAGGGGCGGGAGGCAACCTGGCGATCGGGGGAAGATGACGCCCCATCACACCTCTGCGGCTGCCACTGCCGGCAGCGCAAGCCTCATCCGGCCCTGGTTACCTGAGCCTCGGGCGGCCCTGGGCAGCTGGGCAGCTGCCATCCGAGGCTTGCCTGCACCTTGGGCCGGCCTGGGCTGCTGGGGGACTGAGGGAACTGGGGGAGTTAGAGGCAGGCTTGTGGGGTGGGCCCAGCCTTGCCGTGCGGGACTGAGGGGACTGGACACCGCCATCTGTGGCTGTGGGCGGTGCTATCTTTGCGATGGTGTGAGGGTCAATTAGCATATTCTCTCTTCATTAGATGTTATACCTTTTGTATTTGTCCTGCAGTTCTTGAGTATTCTGCTTTTGTTTCCCTGCACTTTTTTCCTGGCCTTCACAAGTGTTTCTCAGTGCCCCCACCCCCTGTATATGACAGAAAGGCTGAGGGGCTGGAGTGGCCTATCTGCTCTTTCCGGGTCAGATGCAGCAGCTTCCGCTGAGTGCTGGCTTTTGTTCCAGAGGAAGAGCAAAGTGCCTGTATTTCAAAGGGTTGCTTTTCCCTCTCCCCCACTGGGAGCAGAGGGGGTTTCTTCCAATCTGCACGGCAAAACCTCATCTTGTAGGTAAAACCCAAGAAAGCATGGGGATCCATTAAATGGTCCCACTGGAGTTTTGAACTTGCAAGTTCGTCCGTACTCTGTCTCCATCAGTTGGTCAATTCTAGCTTGTGTTCCCGCAGGTACTGGCTCCACCAGCAGGTGTCTCCTCTGGGCTTCTGCTCCTGTAAACTGATTCTCTATCCACCTCTGTCTCCAGTTTTCCTTTTTCTTTTTTCTTTCTTTTTCTTTTTCTTTTTCTTTTTCTTTTCTTTTAAAAATATTTTTATTGATTTCAGAGAGAAAGGGAGAGGGAGTTAGAAACATCAATGATGATAGAGAATCACTGATTGGCTGCCTCCTCACACCCACTACTGGGGATTGAGCCTGCAACTCCAGCATGTGCCATTGATTGGAATTGAACTTTGGACTCCTCAGTTCTCAGGCTGATGCTCTAGCCACTGAGCCAAACCAGCCAGCGCCTGTCTCTGGTTTTCAAGGCAACAGTTTGCCCTGCAACCCCAAATCTCTGATGGCTCTAAGAAGAGTCATTGTTTTTAGTTTACCCCGTTGTTTCCTTGTCTTAAGGATGAGAGTGATGCTTCCACCTCTTCATCGCAGAGCAGAAGCCTGAAGTATTGGCTCCTTTTTTACTGGATCTCAGGTTCCCTCCCAGAAATGCCCACAGAGGGACCAATCCTAGGGAAAAATCCTAATTTCAGTGGAATTAGGATTCCACTGAAACTCCATTTCCTTGCATTGGCCTCGCTTAGTTTTAATGCTATTGGTTCCTTCTCTTGTTTCTTAGACCTGCTGAAAGCACCTTGTTCAGCAAGACAGTGACAAGTTAAAAAGTTTAAAAAGCAGGTAAGTACCTGGCCTTCCAATGAGGCTTGAGCTCCCAGGTTGGAAGACAGACGAGAGCTGGGTCCCCACTCGTGTGTGTTCATCCTTCTGAAACTAGCTCCAGGCCCATGAGGACTCCAGCCAACCCTTTACTCTCTCCCTCTCCCTCTTTCGGCCCCCACCCCCACCCCTCTCACCACTCCCCTGTATGCTGCTCAGCTCACCTGCTGCTCCTCTGTTTCCCGGTCTCAGGGTCTCCCAGGTCTCTTGCTGACCAGCTCTTCTCCAAGGACACCCTCCAGGGAGGCCGGCAGTAACAGATACAATGACATGTTTCTGGGCCTTTATCTACAAAATCTCCGAACTGTTGCTCGGAAAGACAAAGACAGTGAAAGTTCCTCGGCCTGATGTGGATTGTGGCAGCCGGTATGCAGGAGTCCGCTGGCTGGAGGAGGAGCCCCCCAAGTCCCATCTCTACAGGGGGGTTCCTGAGCCGTGGCCCCTGTGGGACGGGGTTCCAGGCCAGGACTTTGGAAGCAGGTGCCGCCACAGCCCGAACGCCGTCTGGAGCCAGCAGAGCTGCCCGTGGAGCGGGAGGAGCGAGCCGAGGTGAAGGCCGGGCCCAGAGCCTCCACAGCAGAGCTGCCGTGACGCTGCCGGGCCGGAGGAAGGCGGGGGGGCACCAGCAGGATTAGGTTTGTAATAATTCTTTTAAATTCTTCCTGAAGATACCTGCTTTAACCTTTAGGAATCAGATGCGAAAACACATTTTAGAGACGAATTTGGTTCACATGTACACACAGTGGTGGACGAGGCATTCTCGTGTCCGCCGTGGCCGTGAAGAGAAAAGCAAGCACGCTGCTCTCTGAAGCACCTGCTGGGTCTCCTGCTGCTGTGTGTGCCTCTGAACTTGCTTTTATGCTTTTGGCATAATAATGCTTTAATTTTTTAACGATATTTCACTTTATGGAGTTGATTGGCATTGACCATAAGCTATAAATAAAAGAAATAAATATGTGAAATAAGTGGCAACAAAGGAACTGATTTCCCTTTCGGAGTGGGGGATGGGAGGAGACTGGAGTCCGTTGGAGGCCTGGGGTGGTGGAACATTCCAGAGGCAATTTCCTGCCTCCACACGTGGGAGTACTTGGCACTACCTGAGCGGACCCCAAAAGAATCAGATGTAACTTTGGGGGCTGCCTGGTTGGGGAAGATAAGGTCTTGTGATTCACAAGCTGTTCAAACTGGCCTTGTTTAATGTTCTTGTCTGTTTCTCCACCCCACTTGCCGGGAATTTCTCTAGCTTCTTACTATCCTGCCATATTAGATCCCATCCAACCTTAAGGTTGGGTTTTCTGTTATTTTATTTTATTTTTTAATATATTTTATTGATTTTTTACAGAGAGGAAGGGAGAGAGAGAGCTAGAAACATCGATGAGAATCATTGAACAGCTGCCTCCTGCACGCCCCCTACTGGGGATGTGCTGCAACCAAGGTACGTGCCCTTGACCGGAATCGAACCCAGAACCCTTCAGTCCGCAGTTCCGATGCTGTATCCACTGAGCCAAACCGGTTTCGGCAGGGTTTCCTGTTATTTGAAAATGCACTGATAGAATGATTGGTTATTTAAAAATAATTTAATGTGCCCTAGCCCATTTGGCAAAGTAGACAGAGCATCAGTCCATGGACTGAAGGTTCCTGGGTTTGATTCTGGTCAAGGTCATGTACCTCGGTTGCAGGCTCCATCCCTGGTCCAGGTTGGGTTGGGGTGCATCCGGGAGGCAACTGTTATGCCCAGATTTCGCGATCCCCAAAGACCACCAGGGAGCCGAGTCCGATGCAATGGCAGAAAACCTGTATTCCGTGCTAGCATGGGCTCTGTCCCACTTACACCCACAGTGGTGTGGCAGAAGAGAGCGAGCTTCAACAGATCAAGGGGTTTTATAAGGGCGGTGATGTCACTGCTTTGGCTGATTGGTTGGGTGAGGGCTAGGGTCCAATTACAAAATGGAGGATCAGGAGTTAGCCCCACCCTGCCCTTTCATTTCCCCCTTGTCTTATGTACATGAGTCAAGTCATTGACTCAGCCCACTTTCTTTAAGGGTATTCTCTGTTTTGTTTAAAAAACGTTCTTACAGTTACCAAGACCCTTAGTACCACAGTTCCTATCAGTACTGTCCTCACTGAAGTCCCGTTCCCCTCCTGCATCAAGTCTCCTCCTAGCCTGCATGGAGCCCAGGCTAGGGATCTCACAGGTGAGGCCACTGATTGCCAGGACCCAGGCCATTTTCTGGTGCAGGAGCTGGGAGTGGTGTAGCCAGGTCTGGGTGCCATCTACTTCAACAGCCGTGGGCATGCTCAGGATAATAGTGTAGCATCCCTTTCAGGTTGGGGTGAGTCCTTGGGCAGTGAATTTCTTTACTCACACTGAGTCCCAGGCTGGAAGGGGTATACAGGGTCCACGGTGAGCACTGGCAGTGCATCTTTGGATATACCGCAGAGCCTATAAGGACTTCAGCAAGGGAATGGTTATGAATTCCAGCTTTCAGTTTCTCCCTGACCCTGGGAAGGATGGAGGGAAGTTTACCATACATGATCCCAAAGAGGGAAATCCGTCCCAGTAAGAGGGTGAAGGGCAAGGGGTTGGTCCAATTTTCACTGGTTTTTAGGACAAATTTAATTAGTTCTGTTCATGCCTGTCCTAAGGCTTGAGCTATACTTTGAGATACCTTGGCTACAAAGGCTGGGCTGTTATCTGATCCTATGACTACTGGCAGCCCGAATAATCTCCTGGAGTAATCTCTTGACTATTAAAGGGGCAGTTTCTGTCCTAGTGAGGTATACTTCAATCTAATCTGAGGTATCTACAAAAACTTAGCATGTACTTGTACCATGATGCTGGTGGCTTAATCTCTGTGAAATCCACCTACCAATGCTCTCTTCTAGTACCTTATCTAAGCTTGGTAGTGTCTGCCTCACAGAAGTTCAGAAGTCTTGGTGATGCCTATGTGGGTAACCTGGTGTAACTGGGCAACTAATGTCCGACCTAGAGCCTCTGGGACCAACCAACCATCTGGTCCTTTGATGACTTGCTTCTATTCTGCCAATTCCTCCTCTTGCTCTGTGTAGGAGGGGGGTCCAGTAGGGTTACTAAGACTTGTCCAGCTGCAGTTGGTAACCCTCTTTCCCTGTGGATGGCACAGTGTCCCCATCAAAAGGCCTGGATTAAGGTAAAAAGTTCAGGAACTGTGCCCAAATAGTGTAGTCCAGGGTGACTACTGCTGCCCCTGCATATCAGATCCCATCCTGAATGTAACTGCTCCCATCTGTGAACTGTACCGGTACCTTGTATCAGGTCTGTTACCTCTGTGCAGTCACGAATGGGTTCCTCTGGATCATCATCTAGAAGCAGGCTGGCAGGGTTGATGGCCAGTGTCTGGGCCGTAGTCAGGGCTAGCTCCTGGCCCAGAGTCTGCTTATCTGCCTCCTTCACCAGCAGTGCTGTGGTGGCCACTGCCCGGAGGCACTCTGGCCACCCTGCTGCCACAGGGTCTAGTCACTTAGGCAACAGGTCTCTTCCAGGGACCTAGAGTTTGAGTGAGAACCCCTTTGGCAATGCCTCTTACCTCACTCACCTAGAGGTGGAAGGGCTTCGTGACATCTGGCAAGACTAGGGCAGGTGCTGAGCTGAGAGGCTTCTTTAGCTCCTCAAAGGCCCATTGTTCCACTTTGGTCCAGTTCAGCAGCTGTGTTCCCCAGTACTTGTTCCTTCCGAGGTCCACAGTCCTTCTTGATGTCCAAGGAAAACAGGCAGTTTGTCCGGTGGCTCCCTGGACTGATGTACGGGTCCCATCGGCTCTGTTAAGACTGAATAGGCTGCCCCAGTGTCCACCAGGAAACTAACAGGTTGCCTCTCACTTGGAAGGCTTCCCTGGGGGCTTAACGGGAAGGAGCCCCGGTCCTGTCAGTCCTTTTCTCCAGCTAACCTGCCAGGACATTCTCTCTTTCAGTGTCCCAGCTTCCTACAATAAGCATACTAATTCTTTCCTATCTGCTACTGGCTTTTTCTCTCTTTCTCTGTTCTCCTTTCTCATCACATGTACAACCTTTACAAAAACCTTTATAATTTCAAATTAACTTTCAAACCTTCTTTCTATATCCTTCAACAATACATAACCATTCCTCAAATCTTATAGAAAAGGCAAAGGGAGGAGGGAGCAGGTCCAGTACCCTATTCCCAGGCCTCAGCGGTTGAAATTTAAAAAGCCACATTTTTCCTACAGATAAAGATCTCAGATTCTGATAAGCCTGAAAAAGAGGAATGGGATAATTTCTAGCTGCACCTCTAAGCCCCTTAACAGAACACAGTGAAAAGTGTCCAAGCAGTCGCCAGGGGTTCTCCAGTCTCATTGTGGTGCAGGGGCTCACAAGGGAATTTCTCTCCTCATCCCTGCCACCGCTACTCAAAACAACCCCTGGAGGGGATAGACGCCAGGTGGGCAGAGGCAGGGAGTGCGGCTTGGGTCCCAGGTGGCAAAGGAGGTGCTCCCACCGAGGCGTTTTCATCCGGCAGTCCACTCTCTATTCCCACTGGGAAATATGCTTGCCTCCTGCTAGTAGGGGAACCGGTGTCCCTATATTGCAATCAGACTCCCTGACCTTTCTGAAAAGCCCCTCTGCTTGAGGGTGTTTCCATTAATATTACTGATTTTAAAACTATAATTTAAGAGTTGACACACACAAGGACCAAGTGGCCCACAAAATATTTTCCTTTTCTTCTAATCATTAATCACATCAAACTTAAATGGCTAATTGAGACAAACAGGCCTAGCCGCTCCCAGCCTGGCAGCCGCTGCTCCGGGCCTGGCCACGCCAGACCCGGATGCTCCGGACCTGGCCGCTCCCAGCCAGGTAGCTGCTGCTCCGGGCCTGGCTGCACCACACCCAGCTGCTCCAGGCCCGGTCGCTCCAGGCCTGGCCGCTCTCAGCCTGGCAGCCACTGCTCTGGGCCTGGCTGCACCCGACTCGGCTGCTCCAGGCCCGGCCGCTCCGGGCCTGGCCGCTCCCAGCTTGGCAGCCGCTGCTCTGGGCCTGGCCGCACCCGACCCGGCTGCTCCAAGCCCGGCCGCTCCCAGCCTGGCAGCTGCTGGTCCAGGCCTGGCCGCACCACACCCAGCTGCTCCAGGCCCGGCCGCTCCCAGCTTGGCAGCCGCTGCTCCAGGCCTGGGCACACCAGACCCGGCTACTCCAGGCCTGGCCGCACCCGACCCGGCTGCTCTGGGCCCGGCTGCCCCAGGCCCGGCCACTCCCGGCCTAGATGCTCTGGACTTGGCTACTGCTGTTCTGGGCCTGGCTGCTCCCAACCCGGCTGCTCTGGGCCCGGCTTCTCCGGGCCCGTCCACTCTGGGTCTGGGTGTTCCTGGACTGGCCACCCTGGGCTTGGCCACCTCTGCCTCAGGCCTGGCTGCCATTACCCCAGGTCTGGCTGCTCCAGTGCTGGCTGCTGCTGCTCTGGGGCCTGGCTGTTGCTGCTCTGGGCCCGGCTGCCACTGCCTTGTGCCTGGCCACTCTAGGCCTGGCCGCTGCTGTTCCAACATTCTGTCCTTTTTTTTTTTTGTTTTGTTAAATGCATTTATGTTGCAATGTTGGCTGGTGCGTTGAGTTCTGACTTAGTCTTTGATTTTTCAAGATCTTCTTTGTATTCTTTCTTAAGTAATTTTACTATCTTTTGCTCTCACTTAATTTCTTCACATTGAGAACTTCTTTGGTTTCTTCCTCCTTGTCCTGGGAGCTCAGCAGGTTGGCCTGTGGCACCCCTTTGTTCTCTGCGGGCTCCTGCGCTGCTTCAGCCTGTTGCCGGGGTCGGCGCCGCCCAGGAAGCAGCCCCCGTCCTTGACATCAGAGTCAACATTCAGTCCTCTGCGCACAATGTGCGCACGACTCCGGGGGCCCCGCCTTTCGCTGCTCGCTTGGGGTTCCGCCTCACAGCCCCGTCTCCCCCGCTGGAGCCTGGGTCCCCAGGGTCTGGCCCATAACTGGGGCTCAGCGCTGCCGGTTCGGGGGTTCAGCCCAGGCTGGGGGTTTTACTTCCTTCCTGCTAGGGAATGCCAGGCAGCACCCAGCCCTCTCCTCCTCTCCGGCTGCGACCTCTCCTCGCGCGTGTGCGTGCGGGCACACAGCATGTCTCCGTACCTTAGGCTTTTTTTCAGCTCCTCTGATTTTCCTTCTGGTTTTCTCTTTCCTTCTTGTAGAATTTTCAGTCAGTCGACTTCCTGTAGCTCTGGGCAATGTTCACTCTACATTTTAGTTTATTCCATTGAAATTGTTGTGTGCTGCTGTGGTTAGATGTCTACCCAAGCAGCCATCTTGGATCCTTCATCAGGTTTTTTTAATTCCCTTTTTTAAAATAATTTAACTTTTTTTATTGGCTTCCAAAGGGAAGTTTAAGGTCAAAAGGCGTTTCAGGTGTGCCCAGATCCTATTCATCAAAATCTGGGTAAGCTCCTTATTTTTGGTACAAGATTTAACATATCAAGACCTGGGTGAATCAAGGCCCTATTTATTCCTCGTTCCAAGCACATGGATTAAGAAATCAGTACTGATAAGAGGAATCTGCCAGTGCCCTCGGGCTCAGCTGATGAGAATTAAAAGAATGTCCATGTGCCTTCTCAGGCGGCTCTCTACATCTCACCCTTCTTTAATAATTAAAATAAAATTTAAACATCAATAATAGGGCTCTAAAATTAAAAACAATTGCATACAATGCCAATGCAAAAACTAAACCACATGCATGTTATTTTCAAAACTTGAATGTCAAGAGCAAAACTCTGGCTATTAAATAATAACAACAATGCCGATGCAAAACAACAAAATGAGAAATCAGAATTATGGACATATTAATATTTTTAGCTACTAAATGAGTCTCTTTTGTTGCTGATGTACATTTACTCAGAGTCCTTGGACTTGCTGCACAAGACTTTGCAGAAGACTGGAAGCTAACAGATGCTAGCATGAGCAGGAACATGATTAAAGAAGTAGCTTCCATTTCAGTCTTTAATTTCTTCAGATGACTCCATGTTGGCACCTCAGTCCCTTGCGTAGCCTTCAGTTTTCTTCTTCCACTTTGCTGTCATCTGGGCAACTCTCCCTCCTTTTGGGTGAAGGGTCCTTTGTGATGATGGACATAACACTCTGGTACCCGAATTAGCTGCATTGCTCCTTCTTTCCTTTCATTTTGAACCCAGGGTTCGACCCACAACACTCTGGGCCTGGCTGCTGCTGCTCCGGGCCTGGCTGCTCTGGGCCTGGCTGTTTAGGGTCTGGCTGCTGTTGCTCCGGGTCTGGCTGCTCCAGGCCTGGCTGCTGTTGCTCCAGGCCTGGCTGCTCTGGGACAACTTCATACTTTCAAATTAATAAACATAGACATTTTGTTGTTAGGTGGGACGATTCCCCTCTGACAGAGCAAGCACCCCTGGGAAAAAGGAATTCCAGTGGCCACTTGGGGCGGTTTGCTATGTGTCAAGAGCACTCAGTCTTAAACAAATTAAAGGTTTCTTTCTTTCTCTTTTTAAATCAGACCAAACAAGTAATATATTTTGAATTCTTAATTATTTAAGAGAAAAAACATTTTATTTTCTCAAAAACAAGTTGCTATTCTCTAGGTATTTAGTTACCACAATTATATAACTTCTCCCAATTCAATTCGAATCCAAACTTTCAGAACTTGCAAAATCTAATAATTAACTTTAAGCCTTGTTTTTTTTTTCTGCCTGGGGAAACAGAAACAAACTTGTATTCACATATAAACTTGTCCGTGGGCTAACAAAAGGTGTAGCCATTCAAATGCAAATGAACACATTCTTTAAAGATAGCAGCTGGCTGGAATTGGATTACCTGTTAAACCTGCTATCTACTTCCTGCTGGTTACTTGCCTCAGGGCGGGAATTTCAAAAGGCCTGCTTAAAATGCCTTGGGAAACTAGCTTGTTTTTATCTCCCTGGTTCATCTTCACCATCTTTAAAGATAAAAAACAGTTTAGGGTTTTTTATTCTGTACACAGAGAAGAGTTAAGCCCAGCTCAAAAGCTATGCACACTCGTTTTTTAAACTGGCCTTTCTGCCTTACTTGAGTGTAGAAATCCCTGATGCATAAAAGCTTTCTTGAGGAGTGGTGTCCACATTAGATCTCCATGTGCCTCCCCTCCCCCACCCCTGCCTTCTCTGGGGAGGAAGAGTCAGAGCTAATTTACAAACAAAAGCAAACTGAAACCCTTACTTACACAAACACACAGAGAACACAGAAACAGACAGGGCCCCTAAAAACAGTCTTCCAACTCCGTGGAAGCAAAACCAAGAGCTAAACAACTGCCTCACGCCGATCGGTGGTCCTCTGGTGGCCACCTGACATTGAAAGCTGGCCACTCACTAGAACAAGTCTGCCATCAGCCCTTATGGACCTCCACAACACAGAAAATCACAACAACCAACAAGAAGAGGGCACCCAACATCAACACTTCAACTCCTTAGAAGAAAAAACAGATGTTGGCCTCACGCCGATCTGTGGAAGCAACTGCCTCGTCCTGGGAGAGGATTCCACGTCTCTCCTGCCTGTGAGGGGATTCCACATCCCTCCAGAGCGCTCACACAAGGAGGGGATTCCACGTTCCTTCAGAGCCAGCTCACACAAGCACACAGACAAACACATTTACTGCAGCCAGTCAGAATCTCTGGATTGGGATCCCCAGGGTCTTGAGGTTCCTGGACGAGCCCCCAAATGTTATGCCCAGATTTTGTGATCTCCAAAGACCACCAGGGAGCCGAGTCCGATGCAATAGCAGAAAGCCTGTATTCCATGCTAGCATGGGCTCTGTCCCACTTACACCAACAGCGGCGTGGCAGAAGAGAGCGAGCTTCAACAGATCAAAGGGTTTTATAGGGGCGGTGATGTCACTGCTTTGGCTGATTGGTTGGGTGAGGGCTAGGGTCCAGTTACAAAATGGAGGATCAGGAGTTAGCCTTGCCCTGCCATTTCACAACCAATCAATGTGTCTCTCACATTGATGTTCTCTCTCTCACCTCCCCCCCCCCTCTTCCACTCACTAAAAATCAATGGGGAAAAAATATATTCTCAGGTAAGGGTTAAGAAGAAAAAAATAATAATGTTGCCTTTTATATTGGCTATAGGTTTACTTTTCCTATTTTAATAAATAAAAATAATCTTAAAGAGGCAACCAATGGATGTCTCTCTCTCACATTGATGTTTCTCTCTCTCTCTTCTCCCTTCCACCCTCTAAAATAATCATCATCATCATCATCATCATCATCATCATCATCTTAAGGAATAAATAATGGTTGCATACAGCCAAGGAATATATATTTAACTAGAGGTTCAGCACACAAGATCTGTGCATGTGTAAGGTCCCTAGGCCTGGCCTGCAATCAGGGCCATCTTCCCCAGCTGCCCGCAGCTGGCCCCACCTGCCCTGCCACCCACCCTGGTTTGGGGTGGGAGGATGCAGGGACTGAGATGTTGGTCATTCCTGCCTGCCTGCTGGCCCTGCCCCAATACTGGTCGACCTCTGTGTGTGGGACAACAGGCAGAACAGTGGATCCAACCCCACCCCCCACCCCCAGTTCCCTAGTTTCCTGTTTGGCATGGGGCAATAGGAGCCTGCAGACTTGGGGGAGGAAGAAGGGGAGGGACTGAGAGGTTGGCCAGCAGCTCCTGTGTTGAACATCTGCCCCCTGCTGGTCAATGCACATCACAGGGACCCGTTATTCTGCTGTTCAGTCAATTTGCATATTACCTTTTTAAAAACATATTTATTGTATTTTATTGATTTTTTACAGAGAGGAAGAGAGAGGGATCGAGAGTTAAAAACATCGATGAGAGAGCTGCCTCCTGCACACCCCCTACTGGGGATGTGCCCACAACCAAGGTACATGCCCTTGACCGGAATTAAACCTGGGGCCTTTCAGTCCACAGGCCAACACTCTATCCACTGAGTCAAACCGGTCTTGGCTGCATATTACCTTTTTATTATATAGGACTAGTGGCCCTGTGCATGAAATTTGTGAATGAGGGCTGGGGGAAGGGTGTCTCTCATCCTGGTCTGCATCCTCTCCATCCAATCTGGGACCCCTGTGGGAACCATCCTAAACCGGCAGTCAGACAACCTCCTCGCATGCAGGACTACTGGCTTCTAACCGCTCACCTGCCTGCCTGCTTGATCTCCCCTAACCACTCTGCTTACTGGCCTGCTTGTCCACAACTGCACCCCCCACACACACACCAGCCTGATCACCCCTGACTGCCCTCCCCTCCTGGCCTGATAACCCCTAACCACTTCTGCTTCAGCCCCACCACCATGGCTTTGTCTGCAAGGACATCTGGAAGGTCTCATGGTCTAATTAGCATATTACCCTTTTATTAATATAGATAGGATAACTATAACATATTTATGAGAATACAAACTTCATGTGATAGAAAGGCATTTAATACATTACATTGTATATGTTGTAAGAAGTAGGAAATACTGTATTCGTAGCAATAATATTCACCTTGTGACTTCCCTTCCTGATCTAGGAATGGTTCCCCAGTTCTTTGAGTATTTCCTGGCCCACAATGTATTTGTGTGTGTGTGTGTGTGTGTGTGTGTGTGTGTGTGTGTGTCATTCAGTGTAACTTTATTTACTGTTTATTGCACATGATTTGAGATCTTTAATTTCTAACAACTAAAGACTCAAAGGACTGTTTTTTCCATGAAGTTTAACATTAACGTCAGTGAATTTGTGTATTCATGTGTTTTTATTATAAACATTTGAATTATTCACATTGTCAGATCCTGAACTCATAAGCGTGGACCATGCACAGGCTGACAGCAAGCCAGGAAGCCATTCTGCAAGCAAACAGATACTCCGCATGAGGAGAAAGGTCATAGCATAACATTTAATGTCCAACCTGAGTCACCTCAGAATGTTGTACATATTGACTTATTAATTCATATAGTACCGGGAACTCAACTGCTTGGTTGGTGATGGGGTTGACCTGGTTTGGGGAGGATTATTCCTGAAATAATTGAGGAAAAGGGGGAAGGGGGGTCAGTCTTTCTTCTTGGTTGCTTTCTCCTCCCCAGCACCTTCATTTTTTTCTCATCCTGTTCTTGGGCATTTTCTTCATCTTCACCTCCTTCTTCCTCTTTTGCATCCTCAAATTCTTCCTTGGCACCTTCTTCCTCTTCCTCTCCTTCCTCTTCATCAGCTACTTCCTCCTCCTTCTCCTCCTCCTCAACTTTGCCTTCTGAGGAGGGTTCATCCTTAGCTTCCTCGGCTTTTGCAGCCATAATGGTCTCCTCCACATCGATCTGCTCTTCTTGGCCGTGGCTGGTGTATTAAGAAGGGAAGGAGCCCGCGGACATCCAGTAGGAGCTGGTCTGTAAACCACCGTAGGCGGATCGGCCAAAGACCTGGGAACTCTGGGAGAAGCTGCTGGCTATGCTTCCCACGCTGGTGAAACTGAGCCGGGTCTCCTCACCTTCCAAGAGTTTCCTGTCAGCTGCAATGTCACTATCCAAAGCCACGTGAGGAGGTCCTGGTATTCTTTTAAATATCCTGCCATTTCACTCTTTGTGGTTCTCAACTCATTTTCTATTTTGTTGGTTGTGTCCTGCCACACTGCCAGCACTAACGTCGGAGTTCTGCTTAGTCTCCAGCTCTCGCAGCTGCTTCCCAGCGCTTCATTTATGTCCCAGCTTGCTTCCATCTCTAGGGTCTTGGCTTTGAGCAGTTGCTGGCCCCCACCACATAGGTGTTCTTGGCAGTGCTCTCGGTCAGCACAGTGAAGCGGCTCCTGTACTATTCTTCTGCATCCTGCATGTCCTTGGCAGCCAGCTTCTCCTACTGGGCACGGATGTCCTTGAGCATAGCGGAGAGGTTGGACTGGGAGAACACGGCCATCTCCACGGAGATCTGAGCGTACTGGATCTGTGCCCGCAGCTCGGGGATCTCCTCTTCATGCACCCTCTTCAGAAAGGCCATTTAGTCCATCAGGCTGTCGATGCACTTTTCCAGCTCAGTGCCCGCGAGAGCCCCCTCATCTGCACCTTTGCTCACCTCCATCAGCCAGCCCAGTCCTCATGGCTTAACATCTCTTCTTGGTAGCTCATTTGCAGGTTGTTCCCACCACTTTGGAGCCCTGGTGCCTCCTCACTGCCCACTCTCTCTCCTCTCCAGGGATGGGGCATGGTGGGGTGGGGCACAGGCATCCTATTTTTATTAAAATGTTCAACCCAGGCCTGCTCCACCAGTGTCTGCAGGTGGCCCAGGGGCAGACAGTGATCCTGGAGACCCTGGCCACACCCGCCTACAGACCCCGTGGGCTTGCCCGGTCCCCATCACTGCCTGGACTCCATGGGGGGCATCAGGTGCTGTCCATGCTGCCTGCCTGGTCCTGATCGCTGCCTGGATCCCCAGGCAGCTTCAGGTACTGTCTGCCGGGCCTGCCCGATTCCCATCACTGCCTTGACTCCCCAGGAGTGCCAGGCCTGCCTGCTAGGCGTGCCAGATACATGGCTGTCTGCCCCGCCTGCATATGCAAAATTACCCTCCATCTTATTTGGGTTTATTTGCATATCATTCCTGATTGACTGTGGAGTACAGAGGTACAGTCAATTAGCATCTCTCTCTTTTATGAGTGCAGATGTTACAAAACCATTTGTGAGTAGGACCCCCAAATATTTGCATGCTCATGAAAATAATTATAGAAAATAAAACTTCCCTTTACTGAAAATTAGAAATGGTATGTTAATAAGGCTAAAATCTGATCATCACAGGTGGCTGAGCAGATTTTTATAGGCTGCTACAGAAACATCACAATAGCTGACCAAAGCACTGTGTGGAGCTGAGTGGAGCAGTGGTGTGCTGGTGCTGGGCCTCACAGAGCCCATCCGCACATCTCTTCCCAACTCCATCAGCGACGCCACCCCTCCAGCGTGGAATCAGCCTCCATGAGCATATTTACAACATGGAAATCAATACATGCCACAGATTTTTACCTAGAAAGCTAGGTATTAAACATTTATCAGACATCACTGCATTCCTATATCATTCTCTCTATCCTATATAATAAAAGCGTAGTATGCTAAGTGTCTGACCGTTTATTCTACCAGTGGCTATGACGTGCACTGCACTGACCACCAGAGGGCAGATGCTCCAACTGCTTGCTGCTGGGGTCCTGCTGATTGGGACTGGGTGAGGTGGGCCAGACATGCCCTAGACAAATCCATGCACTGGGCTGGTATCGGCCCAGTCCCTGCAGGCCAGGCCGTGGGACCCTGCTGATGCACGAATCTGTGCACTGGACCTCTAGTATCACTATATTTTTCAATGATCCTTTTGAGAATAAGGTACAAATATCATGTCCATTGCCCTTAATACTTGTGTCAATTTTCTTAAAATAAGGACATTTTTTTTTACATCAAAATCAGGAAATTAACATTTATCCAACATCACTATCCAATTTGGAGCCATTTTCCAGTAATCTTTTTTTCTCCAGAAAAAAATGTATTTTATACACCCAGGATCTCACCCAGGGCCACCTGTGGTATTTAGTTGTCATATCACTTTACTCTCCTTCAATCTGAAACAATTCTTTAGTCTTATCTTTCATAACCTTGACATTTTTAGAGAATGTCGGAGGGAGGGGGAGAGACAGAGAGAGAGAAACACCTATATGAGAGAGACACATCGATTGGTTGTCTCCTATGTATGAGCTCTGACCTAGGCCAGGCATCGAGCCTGCAACCAGAGTAAATGCCTTTGACTGGAATAGAACCCACCATCCTTCAGTCCTCATGCTGACACTATCCACTGAGCCAAACAGGCTAGGGCACATTAAATTATCTTTATTTATTTATTTATTTATTTAATTTTTAAATAAATCTTTATTGTTCATGTTATTACAAATGTTCCTCTCCCCCCCCCCTCCATTGCTCTCCTCCACCAGGTTCCCACCCCACCCTCTGCCCTTTCCCCACCCCCATTGTCCTCATTCATAGGTGCACAGTTTATGTTCAGTCTCTTCTCACATCCCCCCTCTCCCCTTTTCCCCAAGAATCATCAGTTCACTCCCCTTCCATACCTCTGATTCTATTATATTCACCAGTTAATATTGTTCATCAGTTCTTTCTTTTTCTTTTTTCTTTTTTTTAATTTTCTTGGTTTTTAGATTCACTTGTTGATAGTTACATATTTGTTGTTCATAATTTTTATCTTTATTTACTTTCTCTTCTGAAAGAACCCTCTTCAGCAATTCATATAATTCTGGTTTGGTGGTGATGAACTCCTTTAGCTTTTTTTCTTATTAGTGAAGCTCTTTATCTGACCTTCGATTCTGAGTGATAGCTTTCCTGGGCAGATTATTTTTGGCTGTAGGTTCTTACTATTCATCACCTTGAATATTTCTTGCCATTCCCGTCTGGCCTGCATGGTTTCTGTTGAGAAATCAGCTGACAATTGTATAGGTGCTCCTTTATAGGTAACTACCTGCTTTGCTCTTGCTGCTTTTAATATTCTCTCTTTGTCTTTTGCTCTTGGAATTTTAATTATGATGTGTCTTGGTGTGGTCCTCTTTGGATTCCTTTTGTTTGGAGTTCTGTGTGCTTCCTGGACTTGTAGGTTTAATTCTTTCACCAGGTGGGGGAAGTTTTCTGTCACTATTTCTTTCAGTATGTTTTCGATATCTTGCTCTCTCATCTTCTGGGACCCCCATAATTCTGATGTTGGTTCGCTTGAAGTTGTCCCAGAGGTTTCCTACATTATCTTCAATTTTCTGGATTCTCTGGCCTTCTTGCTTCTGCGGAGGAGTGTCTTCTGGCTCTTTATGTTCCAAATCTTTGACTTGATTCTTGTGATCTTTCATTCTGTTAATAGGACTCTGTATAATATTTTTTTATTTCAGACAATGTATTCTTTATTTTTTGTTGATCCCTTATCATTTCTCATTGATTCCTTATTAATTCTAATTGATCCCTTTTCATATCCTCATAGGTCTTATCAACCTTTTCTAGGAAATTCTTGAAAAACCTTATAAGAGTAGATTTGAACTCTATATTCAGTCGCTTTTTGTCCTCCATTTCTTTCATTTGTGATCTATTTGGTTGTCTCGGCATTTTCACAGCTTCCCTGATGGGGCGGAGTTTCAGGTTGGAGCCTAAGGCTTGGCTTCTGTCAGCCATGCCCTATGCAGCTCCTGAGTCTCAGTAATCCCCCGGGTCCTTCAGTACTCGCTGCAAGCACCTCTGAGAAAAAGGTGCCCTTGATTTTCACCTGCTACCAAACAGTCTAGGCTCATCCCCAATGAGCCCGGAACTGGGGTTCAGTTCAGTTGGAAGTGGGGTTGGAGGTGGCATTCAGAGCAGTCTGGAGCCCGTTTCTTTCTCGCTAGGGCAATCCCGTGGCACAGCCAACTGTCCCTTCTCTGCGCACAATGTGCGCACCTCCTAGACCTCCTTTCGCCGCTCCCCCGGGGTTCTGCCTTACAGCCCAGCTCCCTATGGATGAGCCTGGCTCCACGGGGTCTGGCCTAGAACTGGGGTTCAGAGCAGTCGGAACTGGGGCCCAGCACAGTCTGGAGCCTTTGTCTCCTTCCCGCCAGGGCAATCTGGCAGCAGAGTCAACAGTCCGTCCTCTGCGCGCAATGTGCGTGCCTGTGGGGGCTCTGCCTTTCGCCACTCCCCTGGGATTCTGCCTCACAGCCCTGGCTCCCTCTGTCTGAGCCTCGGTCCTCAGGGTCTGGCCTAGAACAGGGGTTCAGCACTGTCGGGTCTGGGGTTCAGCACAGTCGGAGCTTATATCTCCTTCCCGCTAGGGAATGCCAGCCAGACACTCAGCCGCCCCTCCTCTCTGGCTCTGTCCTCTCCCCACACGCGAGCAGCGTGTGTTAGGCTTTTACAGCTCCTCCGCTCTTCCTTCTGGTTTTCTCCTTCCTTCTCATTGTAGAATTTCCAGTCAGTTGACTTTCCTGTAGTTCTGGGTAACGTCCATTTTGTATTTTAGTTGTATTTTATTGAAATTGTGTGCGGCTGCGGCTAGGTGTTTACCTGTGCAGCCATCTTGGATTCTCTCTAAATTATCTTTAAATGACCAATCATTCCACGTGTGATACAGTTATTTATTTTTACTGCATTGATAAGGAGGCATGTGGTATAAATTTATGCCATAGCTGCTAAAGTTAACTTTTATCGCTTGGTTTGGATGGTGTCTGCCAGGCTCTTTCACTATAAAGATGATTGATAAGTGTTTTGTACTTCTAAATTAATTCCGGGGTGGGCAAAAGTAGATTCATAGTTGTGAGTACACAAAACACAAGAGTTCATTCTTGTGTTATTATTTATTAACTAGAGGCCTGGTGCATGGATCTCGTGCACTGGTGTGGTCCCTCGGCCTGGCCTGCAGGGATCAGCTGAAACCAGCAGTCTAACATCCCCCAAGGAATGCAGTGGTACTTGAAGCGGCAGGCAGCCAGGGAGGAGCCTGAGCTGGGGCTGGGCACTGTATTGCTCCCTCTCATCCTGACCCAGCTGCTCCGTAGGCTTGCTCCCGCTCTGCTGTGGTCTCCACATGTCAGTGCTACAGTTATACTGGTGCACCCGTGACTGAGAAGCAGCTGCAGGCTCATGCCCAGTCAGTCTGGATGGGGGAGAGGCGTGCAAGAGGAGTGTCCGCAGGAAAGGCTTGCCACAGCAGCTGCACTTGCCAGCCATGGGACTGGCGTCTGGCACCTGTTGGTCAGCTAAGCGGCCCTACCCCTGTGGGAGTGCACTGACCACCGAGGGGCAGCTCTTCCATTGAGCACCTGTCCCCTGATGGTCAGTGTGCATTATAGCTGCCGGTCAACCAGCTGAATGGTCAAACAGTCAAATGGTTGCTTAGGCTTTTATATATATATATATATAGATTTACCATACAAACAACTGTAAATCCAATATTTCTTTGAATACTGTAAATAGTTACCATAGTCTTTTGTATGAGGAGATACTTTGAGATTTCAGTTGTAGGATATAGCTTTCTCTTCCCCCCCATGTATTTATTTATTCATGCATTTATTTATATTTTATTATTTTTAAATGTCTTTTTAATGATTTCAGAGAGAGGAAGGGAAAGGGAGAGAGAGAGAGAGAAACATCAATGATTAGAGAGAGTAATGATGGGCTACTTCCCCTACTGGGGCTCACGCCTGGAATCCAGGCATGTCCCCTGACCAAAAACCATCAAACTGGACCAATGCTTAACCACTAAGCAACCCTGTATTTATTAATGTACAATATATCAATGTAGATGTACATACTCTGGGATCTTTATTTTATTCTTTATTATTTTATTTTATTTTATTTATTTATTTATTTTTTAAATAAATTTTTATTGTTCATATTATTACAAATGTTCCTTCCCCCTCCCCCCCCCATTGCTCTCCTCCACCAGGTTCCCACCCCACCCTCTGCCCTTTCCCCACTCCCCATTGTCCTCATCCATAGGTGCACAGTTTATGTTCAGTCTCTTCCCACATCCCCCTCTCCCCTTTTCCCCAAGAATAAACAGTTCACTCCCCTTCCATACCTCTGATTCTATTATATTCAACAGTTAATATTATTCATCAGATTTTTTTTTTAATTTCCTTGGTTTTTAGATTCACTTGTTGATAGTTACGTATTTGTTGTTCATAATTTTTATCTTTATTTACTTTCTCTTCTGAAAGAACCCCCTTCAGCAATTCATATAATTCTGGTTTGGTGGTGATGAACTCCTTTAGCTTTTTTTTATTAGTGAAGCTCTTTATCTGACCTTCGATTCTGAGTGATAGCTTTGCTGGATAGATTATCTTTGGCTGTAGGTTCTTGCTATTCATCACCTTGAATATTTCTTGCCATTCCTGTCTGGCCTGCATGGTTTCTGTTGAGAAATCAGCTGACAATCGTATAGGTGCTCCTTTATAGGTAACTACCTTCTTTGCTCTTGCTTCTTTTAATATTCTCTTTGTCTTTTGCTCTTGGAATTTTAATTATGATTTGTCTTGGTGTGGTCCTCTTTGGATTCCTTTTGTTTGGAGTTCTGTGCGCTTCCTGGACTTGTAAGTCTAATTCTTTCATCGGGTGGGGAAAGTTTTCTGTCACTATTTCTTTCAGTATGTTTTCGATATCTTGCTCTCTCTCATCTTCTGAGACCCCCATAATTCTGATGTTGGTTCGCTTGAAGTTGTCCCAGAGGTTTCTTACATTATCTTCAATTTTCTGGAATCTCTTGCCTTCTAGCTTCTGCGGAGGAGTGTCATCTGGCTCTTTATGTTCTAAATCTTTGACTTGATTCTTGCGATCTTCCATTCTGTTTTTAGGACTCTGTATAATATTTTTTATTTCAGACAATGTATTCTTTATTTCTTGTTGATCCCTTATCATTTCTTGTTGATCCCTTATCATTTCTTGTTGATCCCTTATCATTTCTTGTTGATTCCTTATTAATTCTAGTTGATCTCTTTTCATATCCTCATAGGTCTTATCCATCTTTTCTAGGAAATTCTTGAAAAACTTTATAAGCGTAGATTTGAACTCTATATCCAGTCGCTTTTTGTCCTCCATTTCTTTCATTTGTGATCTATTTCTTTTTTTTTTTAATAAATTTTTATTGTTCATATTATTACAAATGTTCCTTCCCCCCCCCCTTCTCACCCCACCCTCTGCCCTTTCCCCACCCCCCATTGTCCTCATCCATAGGTGCACAGTTTACCGTATTTTTCGGACCATAAGACGCACCGGACCATAAGACGCACCAGTTTTTAGAGAAGGGAAATGAAGAAAAAAAGATTCTGAAACAAAAAGTTCAGTGTTACCACTACAATGTGTAAACCCATAAATCATGCAGAGACTTTCTATGCTTTCTTTGCATAGTTTATGGATATCTACACATTGTAGTGGTGAGAGAAGAGGCTGGAGAGTGTTTTACATTATGGTAAATGTTATTGGTTTGGTATCACAGAAAGTCTCTGCATACAATATACCGGTATGAAGTTTGTTGCAGTACAAACATTTTGACAGTTACTGGTATAATAGTATGAAGAGAAATTCTGACGTAGTGGCGTTATCAATCAGGGCATCCAGCGGAGGGCGGAGTTTACTGGTGGGCGGAGATCTATAGTACGCCTACCCAGTAGTCAAGCATGGCAACAGAGGGCGGAGAGGAATGATTGGGGGAATAGACGCGGCATTCTTCCAGGCACAGAGTACGGGCCAGCAAGGGGTACAGGTGATGATTACGGTTTGGATTACGCAGTTACCGTACACCGCACCTGGGCTGACATGGAGATATGGCTGCAGCGAGGGCATGAAGGCTGACTACCATACATGGGAACTCCTCTACCACTCGGGGTTTATAGAGCCGGGCAGACACTCTGGGCACGGAGGAATGGACAGTGGCTGCAGCAAGCACACAGAGCCGGGCAAGCACACAGAGACCACACAGAGCTGGGTAAGTAAAAAAACTTTTTTTAAAAAGTATATGTGTAGGCTATATTTGGACCATAAGATGCAGGGACTTTTCCCCCCCACTTCTGGGGGGAAAAAAGTGCGTCTTATGGTCCGAAAAATACGGTATGTTCAGTCTCTTCCCACATCCCCCTCTCCCCTTTTCCCCAAGAATAAACAGTTCACTCCCCTTCCATACCTCTGATTCTATTATATTCAACAGTTAATATTGTTCCTCAGATTTTTTTTTTTTAGTTTCCTTGGTTTTTAGATTCACTTGTTGATAGTTACGTATTTGTTGTTCATAATTTTTATCTTTATTTACTTTCTCTTCTGAAAGAACCCCCTTCAGCAATTCATATAATTCTGGTTTGGTGGTGATGAACTCCTTTAGCTTTTTTTTATTAGTGAAGCTCTTTATCTGACCTTCGATTCTGAGTGATAGCTTTGCTGGATAGATTATCTTTGGCTGTAGGTTCTTGCTATTCATCACCTTGAATATTTCTTGCCATTCCTGTCTGGCCTGCATGGTTTCTGTTGAGAAATCAGCTGACAATCGTATAGGTGCTCCTTTATAGGTAACTACCTTCTTTGCTCTTGCTTCTTTTAATGTTCTCTCTTTGTCTTTTGCTCTTGGAATTTTAATTATGATTTGTCTTGGTGTGGTCCTCTTTGGATTCCTTTTATTTGGAGTTCTGTGTGCTTCCTGGACTTGTAAGTCCAATTCTTTCACCAGGTGGGGGAAGTTTTCTGTCACTATTTCTTTCAGTATGTTTTCGATATCTTGCTCTCTCTCATCTTCTGGGACCCCCACAATTCTGATGTTGGATCGTTTGAAGTTGTCCCAGAGGTTTCTTACATCATCTTCAATTTTCTGGAATCTCTTGCCTTCTAGCTTCTGCAGAGGAGTGTCTTCTGGCTCTTTATGTTCCAAATCTTTGACTTGATTCTTGCGATCTTCCATTCTGTTTTTAGGACTCTGTATAATATTTTTTATTTCAGACAATGTATTCTTTATTTCTTGTTGATCCCTTTTCATATCCTCATAGGTCTCATTTATTTTATCGGCCTTTTCTAGGAAACTCTTGAAAAACCTTATAAGTGTGGTTTTGAACTCTATATCCAGTCGCTTTTTGTCCTCCATTTCTTTCGTTTGTGATCTATTTGGTTTAGGCATTTTCGCAGGCAGCTTTCCTGATGGGGTGGGGTTTCAGGGTGGAGCCTACAGCCTTGGCTTCCGTCAGCCCTGTCCTATGGGACTCCTGAGACTCAGGGTCCTTCAGTACTTGTTGCAAGCGCCTCTAAGAGAAAGGTACCCTCGATTTTCGCCTGCTGCCAAACTGTCTATGCTCTCCCCCAATGAGTCCGGTATTGGGGTTCAGTTCAGTTGGTAGTGGGATTGGAGGTGGCGTTCAGAGCAGTCTGGAGCCCCTGTCTCCTTCCCGTCAGGGCAATCCCGCGGCACAGCCGGCCGGCCCTTCTCTGCGTGCAGTGTGCGCGCCTCTGGGACCTCCTTTCGCCGCTTCCCCGGAGTCCCGCCTTACAGCCCGGCTCCCTATGGATGAGCCTGGGTTCCCGAGGTCTGGCCTAGAACTGGGGTTCAGAGCAGATGGAGCTGGGCCCAGCACAGTCGGAGCTTTTCTCTCCTTCCCGCTTGGGACTGCAAGCCAGGCACTCGGCCTCCCTCCTCTCCAGCTCTGTCCTCTCTGCGCACCACACGTTTCTCCGTACCTCAGGCTTTTCCAGCTCCTCCGCGCTTCCTTCTGGTTTTCTCCTTGCTTCTCGTTGCAGAATTTTCAGTCAGTCGACTTTCCTGTAGTTCTGGGTAATGTCCATTTTATATTTTAGTTGTATTTTATTGAAATTGTTGTGTGCGGCTGTGGCTAGGTGTCTACCTGAGCAGCCATCTTGGATTCTCCCACCTATTCTTTTTTTTTTAAAAGGATATTTTTTTGCACCAGGTTGTTTACCTTAGTGTTTGTATTTTTATTTTATTATTTTATTTTTAAAAATATTTTTTATTGATTTGTTACAGAGAGGAAGAGAGAGGGATAGAGTTAGAAACATCGATGAGAGAGAATCATCTATCAGCTGCTTCTTGCACACCCCCTACTGGGCATGTGCCTGCAACCAAGGTACATGCCCTTGACTGGTATCGAACCTGGGACCTTTCAGTCCGCAGCCAACGCTCTATCCACTGAACCAAACCAGTTTCGGATCTTTATTTTATTCTATCTTTAACTGCCATTAATTACTTTGATATTCAAACTTGGCCAATGGGAGTACCTTCAACCTGACTTTTCTGTAAAATTGACATCTCCCTGTCATTCTCTGAGCACTCCCATTTCACCAGATTATTACCTCAGTTCTAACACTTTAGAGAGAGTCAGATCCCACAGGTTAAGGGCTCAGTTCTACAAGACTGCCCCCTACTTCACACACCAATTGCAAGTCCAGGTTGTTACTTGTGTTTCTGATCACCCAGCTATAAATCAGAGGTCCCCACAGCACCCTACTTGGGTTTAATTAATTTACTAGAGTGAATTACAGAACTCAGGAAAAAGCTTACTTACTAGGTTCCTAGTTTATTATATGATTCAAGAACAGCCAGATGAAAAAGAAGCAAAGGCACGGTGTGTGGAAAGGGGTACAGAGCTTCCATGATCTGAGTGCCACTTTCCACAAATCCCCCCGTGTTCGCCCATCTGGAAGCTCTGGAACCCAGTCCAGAGCTTCTGGATTTTTCTGGAGGCTTTATTTCATTTGCTTGACGGATTAAATCATTGGCCACTGGCAATAGAGCCTAATCTCCAGCCCCTCCTTGCGGTGGGGTTGGGGACGGGGCCAAGTTACAACTGTACTGACCAGATGGTTCCCCAGGCAGCTAGACCAGATCCTCACCAGCTTTCCAAAAGTCATCGCATTGAGTAAAATGAAATCTGGAGTATTTGAGAGGGTTTTGTTAAAGACGTCAAAAGACACCCTTATTGCCGAAACTGGATTGGCTCAGTGGATAGGGTGTCAGTCTGTGGATTGAAAGGTCCTAGGTTCGATTCCGGTCAAGGGCATGTACCTTGGTTGTGGGCACATCGGTGGGAGGTGTGCAGAGGGCAGCTGATTGATATTTCTCTTTCATCGATGTTTCTAGCTCTCTATCTCTCTCTTCCTCTCTGTAAAAAATCAATAAAAAATAAATAAAATAAAAAGACACCCTTATTACTCTTATCACTTTGAAAATTCCAAGGGTTTTAGGACCTTTGTACCAGAATCTAGGTAAAAAACTATATATAAATGTATAATAAATCTCAATATCACACCTGTCTGTTTTCCCTGACCCTGGTCCATCATTTCTCTAAGGAGCCTTGTTCTTTTAGTGGAAAATAGTAAAAAACAAGTTATGCATGCCAGATGTGCTCATTGGTACTGGATGTTATTGCTTCTAAGCCCTCAAAGCAGAGCCGGAACAATGTGCATGGTCATACACACATCCATCTGCCACACGTGTCCCATCCATGTACACACATGTGTCCCACCCATGTACACAGTGTCCCATCCATGTACACACAGTGTCTCATCCATGTACACACAGTAAAACCGTGAGCTCAGAGCTTCCTTTCACTCTCCTTGCCCCTTTCTGTATTTGTGTGTGTTTTCTTTCTCTGAGAAACCTGATTCTCAGCAGACTTCATGACATTTATTTGCTCAGCCCCTTGTTGAGCAATTCTTGTCACGATTCATTTTTGTCAAGGTTCTCTTTAATGTTCAAATTGTCCCGCCTTTCATCCGAGCGCCTGTGTCCTTTGCTGTGCCCCCTCCGTTTTTGAGCACGTTTGTACTTTAAGGCACAAAATGGTCCAGCTCCGCTTTGTGCTTTCTCAGTCCAGCCCGGAATCAGCCATTTCCCAAGTTCATGTTAGTGGGAACTGACATTTAAAACTGGGATATGAGCCCTGGATGAATTCATTCCTTACGAACTAGAGAATAAATACGACATATACAAATACTGTATGTAAATTAATGGATCTCTTTAATCCAATCCCATGTCTCCCTTCTCTCCGACCCCTCCATGCGCCCCCCCCCCCCCTTCTCTGCAGGGAGCACAGCGGCTCCTGGCAACATCAATGCTTTACTCACTTTCTCAACCCTGTGACACACACAGACAAGCTTGGGAATCGCCTCTTTTTAGAAAAGGAAGTTACCATCACACATACACCTCTCCCCAGGCCAAGTCCCCTGCTTCCCTCCTCGGGGGCGCCTCACCAGGGCTCCAGCGGCGGCGCCGAGGGCTCGTAGGGCTGCGCCCAGGCGTCGCCGTCGTCGTCCTCGAGGACGCGGGCCCCTCGGACGGGCAGCGGGCAGATGGTGAGCGGGTCGGGGCGCTCGCTGCCGTCGGGGGCCCTGGGCCGGAAGTACGCGCAGAGCGGCCCCGGGAAGGTGTCGGTGAAGGTGTAGATGTGGGAGCCGTCGGACACGTTGAAGAAGGCCAGCTTCCCGGCCTCGCAGTCCAGGAAGACGCCCACGCGCCGCGGCGGCACGCGCGGGGCCAGTGCCCGGCGCTGCGGCTCCAGCACGAAGTACTCGCAGCCGTTCCACAGCCCCATCACCCAGTAGCCGGCCGCCGGGCTCAGGCGCGCCGCGCCCGCGCGCGCCACGGCCGCCAGGCAGGCGCCCAGCAGCCAGCGGCTGCGCCGGCCCACGTCCACCTCCCAGTAGTGGCGGCCGGCGCCGAAGCGCTGGCGGCTCAGCACGCACGTCTGCTCCGTGAAGCGATGCGGGTCCCCCGGCGCCGCCGGCACCAGCGCCGCGCCGCGGGAGGTCACGCTCTTGCCGTCCGGGGAGACCTCCAGGCTGGGGTGTGCCGAGGCAGGGTCCAGGGTCACGTTCACTGCGCAGAGGCTCTGAGTTAGTGCTCCGCACAGTGCTGGGCCCTACTTATCTCCCCCCGAACGGCCAGCCTCTATTTTTGGAACAAGTGGTGGAATATTCGCCCCCACCGTCAACCCCAAACACTCGGAGACTGAAGTGGCTGCAAGTCACCAGGGAGCATTTGAATGTGTAAGAGGAATCCTATTTCTTTCCTGAACTGGAAGGTTCCTGAATTCTACACCGTGGCGAGGAGACAGCAACAAGGCAGGCTCCTGGGGGTGGAGGGCTCACTGCCCTCCGGTCTTGGCCAGAGGAGGGAGCCTAGGGCTGGACTAGTTCCACTGTCTCACCACCAGGGTGGCCTAGAGAGCATCGCTGACCTGAGCCGCAGTGTGGGTGTGGGTGTGGTTTTTCACCCTCAGTTTTACAGCAATTTTAGGATTTTAAAGCTGCAGGGGTCCTCTGAGAGGATCTAGCTTAGTGCCCTGTCATCCCCATAGCTGCTGGAACACCCTCATTTGATGGATGGGAGCCCCAAGGATCCTCACTACTGAAAGGTTCCTTACTACTTTGTATTTGTTCCTGCCAACAGCCTCCTGCAGAGGGAAAGACCAATAAAATCAAGAAAGGACCCCAGCTGGTTGCGCAGTGGTTAGAGCGTAGGCCCCACACACTGAAGGGTTGGTTATGGGTTGGATTCAAGGTATGGTCAAGGGCATATACCTCAATTGCAAGCTTGATCCCTGGTCAGTCACGGCACAAATTAGCAATCGAACTCTCTCTTTCACATCATGTATCTATCTCTTCCTCTCCTTCCACTCTCAATGAAAATCAATGGAAAAAATATCCTCTGGTGAGAATTAGCAAGACCAAGAAAGACCTGTGCTTGTGGGGGTAGGTATGTGCACACCAATGTATACATGTGTGAGTTAATCACATCTATGCATGCAAACATGTATGTGTGCATATGTGCATATGCAGGCCTGTGGGCCATGTTATTCTGTGCAAGTGGACTTGTATGTCTGTGTGTGCAGACTCCTACTTGGCTTCTGGACAGACGCTTCCTCTGATCTCAGATTGTTCGACCTCCCTCTTTAAAGATCCCGCCAACCTCAGCCATGTCATTCTTTGGCCCACCTCCAGTTACCTGCATATTGTTGGGCTGCTCTCCACTCTGAAAGCAAACAGAGGAGAATGAGGCTCAGAGAGCTGAGTGCATATCCCTGGGCGTTGAGAGATGCACAAGGGACACTGTAACACTGAATGAGCCCATTCCCACATGACAGCTGGTTTCGGTCCATTTTCCTGAGGAGTCAGGATTGATAAGGGGCTGGTGTCGGTGCTGGTTCTACCCACACTGCATGCAAGCCAAAGTTGTGCTCAGACGGACAGGGGACCAGAGCACGTGGGCACAGAGCCCAATACAAGCAGAGTGGGTGTTCTGCAGGATGGAGAGGAAGCCTCTGATAGATCCTCCCTTCCCCCAACAGATGGACACAGTATGACGTAAACTGCACCTGTGGTCTGGACATTCCTGAGCACCTAACCAGGCACCTTATATGGACTGTACATTGAACCACCATCAGCACCTGCACCCCCAATTCCTAAGTACCTAAGTACCTAACCACCAATCAGCACCTGAGCCCCCAATTACCCTAAGCCCCCCCCATTCCTAAGTCCCTAAGTGCCTAATCATGTGCTTTATATGAAACCACCAATCAGTGCGCGCCGAGTACCCTAAGCCCCATCCCTTCCCATTCCTCCCCTCAAAAGGCGCCTTCATCCCTGCACATGTGCTCCCTTCCTTTGGGAGGCGGCCCTGCAGGACTCCTCCTCCAATAAAGCCTGTGTCCTGGTCTCCAGCCTCTGTTTCATCTTTCAGCCTCTACCACTGACTGGCAAGCAGGGTCCCCAGGAGGCCGAGCTGAGGCTGGCTCCTGTCCCGATCCGTCCTCTAGACACCTGTCTTGTCTCCTTTCTTTTTTCTTTCTTCCTCTCTCTCCCTCTCACTCTCTCTCTCTCTCTCTCTCTCTCTCTCTCTCTCTCTCTCTCGACAACCAACGATTTTAATAAGACATTCACTTTCCTCTTTACACTTAAATAACCGGTGTGCTTCCCCGTCTACCTTCTAGCCTGACCTGTAGGGGAGCAGTCACCCAGTGGGGAGCACCCTCGTGCAAACAGAGACCCCACGGGGCCGCCTCGTCTGTGCAAACGTGGCCATTGTTCAGCTTAAGAAGAGGAGCCCCCAACAGCCAACTATTGATAGCACATGAGATGCCCAGACTCCTTCGTGTGCAGAGGAGTGCACACTGCGAAAACAGCGAGAATCACTCCTCTCTACTGACCGACAAGCTCAGCACGCTGGCTCACAGGGGATGGGAGCGCCTGGGGCTCCATGCACTGCCAATGGCAGGGCGATGGCACTGCCCTCAGGATCCCTCTGTCCCACTTAGCGACCAACTCCCTGGGCCAGCAGTTCCCTTCCTGGCATACATCCCAGAGAAGTCTCCACACAGGCCAGAAGGCAGCATGCATGTATTTCGTGTGGCGGTGTGGGTCAGAGCAGGCTGGCTGCTACTTCAGGAGGGCGGCTGGCTGAAAGGAGGCTCAGCAACAAGGAGAAGCAGACCAGATGTGCACGTGGCGGCAGGATGGATATTAAACACAGTGACGGCGAGAAAAGCCAGGAGTAGCATCAAACTGTAAAGGTAGTTTACGTAAACTAAAATGCATGTGCACAAAAACAAGTGCACGTTTTGCAAGAATATATAACATAGAAGGCAGATGCTTTATGGGGGAAGGGAGGGAGCTACAGGGAGAAATTTTCCTACAGGGAACATGCCCACCCCAGGCCCAGAGGCCAGTCTTTGAGGGTTGGCACCAGGAACTTAGTGGATTCTCAGTTGCAGTCAGGCTGGGCACCAATGGTTTACAGTATGTGTACACCTCAGGATAATATAAAAAACTCAAATATAGCCCTAGCCAGTTTGGCTCAGTGGCTAGAGCATCAGCCTTTGGACTGAAGGGTCCCAGGTTCAATTCCGGCCACAGGTACATGCTCGAGTTGTGGGCTCAATCCCCAGTGGGGGGCGTGCAGGAGGCAGACAATCAATGATTCTCTCTCATCATGGATGTTTCTCTCTCTCTCTCCCTCTCCCTTCCTCTCTGAAATCAATAAAGAAATATATTTAAAAAGCAAAACAAAACTCGGATATAACCTCCTCTAGAGACATAGGCTGATTTATGCTGAGTGTGGCTGTGGAATAAATGGCATGAGACGTGGTTGGTTAATCAGAGAAAGTGCCCGGGGCGCTGAGATGTAAAGTGGACCATGGGGAAGAAAAGGACTTCACTCACCAGCCTGGCCTTCAGCCCTTCTCCAGTCTGAGGCAGTCAAGGAAAACAAAACAAAGCAAAACCCCAGAATTAGAACACCAGGTTCCCGCAGCTTCCCTGCTCACAGGTGGAATTTGCACCCACTCCAGCCCCCTCCCCTTCCTCCCACGCCCACGCCCACGGAGCCAGCAGGTTCCAGCCTGGCCATCAGACCTGGTTGGGAGACAAGAACGTACCTGGGCAAAGGAACGTACCTGGGCAAAGGTGGACAAGAAGAGGCAGTTGTAAGAGGGGTCACTTACCAAGCTCTGACTGGGCCTTCCCTGGAAGCAGAACACAGAACATCAGCCTGGCTGGCTGGCCCACCTGCCGAAGGCCCTTAGGCCACTGGGAAGATGTTCCTCAGTCTGAATCCACCGCTCCCCTCGCTCCCATCCGTCTCTGCACCCTCCCTGCAGGATTCTTACACCCATCCTGTTCTCCGCTCTTGGGGCAGAAATCACAGCAGGAGGGGGGCGGGAGGGGGAGCAGGTCTTGGCACTGAGGAGCCTTTCCCAGGGCTCAGGTCTGGTCTGAAGAAGCTGCTGCCCAGAGATCACCGGCCTTCCCAGCTGAGCCCCGCCACTGAGGAGCCCCGGGGTGGCAGGGGCATCATTTAAAGGACTGGGTGGACATCACACTGAATTGTGTCTCCTGGCCGGATGCCAGGACTGAGCATTTGCCACTAGAAATGCATGCCTTTGATCTGCCCGCCCTGTGTCTTTTAAAAGTAAATGCCCCTGAGCAAGGCAGCCCTAGGCACTCATTCAGATGCTTTACTAGGGGCCCTAAGCGCCACATTCCTGCAGGAGGAGGCCTTCCTTCCCTCTGGCACCCAGGACGCCGGGTTTCCTCCGGCCGCCAGCAGGCACCTGGGACCGGGCTTCCTGTGCAGCCCAGGTCATCGGAAGGATGTCTGGAAGGACATCTGGTCTAATTAGCACATTAAGCTTTTATCATTATAGATGCTATATCACCTTTGTGCAAGCTCAAGGTGCCACCCTCGCCAGTGGCACTTGCATTAAAAATAGAAGGATATCCTAGGAACATGAGCCAGAGGGATAAACCTTTAATAGTGGAATTGTGAGTGGCCGGGAAGGGGCTGGGAGGGTCTGTCCAGAGGGTCTGAGTGAGGCCGGGCCTCCGGGGCAGCTTCGCTAGGGTCGTCTGAGAGAGAAGACGCGGGCGGCGGAGAGGGACGGATTAAGAATCAGATCTTTGCCATCGATCGCTGACCAAAGGCGGCGTATGGGGTGCATTAAGTGCGCGGGGCACCCAGAACATACCCAGCTCTGCGGTGAGTTTCCCTGGAGAAGAAACGAAGAAAAGAGGAAATCTCCATGAACGAACGCTGACGCCTCGCTTCCCCAAAGTGCACAGACTCGGTCCCCGCGTTCTGGGGACCAGGCTGGGCTGGACGCGGGCTCCGGGCTCCGCGGCTAGGGTGTCGGAAGCGCAAACCCCGCCGCGTCCCGGCGCTGCTCCGAGCCGCCCGTCTGACTCCTCCGCGTGCCCAGGGCCCTCGGCAGGAGCCTCTCCCGCTCACCTCTGTCCTTCTCCGCCTGCTCCTTCAGCTCCTCTGAAAGGGGAAAGGACAGGAGCGGGCGTGGGCAGGGTCCCGGGTGGGTCCCGCGCCGCCCCGCACGCCGGTACCTAGGGCCGGGCCCGCCCGCCCGCCCGGCCGCCGCGGGTACCTAGGGCCCGGCGCTGCCGGCGGGAGAGGCGCAGCGCCAGCGTGGCGAGCAGGGCCAGGAGGAGCAGCAGCCCGACCACCAACGTCCCGAGGAAGGCTGTCCTCCACGGCGCGGGCCCGCGGAGAAACTCGTCTGGAAAACACACCGGAGCCGTCTGACCCGCGCGCTCCGCCCGCGCGCGGGGAAACGCCGGGAGCCTCCGGGGCGCAGCACCGGCCACTGGGCGCCGCCGGCTCCGGAGCGGCCCGAGGCGCGCGGACTCGGCCCAGCTCCGCGGGAAGGAAAGCGCGCAAACGGGGGGCGGACCAGCGGCGCCGAGATGAGCCCCTCGCGCCCTGAACTGCTGGGCCGCCGCCCGGCCTCCCTCTGCGGCTTCCCGCTCTCGCCTGCGCCTGCACCCCTTCTGTTGATAGGAAAACCCGCTTTGCTTCTGGCTAACACTCGGCTTCTACTACGTCCCATCACCTTGGGAAGAATGGATCGCAAAGCCAGGGCTGATGGACAGCCCGCCCGCCCCCCCCACCCCCCACCCCCAGGTCGCCTGGGAGGCCGCTGCAGACCGTTGGCGGGCGCACATGGAGAATACCCCTTGGGAAACCCGTGTGGCAATTGGGTACAGTGAGTCTGTCTGCGGCAGATAATTCTAAAACATCGGTGCTTTCATCTCAGTGGTCTTTTAAAACATTGTTTTCTTTTCATAGCGGTGACATATACATCACATAAAACGTCCCATCATGGCCAACTTGAGCTGACAGTTCAGTGGCATTAACTGGTTCACATTGTTGTCCAACCACCAGAACTTTTCTTCTTCCCAAAGTGAGGTCTGTCCCCAGGAAACACTCACTTCCCATGTCTCCACCCTCCTAGCCCCTGGTAACCTCTATTCTACTTCCCGTCTCTATGAATTGGCTACCTTATAAAAGTGGAATCGGACAATATATGTCCTTTTGTGCCTGACGTTCCACTAGCACAATGTGCTCTTTTGTTTGTTGGTTTAATTTTTCTTGCGGTGCGTTTTTATTGTCTGATACAAAACTATCGTTCCACAGGGCTTGGTCCTTCACCTCAGGTAAGGGTTGAGAGCAAGGTCTCAGGGTCTGATACCACCTGACGGACTAGCTACCCTTGATCTTGTTCTGTTCCTTCCCCTCCCACCTCCTCCAATAGCCACACACAGTCCCATCTCAGGACCTTTGCACTTGCTGTTCCCTCCACCTGGATGCCCTCCTAATCTGTACCATGTGACACACACCCTTTATAAAGCTCCATGTGGCTTTGCTATCGATCCTTCCAAAGGTGTGATGAGACTTAGAAACTAAGTGTTCGCAAGAAGCAAACCGGGTTTCTGATATCAACGGAACATCTACACACCGGGGAAAATTTTCCTGGTGTAAGACTTCCCCCTCCCCCTTCCCCCTTCCCCCTTTCTTAGAGTCTAAGACTTAGACCATCTTCTTTGGAAAACATGTAAATCTTTTCTCCGTCCTATTGAGATGTATGCAAATTCTTTTGAAAGCTAAATAAGCCTCCTGCCAGCTTTACAACCCAGGACAGTTTCCCATCTGGAGCTCAAACCCTCTCTTTGAAATGTAAACACCCAGGAGAAAACACCTCTGTCCTGTGCCCTGGGAGTTTCCAGAGGCACCTGGCTCCTAGTGGTGGCTGCTTTCTTGTCATAAAGATATGCGATGCTATATCTTCCCTTTGGGTCAATACAATCCGCTAACAGAACCCTGTCTGGGTGGTCTGATGGTAACATCCCGATATGCCAAGTTTGTAGGTTTGAACCCGGGTCAGAGCACAAACAAGACGCAACCAATGCATGCTAAATAGGTGGAACAACAAGTAACCCCCCCCCCCCCCCCCCCCCCCGTGCTTCCCCCCTTTGCTCTCTCAAATAGATAAATAATTAAAAAGGACAATTAGCTAACAAAGATAGCTACCCTAATTGCCAGCCATATTTAAATGAACTGTGTGTACTGTCTATTAGGTCGAGGCAGGGGGAAGCCCAGAGCCATACAAGCATCTGCAAGGTGGATGGTGACAAAGATAGCTGGCTAGCTGGCGCCTTCCTAGGGCCTTCCTAGACCCCTGGCCCGAAGCAGGAATTCCACACCTCTCATGCCCTCCGCAAATTAAAACCCTCCTCCCTTTCAATGGCCTGGACTCCGTGTCTTGCTTCTGCATCGCGAACCTCTCAGCTGGGACCTTACACTGTCAAGTCCTCTTACTTGAGGATAAATCATCAATTATAAGGATGAAATTTCTTTCTGTTATTATAACTATTGATTTGGACCTATGTGGATAAGTGCTCCATAGATTGGGTTTGTCCTCAATATTTAAAAACAGCTAGAGCCATGAACATTAAACCTTTCAGTGGAGCCTCCGAAAAAAGACTTTGATGTTAAATATTGGCCTACTGAACTCATTGCCTAACTGACTTCTTCCCTGATCCACCACTTTTAAATCCACATACACCCCCACCATGTCTTATCACTCTTCCTTGTTTCATTATTCCCTAAGCACCTAACACCTTCTAACAGTGCAACATAGTTCACCTGTTTGTGTGCTTCTCCCATGGGATGTGAACTGGGAACAGGGGTGTGAACACATTGTAGTCCTCTGTAATTCTTGTTAACATTTGCCTTCCAAGAGCAGTTTCTGGGTTTTAGCTGGTGGCCTTGTCATGCTGGCTCTGGGGGCCTTGTCTGTTTACGGGTGGGGCTGTCAGTTGAATTCTTAGTAGGTTCCTGATATCCTAATATCGGACTTTTCAGATGTCAAGGTCAGCTCACCCCAGCCAGGCCCCCATACTATTGTGACCTTATGGATGGACTTTGGGGCAATGGACATGGAGGATGTGATGATTAGGAAGATGAAGGTGAGCCAGCACCCACTGACCTGCTATTTGGACCACAAACTCTTTCTTCTGGAACAGAACAGGGTTCTGGATGGAGCAGGACACATTGCTGTGGGCCCCTCCTTGGACGACCACAGATGTCTCCAGACTGAACAGGCCGCGGGCGTCCTGGGTGATAGCTTCGAACTCCGGAGGCAGGCACTGTCCCCGGTGGCCTCTCCACTGAGCCTGAGGCTTGGGGTACCAGCCACTGGAGCTGCACCTGAGCTGAATGCCTTCTTTCTCAAAGCCCTCAAGGGAGATGTGAGGGTCTGACCCCATTCCTGGGAGATGCAAGAGAGGGAAAAATTAGGCTCCTCCCTGGAAGTTACGGTTAAAGCTTATAACTGACTGCTCTGAGCACAACATGGGCCATAGCCTCCACCCACAGACTGTCCACGAGGGTCCATTGGAAGGTCTGGAAACATGGAGGGGGCATTTTACTCGAATGTGCTACTGACATTTAGTCATATTATGCAAGGGACACTCCCCAGAATGAAGAATAATCCCTCCCCAAAGTGCAACAGCTTGTCTTCTCTCTCCTGACTCCCAGCAAGGCTCAAGTGCCTGTGACATACACACGCCTTTATCATCCCATCCTTGTGGCGCTAGCTTTATGTTTTAAATATGCAAAACATTAATGTGGTTTAAACGCCAGTACTGTAAAGATGTATGTCAGGAACACCTTTCTCCACCCGTTCTATGGAGTGCAGCCCTGCCTTAGGGAACCCACCTCACTAGTTTCTACTCACCCTCCCTGTGTGTTCTCTTGTGCACTGTTTCTCCCTCTTCCTTACACAAACAGTTACATACCGTATAGGACTCCTTATGCATCTGCTTTTCTTCTGTGTTAACAACCTGCAGAGCACTCCCCAGCAGTTCACAGAGCTGCTATGTCCAGTTGCGTAGTATGGATCACCCATGTGTGGTGGGCCACACTCAGCACCTGTGCTTGCTCATTTAGGTTGCTCCCGCCAATTTGCAATCACAATAATGCTGCAAAGATTAAACGTATCCCCAGGCCCTTTTTCTATTTAGCTGTGGGAGGTGTCTCTTCAGGGTCAACTCCTAGAGGGAGGTTGGTGTTCAAAGGGGGGCGCACAGACAATGCTGCCGTTGCCGAATCCCAGGCACGGGTGCTGTGGGACCGTGGTGCAGAGCGCCTCCCCACGCAATTCCACCAATTTAAAAATTCTGCCAGACTGAGAAGTAAAAGAAATGCGACTCAGTGTGGCTTTAATCTGCCTTTCATGATGAGTAAAAGGTATAAATCATCTTTCCATATGTTTAAGAGTATTTGTGTATCTTTTTTTGTGAACAACGTTTTTGCTGTTCATTTTCTAATTTTTTAAAATAGAGCAATTCCCCTGTTCTCTGCGCTTCCCTGTCTAGTCTGAAGCCAAGCAGTTACATCCAGTGGGCCCTTCCCTGCGGCTCTTCGCCAGCTCCCGCGCTGGCGTGGCCAGCTCACGCACCTGCTACCTCCAGCTCCCAGACGGCTTCCCCGGAGAAGGAGGAGTCCTTGGAGAGGAAGCGGCACCCATAAGGGCCCTCGTCAGCGGGGAGCACGCCCTGGAGCTGCAGGATCACGGTGCCGTCCAAGATCTCGTCCTTGATGAGTCTGGTCCTGTTCTGGAACTGGGCCATCTGCCGCCCCGGGGGCTCCTGCCCCCCCTGGTACAGGTGCACCACGTCGGAGGCCTGGCCCCGGAACCAGAGGATCTCCATGTGCTCTGCGTCCCGGTACGGGGACAGGTGGCACGGGAGCTCCACCTCCTCCCCGACGGTCGCCAGGATGGACTCCCCAGGGCCAATCACCTTGACCTCCTCTAGGAGAAGAAGACAGAATAATGACCAAATACAGCTCTCCTCAAATATAAGCTTTAGTGAGGTCCCTTTGCAGCTCAGAAATCTACAGTAAACCATTCGAATAAGGAAGGTGAGACACCCTACCAGACAGCCTGTCAGGTTTCTTGAACAAGTTACTGTCATGAAAGAAATGAATGGGGCCCTAACCTGTTTGGCTCAGTGGGTAGATCGTGGACCTGCAGACTGAAGGGCCTCGAGTTCAATTCTGGACAAGGGCACATGCCCTGGTTGCCCGCTGATCCCCAGTAGGGGGCGTGTAAGAGGCAGGAGGCTGCAGGAGGCAGGCGATCAATGATTCTCTCTCATCACTGATGTTTCTTTCATCTCTCCCTCTTCCATCCTCTCTGAAATCAATAAAAGTATGTTTAAAAAAGAAAAAGAAAGAAAGAAAGAAAGAAATGAATTGGTAATTTCTGAATAATGGGAATAGATATTTGTTTTGTTTTGTCTGATTTTGTATATATAAATATATATAATATTATTTTAAAATGTTTTTAAATATATATATTTAAAAACATTTTAAAAATTATTATTTACAGAGAAGGAGAGGGATATAGAGTTAGTAACATAGATGAGAGAGAAACCTTGACCAGCTGCCTCCTGCACACCCGCTACTGGGGATGTGCCCATAATATACCCTTGACCAGAATCCAATCTGGGACCCTTCACTCGGCAGGCCAACGCTCTATCCACTGAGCCAAACCAATTAGGGCTAATTTTATATTTTTTATAGTGTACATATACACAGCCTCTGTAATAGCAAAGGGTATTAAAATAATCTGTGGGGCCCTAGCTGGTTTGGCACAGTGGATGGAACATCAGCCTAGGGACTGAAGGGTCCCAGGTTTGATTCCGGTCAAGGGCACATGCCCAGGTTGCAGGCTTGATTCCCCAGTAGGGGGCGTGCAGGAGGCAGCTAATCAATGATTCTCTCTCATCATTGAAGTTTCTATCTATCTTTCCCTCGCCCTTCCTCTCTGAAATAAAAAAAAAATATATATATATATATATTAATAAAATAATAATAATCTATGAGCTCCTTGCTTTTTCTTTTGTTAATCCTCACCTGATGTATATATTTAATTCTCACTCGAGGAAATTTTTTCCATTGATTTTTAGAGAGAGTGGAAAGGAAAGGGAAAGACAGAAACAGTGATCCGAGAGAGACACATCAATTGGTTGCCTCCTCCATGCCCCTGAACAGGGCCAGGAATCTGCAACCAAAGGTATGTGCCCTTGACTTGAATTGAACCCAGGACCTGTCAGTCCACACACTGAGCCAAACTGGCTAGGGCCCAAGGATATTTTTCCCATTGATTTTTAGAGAGAGTGGAAGGGAGGGGGAGAGACAGAGAGAGAAACACATAGGTTGGTTGCCTCCCATACACAGGATTGAGCCTGCAACCAAGGTATGGTCCTTGGCCAGAATCAAACTCAGGACTCTTTAGTTGTCAGGCTGATGCTCTATCCACTGAACCAAAGCAGCTAGGGTACTTTACTTTTTTTTCCTTCTTCTTCTTCTTTTTTTAATCTAAAAGTCAAATTCTGCCCAGGTGGCATGGCTCAGTGGTTGAGCATTGACCTATGAACCTGGAGGTCACTGTTCAATTCCTGGTCAGGCCACATGCCCGGGTTACTGGCTGGATTGCAGTGGGGGCTGTGCAGGAAGCAGCCAGTCAATGATTCTGTCTCATCATTGGTATTTCTATCTTTCACTCTCTGGAGTCCATAAAAATATATATTAAAAAAATCAAATCCTTCCGTGAAGATGTTTATTTGGGGGATACAGTGAACTTTATTGATGGTGCATGGCAGAGTAGGGATCCCTATGCCCCTCCCCTTCTTCAAAGGGTCTGGGATGGAAACGGTGGTCAGGAGAATCTGTGTGTTGGGACTGATCTGGGACAGGAACTCCCTAGCAGCTGAGGGCCCCTCTTCCTCTCGCTGGGGCTGGTGGTCCAGAGGTTCTTACTGCATAGAGGCCATGGGGACCATGCGGTCCACCACCCTGTTGTTGTAGCCAAATTCATTGTCAGACCAGGGAACGAGCTTGACAAAGTGGTCATTGAGGGCAATGCCAGCCCCAGCATCAAAGGTGGAGGGTGGGTGTCACTGTAAAAGTCGCAGGAGACAACCTGATCCTCAGTGTAGCCCAGGATGCCCTTGAGGGGGCCCTTTGATGCCTGCTTCACTTTCTTCTTCTTCTTCTTCTTCTTCTTCTTCTTCTTCTTCTTCTTCTTCTTCTTCTTCTCCTTCTTTTTAATATTCTAATTGATTTTTTACAGAGAGGAAGGGAGAGGGATAGAGAGCTAAAAACATCAATGAGAGAGAAACATCGATCAGCTGCCTCCTGCACACCCCCGACTGGGGATGTGCCCACAACCAAGGTACATGCCCTTGACTGGAATTGAACCTGGGACCTTTCAGTCCACAGACAACGCTCTATCCACTGAGCCAAACCGGTTTCAGCTTCACTCCCTTCTTGATGTCACATATTTGGCAGCTTTCTCCAGGCGGCAGGTCAGATCCACAACCGGTGGGGACACGGAAGGCCATGCCTGTGAGCTTCCCATTCAGCTCAGGGATGACCGTGCCCGCAGCCTTGGCAGGGACAGCAGAAGCAGCCCCTCGCCCATCACACCACAGCTTCCCAGAGGGCCATCCAGGGAGGCATGATGGCATGGACGGTGGTCATGAGTCCCTTCATGATGTCTAAGTTGTCACGGATGACCTTGGCAGGGGGGCCAAGCAGTTGGTGGTGCAGGAGGCATTGCTGACAATCGTGAGGGGGTTGTCATACTTGTCATGGTTCACACCCATCACAAACATGGGGCACCCGCAGAAGGGGCAGAGACGATGACCCTCTTGGCTCCACCCTTCAAGTGAGCCCAGCCTTCTCCCTGGCAGTGAAGACAGCAGGGGACTCCACCACATACTCAGCACCAGCATCACCCCATTTGATGTTGGCGGGATCTCTCTGATGGAGATTGATTTTGCACTGATGACAAACTTCTCATTTTCAGCCTTGACTGTGCCTTTGAACTTGAAGAGAACCATACTGGAACATGTACACCATGGAGTTGGGATCAATGAAGGAGATTATTGATGGGGACGATGCCCACTTTCCCAGATTTAAAAGCAGCCCTGGTGACCAGGTATCCAAAGTTGCTCACTCTGACCTTTACCTCGGTGTATCAGGGCTGCGTGGGAAGACAAGGCTGTCTGATGAACAGGAGGCAGAGCCTGCCTTGGGGACTTCTATTCACCAGGATCTTTCATTTGATTATCCTCTTTCATGGCATACCCATCTGGTCCCTCCAGTGTCTGCAGTTTCCATGAGCATTGCTATTCTTGCTGCAGTTCTTTCTGCACGAGCTGTTTCTGCCACCTAGCATGCCTCACTCTTCTCTCTGCCTCTTTCTGTGAGCCTCCTTTCCTTTCCTTGAAGATCAGCTAAAGACTACATTCATCCCAAGCTTAACTAAAACTATATTCCCAGCAGAAACCGGTTTGGCTCAGATAAAGCGTTGGCCTGTGGACTCAAAGGTCCCAGGTTCGATTCCGGTTAAGAGCATGTACCTTGGTTGCGGACACATACCCAGTAGGGGGTGTGCAAGAGGCAGTTGGTCGATGTTTCTAACTCTCTATCCCTCTCTAAAAAAATCAATAAAATATATTAAAAATAAATAAATAAATAAATAAATAAATAAATAAAACCCCACTCCCAGCTCTCCCATCATGGATCACCACCCTTCGGTGGGGCATGGTGGTGCCTTCTTTGTTCATTTCATTTGAGACCCTTGTTGCCATGGGTGAAGTCCAACAACCTTCCAACTAGCTTCCTTCTCCAGCTTTCCCCACCACCCTGATGCCTGGCCCTCTCCCTGGGTGCAGTTTACCCTCCAACTGTCATCTTTCTACATAATATGTCCCCTGCAAGGCTCTCTGCTCAAATACTTCCTCCTATCTAGGGTTTTTCTGGCTTTCTGGAAAAAACCCCAAATGATTCTCTTAGCTCTGCTCCCAAAACTTGGGTACATTTCTCTTGCAATCTGATCACAAACAGCTGGACAGGTGGATTTAAAAGTATTTTCCAACTGGTTCAGCCAAAGCACAGACCAGTAAGAGTTTCTGAGCATCTCTTGCTCGGCCCCTGCCATGGCTGTGAGCTGTGGTCAGTGTGTAGGGATATGCTGGGTGGCTGGAGTGATGGTGAAAGAACACTGCAGGTGGGGCTGGCTGGTGCGTGGGGCTCGAACCCCTGGGATGGAAATGTCCTTAAATACTAGAGTGGGAATTTTTATCGCTCCGGAGGGCAGTGGACTATCCCCAGACAGGGTTGTCAGTGCTGACACCAGGCCAGGCCTTGAGATATGGTCTGATGGCCCCTTCCCTTCGCACCTCACAGAATAGCCTTGCAAGATAGAACCCTGTCATCTTTCTGAAGAACAGGATAACCCTGTGAATAACATGGTTTCCAATAGCATGGCCAGGACATTATTGGGGAAAAACTGTTTTGTCTTGGGTTGCTTACTCTGCAAAAACAGGATGTGGTTAAATGTGCTTAAAAAGTGGTCTTGCAAAAAGGGTTGGGGCTGCTCTCTAGTCTCCCTGTTTGGAGAAAGGCAGAGCAGTCGCCAGTCAGCTGGTCGGCTGATAAAGGCTCCCTAAATTTTAATTTGGTCTGGACTTCAGTGGTCTTTACTCACATTCACTCCACAACACTAGTACCTGGCATGGCTACAGATCTCAGCTGGGCACACCTGCAGGAGGGGTAGGCTGATAGGCTCACGTTCTGGCTGGCTGGGCTGCAGACGGATACGCTACCTGAGTTTGTCTCCCAAGCCTGGAGGATGAGGAGGAGATGGATGAGGAAGATGAGACTGCTGGGCTGAGGTACCGGGAAATTGACCATCTCTTCAGCAGTCAGGTCACCTGCAGAGGGACAAACAGATGCTGGGTGAACCAGGAGAGCTGGAACCCGGCCCCTCAGGCCAGAGGGCTATCAGTGCCTTAATTATCTTCTGTGTGGTTCTTCACAACCATAGTACCTGGCTTCTTCTAAACCACGCATGTCAAATTAGTGGCCTGCTTGTCGCATGCCTCATTTATTTGGCCTGTGTTAGCCTTTGAGTTTGACGTGCTTCTTCTAAACCATAGCCGGATGTGAGAGCTGCTTCTAAATTTACCAGGCAGCACTGGTAATGCCATCACTGGCCTTGCTTGGAGTCACGGAGCCGCATGGGGACAGGTCCCAAGGGTCCCAGAGGAAGCAGTTCCTGAGGTTCACATTGTTTTAGAGCCAGAAATAGAGCCACGTGTTGTATTGGGGCTCAGCTAGTATTTAGTGACTTTCTACAAAAGGGAAATCTATAAAAACTCTACATGCATTTTCACTCTCCCTGCCCAGTGCTGTTCCCATTCCCCTTGGCCTGGAACATCAGGTCCCCAAAACAGATGAACAAACACCGAGTTCTAATCTCTCAGAAATGGGGCGCATGCCTGGCAGCTGCTGGCCAACTTCCACTGCACCTGGGACACCTCCCTCCAGTCCTAGATCCTCAGGTGCAGCCTCCAGGAGGTTAGCTGGCAACAGCCCCTGAGTCTATGGCATCGTTGAGGTCACAGTGATGGTGTGGTCCCATTAGCTACACCAACCCCCACCTATGGCCCGGGAAACCCAGCCCCAATGCAGGCGAGGGCTGTCCCTCCTACTCCAGACACACCTAGGGACTTCAGCCTGGCTCACAGTCCTACAGCAGAGTGCAGGCAGCCCATGCATCTTGGAAGACACACAGTCCTCTCCACATTTGTCCTCTGTTGAGTTGTGGGACTGTAGGCAAACTTATAATGGGCTGAACCTCACTTCTTTGCTTGAACAATAGAAGAAACCAATGCCAGCTCAGAGGGTCGCTAAGCCTCCCACAGGTTAGCTGGTGCTCCTCTTCCCTCTGCCTCCACCTTCCAAACAGCTGCTTCCCACCCTCCTCCTTCCTCCAGAAACGAAACCCCCTCCTTTCACTCCATCATAGCACCCCAATGGGAGAGCCCCATCATCCTCAGCCTCCCTTCTTCCTCCTCTCCCTCCCACGCCACTGCTCGGTTTCCTTTCTCACAGACCTGAATCCTGTGGCTGCAGAGCCCCAACCAACAGCCAGCAATCCACTGAAAGGACTTGGAAACTGCTAGGTTATTCAGCAGAAGAGGGGCCAGAGGAGGTGTGTGCGTGACTTCGTGGAGAGGGGAGACGCTCCAGGTGACCCCAGAGCTGGAAGGACTGTGGTCACTAAAATACAACGGGGGTGGGAGGTGATAGCCTGTGAGGTGAGTGGGCCAGGGGCTCACAGGAAGGGGCAGGGGGAGGCAAGCTGGACCAGCTGGATTTGTGCTTCAGGAGGGGCCTCTGTGGGGGAGGGAGTCGAAGTCCCTCTTTGAGGGGTCCTGGCTGTGCTCCAGGCCAGCAGCTACTGTGGTGACTATTCCCACAACAACCAGAGAACAGACGCCTTGGGCTGGGGTCTGGGCTCTGGACAGACAGTGCAGCCTCTCACCCTCCAGGCTGATGGAGGAGCATGGGCCAGGCCTGGAAACCCCGGAGCAGGGGCTGTGATTTCTCTCCTCCCTGTTCTCTTCTCTTTTGGGCCTTGGTCTTTACTTCTGGGCTCTTAACTGGAGGTGCAAGAGGGCAAAACCAAGAGGGTCTCTTAGCAGCAGCCAACGCCTCCGGACAGGAGGGCGCAGGACACCTGACGGATCTGCTTGGGCTGCCGGGTTCTGAGGAGTTAATCACGTCTTATGGCAGATGTTGGCTTGCGTCCTCTCCGAGGCAGCGGTGGCTCATGCCCGCAGCGGGGCGGGCGTGCTTCACAGGAGGAGTACGTGCCCTGGTATTCCTGGGCAGGGGAGCATGCCACCTTGGGGTGGGGGAGCTGGAGCTGTCAGCGTGTTCCAGACCCTGGAATTCCTATAGGGCTGCAGGGGCCTGTTGTGATACACCCATGTGATTCCTGTCACCAAGGCTGGAGGAGGAGGTCTCTCTCTCACAAAATAATAAAAAAAAATTAGCACAAATCCAGACCTGAGTATCTACCAATCCCTTCCCTACACCAGAGTACTAAGATTATTATTGCCACAGACAAGGAAATGGAGGCACAGGAGGCCAGCTGACCAGCCTGCATTTCTCTGAATCCTCGTCAGCTGTGCATGTGTCAGGACTGCGTGCACCTTCAGTCTCCTGTCCCCGCCACATGATCCCTGGAGGGACTCCTGGCCACAGCACTTGCCCTGACATCTCTTTGCACCGAGTCCCCAGGCGCCAGCCCCCAGACCAAGAACCAGCCAGCCAGCCACCAGCCAATGAGTAAAAATCTAAACGCTCCCTCAAAACGGAGTCTCCCTGAGAGCTTGTGAGCAGCACCATCTCGGACAGAAGGCACCTGCCGTGTGGTCTCTGCTCCCAACACACAGGACATGCCGGGAGCCCTCACTCAGAGGGATACGGTCTGGCAACTCCCTGAAGGGACTTCTGAGGCTGAATGCCCTGTGGCACCGAAAGGAGTTTTTAGGGGTAAATAGGCGGTTTGGGGAGTTTTAGAACAAGCGGGTCCTTGGGGGAGGAAGGCTTGGAGCCCGTAGGTGGGGGCCTGGAACTGCCAACAGGCATCATTACAGAGAACAAAAGGTGCCGCAGGACAAGGGAGAGGAAGGCCACAGGGTGGGGATAAAGGAAGAAACTCTCACAGGAGACAGAGACGCTGGCACCCGGGGAAAGAGGAGACAGATCTCCACGGCAGGGCAGGCGAGAATTCTGCCACTGAAGCAGAGAGAATAAGGGGGCACCGCGGGGGTTGTGAGCTTTGAAGTTGATAGTCTACCAGCTGGAAGGCAGCATCAAGAAAACAAAGAACTGCAGTCTTTATAAACCTTAGAAAAAGGGGCTCCGTGCTACCACCCTGCCGTGGGACCCTTTCCCACGTGAGAGTCTGTACTTGTTTCCAATAAATTTCCACTGTTTTCATCTACCACCTTTTGTCCGTGGCTTCATTCTTCAAATCCACCCGGACAAGGACCCGGAAAGAAAGCACCCTTCATTCTGCTCAGGAAGGTCCCCCAAAGCACCACCTGCCGCCTGGAGCTCACCTCCTGGCCTCTGCCTGAAGGCGCGGGCCTCCCTGGAGAGCAAGGACCCCCGAGGGCACCCCAGTGGCATGGATTCCAGGTTCTGGGTCTGTGTGGAGGTTCTGCTGGGAGAGGCCTGGGAGCGGGAGTAACGGGGAAGGTGGAGGAGCCAGTGGGGAGAGGAGGGCAGACGGGCTCAGCAGGAGATACGCTGTGCGGTGGGTATCTCTCTGCTCTCCCCGGAGCTCAGCCTGCTCCCTCCTGGGGATGGGGAGGACGGCTGGTGCACACTGGCACACAATGCTGCCCCCTCTGCCCAGGGGGAGCCCGAGTCCCCACATTCCTTTCCTTCTTGCGTCCCCCCCCTCCCCCCGGCCCTCTCCAACCGTCCCAGTTTGCTCCTCCTGCATCCCCAGTTCCTAAAACACACCCCGGGCTGGAGATCACCAGTCCCTCAGCTCTGCGTGTCTCTGTAAAGGTTTCTTGTTGCTTTTGCTACCTTCGTGACCTCGGGCTGAGGCCCGGGGAGCTTCGCCCTCCTCCCAGGCCCATGTCCCAACTGGGAGCCAGGATTGAGGTTTGCACCTCCACAAGCTGTCGATCAACCGATCCATCCACGCTCACGGGCTTGCTTGGGTTTGATTTCCATAAGCCCACAGGGATTTCTCCCCCAGCCTCCGAGGGAGGTGAACCTCCAGGGAGGGGAGGTGAACCTCCAGGGAGGGACCCTCAGCGAGGCTGGAGGGAAGCGGGGGCATCCGGTTCCCGCCTCCTCAGGTGGTGCTGCCTCTCCCCCGGCTGAGCTCCACACACTCCCCTTGCAGCCAGGCCCTTCTGGGCAGATGGGCCAACCTGTGCTCTCTCAAGAAGCCATCATGTTCTGCTTCCCAGTTCTGAAAGGTGGAGGCTTAGGCAGGCGTTGGGAGTGAGCCATGTACCTGGCAGGCTGCAGCGGAGGGTCCGAAGTGGCAGCGTCTGGCGAGCCCAGCTCTGGGGCAAAGGAGATGATTGCTGTGAAGAGTCTTGGTCCAGTTGAGGGGCGGCTCACGTGTGGCAAGGACCCACCCACCTTTCACCTTAAGACACAAGCTGCTTGCTCTGCCCTTTGCTACAAAAACCAAGAAAGATAGACAAAAGGAGGAAGTCCCTGTCACATCCTGTCTCTGTGAGGCACATCATGAATGAAATTTCCAATGGCTTAAAAAGAGGGCAAAGGTGCCTGGGAGTTTTGCAGAGACTGCAGCCTGCAGAGCGGTGGGGCAGGGATGCTCAGCTGGCTGACTGGGGCTTGGGGCTCCAGGGAGGCAGGCTGGCTTCGCTAGCGGCCCCTCCCTCCTCACCATCACAGCAGAAGATACAGACTGCCTCCCCTCCCCCTTTCTGCACTTCCTGATATGCAGAAATCCGCTGTTACAGAGGGGGAGTGCTGGGTGAGGAAAGATCTGGTGCCCAGCACTCACTGAGCTCTACCCTCCTCTGCTGGGCCAGGAAGCAGCATAGACTGGGTCATTGCCATAAGGAAGAGCTGGGCACACACAGCTTGGAAATGAAATGATGCCCTGCACTGGGAATTCCCTAAAGGATGGAGCTCAGGAAGGAAGCAGCCATTAACCCAGTGAGCCCCGTTGTGCCTGAGGCCACTGTGCAACCTCAGTATCAGTGACAGAGGAGTGCAGTGATCAGGTGCCAGTCACCTGGCTGCAGCCCGCACTGACAGCCCCTCCAGACGGTCAAGCAGGGGCACATGGCCATCTAGCACCTGTAGGACACACAGCCCCAGGGACTCCCAGAAATGTCTGCTGTTTGGTGGGTGGCCTGTGCAGGTGCTGGGCTCTGGGTGACCAGGTTGAGTAGGTGACCTGCAAGCAGCTGGTGCCTGCATCCTGGGCTTATGCGTGCACAGAGATGTCCTAGGACAGCACACGGGCTGCGTGGTGAGCACAGGTGACAGAGACAGGTCCCTGGGGCTGGGAGTCAGCTTGGGCCAGAGTGCAGGGGGCAGCTGATTAAACGTAAATGGACACTAACCCCAGGGCAGTGTCAGGGGAGGAGGTGGGAGGGAAGTGCTAGCATGTGGCTAGCACAGGCTGTGGGTTTGCTGGGGCAGTGCATGGAAATTTCCCGAGGGAGGGAAGGCGGGACAAGAACAGATAGGACCCACACCGGGCAGGGGCAGGTTGTTCTCGGAGCAACCAGGAGCCCTTTGACAGTGTGAAGGACCTGAAGGACTCAGGCTGCAGAAAGATGGCAATGGTGTGGAGGGGCTGTTTGGAAATGTTATCCTGGCTTCTCATTGCCTTCCCTGGGGTCCTCCAGGCTCCCCACCCCCACCCCCCACCGGCAGAGGGGACGCTGCCGAAGCAAGATTGCAAAGGCAGCAGCAGTCATTCTGCAGGCCCCAGACACAGTCCTGGGGGGCCGTGGGAGGGACCCCACCTGCCAGTGCCTGCACGTCAGGGCATCTCCATCCAAGGCCTCACGAGACGCAGAAAGGCTTATATCCAGAAACAACGAAGGCTGGAATAGCAGAGGCTCTCAGTGGACCGTGGAGAACCCACCGTGACAGCTTCTTCACTGGGTCCTTAGGCAGGTTCCCTGGCGCCCTCAGCCTCACAGTGAGGCCTTTGAGGGAATTCAGGGGCTGCATAAAGGCCTCTCCTCATGTCATGGGACACCCGTGGAGATGGAATTCAGTCGTGCCACACTCACAAGCAGATGACTTAATCTTTCTCTTGTTTTTTATATCTATCTATTATCTATCTATTTTTAATTCTCACCTGAGGATATGCTTATTGATTTTTTTTAGAGAGATGGGGAGAGAGGGAAACATCGATGTGAGAGAGACACATCAATTGTACATGCTCTGACCAGGGATCAAACCCACAACCTAGGTGTGTGCCCTGACCTGGAATCGAACACATGACCTTCTGGTGCATGGGACAAGTCTCCAACCAACTGAACTATACCAGACAGATGTTAATCTCTTTCTTCTGCCAAGGAAAGGTGGCAAAAGAAACGGGCAACTAGAGCAGCTTAAGATAAACTTGTGAGCACAGAGCCAGGCTGGTATGCTCAGTGGTTGAGTGTTGACCTATGAACCAGGAAGGCACAGTTTGATTCCCACTCAGGGCACATGCATGGGTTGTGGAGCTGAATCCTCATTGTGAAGCATGTAGGGGGCAGCCAATCAATGATTCTCTCTCATCATTGATGTTTCCATCTCTCCCTGTCCATTCCTCTCCGCAATCAATAAAATTATATTAGAAAGAAAAACACTAGTGAGCACAGAGGTGGGCTTGAAAGAAAGGAGAGCCACCTCTGCTCCTGAGTTTGAAAATAAAATGGCTTCCCTCATCTTCAGACCCATCCAGGGATTTTGTCACCTCAATCTCGGTGCTCATCCTAGCTTTTCCTACCTTCTTTTTTTTTTTATTCTTGGCTCCAAATTGTCACCAGAAAAGCACATGCAGCTGGCACTTCCACCCTCACGTTTCGCCTGTGGCACCTTATCCACCTCTTCTCTCTGCCAATCCATGCTCTTTCTCCAAGATCCTGATCAAAATTCCTCTTCCCTTGTATGGGTGAACTTCACCTCCCCTGTGGGACACCTCTTCTCTTCTATCGCCCAATACAGTAGGAACTTGCATAAATGTCTCATGGGAACTGTCTTCCTGTGACTGTGCTGCTCTTTCCATCTTCAATCCTGGCTCCTGGAGTTCAGGAACCAAGTCTCCCTGGCCCTTGGCGCATTCTCACAGGCACCAGCAGAAATGCCTCCTCTCGAAGAGTGCCGGCCGCCATGGGTTGGCACATACAAGAGGAGAGCGCCAGGAAGGGAGATGGCTGTTGTTCTGCACGTTCAGGAGCAGAAGACACTGATTTGCTAATTTTGCAACTTTTCCCCGCACCAAAGTGTGGGCCTCTGACCCTGCCTCTTCACACACCTTCCTTTGTTCTCCAAGGAAGTCAGACTGAAAGTCCTTGCTGTCAGCTGGCAAGGCACCCACCCTGGTGCCTTTGCCGCATGGGCAGTGAATGCACACCCCACTGCGACAGAGGGAAGCTCACTGCCGTCTCTGGGTCCTGAGGAACGTAAGGGGAGAGGAAGCTTCACACACCCTCCCACTGCCCAGCCAGCATGAGCTCTCCAAGGTCAACAGGCACTTCCCACCTCACAGGAACTCCTTCGCATCCTCTCTAACTTACACAAGAGGCTGGCTCAGGAACTCAGGCTCATGCCTTTTGCTCTGTAGAATAAGGCTCCACCAGCTGAATGCAGGCCCGGTGAGCACAGGAATCCTGTCCAGTTGGAGGGGGCATAGATGGCTTTGGTGGGGGCATCTTGATGATGCTTTTGCAAAGAGCCAACCCAAGACTGAGTTATATAACTGTTGGAAGCCGCACATTGTCCTCACTAACAGAGAGGTGTGGACAAGGAACCCGGAAGGCTGGTCAACCTTGAAGCTTTGCAAGGTCATAGCCAGCCACCCACTGTTTAGTTGAGACAATGGCAGCTAAAGCAACTTCCAGCTTTTAGTTTTATGGAAATCCTTGCTGATTGGCTATTACTGGAATTGCCCACAGTCTTAATAAAAGGGATAGCAAGGGCAGAGTGGGGTGGAGTCCTTCCCCTTGAGGTGGGCTCCCGCCTGGCCCCCAATATTTCCAAATTAATATTTTCTAGTCTCTTTCATTTGTGTGCGGCCTCCTCCAGAGCCCAAATCCTGAAACCTGAACCTGAACTTGGGACGTGGGGGGGAGGGGGGGGGCCAGAGCCTCGCAACTGGCAGCCCAACATGGGGCACTCACACATAATGAGATTATAATGGGGAGGAAATTATGAGGTAATTTCTGAAAGATAGTGTTTTACACCCAAGGGCATCAAACCTTCCGCAGCACAGGGCAGCTGCCCTGGGTCAGCCAACACCTCTCCAGGCTCTTTTGGCTAACAAATAGCACCTGCTTGTTCTGTTAGGGTGAAGCCAGTTTAAGAAAAAGTATTTTGGGAACGAAGATGGCTGCGTAGGTAAACATACCTAATCTGCTGCCATGCACAACAATTTAAAAAATACAACCAAAAAACAAAACATCTATCACCCCAAACCCAAGGGAAAGCTGGCTGAAAGGAAGCCCTACAACTAGACTGAAAGAGAAAGAGGAGAATTCAGGGCACAAGCGCTGAAAAACTGAGGATGCGATATGGGCTGGCGGCAGATCCCGGCTGGCTGAGGGCATTGCTTTCTTCAACCCGAAGAGAGACAATCTCCAAATCTCTCTGAAATCAAGTTTCCAGGGAGGGGCTAGACCACATGTGTCAAACACAAGGCCCGCGGGCCAAATCCGTCCCGCCAGGCCTTGCAATGTGGCCCGCACCGCGCTGTCATCACTGCACTCTGCTGCGTTTCCATCACAATGACAGTTTATGACTGTTCAGTAAATCATTCGGCCCGCGATTTAGGCTGGATTTTAGATTTTGGCCCCTTCTCTGATTGAGTTCGACACCCCTAGGCTAGACTGTCTGCCATCGGGTCAAAAAGTGAGGGTGACTTGCTTGCGGAGCTGTGCACAAGAATATTTGTTTGCTGTGCATGGGCACGAGATGCAGGGAGATGCAGGGATGTGGTTGGAGAGGCAGAGAGAAGGCTGACAGGCAACTATCGCTGTTGGCCACACCCCAGCCTAGTGATGCCCTGAGACTCCGCCCGGAAACTCTGCTCCGCACAATCTACAAACACACCCAAGCTCCAAGCTGCGGCTTTTGCATATGAAACTCTGTTGCAGTTTAACCTAACAAACTTGCAACCTGGTGCTGAGGGCTCCAAGGAGGAGAGGACTGTGGTTCTCGCTGTAGCTCCTGCGGGGTGGCCTCAGACAGTAACTGAACTGCACTCCATTGGAGATCCAGAAGCCAGTGTTCCTAGTAATCAGTTTCAATCCCTCACACCCATAAGTGACACATTCGGGAGATGGACTCAGTGAGCACCAAAGCCCCACTGAAACAAGGCACGTATCCAGCGGAGCAGTTCTTCCTTTAAAGACACAGCAGGTCCTCACAGCCAATTGGCCTGGAGGTCAATTCCTCCCAGTGTACCAACAGCAATCAAGGCTTAATTACACCAAGACTTTGCACTCAGCCCACAAAGGGATATACCAAAAGCGACCACCTCGGGTGATTGGGGAAGCTGAGCTACTGGCCCCTATAGGTCACCGACCACACAAAGCTACTCTATCAACACAAGGAGGCAGCTAAAATGAGGAGACACAGAAGCATGTCATGAATGGGAAAGATGGAGGAAAGTAAACTACTGGACGACACAGAGTTCAGAATCACATTTATAAGATTACTCAAGAATATTCTGAAAACCTTTGAGAAACTTGATGAGACCTCCAAGAAGCTTTGTGAGACCTTCAAGGACCTTAATGAGAAAAAAAAAAAAAAGGAAAAGGACCAGCCAGAAATTAATCATACACAGTCTGAAATAAAGAATATACAGAAACTCAACTATAGATCAATGTGCCCCAAGAATCAAAGCAAAGATCTGGAATATAAGGAAGCAAAAATCACCCAACCAGAGAGACAAAAAGAAAGAAGAATCCAAAAGTATAAGGATAGTGCAAGGAGCCTCTGTGACGGCTTAAAGCATACCAACATCCGAATTTTTGGGGTGCTAGAAGAAGAGAGAGAGCAGGATATTGAAGGCCTATTGGAAGAAATAATGACAGAAAACTTTCCCTACCGGGTGAAAGAAATAGACCTACAAGTTCAGGAAGTGCACAGAACCCCAAACAAAAGGAATCCAAAGAGGATCACACCAAGAAACATCATAATTAAAATGCCAAGAGCAAAAGACAAAGAGAAAATCTTACAAGCAGCAAGAGAAAAACAGCTAGTTACCTACAAGGGAGTACTCATACGACTGTCAGCTGATTTCTCAACAGAAACTATGAAGGCCATAAGGGAGTGGCAAGAAATATTCAAAATGATGAACAACAAGAACCTACAACCAAGATTACTCTACCCAGTAAAGCTATCATTCAGAATTGAAGGTCAGATAAAGAGCTTCACAGATAAGAAAAAGTTAAAGGAGTTCATCAACACCAAATAAGGATTACATGAAATGTTGAAGGGTATTCTTTAAGAAGAGGAAGAAGAAGAAAAAGGTAAAGGTAAAAATTATGAACAACAAAAAGACATCAAATACATACCTACCAACTAGTGAATCTAAAAATCAAGTGAATAAAAAATCTGAAGAACAAAATGGACTGGTGAATATAATAGAGTCAGGGACATAGAAAGGGAGTGGACTGACAATTCTCAGGGGAAGGGAGTCTGAGGGGTGTGGGAAGAGATTGGACAAAAATCTTACACCTATGGATGAAGACAGTGGCAGGGTAAGGGCATGGGGTGGGGTTGGGAATCTGGTGGAGGGGAACTATGGGGGGGAAGAGGAACAACTTTAATAATCTGAACAATAAAGATTTATTATTTAAAAAATATATATTTTTAAACAAGGATTCTTTATTTATTTGAGTGGACATTTTAAAAATATGTATTTTATTGATTTCAGAGAGGAAGGGAGACAGAGAGAGAGAAACATCAATGATGAGGGAGAATCATTGATTGGCTGCCTCCTACAAGGCCCCTACTGGGGATTGAGCCCGCAACCTGGGCATGTGCCCTTGGCCGGAATTGAATCCGGGACTCGTCAGTCCACAGGACAACTCTTTATCCACTGAGCTGAATAGACATTTTTTACCCCTGTTTACTATTACTTGAAGGTTCCAGGCTTAGTGCACTTGCATATCTAACTTGTAGATCTTTGTCCAGTAGAGTTGAAAATAAGTTCTCTCTAATAGAAAAAGTCCCAAATGTATTAACCCAAGGAACATTAACCACTTCTGTATTTAAGCCAGGAATCTTTTTTTAAAAAAATATATTTTATTGATTTTGTACAGAGAGGAAGGGAGAGAGATAGAGAGTTAGAAACATCAATGAGAGAGAGTCATCGATCAGCTGCCTCCTGCACCCCCCCCACTGGGGATATGCCCGCAACCAAGGTACATGCCCTTGACCGGAATCGAACCTGGGACCCTTCAGTCCCCAAGCCGATGCTCTATCCACTGAGCCAAACCGGTCTCGGCTAAGCCAGGAATCTTATCCCAACATTTCTATATTAGGCTGCCTCTAAATCTCCAATTCCTCAAGTGCTTTCTGAGCCAGTCTTTTTTTTTTTTTTTTTTTTTTTTTTAATATGTTTTATTGATTTTTTACAGAGAGGAAGGGAGAGAGAGAGCTAGAAATATCGATCAGCTGTCTCCTACATACCCCCCACAGGGGATGTGCCCACAACCAAGGTACATGCCCTTAACCAGAATCGAACCTGGGACCTTTCAGTCTGCCGGCCGATGCTCTATCCACTGAGTCAAACTGGTTTCAGCTGAGCCAGTCTTTATCATATTATTTATTCCCTCATAAATTAATGGATTGAATAAAATCATTGATACATGTTTATATTGTATTTATTGTAAATACCTCATTTTGTAATTTTATTTTATTTAAATATATATATATATATATATATAATATATATATTATTTTATTGATTTCAGAGAAGAAGGGAGAGGGAGAGAGAGGTAAAAACATCAATGATGAGAGAGAATCATTGATTGGTGGCTTCCTGCACGTCCCATACTGGGGGTCAAGCCTGCAACCTGGGCATGTGCCCTGGACCATAGTTGAACCCAGGACCCTTCAGTCCGCAGGCCGATGCTGTATCCACTGAGCCAAACCAGCTAGGCTACTTTATTTTTAAACATGTTTTTGTTGATTTCAGAGAGGAGGGGAGAGGGAGAGAGAGATAGGAACTCCATGTTAAGAGAGAGAATCATTGATTGGCTGCTTCCTTCATGCCCCTTGCTGGGAACTAAGCCCACAACCTGGGCATATTCTCTGGGAATCGAACAGTGACCTCCTGGTTCATAGGTTGACGCTCAACCACTGAGGCACACTGGAACGCTTTTCTTGAAAGGGCCCTGACCCCGACCCTAACAAGACCCGACAAGAGCTGGCAGGCTGGCTCTCTCAGCATCGTGAGTTCAACTGCCTTGAGTCTCAGTCCATCTGTGATGGAGCCAGGGTAAAGGGTCATCGGGAAAATGCTGCCAGAAAAATTGAGCAAAAGACTTTTTTTTTTTTTTTTTTTTTTAATGGGCTTTCTTATGGAACGGAGTGCAAAATCTCAGAGGGAAGGTGGGGAGGGTGGGTGGGAGGTAATCAACCAAAGACCTTCTATGCACATATACATAGCCCATGGACACAGACAATAGGGTGCTGAAGGCCTGGGCAGGTGGGGGGGTTGGGGTGGGGTGGAGGCGGGCTGAAGGAGGTGAATGGTGGTGGGGGGAAGGGGACATGTATAATAGTTTCAACAATAAAGAGTGACTAAAAACAAAACTAAAATGGGCTTCTTTTTTCTGCCAAGGGACCTGGTAGGTATGCAAATTCCCAGCTACAAGTGAACAGGTATGTTTGCCTCTTCCCACGAGGCAAATAGTTGCCCCTTCCCAAGTTTGAGACTAAGGCCATCTACAGAGTCAATGCAACCCCTGTTCTGAGTGACTGCCTCTGGAAGAAGCACCAGGGAAACATAACTTAGAGTTGACCTGGTCTGATGACTAAAATGTTTGCCCACTGTTGGGTGGGGGGCTGCTGGAAGTTGGGGAAGCCCTCAGTGGATATGAGTGGCCAGGCAGGACCCTTTCCTCTGCTCGTGGGCCACTGTCCTCAACAACCACAGCTGGGAGGTGGAAGGAAGAGACCAGAAAGAGGGGTGAGCTCCTCTAAGAATGTAGGACAAGGAGACCGAGCCCTCCACTGCACAATCAAGCCTAACGAGAGACAGAGCTTCCACGTGGCCACACACCTGGGATGTTGCATACCATATACCTGTGTGAGTTCTGAGAACATGCTTCGGAGCCGGGGGAGGGGACAGCAAAGCCCAACCATGTGCACAGTGGCCTGTTTATGCTCGGCTCTGAAGCTTGCACGGATCTCTCCACATTGCTCCACTCCTGTTGCTCTGGGCACTGTTTCTGTCCTGTGCACTTAGTTTCTGATATGCAGAAATCCACTGTTACAAAAACGCTGCGGTGAATGTGTGCTGTGCATTATGTATTCATTTCCTTAGAACAGATGGGGATTGCTAGGTAACAGGGAACATGCATGTAAGGTTTTGGTACTTGTAGCAGTAGGGTTTAATGGTGCCCATCTCTGTACACACTTTTTATTTTTATTTAAACAATATATATTTTATTGATTTTTTACAGAGAGAGAGAGGGATAGAGGGTAAGAAACATCGATGAGAGAGAATAATCGATCGGCTGCCTCTTGCACACCCCCTACTGAGGATGTGCCCGCAACCAAGGTACATGCCCTTGACCGGAATCGAACCTGGGACCCTTCAGTCTGCAGGCTGACACTCTACCACTGAGCCAAACTGGTTAGGGCAAAACACTTTTATTTTTATTTTGTAATCCTCACCCAAGGATATTTTTTCCCATCTATTTTTAGAGAGTGTGGAAGGGAGGGAGGGAGATGGTGGTAAAGGGAGAGAGAGAGAGAAAGAGAGAGAAAGAGAGAGAGAGAGAGAGAGAGAGAGAGAGAGAGAGAGAGAGAAACATGGATGTGAGAAAGATACACCTGGACTAGGGCTTTTGTGGGGAATAGAAGTATAAAAATGTATTCTGATGCTGTCTATTCATGTTCTCTACTTAAGTAGACAAACAAGTTGATTTTGGTCATTTATATTTTCCTGGAAAAATATTCATTTCATCTGTATTTTCATATCTATTGGTTTAAACTATGTGTGTATCTCATAATCTTTAAATCTTACATCTGTTGAGTTAAGTCTTTTATACATTTTGTGTTTATTCTTGTGTATGGTGTAAGTTGGTGGTTTAGTTTCTTTTTCTTTCTTTCTTTCTTTTTTTTTTTTTTTTTTGGTAAGTATCTATCTAATTCATTTCCTTAGAACAGATGGGGATTGCTAGGTAACAGGAAACATACATGTAAGGTTTTGTTGAGGAGAATATCTTAACTCCATTGTATGCTTTGAGGAGAATATCTTAACTCCATTGTATGCTTTGTCAAATATTAATTGAATGTAATGACTTGGATCGATTTTTGAGGTTTCTATTCTGTTCCATTGATCTATATGCCTCTTCTTTTTTTAAAAAAAAATATATATATATATTATTGATTTTTCACAGAGAGGAAGAGAGAGGGATAGAGAGTTAGAAACATCGATGAGAGAGAATCATCGATCAGCTGCCTCTTGCACACCTCCCTCTGGGGATGTGCCTGCAACCAAGGTACATGCCCTTAACCGGAATTGAACCCGGGTCCTTTCAGGACCTTTCCTCGCAGGCCAACGCTCTATCCACTGAGCCAAACCAGTTTCGGCAGATTCTTGCTTTTCATTACCTTGAATGCTTCATGCCATTCCCTTCTGGCCTGTAGAGTTTCTGATGCAAAATCAGTTGACAGCCTCTGGGAGCTCCTTTGTAGGTAACAAATTGCTTTTCTCTTGTTGCCGTTAAGATTCTCTCTTTGTCTTTAATTTTTGGCATTTTAATTTTGATGTGTCTGGGTGTGGGCCTGTTTGTGGTTCCCTGTGCCTCCTGAACTTGTGTAACTTTTTCCTTCACCAGGTTAGGAAAATTTTCTGCCATTATTTCTTCAAGCAAATTCTCATCCCTTTATACTTTCTTACCCTTCTGGCACACCTATTAAGCAAATATTGCAAATACATTTCATGATGTCCCACAGCTCTCTTATGCTGTCCTACTATTTTAAAAAACACATTTTTATTCATTTCAGAGAGCGACAGGGAGAGAGAGAGAGAAACGTCAATGATGAGAGAGAATCATTGATTGTCAGCTTCCTGCATGCCCCATACTGGGGATTGAACCTGCAATCTGGGCATGTGCCCTTCACCAGAATTGAACCCAGAACCTTCAGTCTGTAGGGTGATGCTCTATCCACTGAGCCAAACCAGCTAGGGCCCTACTGTTTTTTAATTGTTTTTCTTTTTCTTTTTGGTTCTCTGATTGGGTGACTTTTCTACCCTATTTTCTAATTCACTGATCCCATTCTCAGCTTCCCCTACTCTGCAGTGTATGCCTTCCAATGTGCAAAGCTGGAAAAACAAGAACCTTGCCCTCAGGGTAACCTTCCTCCACTAGCATATTGCTGGTCATGTGGTTTGGACCTCTTGACTTTTCAAATCAATAGCTATGAGGTTTAGACCGCCCATCCCTATCCCCTTACTTTTTCCTCCCTAAAGATAACATCAAGAACCTCAGTTACATTTCAGCTCCAGGCCCAGAAAAGCAATATAACCAGACAAGTGATGCTGTGGCTCCCTCAGGACCAGCTGCATTGATTAATGACCCCCTGCCCTGGCTCTGACCAATCAGGGGAGACCACAATCCTGAAAGAGCACACCTGAAAAGCTTATCAATAACCCTCCCCTGATAAATACACTCAGGAGAAAGGAACTAGTGTCTTCTCCCCCTGGAGCCATTCCCTTTCCCTTCTTCCCTCCACAAGACTTGCAACCAGGGGAGCAACAGGCAGTTGCAGCTCTTCTGGGCTAACCTCCGAGCCTATCTCCAACGCCTCTTTTTTTCTGACTTCTTTTTAAAAAAATTATTTGTATTGATTTCAGAGAGGAAGAGAGAGGGAGAGAGATAGAGATATCAATGATGAGAGAGAATCATTGATTGGCTGCCTCCTGCATGCCCCCCACTGGAGATTGAGCCTGCAAACCGAGCACAAGCCTTGACTGGAATAAAAACTGGGACCCTTCAGTCCATGGCTCTATCCACTGAGCCAAACCAGCTAGAGCTTCTCTGACTTCTTAGTGAACCAAAGCAGCCCTGCCTACGCTCTCCTGTTATTTCTTCTATGCTAAGCCCTTCCTTATTTTACTGTCCTAGGTATATTTTTGCTGTGGCCAATACATTATTACTTACTTTGCTACACTTTATCTCTTGGTTGAAATCTTTTCTTAAAGAAGACAAGAACCAAGGTCTTGTTGCCTCACTGGTAATACTTTCTTGGAGGTGCCTAGAGTTCTATAAGAAATAGAAAATCTGCATAGAGTTGATGCTGAATAGTGGCTCACTCTGGTGCTAAGTAAAATGCATCCAAGTAATTTGCATAACTTGACTATTAAAAAATCCATTTTAGTCTACGGCCATACCACCCTGAACGCGCCCGATCTCATCTGATCTCGGAAGCTAAGCAGGGTCGAGCCTGGTACCAAAATAGATGGGAGAAAATCTATTTTATTAAGTTATGCTTCTAAGAAATTTCACATTTTGTGTAACTACTGACAATAAAATTTTGAATTATGTTTTTATATATATATTTTTAAAAATATATTTTATTGATTTTTCACAGAGAGGAAGGGAGAGAAATAGAGAGCTAGAAACGTTGATGAGAGAGTAACATCGACCAGCTGCCTCTTGCACACTCCCCACCAGGGATGTGCCCACAACCAAGGTACATGCCCTTGACCGGAATCGAACCCGGGACCTTTCAGTCTGCAGACCAACGCTCTACCACTGAGCCAAACTGGTTTTGGCTATGTTTGTATATTTTTTCTAATAATTCTAGAAAATAATTAACATCTGAATGTGAGAAAAAATGTAATTTCTTAGCAGAGATGTATGCTGGGGTGAATAATAAAACATAAAACATAAAACTATTTTACATTAGGATGAAACCCAGTGATGCAAGTAAAATGAACTTTTAGATTAGGATAAAAATCCTGTGAGGGACATAAAATGAAATTATAGGTTCAAGGAAAATATCCCAAAAAGATATAAAATTTCTGACTGTGAAAAGTTGACAGTGAGCATTATTTATGGGGAGCTGAGACATGAAAACAACCTAAGTGTTTATCATGGATGAATGAATAAAGACAATTTATATATAATATAATTGGACTATAACTCAACCATATAACAGAAGGAAATCCTTCCATTTATGACAACATGGATGGACCTTGAGAACATTATGCTAAGTGAAATAAGTCAGAGAATGACAAATAACCGGTAATCTCATTTATAGGTGGAATTTTAAAAACAAACTCAGACACAGAGAACAGACTGGTGGTTGGTGGTTGCCAGGAGTCCTTTGGGATGAAATGTATAGCATTCCAACTATCTACACTAATAAAATAGAAAAATGCTAATTGACTGTACCTTCACTACGCCCACAGCCAATTAGAGTGAGTATGTAAATTAACCCAACAAAGATGGTGGTTAATTTGCATATGTTGAGGGAGGGAGGAGTGAAGACTAAAGACAGCACAGAAGGAAGGAAGAGGGAAAGCGGAAAGCAAGGCGGCTGCGGGAGGGAAAGCGAGGGTGTTGCGTGCTGAGAGGTGAGGAGGCGGGAGAGTGGCAGTGGCGGGAGGGAAGCCTGCTGGAAGCCCTGTTCTTGCAGGAATCTTTCTGCAATGGGCCCCTAGTAGTTAATAATACTGTATTGTATATTTGAAAGTTGCTAAGAGAATAAATCTTAAATGTTCTCTTTACAAGAAAAAAGTGTGTGATAATTGTTAACTAGACTTACTGTGACTATCTCACAAAATATACAAATATTGAACCATGTTTTACATCTGAAACTAATATAATATTATGCCAATTATATCTGACCTTTTAAAGGTGGATTATGGCCCTGGCTGGTTTGGCTCAGTGGATAGAGTGTTGGCCTGTGGACTGAAGGGTCCCAGGTTTGATTCTGGTCAGGGGCATGTGCCTTGGTTTCAAGCGCATCCCCAGTGGGAGGTGTGCAGGAGGCAGCTGATTGATGCTTTTCTCTCATAGATGTTTCTGTCTCTCTGTTTCTCTCCCGTCCTCTCTGTAAAAAATCAATAACAATATATTAAAAAATAAAAATAAAATAAAAGTGGATTATGGCCAAACCACTGTGGATTTAAACTCCATTAGATGCACTTGGAAGAACAATAGCCCGTTTTGTTAAATATCAATATTAATAGTACTACTCTGTTTCCCTGAAAATAAGACAGTGTCTTATATTAATTTTTGGTCTCAAAGATGCACTAGGTCTTATTTTCAGGGGATGTCTTATTTTTCCATGAAGAAGAATACGGTACATACTTATTGTTAAGTGAAAATAAAGGAAATTTATTACCTGTATACAGTACGGTAGTACAGTAGTTGTCAACACAAACCAGACAAACTGTGAATCCTACAGTATCAAGAATTTACTCATTTATTTGATGACAATCATGTCATCTTCTCTAACATCATCATAAAAATCCAATTCCTGAATTTCCTGGTGAATTTCTTGTGACTCCATTTCTTTTAAAATCAGTGGACCAAATCTCTCATGTTTAGCAATAACACTGTCTTTAAATGAGTACTTCTTGTCAAGGTAGCCTGCTCACAGTGCGTTTGCAATGCAACTGTCAGTGATTTTTCTCCCATGAATTCTTCACCCAAGTCACAACTTCTTGCAGTTTAGGTTTCACAAAGTTTCCACGCTGATTTATCTTCATTCTATTTTCAATGTAGTCATTAATTTCTATGTGCAAATTGTCTTTGAATGGCTTGCTTATTGCAATATCAAGAGTCTGGAGATAGGCCATCATTCCTGCGGGAATCATTATCTGATCTATTTTTCTTTTGTGAAGAAATGTCTTCATGTCTTTAGCGCAGTGAGTGCTGGCTGCATCCCAGACTAGCAGACCTCTTTGGCTCCCTCACATAACAAGCAGCAGCATTAAATCGACCCACTTCCTTATAACTGCTTGTGTGGCCCAGGATTTTTCAGTTTCAAGAATAAAAATGCCCAGAACACATTCAATCTTTTCCTTCTTGCCCTTAAAAATGATTAAAGGTGGGATTTTAGTGCCATCCAGACGAATTGCCAAAATACAGGAAACACGTGCATTTTTGTAAGCAGTGGAGGGAATGTACACTAAGGAGGCACCCCGCTGGTCAATTGTTGTTTGAGAAGATTGTCTCATAAACACTCATGAAACATCCATAGCAATCATGTTGGAAAGATTGTATTTAGAGAAGTCAGCATCATCAATAAAGGACTTGAATGCAAGTGCTTGCTTAATAACTTGAGTATCTTCCAACCTAAACAATGTTGTAGATCTTAAAGACAATTCACTTTGCTGAAGGAAATTATTCAGCCAGTGTTGTGATGCTTTGAAGTCTTCGGGGTCTATGTCAAACTGTGGTGCCATTGCAAGGGCAAATGCTTGAATCTGAGCCCTTTTCACAACCAAAGCCTTTGCTCTCCTGTCAACAACCCATTCACAGATCAGGTCTTCCAGCTCGGAAAATAATGGTTGCTGACCTGATCCACACTTGTGCTCTTTAGCATTTCCCTTGTCCACTTGTTCAATGAGGTTACCACACTCTACTTGCCATTTTCAGACCAATCAGATACTCAACATCTTCTCTTTGCAGAAAGCAGTAAGATTTTGGTCCCAAGAGTCTTCCATGATTCCTTTCTTGTACTCCACGGAGTAGCTTTTTCTTTTTGCGCTCATTTCTAGGGGTTAAAAAAAGGTATCAAGGTGGGGGGAGGGGGATCACTTAAAATGACACGGGGGATCAGATGGGGGAATCAAAATGGCACAGGAGAATCAGAGGGGAGATTACCATTTTAGTAACCCCTTTTGATCCTCCTGTGTCATTTTGATTGCCTCCTCTGATGCTCCTGTGTCATTTTAAGTGATCCCCCTCCCCCCACCCCTGTGCCACTGAACACCTTCAGCAGATATCCCCCCTACCCCTTTATCAGACATTTACCCCCTGGGGACTGTCACTGGGCTTGCTGGGCCTGGATCTGGGCTGGAGCAGGGTCTGCCACTGACTGAGAACCTTCAGTTATCATGAGGGCGGCCGCGAGCATCAGGTAGTGTCACCAGAGACAGACCAGCACTCAGCACCTTCGCCGAGTCCCATCTGCTCTAATCCTCCTGTTCTTCTACACGCATCTGCGAAAGTCTCCTCCTCTCTCCTGCCTGGCGCTCACTCTGACCTCCGCTCCACCTCCACACAGCAGTGATGTCAGGACTCTGGGAAACGTCACTGGTTACTAGATGCCAGTTGGGGCGGCCCTAGCGACCAGTTTACAGTAAATTAATTTTCTCTCTGAGACAGAGCATGTGGGGGGGGGGGGCCTTATTTTCAGGGGGATGCCTTATATTTCACTCAGAAGGAAACCTGTAAGTAGGTCTTATTTTCGGAGGATGTTTTATTTTCGGGGAAACACTGTAGTAGCCCAGTACATGGAGTCATGCATATTGAAAGGAAATTGATTAGAAGAAAGATTCGTGCGGTAATTATGCTACTGCAACATGCATGAGTCAACGTTTATTTTTCAATTGCCAGTGTGTGTCATATGTACCAGCTAGTTGGTTGGTTGGATGGTTGGTCACTTAGCTTTTAATACTGTACTAGATACCCAGTGCACAAAATTCATGCACTGGGAGGGAGGTGGCCCTCAGCCCTGCCTGCACCCTCTTGCAGTCTGGGAGCCCTTGGGTGATGTCCAACTTATGGCTTAGGTCTGCTCCCCATGGAAGTGCACTGACCATCAGGGGGCAGCTTAAGTGTCTGCCCCCAGGTGGTTAGTGTACGCCACATGTGTCAACCACAAGGCCCGCGGGCCAAATCCGTCCCGCCAGGCCTTGCAATGTGGCCCGCACCGCGCTGTCATCACTGCACTCCGCTGCGTTTCCATCACAATGACAGTTTATGACTGTTCAGTAAACCATTCGGCCCATGATTTAGGCTGGATTTTAGATTTTGGCCCCTTCTCTGATTGAGTTCGACACCCCTATAGCAACCCCGTTCGGCTATTTGGTAAATTGTCATATTAGCCCCTTATTATATAGGATAGATGCCAAAAACATATAGATGAGAACTACAAAAGAAAAAATAGCGTTTCAGTCACTTCATGCCAATGGTACTTTGGCAGGGTCTTGTCCCTGCGGCTGCCCCTTCCCCCCCACCCCGCCCGGCGCTGAGAAGGCCGCGCTCCGCTCCGCCCCTCCCCTCCCTTCAGGGAAAGAGTGGCGCCCAGCGCCGCCCTTTGTAAGAGCTGTTTAGGCGCGGAGGTCCTTAGGTGTTTATTCTAAATGGCCACTTATTGCTTCATTGTCTGCCCCACCGCGGAATGAAACCTCTAGGAAAAACGGAAGCTTCGCCTGTAGCTCTCCGCCCTTCAGCGTACGCCACCAGCCAGCACCAAACCAACCATCCGCCTCCCGGCGCCGAGTACCATCGAGCCAGTCCTCCAGCCTCCCAGAGAGGACCCGGAAGTGCCCGGAGCCGCACGGCGCTTCCGGCCGCGCGGGCCGCGCTTTTGTCCCGCAGGCGGCGGCCTCCCGCGGCGCGGCCTCAGCCTGGACGTGAGTATGCGGCCGCCCCGCTTCCGCCGGGCCCTGCCGATCCGCTTTCCCGCCGGCGGTCCTGGCTGTCCCTGGAGGCGCGGGCGGGGTCTGGGCCGCAGCTGCCCGGTCCCCACGCTCCTCCGGAGGCGCCGGCGGGAGGGGAGGGAGGGAAGGCCGCGGGCGGCGGGCGCGCCCCTGGAACGCGCTGGACTCGCCGAGGGCGCTACTCCGGCCGCTGGCCGGCCGGGGCCGGTGGGCTGCCCGCGCCGAGAAACGCCCCGCGCTCATGTTGTCCCGGCGGGAGTGGAATCGTGAAAATTAGCGCCCCCCCCTTCCCCCGCACCCCGCTGGCCATGTCCCCTTGCAGTTAAGCTTGGCCGTGGGACTTGTGAGGGAATGCGAGCCTTAGAGGGGCCCCTAGGCCTAGGGGCCATCGGACTCGTCCTCCCGCCCCTCCCCCATTTTTCCTTCGATGGGGATGATGCTGAGCCTCCGGGGCGGTGCAGGCGGAGCCGGGGCGGTGCTCCATTCCCTCTTCCTGGGAGCGCAGCGGCGCACAGGCCGGGGGGTGCCGCCCGCTGGGAGCTGACTTGGGAGCCGGGCGGGGGAAGCAGCGGCGGGGAGTGAAGGTGAATGGGTGCCAGGCTGGGTGTGCTGCTTTAAGATGTTTGGACTCACTGGCCAGTAGGTGTGTTTTCTTTTTGAAAGCACAAGGGTTTGTGGTGTTTTTTAATGTTTAAATATGTAATATACCCATATGGCTCACATATTTTAAATATAAAAAGTTATTAGCGAAAAGGTTTCCTCTCTTGCAGCCATTTTCCTAGGCCCAACCTCATTAAATAATCACATTTAATTTATTTGAGTGTATCCTAGGATTTCTTTATGCAAATACATGCAAATGTGAATGTAGTTCCCGCTTCTTTCCACACGTGGTGGTAGGTCGCTCTTAGAAGTTCTGCTCCTTGCTTCTTTCACTTTATCTTTGAGATCACCAGAACACAGAGATTTTTTTTCTTTTTTACAGTGCTGTAGTGCTGTGGTATTGGATTAGCCATCCTTTGGATCTCCTATAATTTTTTTAAAAAATAAATCTTTATTGCTCATATTATTACAAATGTTCATTCCCCCCCCCCTCCATTGCTCCCCTCCACCAGGTTCCCACCCCACCCTCTGCCATTTCCCCACCCCCCATTGTCCTCATTCATAGGTGCACAGTTTATGTTCAGTCTCTTCCCACATCCCCCTCTCCCCTTTTCCCCAAGAATCGTCAGTTCACTCCCCTTCCATACCTCTGATTCTATTATATTCACCAGTTAATATTGTTCATCGGTTCTTTCTTTTTTTTTTTCTTTTTTTTTAATTTTCTTGGTTTTTAGATTCACTTGTTGATAGTTATGTTTTTGTTGTTCATAATTTTTATCTTTATTTACTTTCTCTTCCGAAAGAACCCCCTTCAGCAATTCATATAATTCTGGTTTGGTGGTGATGAACTCCTTTAGCTTTTTTTTTTTATTAGTGAAGCTCTTTATCTGCCCTTCGATTCTGAGTGATAGCTTTGCTGGGTAGATTATCTTTGGCTGTAGGTTCTTGCTATTCATCAGCTTGAATATTTCTTGCCATTCCTGTCTGGCCTGCATGGTTTCTGATGAGTAATCAGCTGATAATCGTATGGGTGCTCTTTTATAGGTAACTACCTGCTTTTCTCTTGCTGCTTTTATTTTTTTTTATTTATTTTTATTTTTTTAAAATATATTTTATTGATTTTTCACAGAGAGGAAGAGAGAGGGACAGATAGTCAGAAACATCGATGAGAGAGAATCATTGATCAGTTGCCTCTTGCACCCCCCCCACTGGGGATGTGCCCGCAACCCGGGTACATGCCCTTGACCAGAATCTAAACCGGGACCCTTCAGTCCTCAGGCTGACGCTCTATCCACTGAGCCAAACCGGTTTCAGCCTCTTGCTGCTTTTAATATTCTCTCTGTCTTTTGCTCTTGGAATTTTAATTATGATATGTCTTGGTGTGGTCCTCTTTGGATTCCTTTTGTTTGGAGTTCTCTGCGCTTCCTGGACTTGTAAGTCTAATTCTTTCACCAGGTGGGGGAAGTTTTCTGTCACTATTTCTTTCAGTATGTTTTTGATATCTTGCTCTCTCTCTTCTGGGACCCCCATAATTCTGATGTTGGTTCGCTTGAAGTTGTCCCAGAGGTTTCTTACATTATCTTCAACTTTCTGGATTCTCTTGTCTTCTTGCTTCTGCAAGAAGTGTCTTTTGGCTTTTTATGTTCCAAATCTTTGACTTGCTTCTTGCGATCTTCTGTACTGTTTTTTAGGACTCTGTATAATATTTTTTATTTCAGACAATGTATTCTTTATTTCTTGTTGATCCCTTATTATTTCTTATTGATCCCTTATTATTTCTAGTTGATCCCTTTTCATATCCTCATAGGTCTTATCAATATTTTCTAGGAAATTATTGAAAAACCTTATAAGCGTGGTTTTGAACTTTATATCCAGTTGCTTCTTTTCCTCCATTTCTTTTGTTTGTGATCTGTTTCCTTGTCTCGACATTTTCACAGCTTCCCTGAGTTGGTAGGGTGGCTTTGTGTGCTAAGGTGTCCTATATCGTTCAATGAGTCAGCCTCCCAGTTACCTGAGGTGGACAGTCTTGGTGTAGCCCTTTGTGGGCTGTGTGTGCAGTCTTGTTGTTAAGCTTTGCTTATTGGTATCACTGGGAAGTGTTGATCTCCAAGCCAATTGGCTATGAGAATCAGAAGTGTCTCAGCTAGGAGGGTTTCTGTATTCTGCTTGAATAAGGCGGAGTCTCGAGGTGGCACAGACAAGCTTTGTTGAATCCCGCACAATTGGTTGCAGGAATGCGCACCTCTTTGATATAGGCGCAAACAAGCTTTAGATTCCTGTCTGTCCCTCCCTCGGAGAGTCCTATTGGCAGCGAACGAGGAAGCTAGCCACTGGAAGGGCTTCTGTGCTCTGCTTGGATGGGGCGGAGTCTCCGATGGTGCAGACAAGCTTTATTCAGCCCCTCCCTATGAGAGTCTGGTTTCTGAGTCCCGCAGTAATGGCCGCTGGCTTCACACACCTCCCAGAGATCTCTGCCCACTGCCTGAAAGTCTGGCCTCTCCCTGGGGCCATCTATCAGCGCAATAGGGTGGTTCTGTTTTCCTCCCGAACAAGAAAGCTAGCTGCGCATTAGCTGTCCACCCTCTCCACGCACAGGGAGTAAGCCTGTAGCGAACTCAGCCTGCCCTCTCTGAGCTCCGCAAGCAAGCCAGCAGCAAAATCTGGCAGCTGCCTTTTCACGCTTGCAGTTCACAGTTCCTGAGGTTCAGTGCCTTCTCTCCTTCCCAGATGGTAGAGCCTTCTCTCAGCCAGCCAACCGGCACTTCAGGGTGATGTTTCCCCTGTTTTTCAGCTCTAAATTAAAATTTGTTGTGGTAGGCTGCATTCAGGTGTCTACCCTATGCTGCCATCTTGGTTTCTCTTGGATGTTCTATAATTTTTTAGATCTGGTCAGGGTCATTGTTTCCCCCCCAATTTTTGTTGCTCCATAGCGGCACATTCAGTGACATACTATGGCATATCTGATCAAGGATTTTTAAAGAAGTAATTAAGCAATCATAAAATAATTTTTTTTACATCAGTTAAGCCAGTTATTGGTAGATTGTTAAATATATCAAATCATTATAGCACATGTAGTGTTTAAAAAACAACCAAGCAGTCTTTCCCTCCTGAGTCTTGTGTTTATGATATGTAGTCTCACAGTAGCCTCATAAACCAATTCTGTAAATGACTTTTCAAGTCAAGTCTTTGCTCTTTCAGCTTCATAAAATCTCTCAGCCTCTTTCAGAACCTCCTTTGCTTAACTTATTTCCAAGAATGACTAGATTTCCTCTCCACTACCAAGTATGAGAATGTTCTAATTTAACGTTTTACTTTGAGGAAAAATTATCTTAAATCCTTATGTCCACTTTTAAAGTAATAGAACCAACTCATGTTAAACAATTACTCTTCTGATATTCATAAACTATAAATGCAGTAATAACTACAGCACAAACCTTATTTTTTCTTATCCTATGCATATTACTTCTCACTCCTTAAATAAAATTGCTTTTATTTATCCAATTCTCCCACTTCCTAAGTATTCTCTTCTGGGTAAACATTTTGTACGCATTCCTTCTGGTTTTCTCTTTTCTCTCTGAAGAAAGAAGAGCTGGCTTGGTCATCTCCAAATTAAAATACACTACCTAAGATACAGAATCCAAATGTGACACTTGATGGTAGATTGACATGGGAAATGTGGTTGGTACTCTGGGAATCAGATTAGCTGCTGGCATGTTGAAGCTGTAGCTTGCTGCCTGAAGTGGTTCATAGGCAGCAGTTTACACCAAAGGTAGCCATAGCTGCTCTCGTGATTCTCTAGGTTCGTGAAAAGTGGCTCCTGACTCTTTGGGGCAGGGATGGCAAGAATTTAGGGCAAGTTCATAATATCTGCAGAGCTCCTCTAGGCATTGGTGGTAGAAATGAATGAACAAGTACAGAGGTGCCCAGAGTCATGGATCATGTGTCATTTGGAAGGAGTAGATAGCTTTCTGTGGCACTTCAAAAAAAAGTATTTTATTGATTTTTAGAGAGAGGAGTGGAGAGGGATAGAGAGTTAGAAACATTGATGAGAGAGAAACATCAATCAGCTCTCTGCACACCCCCCTCTGGGGATGAGCCCGCAACCAAAGCACATGCCCTTGACCGGAATGGACCCTGGGACCCTTCAGACCACAGGCTGATGCTCTATCCACTGAACCAAACTGGTTAGGGCTCTGTGGCACTTTTGACTTACGTAATCAGGCTGTTGGGCCAAGCTCTCTGTTGGGAACTGGTTAGAGAGGAATTTCCAATCCAGCCTTTAGAACTTTTTCAAGAGATTAAAACTTTTCTGGCTCTTCATATGCAAGATTTGTGCTTTTGGAATTATTCTTTTTTTGTGTCTTGGAGGTTACACACTCAGCAACCACATCAGTTGTCTTTCCCTCCCTCCCTCCCCACTTTATGTAGTTATGTTTATTTTGGTAAGCTTCCTTAATTTTATTTTTTTTAACAAGGTAAGGCATGAATAAAATAAATACCCAAATACTTGCATGTACACACACACTTATGTATACATATGTATATGTGTGTACACACATGTATACATAGTACACATACAGTTAAATAAATTGTCTTGTGAAGATGTAGTACATCTTTATTTCATTGTACCTTGAACTTGGAGTTCTTACTTGAAAAAGCTTTTCATGCTTCATGGTACCTTGCTCAAAATTTTTTTATGGACTAATAATTTTAGTAGTAGTTAGAATTTTTTTTTCATTTCCCCTTTCAGGAAAATAAGCTCTGCAGTTTATTAGGCAGCTGAGAAGGACCCGTTTCATTTGCTTTCAGTCCATGTCAGACTCTCCCCACTCGCTGCATCCCTCCCCAACCCGTTTCTGACTGATTTCCTAGGAATGCACAGCCTGCGGGAGGGGGTGCGGGGTGACTCACTGGCTCATCAGCTATATAAGGTCCTGAGGGGCTGGAGGGAGGGGCTCTGGGCCCGGGGGCAAGAATAGGCTGATGGAATTAGCCCGCAGATGTTACTTAGGGGGGCTTCATCCCTGAACCAGGGGCAGAGCTGGGACAGGGCACCGATCCCCCAGCAGCCTGACAGAGCGAAGGGCCTGTGGGCCCAGAGCCTGCTCCGCCCCACCCCCAGCAGCTCTGCTTCCTCCTCCCACCACATCCTGAGCGGTGCTGGCTGGCAGGGCCCCGCGTCCCCAGTCAGCCCAGGCTTCCTGTTTGGGCGATCTGCTTCCGGCTCCCCAGAGCCCTGACCCAGGTATGGTCACCACCACAGGTCCTACCCTGCACCCGATGGCCCTGGACTTTGGGTTCAAACTTCACGGACCTTCTGCTCTTTCCACCCCAAAGCAAAGTCAGCTAATTCTGCAGGAAGTGACTTTTCTGAACACTTGGCCCTGCCTTCCTGACTCCTCGCTGCAGGCTCGGGCTCGGGTGGGCGCTTAAGCTCCTTGTGGTGGTGACGGGGGACAGAGCACCCCAAGCTGCATCTGGCCTGTGGTCCCTGAGGGCGGCCCATGTGGGATGAGGACTAGACGCCAGGAAGGGCTTCCGTCTCGGGAACATGTATGAGCTGGAAGGGACTGCGGAAGGGGTTGGACCAGGGCCAGGCCAGGGGAGCCCTCAGCCTGCTTCTCCCACTTTCCTGCACCCCCGATTCCAGTCTGACCTCTGACCCTCCGCTGGCCTTGGCCTCACCCCTGTCCTCAACTCCCGCGGGACTCCTGCTCTCAGCACTGCCTCCAAGTTCACTTCTCTTTTTCCACCCCAACGGGAGGGAGAGGCCAGGGAGAGGGGAACCCCAGTGTGAGCCAGTCCTGAGAGGGGGGCAAGGCCGGGAGGAAGGTGAAGGCAGGGAGGCTGAGAGGTCTTTGGCAGAGGAGAGAGGGAGGGAGGGGCGGGCTGTCTGAGGCAGTGGCCCAGCTGGGTGCAGCCTGAGGTCACCCACTCTGAAGGCCTCAGTGTGAGTCTCCCAGGGGCAGACTCCGTGCCAGCCCCCCTGCCCCCAGCCCAGGCCGCGCCCTCCAGCGCCTCCCTTCCTTGGGACTCTATCCCCTCCTTCATTTCTCCCTAGAACCCCAAAGCCACCACCACCCCCCCCCCCCCCCCCCGCGCCACTTCTCCCCAGCGAGGGCTCCTCATCCTGTGACCCTGCTTGACACAATCAAGGTTGCTGGCCTGTCTCCCACCAGAGGGGCTGGCTGCCTCAGACTCAGGAAAGGAAGGAGGCAGCAGCCGGGGCACACCCTGCGACGCCCCAGGGACAGCGAGGCCCCCAGGGCGGCTGGACCAGGGCTGTGTGCGGAGGGGCGGAGGCAAGCCTGCGTGCTGCCCCCTACCTGTTTGCGGTGCCTTTCCGGGGCCCCTTCAGCAGCTGCGGCGGAGGCGGAGGCAGCCCCCGGGACCGCCCCCAGCCCCGGCCCTGCCGTCACCCCTTAGAACAGCCGGCTCATGAGGGGATCCCCAGGAGCCTGGGGGGCCGCGGCTCCTCGGCTTCCTCTTCCTGCTGCCCCGCGTCCCGGGGCGGGAGGGGGCAGGGCCCGGCGCAGCGCCCCGGAGCCCCCGCCTCCGCAGCCTCCACCCCGCGAGGCCCGGGGAGCTGGCCGGCGGGCTCCGCAGGGGCTGGCTTCCGAGGGGCGGGCTCCGTGTCCCTGGCTGTCCGTTCTCGAGCCCTCCAGAGTGCAGGGTCCATTTCCACCCTTCGGCCGGCCCGGGGTCCCCCTCTGCAGCCTCGGCGGGGCTGGGGCTCCGCTGGGCGAGCTGCCCGCCGACAGGGCCCCGGGCTGCCCTGGGGGCTCCTGCGGGGCCGGCCGTGGAGCCTGGGCGCCCCCGTCCGCGGAGCTGCCCGTCCGTCCTCCGGGGCTCAGGCTCCTCTCCGATGGCTCCAGCGGCTTCGAACTCTGCTCCCGGGCCTCCGTGCAGCCAGGCCTCCATGGCGGGCCTCCGCGCAGCCAGGCCTCCGCGGCGGGGCCTCCATGGCGGGCCTCCGCGCAGCCAGGCCTCCATGGCGGGGCCTCCGCGCAGCCAGGCCTCCGCGGCGGCTCCTGCCCCGAGGCTTTGTTCTCGAGGCTAGCAGTTACAATTTAAATGAGAAAGATATTCATGAATATCTCTAAAGTTTTTCCATTTAAATATAAAGTTAAGTTTTGCTGGTTTAGTTTCTTAAATAGTATATCATATACTTTTTACTATAAATGTGTGCGGCAAATCTGACATGATATGTAATTATGACTCTTCTAAACTATTGTCTAAAAGTTTTCAATTAGTGGGATTTAGCAATTCTGGGATGGTGAGACAACATCAATTATCTTGATTGGATTATAATCTCTCAGACACTAGAACTCAGTTCTCTGTCCCCTCATGCCATCTTCCCACTGCACCTAATGAGTGATCTCTTAATTTAAAAATATATATATTTTATTGATTTTGTACAGAGAGGAAGGGAGAGAGAGAGAGAGCTGGAAACATCGATGAGAGAGAGTCATCCATCAGCTGCCTCTTGCACCCCCCCCCCCCCCCCCACTGGGAATATGCCCGCAACCAACATGCCCTTGACAGGAATCGAACTGGGACCCTTCAGTCCGCAGGCCGACACTCTATCCACTGAGCCAAACCGGTTTCGGCTCTTAATTTTTTTATTATGAAAAAATTTAAACATGCAGGATGGTAGAATAGTACGATGAACTTTATATATCCATAGCTCAGATGCAACAGTTGTCAGGATTCTGCTACATTTGTTTCCTCTTTTTTATTTTTGATTTATTGAAATTCTTTAAAGGAATTTATAGGCATAATACCATTTTATCCTAGCATGCTTCAATCTACAAAAAAAAGAGAGACATTTTTAACAACCAAAATGCCATTATCATACCATCTTAAATTAACTCTGATTTCTTACAGGTTGTCAAACTGCTGTGCCTGTGGTCTGTTTTTATGTGGCCTGCAAGTTAAGGATGGTTTTTACATTTTTAAAGGGATATTAAGTCCTAGCTGGTTTGGTTCAGTGGATAGAGCATCAGCCTGCAGGCTGAAGAGTGGCAGGTTCCACTCTGGTCAAGGGCACATGCCCGTTTGCAGGCTTGATCCCCAGTAGGGGCTGTGTAGGAGGCAGCCGATCAATGATTCTCATTGATGTTTCTATATCTCCCTTCCTCTCTAAAATCAATAAAAAATACACATATATATTTTTAAAAAGGATATTAAGAAGCAAATAAGACAATAAAGGACAGCCCTGGCCATTGTGGCTCAGTTATTAGAAAGTTGACCAACACTTCAAAGTATCATGGGTTTGATTTCTGGTCAAGGGCATTTACCTGGGTTGCAGGTTCATCCCTAGCCACAGTTGAGATGCAAGCAGGAGGCAACCAATTGATCTATCTTATCTCACCTCCCTCCCTCCCTCCCTCCCTCCCTCCCTCCCTCCCTCCTTCTCTCCCTCCTTGCCTCCCTGAAAAGCAATGAAAAAAATATCCTCAGGTGTGAGGATTAAATGAACGAATAAATAAATGACAGAATCAAAGGTGGCCCACAAAATCTACAATATCTTCTATCTTGGTCCTTTATGGAAAAATTTACCAACTCCTGATTTAATGGAGTGATTGTCCAACATACATGTATGAGTTTGCTACTTGTTTGCCGTAAACTCCTCAGAATTGAGTTTGGACTCCTTAGTATGATGGGCAGACCATGGTGCAGCCCTTGTTTTTGCCCACCTACCTATTTGTGCCTGTGCCCTCTGTTCCAGATGCTTGAGGATGGTAAACACCACTCCCTTTATTCTGTTTTTCCCTCTGCTGGACCTATTCTTTTTCTGAAGCTCTTCCTAGTCCTTTAAGCAATTCTATCCCTTCTGCTTCCTCATCTGCTCTGTGTATGCCTCTTCCATTTTTATCATGTGTTAGTTATTTTTCTGCTAAACTCACCTAGTCTGCAAGCTCCTTGATGACAGGGCCTTCCTTGTATCCATCTTTGAGTCCCAGGACGAGCTCAGTACCTAGGGAAAAGCAGGCTATAGATCATAACCTAACTTCCTTTGGCAACACTCAGTCTCTGAGATAACATATTAGATTACATCTTCGGTATTGTGTACAGGAGTAATTATTAAATTCTCTTCATTGCCTTTGCATTTTAGCAGCTTAGTCCTTAGCTATAATAAAATACCATGTATTGCCGAAACCAGTTTGGCTCAGTGGATAGAGCGTCGGCCTGCGGACTGAAGGGTCCCGGGTTCGATTCCGGTAAAGGGCATATACCTTGGTTGCGGGCACATCCCCAGTAGGGGGTGTGCAAGAGGCAGCTGGTCGATGACTCTCATTGATGTTTCTGGCTCTCTATCTCTCTCCCTTCCTCTCTGTAAAAAATCAATAAAATATATTAAAATCAACATAGCTAAAAAAATAAATAAAAGAATAAAATAAACACAGCTATATATTAAAAAAAAAAAAAAATACCATGTATTTGCCATAGCAGGTTTGGCTCAGTGGACAGACAGTTGGGCTGCTGACTGAAGTGTCCCAAGTTTGATTCCAGTCAAGGGCACAGGCCCAGGTTGCAGGTTCAATCCTGAACAGGGGCCATGTAGGAGGCAGCCGATCAGTGATTCTCGTCACTGATGTTTCTATCTCTCCCTCTCCTTTCCTCTCTGAAATCAATAAAAATATATTTTAAAAAATACTGTGCACTTAGTATCTTATAAACAACAAATTTATTTCTCACAGTTTTGGTGGTTGGGAAGCCCAAGATCCAAGCACCAAGGGATCTCTGTAGGGTCTCTTTTATCGGGTCTAGTAATAATTAATGTGGTTTTTAAACATTCGTTTAAAATCTTGCTTGGCGTTGACTTGTATTGACATAACCTTCAAACACGTGGTATTTACAGAACGTGTGAAGTGCAATTAACAAGTTTTGCTTGAAAAAGTTTGTGTTTGGTTTGGTTTCTGTTGCAAAACTAGGGCTAAGAAGATGGCGGATGAAGAGCATGTTCGGCACTGCATGCTTTACGAGTTCCAATTAGGAAGAAAAGCAAGTGAGGCTGCAAAAAACATCTGTAGTGCTCTTGGTCAAGATGCAGTTAGCGCCAGAAAATGCCAGCGTTGGTTTGAGAAATATCGCGAGGGAAATTTTTCGTTAGATGACAAGAGTGGTCGAGGCCGTGTGTCCAATTTTGATCAAGAAGCTCTTCAAGCTCTTTTGGTGCAAAATCCTCAAATTACCCAACAAGAGCTTGCGACAACTTTAAATTGTTCACAAAAAACAATTTCCAATCAATTGCGTGCACTTGGCAAAGTCCAAAAGTTTGGAAAATGGGTTCCTCATGAGTTGACCGACAACAACCGTAATCAAAGAGTCACAATTTGCAGTTCGCTCCTCTCTCGTCAAAACCGTTTGCCGTTTTTAGAGCAAATTGTTACCGGTGATGAACAGTGGGTGCTGTATGTTAATTTGAAAAGGCGGCCTCAATGGTTGGACAAAAATGAGGCTCCGCAGCCCACGCCAAAACCTGACTTGCATGCGAAAAAAGTGATGTTGTGTGTTTGGTGGAATTTTAAAGGCATTCTTCATTATGAACTTTTACCATCTAACCAAACCATTACAAGTGCAGTGTATAGTGCCCAATTGGAAAGGTTAGCCCAAGCTTTAAGAGAAAAAGAACCCGCGCTGATTAATCGGAAGGCCGTAATTCTTCACCACGAAAACGCACGACCGCATACTGCAAGAATCACTGCTGAAAAACTGCGCCAGTTGGAATGGGAAGTTCTCCCTCAACCTGCATATTCTCCTGATATTGCCCCTTCCGATTACCATTTGTTTCGTTCTTTGCAAAACTTTCTTGGAAAAAAATTTAATAATGAAGAATGCCTCAAAAATGCATTGACTGAATTTTTTGCATCAAAATCACAAGAATTTTACAACAGAGGGATTAAAATGCTTCCTGAGCGTTGGACACAAGTAGTAGAAAACAACGGCAACTATATTGTTGATTAAATTTTGTTGTATTGTTTAAATAAATTTGATTTAAAAAAGTATTAGAAAACGACATTAATTATTACTAGACCTAATACACGAACACTAATCCCATTCATGAGGGCTCAACCCTCATGTCCTAATATCTCCCACCGGATTACTTAATGCCTTCATGTTTGGGGATTAGGGTTTTAACATAGGAATTGGTGGTGGTGGGGAGGCACAGAAATTCAAGCCATAGTGTCAGTATTTACTGTAGTGCTAGTTTTATATGGCGAGGTTCTTTTCTTAGCTTCAGTACTGGTAAATATGAATCTCATTGCAGACCATCTCTTTCTAGTGAAGATGTACTTTTATATTGTTGTGTTTTGATTTCAGTCATTAAGAGGATTGGGTGAACGATGTTGGGTAATGGAACAGTGTGTCCCCACCCAAACAGGAGGTTAAATAGAGCTAAGACAGGAGAATGCTGGATTATTTCTGAGCGGTAAACAGTGAAGCTATTTGTGATCATATACACCAGCTAGTCAGTAGTGAATTAAATGGAGAATCCCAGAGGATATGGAGGGGATTACGAATTAACCTGTCAGAGAGAGCAAGGGGAAGGGTCCATCAGGGCTGAGGACCAGTGAATGCAATAGCACAGAGGGGTTCTCTAGCATGGCCCATTAGTGCCAAGCAAGTCATTCCAAGTGACTGCATGCAGGAAGCTGCAAGTGCCACACTAAGTAACTTGAGAAGATTTGGCATTGGGGAATGACCAGGTGTGCACTTTTCAAAACTCTTGATAGCTGTTGGAGGAAGAATTGGATAGGGGTAAGAATGAAGGTAGGGAGACAACAGCATAATTCGCAAATTTAGGAGGGCCTAAATTTAGGCCTCAGCAGTGAGAATGAAGTTGGACATGGGAACTTGAGAACTGAATAGGTATGAGAGAAAGAGAAGGGTCCTTTTGATTTAGGTAACAGGGGAGGACATGAATGGATACGAATGGTCTGTTATTGAAGAGGGGGGTCTGGCCAGAGATGAGGCTCTGTGAGGTAGCTTATAAGAGTAATAGGAGCCATGTTTATGCATGGAGCTGCCAGGAGAAAGAGTAAAACTGGGAGAGGAAAGATTTCAGATGGAATGGGGCCAGGAACAGCAGGCTGGGGAATTGGCCCCTGGTTTAGAAGAAGCTAATGCAGCGTTGTCCGAGTAGAAGAAATCGAATTGATTAGATAAGGCATGAGGGGAACATGAAAATCACTTTTTTAAAAATGTATGTTTTTTAATTGATTCCAGAGAGGGAGAAAGAGATAGAAACATGAATTATGAGAATCATCACTAGGCTGCCTTCTTCATGCCCCAACTGGGGATTGAGCCTGCAACCTGCGCATGTACCCTGGCCGGGAATCAAACCGTAATCTCCTGGTTCATAGGTTGATGCTCAGTCACTGAACCACATTGGTTGAGGCAAGATCACGTGATTTTTTAAAAAAAGAAAACTCTGAACAGAAGGCAGATAAAGCAGTACCTGGAGGGAAATAGAATTGAGGGAATTTTAAATTTACATTTTATATCTATATAAATAAAAATGTAAATGTTCATTGGTTCAAAATCTTAAATCTCCGAAAGTTCTTCACTGATTGCTTTGAAGTTTTGACACAATTTTGCATTCGAATACGCACATGTTTTTATATACCTTATACTTCCTATTATATAGATGCCACACCTGTGACAGGTAAACATGCTTTTATTTATTTTTTTAAATGCCATCTGTTTTGTGGCAGATTTTAATCAAGAGGGCTATCTTGGCTGTAGAGGTCACCCATGAGGAGTGAGGGTTTCCAGCTCCATACCAGACCTTTCAGCCCAGAATTTCATTGCCACAAAGAGAAGTGCCTATATCTTCAGGCTGTAAAAACCAACAGAGGTTATGGTTGTGAAAGACAGGCTGCTGGACTCCCAGGCAATTCTCTTAAAGGACCTTTGCACAGACTTACTGGGATTTATTCCCTCTACAGCAAGTTGGGACAGCAACTTGAAAGGAACCAGGGACATACAGGGAGGAACTAAATTGTCTGGCATCAGGGCAAGAGCTGTGGGGCAGCTTTCTCCCAGACAAAAGTACTGGGAGAGGCCATTGTTCCTTTGCTAACACAAAGTTAACAGGCAGACACCATATCTGAGTCTCCATCCATCTGGCTCATAATGTACACCCTACCCTAGTGACTACCTGAGACCCCACTCCACCCAGTTTGGAAAGCCCACCCGAGCTGTTTCCAGTGGCTTTTCCCTAGGAATGATGTGCCTTTGTTCATGCTTCAGACTTTCTTAAAATCTTTCAAACAAGCAACAGCTGGCCTTAGCATGCCCTTATACCTTTTTATAAGTGGCCCCAGGCCTGACACTAATGGCAGCTTGCCTTGGTTCACAGCTTGGCCTCTCTTGGGCCCAACACAAGTAGCAGCCATTTACAGATTCCTCTGTAGTTCATGCTGGAAGATCCCAGGCAGGACACAGGTAGTAGCTGATTTTGTACCACCTGGTAGGCTCCAGAGCTAGTGCACATGGTGGTCAGCTTCAGACCACACCAGATTACAATCCTACTACCTCTATGAGTGACACATGCAAGGTAAACTCAGCAACAAAATTCTACGGAATCACGTCCTGCTTCATAGGGTTGGCTTCTGCACAACAGTGTTTCTGCTATGGTTGTAGCTGCTCCTCACAGTTGATTGGCCTAGAGGTCAATTCCAGTGATGCCAGCAACAGTCAAGATTCAACTACAACAGGACGGTGCACAGAACTGACATCAGTGCATCTGGAGTGCCCAGCTCAAGTAATGGGACCTACAGGACACCTGCTACACAAGGCCACTTTACCAAGTCTGAAAAGCATAGCAGCTCTACCTAATACATAGAAACAAGCAAAAGGAAGCAGTCAAAATGTAGAAACAAGCATGTCACAAATGAAAAATGGGAGAAATCTCCTGAAAAAGAACTAAATAAAATGAAAGGAAGCAAACTACCAGATAAAGAGTTCAATGATTAAAAGGATGCTCAAGGAACTTAGATAATTAACAATATGAAAAAGGACCAGTCAGAAATGAAGGATACACTAACTGAAATGCATTAACTGAAATGCATAATTTATAGCAGCTCTAGCCAGTATGACTCAGTGGATAGAGTGTTGGCCTGCAGACTGAAGAATAATTTACAGGGAATCAATTGTAAAGGATGGTGAGAATCAAATAAGCAGTTTGGAATATGAAGAAGCAAAAAAGACCCAAATGAGAAGAGCAAAAAGAAAAAAGAATTTAAAGTTATGAAAATAGTGTAAGGAACCTCTGGGACAACTTCAAGTGTACCAACATTTGCATTATGGGTGTGTCAGAAGAAGAGGGATCAAGAAATATAAAACTTAGTTAAAAAAATAGTGAATGAACTTCCCTTACTAGTGAAAGAAACAGATATACAACTCTAGGAAGCACAGTGAGTTCCAAATAAGAGGAATCCAAAGAAGCCAACATAAGGACACATCATAATTAAAATGCCAAATGTTAAAGGCAAAGAATCTTAAAAGCAGCAAGAGAAAAGCAGTTAGTTAGCTACAAGGGAATGCCCATAATACTGTCAACCAATTTCTCAACAGAAGCATTTCGAGCTGGAAGAGAATGGCAATAAATATTCAATGTGATGAAAAGCAAAGACCTACAATCAAGATTACTCTACCCAGCAAAGCTATCATTTAGAGTTGAAGATGAGATAAAGACCTTCCAGATAAGAAGATGCTAAAGGAATTTACCACCACCAAACCAGTATTACATGAAATGTAAAAGGGTCTTCTTTAAGCAGCAGAAGAAAAGTGATGAAAAATATGAATAATAAAATGGCAATAAATGTATATCAACAGTTGAATCTAAAATAAAAATAAATGAACAAGCAGAACAGAAACAGACTCAAAGATACAGAGAACATTTGGACAGTTGCCAGATGGTAGGGGGGTTGGGAGGATGGGTGGAAATGGTGAGGGGATTTAGAAGTAGAAATTGGTAGTTATAGTGTACTTATGGGTGGGTAAGGTGCAGCAAGGGGAATATAGTCAGTAATATTCTAATAACTAAGGTGGGTACGAGATTTTTTGGGATGATCTCTTTATAAATCAATGGCTTATAATTTATTACTGTGCTTAATTGCCCTGAATTGGGTATTTAAGCTGGCTCTTATGACATGCCCCACTTTTTTTTTTTTTTTTTTTTTTTTTTTTTTTTTAGCATCTCCTTGAAACTGATCCCAAGTTCAGCTGCTTGCTATAACAAAAGCAAACTGATGAGCACAGTGCTGGTTGGAAGGAAAGTGTCGAGGTCAGGCTATTTAAGAAGATGGAGGAATCCTCAAAACCAGGCGTCTTCAAACTACGGCCCGCTGGCCACATGCGGCCCGCAGAGGAGTCTGATCCGGCCCGCCAGGTTTTTTGGGCAGTGAGCGCAGCCGAGGTGTTACAGTAGGAATTAGTAGTTCATATAGTCCGGCCCTCCAGCTCTCTGAGGGACCGTGATCTGGCCCCCACTTTAAAAAGTTTGAGGACCCCTGCTCAAAACCATCTTAATAGCTATATTCCAGGCAGCTAATTATATAGGGTAAAAGAGACATTGAAGTTGAGAGCTGTGGCAGGGAAGATTTTTCTGTGAATGTGCAACTTGCCTCCCCTGGTTATCCTGTTCCTGATACTAGTTAGGCTCCTGTGTTTGGCTGAAGTGGATGAATTTGCACATCTGGTGGTGGTTGGAAACAGGAACAGTGTGCTCTGCCAAGACACTTAAGCAAAAATATGTAATTTCTCAAGCATATAAATTTCTGCTTTGTTGTTAGTTCATTTTTGCCAGGATTTCAAGGTTAGCTTGGAGGTAGTAGCTCTCCACTGTCAAATTTTACTCCATATCTATGGCATCTGGTTGACAGGTTCTAACATCTGATGGAAGAAATGTACCTGCTGTCAGGCAAATCTTTGAGGATTAAAGGTAAGGTAGCTAGTTAAGGATTAGTATTCAGGAAGACATACATTTTCCTATAGATATAATACAGGCTTATACTAATTTTATTCCTGAGTACAATAGAAGGGTTAGTAGAAGTATAGTCAGCTCAAGCTTTGTGAATGAACTTTGCAGTTTTTAAGAGAAGAGAACTGAACGATGTCATCAGCATATTGCAAGAGTATCCCAGAGTCTTGCCGAAACCGGTTTGGCTCAGTGGATAGAGCATCGGCCTGTGGACTGAAAGGTCCCAGGTTCAATTCCCATCAAGGGCATGTACCTTGGTTGCGGGCATATCCCCAGGAGGGGGTGTGCAAGAAGCAGCTGATCGATAATTCTCATTGATGTTCCTAACTCTCTATCCCTCTCTCTTCCTCTCTGTAAAAAATCAATAAAATATATTTTTAAAAAAAAAGTATCCCAGAGTCTAATTGGAAGTATCTTAGGCCAATAATTTTCTTATGGGGGAGTTTTTAAAACCTTGGGACAACACAGTTCCAGTACCCAATATCAATAATATTGAGAGGTCCTGCCATTGAAATGCAAATAGTAGCTAGCTGTACCTGCTCATCCATTGGAATACAAAAGAAAAAGTATTCTTCAAATGGTAAATCATGTGCTTGTCCCCAGGCACACCCTTCAGCAAAGTGTAGGGGTTAGGAACAGTTGCATGGATGTCCTGGGTAACTAAGCAATCTGAGAGCATGCTCAGGTGGAACTTGCTTTTCAGGAGAAAAAGTCACTTGGGCAGGCAGTTTGCAGAGCAGGTCCTGCCCCAGTAAAGGAATGGGGCAGTCTGGCATGTAAAGGAAGTTATGCCAACTTCAAATCTCCAAGCTGACATTCACGAGGCTTAAGAAAGGTCTGCTGTTGTAGCTTTCCCGTAACCCCAGTAACTGCAGTGGTAGCTGGACTATTTTTGTTAGTTTAGAATTTAAAACTAAGTTGCCGTATGTCTAGAAGAAAGTCAGGTCATTCCCCGCTGTCACCTTAACCCAGAGCTCCTGTGGGGAAGTTGTAATAGGTGGGGAGGCATCCAAAGGAGCTCCTGGGCCGCCTCATTCCTCACCCGAGTCTCTTCTGCGTGCAGCCATCATCCATTGGGGATCATCCCCTTTCCCTTTCTAGGAGCATTCGTTTCTTCTTTCTTTGGACGGTCCTTTCTTCAATGTCCTTCCCTACAATAAGTGCATTGGTTGGAGCTCAGTGGTCTGCTTTCCTTCCTCTGGACAGTTTCTAGGAAAATCATCACTTGCTTTTGCTTTTTAGCTTCTCCTCCATGGAATGCCTTAAAGGCTATATATCCACCAGCTGTGACGGATTCATTCCTAGAATTCCATCCATTCGTTGGAGCTTCCTTCTAATGTCCAGGGCTTTCTATCCAGTAAAAGTGATGTTAACCATTTGCCCATTTTCAGCATCCTGGGGATTTACATCCCTGTACTTGTGGTAAGCCTGATAGATCCTCTCTCAAAACTCAGGGAGTCCTTATTAGGCTTTTGATATACATCCTGTATAATATTCAAACCTTTCTCAAACCTTCTAGTATGCATCTTCTCTAATGCTCCAAATATACCAGGCGTCTATTATTTGGTCCCAGTCTGGCTCAATGAGAGGCGTGGTCCCTGTCAGGTTTGGAGTCCCATTTGGAGTCAGTAGGCTTCCTCTGGAGCCTTATCTTTCATCTGCTGTTTGCAAGATATTCAGGAGAGCCTGGATATCTCCCCGGTTAGGACGATGGGTAGCAAAAATGAATGTAATTAAGTCAGTCATTTTCTGGGGGTCCTCCCTATTAGGAGCATTAGAATTCCTTCAGTTTAACAAGTCTGAAGTTAAAATTGCCATAGTTGGTTTGGCTCAATGGTAGAGCATTGGCTCATGGACTGAAGGGTCCTGGGTTCTCTTCCAGTCAAGGGCACGTACCTCGGTTTCAGGCTCAATCCTCAGTCAGGGAGCACATGTGGAGGCAGCCAATCAATGTGTTTCTCTCATGATGATTCTCTTTCTGTATCTCCCTCTTCTTTCCACTCTCCCTAAAAATCATGGGAAAATTTCCTCAGGTGAGAACCAAAAATAAATAAAAAATTAAATTTAAGTAAAAACTATACAAAAGTGTATAGAGTGTTTTCCTCCCTATCCCTTCCGCTCTATCCCACCCTCCCTGTCCCTTAGAGGTAATGGTTTATGTCTTCTGGCATTACTGTAAAAATAAACCAACAGATACGGGCTTGTCTCTTTTTAAACAAAACATTAACATATATGCATTTTACTGGGAGGCACTCTCATTGACACTAGGGAGTTTTTACCAGATAGCCCCTTTCGTCAGTGGGAGAAGACTGTCCCCAGCTTAGATTCTTTTCTCATATAAGTGAATTTATACAAGAGGTCACTGCATGCGAAAAGCCAGTTTATTAAAGCATGCGCCTTTATTAAGAAGCAAAGCACACCTATTCATCTGGCTCAGGAAGCGCAGACGGGCTCTCAGCTCATCTGAAGGGCGAGTTGGGTTCGGGTCCAAGGTTGTCCCGACCAGCGGGAGATCAACGTGGGGGCGAGGAGGCACCTAGAAGGGAATGATAGAGGACAGGAGTGCGAAGAAATGAAGGCAAGACAAGTTCTGATCAAGCCTCGAACTTTATTTTTTGAAATGGCTGTATATATACAGCAGAAACGAAGGGGGGCAGGGTTGCCTATGCAGAGGGGTCTTTGGCAGTGTATAATTGGTTTAGGCACTGAGTGACAAGGTGGTAAGATATCTGGCAACACAGGATTGGCTAACTGCCAGGGCGGCGTAACATTCCAAGGTGTAACATTCCAAGGCTGGGCTAGCTATGGGGGGAGGATCAGGAAGGGGAAGTTGCAAAGATTCTAAGTGGCAGGTTAATCTTATCTTCTGGCCAAACCCTCAGGGCACCGCATAACTTCTGCTAGAAGGAACTTAATTCTATTTCCTTAAGACGGAGTTGCTTGTCTCAACTCTGATGGCTTCCAACACAAGGTGTCATATAGCCTCCTGTCTATAGGTCTCAAATTTCTTCTGCTGAATATTTTGGTACAAAGTAATTCTCAAGGCCCCTTTTTACTTTTTGTAAGCTTCCCAGAATTCATGGGAAGCACCTGCAACTTCATCTTGCCCAGCCTAAGACTGCTGGCTTCTCTGCTTTGGGTGTAAAATAGCCTCTTTTTTCCCATTCGCCTTTGTCCCTCCCTCCCTGCATTCTCTCCTTAGGGAGTTTTTAACCATTTGCTTCAAGTGTCCTTGACTGGGGAAGAAATGGCTTATCTACAAGCTGGCTGCAAATTGCTCACTCCATTTGGGCAGTTTCTTTATTCCTCCTGCCCTGGAATCCTGTAACATCACTATACAATATATCCTTGAAATTGCTCCTTATTTGTCAATTATAAAAATATTCTTTATTTTCTATCCGTTTTGTATTTGTACCATAGCTTATTTAACCACTCTTCTGTGTGTGGATATGTAGGTAGTTTTCCATATTTTGTAGTTAGAAATAATTCTACAAAGAATAAATCTATGCATATATACTTTTGTATTGTTGGAAGTGTATTTTCACTATAAATTCCTATATGGGATATTTGAATTAAAGTGTAAATGCATACATAATTGTGTTTGAGATTGACAAATTTCCTTCAACAGAGGTTTTGCCAGTTTGTATTCCCAGTAATGTATAAGAGTGCCTGTTTCCCTCACAGCCTCACCAACTAAATAGATTGGCAAACTTTGGAATATTTGCCAATCTAACAGGAGAATTAGTATTTTAGTATTAGTTATTTGTTTTCCTCTATTATTGAGTGAAATTAAAAACACATTTAAGGGCAATTTTATTATTTCTTTTTGACCTTTTGCCCATTTTCCTTTAGGATTTCTAGTTTATTTTTTCTTCAGCTTTTGAAAATTATTTATATGTTAAGGGTATTAGCCTTTATATCTGATGTATATTGTAAATGTTTTCTTGATTTTGCTTATCTTATTTGTTGTCGTTAATCCTCATCTGAGGATATTTTCCCATTGATTTCTAGAGAGAGTAGGAGGGAGGGAAGGGGGAAGGGAAGGAGAGACAGAGACATTGATTGATTGCCTCCTGTATGTGCCCCGACCAGGACCAAGGACCAGAGCCTGCAACCGAGGTACATACCCTTGACCAGAATCAAACCCAGGACCTTTCAGTCTATGGCCGACGCTCTATCCACTGAGCCAAACTGTCTAGGGCTTGCTTATGGTTTTTTGTTTTTTTTTAACAGAGAGGAAGAGAGAGGAATAGAGAGTTAGAAACATCGATGAGAGCCGAAACAGGTTTGGCTCAATGGACAGAGCGTCGGCTTGGCGGGTTCAATTCCGGTCAGGGGCATGTGCCTTGGTTGCGGGCACATCCCCAGTAGGGGGTGTGCAAGAGGCAGCTGATCGATGACTCTCTCTCATCGATGTTTCTAACTCTATCTCTCTCCCTTCCTCTCTGGACAAAATCAATAAAATATATTTTTAAAAAAAGAAAGAAACATCCAGTACATGCCCTTGACTGGAATCGTGCCATGTTTGCATGAGGTTTAATTAGCATATTCCCTCTTTATTAAAAAGGATGGAGCAAGGAACTAGGCTGTGCCACCATTTCTCAAGAGCCTCTGAAAGTTTTTTTACCTAATATCATGTGTCATTTTGTGAAGCTTTCTCAGCTGAACCACCTTTGGTTTTACTGTCTACTGAGTGATGTTTTTTTTCTTTCTTTTAAAAAAAATATATTTTTTATTGATTTTTTACAGAGAGGAAGGGAGGGAGATAGTTAGAAACACTGATGAAAGAGAAAAATCAATCAGCTGCCTCCTGCACACCCCAACTGGGGATGTGCCCACAACCAAGGTACGTGCCCTTGACCGGAATCAAACCCTGGACCTTTCAGTCTGCAGGCCAACGCTCTATCCACTGAGCCAAACCAGTTTTGGCGTGAAATTTTTCTTTAAATTACTTTAGTGATATTCTGAGTTCCTAGCTTCTTTTCCTTTTCTGTTAATTTTAATTGAGTTCACCATTACAGTCACATAAGCATATGTTGGATCATGTCATTCTTTATACATTTCCACTTTTATTGCTCCTGCTTCCTTATGTTTATATACTAGTGGCCCAGTGCACAAAATTTGTGAATGGGGACGAGGAGGTGCCCCTCAGCCCAGCTTGCACCCTCTCCAATCTGGGATATCCTTCTCACAATCCAGGACTGCTGGCTCCCAACCACTCACCTGCCTGATTGCCCCTAACCACTTCTGCCTGCCAGCCTGCTAGCCCCTAACTGCCCTCCCCTGCCAGCCCTATTGCCACTGCTTCTCTGCTGGCTGATTGCCCCTAACTGCTCTCCCCTGCAGCTCAATTGCCCCAGCTGCCCTCCCCTGCTGGCCAGGTTGCCCCTAACTGCTCTCCCCTGCCAGCCTGTTCCCCCACAACTGCCCTCCCCTACCAGCCATCTTGTGGCAACCATCTTGTGTCCACATGGGGATAGCCAATTTTGACCCTATGGTGGCCATCTTGTGTGAGGGTGTGAGAGTCAATTTGCATATTACCTCTTTATTATATAGGAGCATAGAGTGTCTTAGTAGGATTGACAAGAAGTCCAGAGTACTGACCCAAGAGTCTGATACCCAAGTTAGGAGAAGAGTTACATAATTTTAACCAAGTCTGATCACAAATGTTTAATTGTCTAAGATTAGGGGATAAGGAACTTAGAACTGTTTCTTAGGCATCAGTTTTTCAGTAGGTGGATACTGATAGAATGCCAGCTATGTGTAGAGTACCTTCACAGGGACAAAGTTACACTGTCTGGCTCCTAAACTTTGGAAAGGAATTAATATTTCCTGAGTTCTGTGCTTTATCTTCAGGTTCCAAATATGATCTAATGACCTGACCTTAAATAAATATCAAAATAAGTAATAATAGCATATGGCACTTCACCAAGTATCAGACATTATTCTCAACACTACATATGTTCTCATTTAATATTCACCAATGAGGACCCTGTGGCACAACGAGGTTAAATAACTTTCTCAAAGACACACAGCTAGGTATTTGAACCCAGGCAGAATGATGATCTTGGCCTAATGGTTTGTGTTTTGCTTTTTTATATGCTCTCAATGTATTTAGCCTCTTCGTAAAGTAGGAGTGAAAGTCTTTCTGCCTGGCAGGATAGAGTGTCCTCTTCCTTGTAGAGTTTCTCCCGTGCTGCCCTAACTAGCCATTTTCCAGGGTCAGAGTTTTCCTTGGAGAAGTCCAGGAGGCCAAACCAACAGACTTATTTTCTGTATCCTTTCTAACATGACTATCCTCATGATTTTTTAACCATCTCCCTAACATTTGCACTTACTGATTTCTCCTCTTCTTTAGTTTTGCCTGTTTTCTACTGATTATATCTTCTTAACTTTTGTATTATTAATCTGTCTCCTCTTCTTTAGAGATTTCTTCTACCCTCTGTTTGTTTTTCCATGACTTGGTATCATTTTTAAAAAACTGAGGAATGTTGCCCCCAGTTTTGTACATCATTTCAAGCCATTTTAACTTACCCTCACCAGGGGTGGGGAACCTTTTTTCTGCCAGGTATCATTTGGATATTTTTAACATCATTTGTGGGCCATACAGAATTATCAACTTAGAAATTAGCTTGCTATATTTAGTCAAACATTTAATTAACTCACCCCTAATGCCTTGAGAGGACCATCCCCACTCCTATGATAAGATGTTATACAATAATAGAAAAGCTCTCTGATTTATTGAAAATCCATGGCTCTAGCATTTCAACATTAGCCCTACAATAGCAGAAATTTTGGCATGTCCACAATTGTATCCCAGCAGTTAAGTATCTACCACACAGTATGTAGTCATTAAACACTTGCGTGAATGAGTGAATTTGGATGTAATTCTTCCAGTTTCTTCTAAACAAAGTGAATAAGTATTTCCATTTTTTATTTTTTTTTAATTTAGTGTCACATTTCAAGACGAGGGGCACTGAAGATGAGGAATCAACTGAAAAGTGTGAAAATGTTGGAAATGCAGAATCTCTGTGGCTAAAAGTGCAAGGTCTTCACAAGGATCATATGCAGGAATCTAAGGTTGGTGAAACTTGGGGATAGCAAGGTAAAGAGCCAATTAGAAAAGCTCGAGGGAAAAAGAATGATGGAAGACAAAAGTGGCATCAGGGGAAAGATTGGAAAAGCCAAGAACACAGCAAATATAAATACAGAACAGAAAGACAAGGCATCTGAGAAAAACTTGTCTCTGAGCTCAAAGCACGTTACACACCATCCCATCCCTATAGAACAGAGAAGCAGTGAACAAGGCAAATGTGTGGAGAACATCAATGGAAATTCTCATCTCCATCTGAATCAGAAAACCAGTGCTTTTAGGAAATCCCATAAATGTGATGAGTGTGGGAAATTCTTTAAATATAATTCCCGCCTTATTCAACATAAAATTATGCACACTGGGGAAAAACACTATGAGTGCGAAGACTGTGGAGGGACTTTCCGGAGCAGTTCGAGCCTTCGAGTCCACAAGCGGATCCATACTGGGGAGAAGCCGTATAAGTGTGAGGAATGTGGGAAAGCCTACATGTCCTATTCCAGCCTTATAAACCATAAAAGCACCCATTCTGGGGAGAAGAACTGTAAATGTGATGAGTGTGGAAAATCTTTCAATTATAGCTCTGTTTTAGACCAGCATAAAAGGATCCACACTGGGGAGAAGCCCTATGAATGTGGCGAGTGTGGAAAAGCCTTCAGGAACAGCTCTGGTCTCAGAGTCCACAAAAGAATCCACACAGGGGAGAAGCCTTATGAATGTGACATCTGTGGGAAGACTTTTAGTAATAGCTCTGGCCTCAGAGTTCACAAAAGGATCCACACAGGTGAAAAGCCCTATGAATGTGATGAGTGTGGGAAGGCCTTCATTACTTGCAGGACACTCCTAAACCATAAAAGCATCCACTTTGGAGATAAACCTTACAAATGTGATGAATGTGATAAATCATTTAATTATAGCTCTCTCCTCATTCAGCATAAAGTCATCCACACTGGAGAAAAACCTTATGAATGTGATGAATGTGGGAAGGCCTTCAGAAATAGCTCGGGCCTTATTGTACATAAAAGAATCCACACGGGAGAGAAACCTTACAAGTGTGATGTCTGTGGCAAAGCATTCAGCTATAGCTCAGGCCTTGCAGTCCACAAAAGCATTCACCCTGGGAAGAAAGCTCATGAATGTAAGGAGTGTGGGAAATCTTTTAGCTATAACTCACTTCTTCTTCAACATAAGACTATTCACACTGGAGAGAGACCTTATGTATGTGATGTGTGTGGCAAAACCTTCAGAAACAACTCAGGCCTCAAAGTCCACAGGAGGCTCCACACTGGGGAAAAACCATACAAGTGTGACGTGTGTGGGAAAGCCTATATCTCACGTTCTAGCCTTAAAAACCACAAAGGAATCCATCTTGGGGAGAAGCCCTATAAATGTAGCTATTGTGAGAAATCTTTCAATTATAGCTCTGCTCTTGAGCAACATAAAAGGATTCATACGAGGGAGAAACCTTTTGGGTGTGATGAGTGTGGAAAAGCCTTCAGAAATAATTCAGGTCTTAAAGTACATAAACGAATCCATACTGGGGAGAGACCTTACAAATGTGAAGAATGTGGGAAAGCCTACATCTCCCTCTCAAGCCTTATAAATCATAAAAGTGTACACCCTGGGGAAAAGCCCTATAAGTGTGAGGAGTGTGAAAAGGCCTTTATCACATACCGAACCCTTATAAACCACAAAAAAATTCATCTTGGGGAGAAGCCCTACAAATGTGATGTGTGTGAGAAATCTTTTAATTACACCTCACTCCTTTCTCAACACAAAAGGGTTCACACTAGAGAAAAGCCCTATGAATGCGACAGGTGTGAGAAGGTCTTCAGAAACAACTCAAGCCTTAAGGTGCATAAAAGAATTCATACTGGGGAGAAACCCTATGAATGTGATGTGTGTGGAAAAGCCTACATCTCACACTCAAGCCTTATTAACCATAAAAGTACCCACCCTGGCAAGACACCCTATACATGTGATGAATGTGGGAAAGCTTTTTTCTCAAGCAGAACTCTTATAAGCCATAAAAGAGTTCATCTTGGAGAGAAACCCTTCAAATGTGTTGAGTGTGGGAAATCTTTTAGTTACAGCTCACTTCTTTCTCAACACAAGAGGATCCACACAGGGGAGAAACCCTATGTATGTGATGGTTGTGGAAAGGCATTCCGGAACAGTTCAGGCCTCACAGTGCATAAAAGGATCCACACAGGCGAGAAACCCTACGGATGTGATGAGTGTGGGAAAGCATACATCTCACACTCCAGTCTTATCAACCATAAAAGCATCCATCGCGGGCAGCAACCCTATAATTGTGAGTGTGGTAAATCCTTTAATTATAGATCAGTCCTTGACCAACACAAAAGGATCCACACTGGAAAGAAGCCATTCAAATGTAGTGATTGTGGAAAGGCTTTTAATATCAGATCAGATCTAACCAAGCATAAAAGAATCCATACAGGAGAAGAATATTTAAACGTGCCAAACGTGGGAAGTTACAGTGGCACATCACAAAGGAGAACTCATGAGGGTGGGAATGTTCTGGATGGGACCAGGATGAGCTTGTCTCTAGGAGGCAAAGTTTATTGAGTCTCAACTCAAATGGAAGAAGGATCTTATGAATGTAAGAATATCTGAAGTCCTCTTTCCTGGCTTATAATCTACATAGTATAAATGAAACCATGAGTAATCTTTTCTATGTTTCAGTCATGGCCAGCAAGGAGGCCTCCAATGTCAAGATAGTTGAGTCCTATGTTTCATACTGGAGATAAAACCTATCAAAATGATAGAATGTCAAAACCTTCAAAAGAAGCAGACATTCCTGGACAAATACGCACGAGGAAAGGGCTTAAGTTCATATTTAGATAAGTTCTGTAAATCTCAGTGTGGGACATGCAGGTAGAGCTTTGAGTCCCAATTATAGATTGGTCCGTGGAAAAATCCCAAGAAGGTCCGCCAACAGGCAAATTCAGGGGGAGAGAGGCTTCAGGGAATATAAATTTATTTAATAGTAGTGATCGTAAAATAAAAAGTTGATATAATTGAATGGGAAGGAGGTGATGACAAATTGTGAAATAAAATTTGAATTTTGTGGGGAAAGTAAAAAATGTAAGATAAGAGAACCTTCTTTTAAAAAGGCAGTTGATTGGATTATGCTGTTATAATATGATACACTAGTTGAGTGGGTGAAACTTAAAAAAAAAAATTAAACCTCAATGAATGATAAATGTGTAGTGAGTGAAAACCGACAAATAAAAGGTTCTGCCATGGAGAGAAATACAGCACATTCAGGAACTAACGGAATTTGCACAAAAAGAATTGATTCAGGGATTCCTATGAATAGGAATGCTGAGGAGGCCATTTTATTGTAGAAGTGAAAAAAACTAAGTAAGTACTAATAATCAGGGCATAGGAAATTTATGCTTCTTAATGTTGTAAAATGATGTTTTGGATTGTTATTGTAAAGCTTTCATGCACTCCATGTGTCTATTGTCTTTTGTAAAATATTATGAATATGTTGTTCAGGGCTTACTCTCTCTGCCATGAAGAGACAGATAATTGTGGCAAGGTAAGGTGGAACTCCAATAAAGATATTCCTCAAAAGTAAACAGGGTGTGCCTGGACTTCAGATGGAGCAGTATGCAGGGAAAGCCATTGTGTCACATCTTTGTGGGGTACGTTATGCCAGATACAAACCTCGGAGGGCAGCAGGGGCTCATCCCTCAGGGCTAGCAGCTCAGGTCTCACTAGAAATTAGGTGGTACCTCCACCAGGAGAAGTGCAAAATGGATTGGACTGGTGCTGGATCATTACTCCTGGGAATGGGCAAGCTCTTAATGGTAGTCACCACACAAACAATTCTGTTAGGAACTGAAAAATTTTAACAAAATATTAATTTTGTATAAAGCTGTTAACTAGGTAACTCAAAGGGTGAAATGAGAGTCTTCTAGAGTTCAGTAACCTGTCCAAGAATAGTCTGTGTGGGGCCAATCTGAAGAGGCTGAATTCCCTGTCGGGTCTCTCTGGTCCAAAAATGCACTCTTTTTCAATAGAAAAATCTCTAGCCAAATAGTGTCCCTGCTCTCTCTAGGACTTCATGTATCTAGCCACAAAGTTTACATGCCTCTCTCTAGAAGTATAAGTTTTTCACTTTATCTCCAAACCTTCATCAGTAAATTTTGACGGGGGGAGGCGGGGATAGAACTAGGAAAGGGAAAGATAAAGCATTTCTGTCACTCAACTCTCACTTAGGATTGTCACTACCATACTTGCTCTTTGTTCTGTTCACAGGCAACACTGGAAACATGATTCTCTCCATAGACTTGTGTTAATATATTCAGCAAATTCTTGTTGAGGACGTGCTAGGCACAGTCCATTGTCCTAGGCTCTGGGCAGGAGTAAATAAAGGATATATAACAGAGAAAGTCCATAAGCAAAGCTATCCCAATGGATGCTGAACTAGAATGCAGCATTCAGAAGAAAGTGAGCACCATTATTGGTCAGGAAGAAGAGGTAACGTATTTGGGCCAGACAGTTTAATTTTATTATAAAGTGGGAGGATTGGGAAATGGGTTGGCCTGATGAAAGACATCATCAGAAAAGCTCACACATTCTTGAGTGGCCAGTCTCTAGCAGGGCTATGCCCAGTGGACAGAAAGGAGGGAGGCCATAGAGTATCAGTTTTCAGGAGTCACCAGACCCTCTTTAATTTACTGAAGATAAAACCATTATGGTTTTAGATCACTGGGTTACCTGAGGTTTCTGTGTATCCAGGGCTGTCAGTATGCCAGTGGCTTGAGGCCCCCATAAGACACTGCCTACTTTCAGGAGAGTCACCACTCAGATTCTGCGAGCCCTTGTCTGCTGAGCACTGGGGCACATGACTATAAGACCTCCATTGACTCATCCATAAGAAGTGGGTCCTGGGGCCTCTTGGCCTTGAGCCTATCTAAGGACAGGTATGTGCAGCTCAGGATGATCCCAGACAAGGAGGGGCCTTTGGGCCTCCATCCATTCCGGGCAGACTGGTGCAGAGGTGGTTTGACTGCATAATTTCATCTCTTGGGACTTGAGCTGGTTTAGGGACTACTATCTCACACCTTTTCAGAGAAAATTTCTGATACGTGAGAAGAAAAGTAAAATTTCCAACATATGTAGGTAAATCAAGACACTTAAGAAAAAAGCAGTGTCTAAGAAAACCTTTAATTCAAGACTTAAAATAGAATGGAAATCTTGGACAACAGTAGGTAAATTGAGAGATGGAAAAAGGTCAAAGTGCAGTTTAAATGTAGATTTTTATGACATTAACTATGATAAGTTGTCATAGTGGCCACTAGAATGATAGAAATAAAGGATATAAATCTAAAAATCTGGGCTGGAAAACCTCAAAGTCTAGAAAAGAAAAACATTAAAAAGGTGGGGCAATGCTTTCTGGTAAAGATGGGCTATGTTATTTGTGTTAACTTCCCACATAAATAAATAAATAAATAAATAAATAAATAGACTAAAATGTAGTTGAGATGCCTTGTGCTTCAAGAGCATTGAAAGTGAGAAGACAGCGTAGTTTAAATAAATAGTGCAGTTTGAGAATGGGATCCTGTCATCAGAGAGGGAAACTCCAAAGCAGCTTCTTCTCTAAACTGTTTACTGATGCTGCATAGTTGAGCATCACGTCAGTCACCGGGAGACAGAAGGTCAGGGCCAGGTCCACCTGAGGTGATGAATCCCAAAGGGCTTTGTCCTCAGGATAAGGTAAACCAGGTCTAAACCCATCCCCAACTCTTGGGACTGCAGAGATACAGTGCTATTACTAAGAAAAGCAAGAGAAGAAAAAGTAATGGAAAAACATCCCTAATGCCCTGTAGTTATTGGCCAACCGTACTAGATAAACATCTGGTTTATCACAAAACTTTGGGATAAGGACCCTTCAATTTTGACCTCAAGTCAACCTTATAGATAATTTTTCAGGGACAATTAATAAAGATAATCAGATACATAAGGAAAAAAAGGCAACATACAGTAACTGAAAGCCATGTGAAAAGGACATACATAGACTTCACATATTGAGTTATTGGTTACACTGGGGTCAGGGGAGGAACTGTTCTCAAAATATTTGAAGATGTATTTGGCAACAGTATGTGACAGGAACAAAAGAATTGGTGAAAACACAAAAGATATTGGTGAAGAAATTATCCAGAATGCAGCATAGAGATACAAAAGAAGTTTGACGTATGTTTAACCATAAAAGGCAAGGACACAATAAAAGAGGCAAAGAGAATGGGGCTGAGAATTTTCTAGAGCTGATGAAAAAAGTACAAGCCTACAGATTTAAAAGCCCAAAGAACACAAAGGAAGATAACTTTATGAAAGTCAAACTTAAACACGAAATACTGTAACTGCAGAAAATCCAAGAGAAAAAATTAACAGCTAAACATACACAGACTTCTCAGCAGCAACAATGGGAGCCAAAAGAGTGAAGTGAAAACATCAGCATAAAGATAGAAAATAATTGTCAACCTAGAATTTTATACCCAGTGGAAATATATTTCAAGAATGAGGATACAAATAAGCACATTTTAAGACATTATTTGCTTTATTAGCCAATAAGGAAAAATCTAAATCTGTTGTGATACAGAAGGAGCATGATCCCTGATGGATTGGGAGACACAGAAGGTCAGGCACATATAAAAAGAAATGAGCAAAGAATAAAGAATATGTTGCCAAATGTAATGAATGCTTTATATAAAACAAAAATCTGGAGTTGTGAAAATAAGAGGCTTAGAATAACAGACAATAACATAAGTCAATAGTAAAAAGGATTGTATTATGTAAGGGTAAAGGTTTGGTTAATCTCATGCATATTGTAAAGTCCAGGGAAATAAAATAGAATATATAATTTCAATAGTAGTAGATTAAAAATGGACTTTTAAAAATAAAGTAAAATAAAAAATGGGTGAGACAAAAATAAACCAAAAAGATGATAGATCTTAAGTCAATCATACCAATATTTATACTCTATTTAATTTCATTAAATGATAAAGATGGTCAGTCGGTGTTAGTCTGTTAGTCTGCTCTGCTAAAACACCACAGACTGGGTGGCTTATAAACAGCAAACAATGTGTTTCTCACAGTTCTAGAGGCTGGGAGTAAGCCCATGTCAGAGTGGTGGAAGATCAGAATGCCTGGATACGGGCTCTTCCAGTTTTCAGATTTCTAGTTGAATCCTCACGTGGTGGACCCTCCTGAACTAACCACTTCGGAAAGGCCTTGCTTCCAACACCATCACACTGGCATTAGGATTCCAACGTGTGGTGGGGAATACAAACATTCTGATCATAATAGGACAAAAGTACAAAACCCCACTAGATGCTGCATACAAAAGACTTGTCTTAAATAGAATCTGAAAATGGGTTTGTAGTTCTAATATTAGATGAAATAGAGACTTTGAGGCACAAACCATTCCTAGAGACAAAGGGAATCATTAAAACAAAAGATTCAGAAAAAAACAGTGGGAAGACATAATTTTAAGTTAGTATCTACCTAATAACAGCTTAAGAGTTGGCAGGTATATTCAAACAAATATAAAATTCACCTCTCTTACTAATTAATAGGACAATTAAGGTAAAAATTATAGATACAAATTTGAACAATGTAATTAGCAAGCAATTTATAACTATGAAACACTGCACCAAGTATCAAGGATAAATATTTTTTTTCTCAAGAATATGAAACATTTTCAAAATTTGACCGCACAGATTTTCTTATCAGTTATGTCTCATTAAAGCTAGGGGAAGAAATTATGAGCCATATGCTGGCCCATTAAGTAAATCTCAAACTTTATAAAATTGAAATTTTATAGAGTATGTTCTCTGCATAACATAAATTAGCAATAAGGATACCTTGCTCATCCCATTATATTCAGAAACTTACATTTCTTTTTAGTCAATGTATTTTTGTTTATTTCAGAGAGGAGGAGGAGAGAGAAATAGCAGTGATGAGAGAGAATCATTAATTGGTGCCTCTTGCACAACCCCTACCGGGGAGCAAGCCCACAACATGGCCATGTGCCCTGATGGGAAATGGAATTGTGACCCCCCTGGTTCATAGGTGGACACTCAACCACAGAGCCACTGTGGCTGGGTATACATTTCTTTTTTCTTTTTTTAATAAATTTTTATTGTTCACATTATTACTGATGTTCCTTTCTGCCCCCCCCCATTGCTCTCCTCCACTAGGTTCCCACCCCACCCTCTGCCCTTTCCCCACTCCCCATTGTCCTCATCCATAGGTGCACAGTTTATATTCATTCTCTTCCCACAACCCCCTCTCCCCTTTCCCCCAAGAATCGTCAGTTCATTCCCCTTCCATACCTCTGATTCTATTATGATATATTCACCAGTTACTATTGTTCATCAGATTTTTTTTTAATTTTCTTGGTTTTTAGATTCACTTGTTGATAGTTATGTATTTGTTGTTCATAATTTTTATCTTTATTTACTTTCTCTTCCGAAAGAACCCTCTTCAGCAATTCATATAATTCTGGTTTGGTGGTGATGAACTCCTTTAGCTTTTTGTTATTAGTGAAGCTCTTTATCTGATCTTTGATTCTGAGTGATAGCTTTGCTGGGTAGATTATCTTTGGCTGTAGGTTCTTACTATTCCCGTCTGGCCTGCATGGTTTCTGTTGAGAAATCAGCTGACAATCATATAGGTGCTCCTTTATAGGTAACTACCTTCTTTGCTCTTGCTGCTTTTAATATTCTCTTTGTCTTTTGCTCTTGGAATTTTAATTATGATTTGTCTTGGTGTGGTCCTCTTTGGATTCCTTTTGTTTCGAGTTCTGTGTGCTTCCTGGACTTGTAAGTCTAATTCTTTCACCAGGTGGGGGAAGTTTTCTGTCACTATTTCTTTCAGTATGTTTCGATATCTTGCTCTCTCTCATCTTCTGGGACCTCCATAATTCTGATGTTGGTTCGCTTGAAGTTGTCCCAGAGGTTTCTTACATTATCTTCAATTTTCTGGATTCTCTTGCCTTCTAGCTTCTGTGGAGGAGTGTCTTCTGGCTCCTTTATGTTCCAAATCTTTGACTTGATTTTTGGCGATCTTCCATTCTGTTTTTAGGACTCTGTATAATATTTTTTATTTCAGACAATGTATTCTTTATTTCTTGTTGATCCGTTGTCATTTCTTGTTGATTCCTTCTTAATTCTAGTTGATCTCTTTTCATATCCTCATAGGTCTTATTGATCTTTTCTAGGAAATTCTTGAAAAACCTTATAAGCGTAGATTTGGACTCTATATCCAGTCGCTTTTTGTCCTCTGTTACTTTCGTTTGTGATCTATTTCGTGGTTGCATTTCACAGCTACAGATGGGGCGGGTTTCAGGGTGGATCCTACAGCCTTGGCTTCTGTCAGCCCCGCCCTATGCGGCTCCTGAGTCTCAGGGTCCTTCAGTACTCGTTGCAAGCGCCTCTGAGAGAAAGGTACCCTCGATTTTCGCCTGCTACCAAACATTCTAGGCTCTCCCCCAATGAGCCCGGTATTGGGGTTCAGTTCAGTTGGTAGTGGGATTGGAGGTGGCGTTCAGAGCAGTCTGGAGCCCCTGTCTCCTTCCCGCCAGGGCAATCCTGCGGCACAGCCAACCGTCCCTTCTCTGTGCGCAATGTGCACGCCTCCGGGACCTCCTTTCGCCGCTTCCCCGGAGTCCCGCCTTACAGCCGAGCTCCCTATGGATGAGCCTGGGTCCCCGGGGTCTGGCCTAGAACTGGGGTTCAGAGCAGTCGGGACGGGGGCCCAACATAGTCGGAGCTTTTATCTCCTTCCCTTTAGGGAACGCCAGCCAGGCACTCAGCCTCCCTCCTCTCTGGCTCCGTCCTCTCGATGCACGCCATGTGTCTCTGTACCTTAGGCTTTTATAGCTCCTCCGTGCTTCCTTCTGGTTTCTCCTTGCTTCTCGTTGTAGAATTTCCAGTCAGTCGACTTTCCCGTAGTTCTGGGTAATGTCCATTTTATATTTTAGTTGTATTTTATTGAAATTGTTGTGTGCAGCTGCGGCTAGGTGTTTACCTGGGCAGCCATCTTGGATTCTTGTGTATACATTTGTTAATCATAGTTCAAAAAAGAAAATATTTTGAACAAATAATGAAAATACTTCATATCAAGACTAGTAGGATATTTCTAAAGCAGTCTTTAGACATTGATAAAGCAAGTGAAAGAAAAAATATTTCTAAAAAGATATTTTAGAAAAATCAAAACCTAGCAACACAATCAAAATAAGTCCCAAAAAAAGTTAAAATAAGGAAGTAAAAAATGGCAGACATTTATGAAATAGAAAAACATACAATATAGAGGCTCAGTTAATCCATGTGTGTGCGTGTGTGTGTGTAAAGACTAATATTGACAAACCTCGGTGAGATTAATTTTAAAAAAGGGAACTCAAATAACTAATCATGATAAAAAGGGGGAAAATGGAGCACTGTTAAAATGTTTTTCTTTGGACATACACTGACCTTCTAGCCTGCTAATACTGAGAGAGTAACCCATTCCTAAATTCCTTGAGTCAGTAAGTCCGAGAGTAGGACACAACAAGAGGAGCCAAATCACAAAGAAAGGACTCATTTCTATAAGATTGTGATATCCACCTGACCAAAGCCCACCAAAACTGCCGTGGACACTGCTACTTGTTTATTTACCTTGTAAAGCCCCTCACACTCTCATGGTTATAGACATTCTCTGAGATCTTTGCTTGTTGCAACAGTTTGAATAAAGCCCTCATTCTCTTGTAGTTGAAGTCTCACAGAATTTCTAAAGTTTGATGTTATTTTACCATTTTATGCTAGTAAGTTAGAAATTTAGGTGAGAAGATAACATTCCTAGAAATAAAACTTACCAAACCTTTACTAACAGTCTCGTGGCACGGCTGTGGGGAGTATGGGGGAGTATAGGATGAGTTCAATTCTGTGGCATGAAAAGGGGGATCGAGGGTTGGAGCATCACCCAGTACACAAGTTTGTGGGGCGATGCATGGGAAGGTTGCTGGTTCAACTTCTGGTCAGGACACATGCCTGAGTTGTGGGCTCGATCCCGGATAGGAGGTGACCAGGAGGCAGCCAATCCATGTTTCATTCTCTCCCTTTCTCTAAAAATCAATAAAAAAAAATTTAAGTTTGGTCTTCGGTCAGGGCAATAGATTGATGTTTCTCTCATCTATATTTAGCTCTCTCCTCCTCTCTCTAAAGTCAATAAACATATCCTCGGGTGAGAATTAAAAGTATTAAAAACTAAAGGAACAGGAGAAGGGGAGAGTGGAGGAGGGGAAAGAAAACAGGGAGGGAAACCTTGATCAACAGCAAAGCCTTCCACAGGCATGCACTCTTTCTTCTGGTGAATGTGAAAATGAAAGCTTGGGAAATAATTTTAATCTGGGTTTGCTTGCAGAGACTAGGTATGAAAGGGTACTGAGGACCAGTCATGCAATTCAAGAGAATTTTTCCTCGTAGGATTAAAAAATGAGGGTTAGCTGAGGACAGAATGAGAACCTGAAGTCTGTCTGCTTCTGGGCTGGAAGTTCTCCATGTCTTTTTCCGGCCTCAGCCTGGAGTCACAGAGAAGGAGGTCACAGTGCTTTAACCCAATTCATTTCCCCCTGAATGTTTCTCATGTAGCTTTGGGAGTTTTCCTCAGCCCATGCATAGTATCAGTTATGCTCAGGAGGGAGTTTGTGTGAACCCTGTGTAGAGGCCACAAAGTGTAATGGCCAAGATCACAGACTCTCCACTTGGGTTCAGATGAAGACTCACTCGCAGGTGATTTACACAAGTTACTAACCCTGCCTTTATGCTGTGTCCTTATCTGTCTCCCACAAGGATAATAGTAATTGGACCTCATAGGCTGTAAGGAAGGTTGGAGAAGTTGGTGTTTATTAGAGTCCTTGGAAATATGCCTGGGATGAGAAGTGTTGGTATATGGGTGTGGCAAGTCTGGCGCTGTGGTGGCCTCCATCCCAGGACTAGCATCTGGCCACTCAGGTAGTGAAAGCAGCCCCATCTGGAAGCCAAGCTAATTCCCTAAGGACCACCCCACACATAGACACAACCTGAGACAAGGTTTGAGAAAATAACTTTTTGATCTGGTTACTCAGTAGTACCTTGCTTGTAAGCAAGAAATCCATTGTTTCTAAACTTGCTTTGCTCTGTCAGACTGGAGAGGGGTCAGCAGGAGGGGCCTTTATTCGTTGACCCAGCAGTGCTGGGTGGGGTGCAGCTGCTTCCCACTTGCTTCTCCAGCTCAGGCAGCCTGCCCGCTCATGCTCTTTGCATTTCCCTCCGCCCCAATCCTTCTTGGCAACAGGTGTGCTGAGATTAATGCAGGTAAGGATGCTGAGCCAAGCTTCCACCCTCTTAAGGAGGACTGTTTTGGGAGAGTGTCTCTTAAGGTGTCAAAAGATAGAGGTCATGAGGTGGGCAGAAGTTCCTCTGGTCTCGGATGCAAACCTTAGGGTCAGTATTTCAGTGAATGCAATTATGAATTTATTTCTTTTCCTGTCTGTAATTTCTCCATCTGAAAATGAGGGGAAAGACCCAACTCACAAGTTTATTTTTGTTGTTAATTCTCACTTGAGGATATTTTTCCATTGATTTTTAGAGAAAATGGAAGGGAGAGGGAGAGACAGGGAGAAACATCGATTGGTTGCCTCCTGCACGCTCTCCAACCAGCGCCTGGGAACCTACAACCAAGGTACATGCCCTTGACTGGAATTGAACACAGGACCCTTCAGTCTGTAGGCCAATGCTCTATCCAAATCGGTTAGAGTCTCACAAGCTTATTTTAAAGAATAATTAAAAAGCACTGAGTATTTTGTAAATCTTCATACAATACAAAACTATTAAGTTGACTAAAGATCTAATTTTTAAATGTTAAATGAACAAGAGAATGAAGATGAGAGCAAAAATTAAAACGTAAAACAATACAAGAGAAATGATCAAAGGATAGTCTTGCCTTTCCATTAAGTGCTCTGCCCACATAGGCCAAGTCTGCTCATCTCTCAGACTCGGTTGAGCCTTGGTGGTTTTTATTCTCCCTTCCTCCCCACAGTCTCCCCTACCCCACCATCCCCGCATAAAATTAGTCATTGTCTAAAATCGCTGACAAATGGCTTAGTGCCTCTTTCCTGTTCAGGTGGGTCCCTCAACATTTAGTTAATAGCAAAAAATAAGTGTCAGCTCCTGGTCAAGGCTCTTCAAAGGCCCCTGGCAGCCAGGCACAGGTCTGGGCTGAGCACGGGCCTTGTGGCTCTCACTCCATGGCCTGGGTTCCGTTGGGAGGCGGTTGGCATGTCTGTTTCTCCAACTGCCTGTGAGCAGCGTGTAAAGGGATTGCCTGTTGTGGAACCAGCTGCTGCAGCAGGACAGAAGTACAGGCTGTGAGCCCTGTGGTCCCTTCCTTTTGCTTTCATCCAACTTTTGCAGGAAACATACCTTCTTCCCTCTCACTGCCCAGGCCATGCCTCCTGGGGCCTTTTCTCCCTTTTCAAAAATGTTATGTATCTAATCTTTCTCCCAGGGCCATCTGGGTCTTAGAAAGGGGGGGGGGGGGGGGGGGGGGGGATTCATTGGCCTGGCCCAGTGGTTGGCAAACTCATTAGTCAACAGAGCCAGATATCAACAGTACAACGATTGGAATTTCTTTTGAGAGCCGAAAACCGACTTCTGAGCATGGGCCACGAAGTTTCAATCGCACTGTTCATGCATGCCCGCACGTGGTATTTTGTGGGAGAGTCACACTCAAGGGGCCAAAGAGCCGCATGTGGCTCACGAGCCGCAGTTTGAGGACCACTGGCCTGGTCGGTTTGGCTCAGCAGATAGAGCGTTGGACTGCAGACTGAGGGATCCCAGGTTCGATTCCTGTCAAGGGCATGTTCCTTGGTTGTAGGACATTCCCAGTAGGAGGTGTGCAAGAGGCAGCGAAAAGGTTTCTCATGTTTCTATCACTTTCCCTTCCTCTCTGTAAAAAAAAACCAAAAATCCCACACCATTTTGATTTTTTAAAAAATCATTGCTAATATGTAAATAGTTGCTATTAGGAAAAATTTGAAATTTTGTCTTTAAAAAACCAGGTATTTATTAGCCCTGCTATGTGTGCTGAACACTGTTAGGTCATATAAGATTAAGACATAGTTCTTACACTCAAGAATCAGACTGGAAGACAAGATTTAAGTACATAAAAAGCCATTCAGGAATGAACCAAAGAGACTGGTAAATGATAAAATGTGTTTGAAGTGACTTATAAAGGTCATATAATGACACTGCGTTTTATCATCTGTGAATCACACAGGACTTAGGTTATCCCTAAAGTTTATTTGTTCCAAATAAATTTCCCACTAAATCTTAGAAACTTTATATAACACCACCACCTGGTGTTCACTTTTACCAGCCATCACTGCTAGCAACACTTCCGGTCTTACAGATACTGTGAGGAGGCCATTATTCACTTCCCACTTGCCAGCGGAGGCGGGTGGGGGAACAGGGATGGAGAGTTCGGGGAGTGCCCATGGGCACAGAGCTGTGTAGGAGCTGGCACTTTGGACCCCTGGTGGCAGGCACTGTGTGCACAGCGGCTATGCCGTGGTGTCTCTGTGCGAACTCCCACTTTCCCGCATTTACTTTCCAGATTGTACTTCCTTCCCTTTTCAAATGGGAAAACAATAGAGCATCCTTGGAATGCCTATTCTATTTTCCATGACTTCAAGCAACCAAGTTTTTAATATGTTCTTGGCTGTTTTCTCTCCTCTAGGGCTATAGTTTACTGGAGTCTATCCATTTCACTCAGAGTTTAGCCCAAAGTCCTGTCTCCACTGTATCACATAGGTTTCTTTTCCCCAAAATTTATCAGGAGAAATCTTTAACATTTTATATCCCTCTTTTCTACCCCTTTCTTAATTCTGACTGCACAGCCTTGCTGGGAAGATTCACATATAGTGCTTCACTAAAGCTTTCGTTTCCTCCATGGTGGGTCTGTCTACTCCACATGCAGCTATTCACACTCCACTGGAGTCTCTCAGGATAATGTGAGGCTGTGTGTGTGTGTGTGTGTGTAGAGTCGAAGAGTCCATGAAGGAGTAGGCCTAGGACAGCCACCAATAGTGAATTCTAACACCAGGCAAAGAACCGGTGCTGACAGCTACTGAGGCTCCCAGGAGCGAGTGTCATTTGAACTGGTGATAAAAGACTTTGGAGGACTTTTTGGTGGAGAAAGAAGAGGTGGCACCCCAGGCTAAGAGGTCCCTGTCCTCTTTCCTAGAATGAAGTACCTGTGGTGGGGGGAGGGGGGACAATGTTAAAATATGTACACAGATGATAATTTAATTTAAAAAAAAAAAAGGAAAAAAAAGAAAAAGAAAAAAAAAAAAAAGAAGTAACTTTGGTGTTGCAGGCATTGGCAAAGAAAAAAGAAAATAAAAATTTTTTCTTGGACTATTCTCTTCACTCTGGATTAAAGATGAATAATCGGATCCATTTCATAAATCACACCCAGTTCTCTGCTGAAATTCCAATAGTTTTTCACCCACTCAAGAAGGTGTGTCAATGCAAGCAAGTAAGCTTGGTATTTCCTCAGAGAAGTCCCCATATGGGTCTGATTTATTTAGAAGAATCAATCATGGGAAAAAGTCCATCTCTTAACAGTCATTAGGAATGACCCAGGGACAAAACACATAGGTGATTGCCACAGAGCAGTGAGCAACCTGGAGCTGGCAGGCATGGGAAAGTCTATTAACCCCCAAAGCTGGTGGCTTCTTTAAAAACAAATTGCCACCCTAGCTGGTTCGACTCAGTGGCTAGAGCTTCAGCCCTCGGAATGAAGAGTCCCAGGTTCAGTTCTGGTCAAGAGCACATACCTTGGTTGCAGGCTCAACCCCTGGCCCTGGTGGGGCTTATGTGGGAGGCAACCAATTGATCAATATTTCTCTCCTCTCCCTCCTCCCTTCCACTCTCTCTAAAAGTCAGTGGAAAGCATCCGTGGGTAAAAATTAAAAAACAAAAACCAAATTGCCTTAGCGGTTTCCAGACAATATGTAATGAGCGTTTGCTGGGCCTTTAACTTCCAATCTTCAGAAGGAGTCTAGTGTTGGTTCTGAAGGGGACGGGAGCGCACATGTGGACCACACTGTTGTCCCAAAATATGGTGGAAAACAGTGAGTCTAACAAGAGACCAGAGATGGCACTTTAATGATAAAGTTATATACTTATGGGTTGGGGGTAGCAGTTGTACTTTTTTCTCCAAAGCTCTTCAGTGCTCCTACACGAGGCTGCTTTAAGGACTGACAGGGTCTGTGAAAGCGGGTCACGCAGCCAGACCAGCATCCAAGTGCCCCGCTCCAGACCCAGCTCAGAGCATAAGGAGAACAGCCATACTCCTATTGCAGCTGGCTTCTGCTGGCAATGAAGGACTTACTACTCCCAGCAGGGCTTCTTTGCAAGATCTTCCTGGGGTGAAAAGCTGACACAAGGGGATCCATTACAGAGGAATCGCTTGCATGTCTTGCTCCTTGAACCTTTGGAATGTTTGAACTGAACAAAATAACTTTGGACTGGGCCAAACAACTATTTATAAACCTAACAGGATAGCAGACATCCTGACCACAAGGACTGTTGAATCCAGAATCTTTTTCTAAGATAGAATCAGTAACCAGCCATGTAGAGCTTGAGTAACAGCTGGTCAGCAGCAATGGGAATTATCCTATTCATGTGATGATTTCCCTTCCTAGCCTCCTAAAAACTCCCTCTTGCACCTCATACTCGGGGCACAGTTTGGGTTCCTACATGAATCTTTGGGATCTCAAAGAAAAGCTTGCTGTCTTACTCTGGCTTTTTATTTTTAGGTTCACATTGACCCACCTACCCCGGAGGTATACCTAATTAACTTTGTATTCCTCTAAAACCATTCTTCTTCTTTTTTTTTTTTTTTTTTTAAATATATTTTATTGATTATTTTGCCCCCCTCCCTCCCATTCTTCTTCTTTAAAAAAAAATCTTTACTGCTGAAAGAATTACACAGGTCCTTCTTTTATTCCATTAACCCCTTCCAGCCCATCTAAATGATTCTTTCATCAGCACTTCTGGATTGTCTTCATTTTTTTGCTTGCAAGTTTCTTTGTTCTTCGTTGAGAATGAGTCTTCCTATGACTGGATATATCTTGAAGGCAACAGACACTCTATTTTGGAGTGTGCTCCCTCCACTGCTCCCTTCTCCCACTTCTCCCCTCTGCCCACCATCTCCCACTACTGGAGGCCCAGTACAGGAAAATGGGATCCAAGATGTCAAATGCTTAGTAGGTAACTGACAACCCCCACTGACAGAGCTGATCTAAGGAAATACTGAGCTGAGCAAAGGCGCCTGGGTTAAATGCAAATTTAAAAATCAATCCACCAAGCCCAGCCAGTGTAGCTCAGTGGTTGAGCGTAGTCCTATGAACCAGGAGGTCATAGCTTGATTCCCAGGCAGGACACATGCGGGTTGCAGGCCCAATCCCCAGTGTGGGGCATGAAGGATGCAGCTGTCTCTCTCATCATTGATGTTTCTATTTCTCTCTCCCTCTCCCTTCCTCTCTGAAATTAAGTTTGGACACTTTTTTTTTTTTTTTTTTTTTTTTTTTTTTTTTTTTTTTTTTTTTTTTTTTTTTTTTTTTTTTTTAAGTTTGGACACCTTAATTAGGAATATCTGTGCGAGTGACAAGACAGAGGGAAGCTAGGTATATGGTGAGGTGTAGGAGGGTAGGGAGTAGAACCAGGGAACCCAGCAAGGCACAGTTACTAAGAAAACCCAGCTGGGCAAAGAGGGGCCTACGTGGGAGACACTAGCTTTAAAATGTCTGGATGTAGCTGAGACAGGCAGCTTGCAGATAACCAATCACAAGGCAGTGAGGCATATATAGTAAACTAATCCCTAGCCTAGGGGAATGCTAAGGCCAAATTCTTTGAGAGGAGCATTCATGAGCTAGCACACAAACCTCCCCTAGGTAAAAAGCTCATTCCCCCCTCCCTCACTCTGGGGTGCACACCCTTGCACCCACATGGCCATGGGCGAATAGACTTTAACTAGCTTGGATGCTGAAAGACATCAGCTGCAGCACAGAATGAACGCTCTGGACACCCGCCCGCTTTTGGAAGCCCAGCTGCACATTTTCCAGGACCGCCTTCTGTCAATAAACTTTGCTTCTGTAAACTGTTTTTGTCCGTGAATCCATTCTTTAATTCTGTGAGATAGTGAGCTCGGACTCAAACACCACCTTTTGGTCTCCAGAGGACCAAGCAGGCAACTGGGCACAAGGGCCCTGAGATGCAGGGGGACTTACTTGGGTGTCTGGCACAGAGGTGACAATGGAAGCCCTGAGGCTTCCGTGGGATCATACAGAAAGAAAGTTGGGGAAGAGAGAAAGAGGGAGGAGGGGAAGCTAGATGAGAAGGCTGAGAGGGAGTGGGCATGAGTTCTGGAAGGAGAAGGAAGCACCCCCTCAGTTGCTAAGAAGCACATAAGACAAAGGAAGAAAATGAGGGGTGCTGTTTCCTTATGGGTCAGAATTTTAAAATACGTCCAAGGATAAAACAGCTATCAGACTTTGGACTAAAAACAGCACAAAGAATACTAACCAGGGTACGGAGAGGCCCAGTAAATTATAAAACAGTATCTAGGTGTGTTTTTTTAATTCAAAATAATTATCATCTGAAAAAAATATCTAAAAAATGTACCTGTGAAAACGGCCAAGAAAACACGGAAAAACAAGGCGGCGGGGAAGACTCTTCCTGCCAGGTTCCAGAAGAGGTAACTAGCGACCAGAAGGGGACGCCGGTACATTAGTGAGGCTGTGTGTGAGCTCCCTGGTCCCTGACCACCTTCTTTCTGGTTGGGGAGCTTGGGAAGCTAACCCCCTTGCATGTGAGACCTGGAAGGCTGAGGAAAGGTGGAGGCCATGTCCCCGCTGCTTCTGATGGAAATGGGCTCCCATGCGGAGGCAGGGCCACCGGTGCAAAGGCCTCTGATCAAACGACTGCCCAGGAGACTGCCTGCCGGTCCCCCAGCGGAAGAACTGATACAAAATCTCTATTTGTTCTAAGTTTATTCAAAGGCAGAGCATTTGTGAAAGACCACACTTCCGGCCCAGTGGCCTGGACTCTTACAATCTCAAAAGAGCACACAGACATAGTTAAATAATAACCTGGGAAATCATCTGCAACATAGTTAAGGAAGAGTACTTGCAAATAAAGGAGACAAACATAAGTCTAAATGGGCAAGACGAGAGTAGACATTTCACATAAGTGATGCCTAAAAACAGGCTTTATTTACTAGTTATTAAAGGAATATAACTTGAAACAACAATGCAAAACGACTGTTCCATCAGATTAACAAAGATGACAACAAGTGAGTGAGATGGTGCTGGCAGGGCATGGAGAAAAGGACCATCCTGCCCTGGTATCAAGGCAGGCCACCTTTCTGCAGGTCTGCTGACAGCACAGTGCAAAACCCTGCACCGAGTGCACCTCAACACAACAAGTTTATTGGGAGAAGGCAATTCCAGAATTATATTGTGAGGAAGGAAGTAGAGACCTGCACAGAGGTTTGTCTAGAAGTAATTCTGTTAAAGTGAAAAGTTGGAAAAAACCCAAATATACAAAAACAGAGACACTGCCAAAACCGGTTTAGCTCAGTGGATAAAGCGTCAGCCTGTGGACCGAAGGGTCCCAGATTCAATTCCGGTCAAGGGCATGTACCTTGGTTGCAGGCACATCCCTAGTGGGGGTTGTGCAGGAGGCAGCTGATAGATGATTCTCTCTCATCGATGTTTCTAACTCTCTATCCCTCTCTCTTCCTCTCTGTAAAAAAAAAAAAATCAATAAAATATATTTTAAAAAAAGAAAAGAAAAAAAATAGTAAACTTACAAGTTAGCATGATAAAACATGCTAAAAACAACAACAAAAAACCAACAGAGACACTATGGTGCATTTGCATAATGGGATACAATGCACTCATTAGAAATGCTGTAGAAGTGTGTGTGTGTGTATATATATATATTTTTTTTAAATAAACCTTTATTGTTCATATTATTACAAAAGTTCCTCATTTTTTCCACTTCCACCAGGTTCCTACCCCACCCTCTGCGCTTTCCCCACCCCCCCTTGTCCTCATCCATAGGTGCACAGTTTATGTTCAGTCTCTTCCCGCACCCCCGTCTCCTCTTTTCCCTGAGAATCATCAGTCCACTCCCCTTCCATACCTCTGATTCTATTATATTCAACAGTTAATATTGTTCATCAGGTTTTTTAATTCCCTTGGTTTTTAGATTCACTTGTTGATAGTTATGTATTTGTTGTTCATAATTTTTATCGTTATTTACTTTCTCTTCCGAAAGAACCCCCTTCAGCAATTCATATAATTCTGGTTTGGTGGTGATGAACTCCTTTAGCTTTTTTTTTTTTTTATTAGTGAAGCTCTTTATCTGCCCTTCGATTCTGAGTGATAGCTTTGCTGGGTAGAGTATTTTTGGCTGTAGGTTCTTGCTATTCATCACCTTGAATATTTCTTGCCATTCCTGTCTGGCCTGCATGGTTTCTGTTGAGAAATCAGCTGACAGTCATATGGGTGGTCCTTTATAGGTAACTACCTGTTTCTCTCTTGCTGCTTTTAATATTCTCTCTTTGTCTTTTGCTCTTGGAATTTTAATTATGATGTGTTTTGGTGTGGTCCTCTTTGGATTCCTTTTGTTTGGGGTTCTGTGTGCTTCCTGGACTTGTAAGTCTAATTCTTTCACCAGGTGGGGGAAGTTTTCTGTCTCTATTTCTTTCAGTATGTTTTCGGTATCTTTCTCTTCTTCTGGGACTCCCATAATTCTGATGTTGGTTCGCTTGAAGTTGTCCCAGAGGTTTCTTACATCATCTTCAATTTTCTGGATTCTCTTGTCTTCTTGCTTCTGCAGAGGAGTATCTTCTGGCTCTTTATGTTCCAAGTCTTTCACTTGACTCTTGCGATCTTCCATTCTGTTTTTAGGACTATGTATATTTTTTATTTCAGACAATGTATTCTTTATTTCTTTTTGATCCCTTATTATTTCTTGTTGATCCCTTATTATTTCTAGTTGATCCCTTTTCATATCCTCATAGGTCTAATTGACCTTTTCTAGGAAATTCTTGAAAAACCTTATAAGCGTGGTTTTGAACTCTATATCCAGTCGCTTTTTGTCCTCCATTTTCTCGTTTGTGATCTGTTTCCTTGTCTCGGCATTTTTGCAGCTTCCCTGAGTTGGTAGCCTTAAAAGTCTCTGTGTTCAGCCTGGATGGGGCGGAGTTTCAGGGTGGAGCCTACAGCCTTGGCTTCCATCAGCCACACCCTATGAGGCTCCCGAGTCTCAGTATTCTTCAGGGTCCTTTAGTACTCACTGCAAGCACCTCTGAGAGATAGGTGCCCTCGAGTTTTGCCTGCTGCCAAACAGTCTAGGCCAGGTGTCGGCAACCTAAGGCTCCGGAGCCGCATGCGGCTCTTTTGGAGCTTTGTCGTGGCTCTGACAGCAGGGCCGATAGCAGGGGGTGCGGGGAGCGCTGGAAGCTGTATCACTTACCTCCGCCGCCTCCGGCGCTCCTGGCGCTCTGTGTGGCAGGCTGCTGGTGACTTAGCGTCGCTAGGCAACCATAGCATTCCTGTCCTGGCCCAGCCTCCTCCCTCACATCACAGCGTGTGATGTCACTGAGGCATGCTGAGCGTGCACCTCTGCATTGGGGAGGAGGAGACTGCTGCGAGGGGGAAGAGAGGTGCTGACAGAGGGGACACTGAAAAATAATAATAATAATAAAAGCAATAAAGAGAAAAAAGGGAGAGGTAAAAAGAAGACAGGACAGAGAGGACTGGAGAAAGAGAAAGAGAGGGCTTGCAGTGTGACTGTCAGGGAGTCGGACCTGTACAGTGAGTGGAGAACAAGAGCCTAAAAGAGAAAAAACAGCAGCCAGGTAAAAACAAAAAATTAACAGACACTAATTTTTGTTGTTGGTTAAGCATGGGAGACAGGTCCTTTTGTAAGATGTACACTGTAGAGCCGAAACCGGTTTGGCTCAATGGATAGAGCGTCGGCCTGCGGACTGAAAGGTCCCAGGTTCGATTCCGGTCAGGGGCATGTACCTTGGTTGCGGGCACATCCCCGGTAGAGGGTGTGCAAGAGGCAGCTGATCGATGACTCTCTCTCATCGATATTTCTAACTCTCTAACCCTCTCCCTTCCTCTCTGTAAAAAAATCAATAAAATATATTAAAAAAAAAAAGATGTACACTGTAGGAAATTTGTGGCTATTAAATAAAAAATTATTTTTTAAATAAATAACATTATTATTTACATTTTTTATTTATTTAATTTAATTTACGGAATATTTGGGGGCCTGATGAATTATTTTTATGGCATGCATGGCTCACTAATTAATTTACAAAATATTGGGGGCCTGATGAATTTTTTTTTTAAAAAAAAGGTGACTTGTTAATTTAACGTTTATTTCTATGAGGAGGAGTAATTCTGAGGGGGTCAAACAAATAATTTTTTTAAAAAGTGGCAAAAATTATTTTTATGATGAGGAAGAGTAATTCTGAGGGGTTTGGAAAAGAAATAATAATAAAAAAGTGAGAAAAAATATTTTTTATGATGAGGAGGGCTTCTTGAGGAGGTCAGGAAAAGAAATTATTACCAAAAAGTGACAAAAAAGTTATTTTTATAATGACGAGGATGACACTGGGCCCTCATTATTAATTATTATTTATATCAGGCACTGATTATGATTTATGGTACACTGGGACCCTGATTAATTTTGTGATTTCTTATTACGTCCCTGTTTTTGACCCCCCCGGTAGGCCAGCCATGGATAAAGGCAAGAAGAGAAAAATTTCTGAAGAAAACAGAGTGTTTAATGATCCATGGACTGAATCATTTGCATTCTCTACTGACGAGACTGGTTTACCAGTATGCTTAATATGTGGAGAGAAATTTGCAAACAACAAAAAGTTGAATGTTGCAAGACATTTCCAGAATAAACACACAGCCTTTGCTGAAAAATATCCAGATGGAGATGAGAGACAAAAAGCCGTTGCAGAACTTATGAGGAAGGTAGATAGGAGCAAAAATAATTTCAAGAAGTGGGTGAAGTCTGCAAATTCCACAACATATGCTAGTTTTGTGGCCGCTCAGGAAATAGTCAAGCACGGGAATCCGTTCACAGATGGAGAGTATATAAAAGAAGCATTCATTAAGGTTTCAGAACATCTATACAAGGACTTCAAAAACAAGAATGAAATTGTGCAGAAAATTAAAGACATGCCTTTCTCTGCGAAGACTGTCAAAGACAGAACCCTAAAAATGGCAGAAAACATTAGCAAACAGCAAATTCAAGACATCAATTCAGCTGTGGCATACTCCATCGCCTGTGATGAGTCCAAAGATAAAGATGATATTGTACAAATAGCGCTGTTCTGCCGATATGTGAATTCTTTTGGGCCACAGGAAGAAATGATTGAGCTGATACCACTAAAAGACCAAACAAGGGGTGAGGATCTGTAAGGCTGTCCTGGACTATTTAAGTGCTGAAAAAATAAACACCAACCACCTGGTCTCAGTGGCTACTGATGGGGCACCGAGCATGAGAGGAGCACAGAAGGGCTTTGTGGCTCTACTGCAGAAGGCTCTGGGTAGAACGCTGCTCTCATTTCATTGCATCCTGCACAAAGAGGCACTGTGTGCTCAAACATTTCCCCCGGAATGCACAAAAGTGATGGATGTGGTCATTCAGATTGTTAATAAGATAATGGCAGAGGGTTTAAACCACTGCCAGTTCCGTTTGCTATTGGATGAGGTGGAAAGCATATATTCTGACCTCCTGCTCCACAACAAGGTCCAGTGGCTGTCCAGAGGCGAGGTGCTAAAAACCTTTGTCGCATGTTTGGAAGAAGTAAAAACTTTCCTGGCCAGCAAAGAGCTCACCTTTGCTGAGCTGGAACAACCAGGGTGGCTGGAAAAATTACATTTCATGGTAGAAATTACAGCACATCTAAACACACTAAATACAACCCTTCAGGGGAAAGGAGGCACAGCCCTGCACATGCTGGAGGAGGTTTTGGCATTTGAGCACAAGTTGACAGTGTTTGTCAAAGATTTACAGAGAGGTACACTGTCTCACTTCCCCTCTTTGAGAGAGTTCAAACAAAGTCATGATACGATAAATTTGGAATATTTGAAGTCTGCAATCACCACAATGCAAAGTTCGTTTGGGAAACAATTCTGAGTTCAGAGAGGAAAAAACCACATTATCCTTTCCTGTCACTCCCCTGGTGATAGATCCATCCCTATTGAATATGCAGGTGTAAGTCAACCTGATCTTGAGATGGAACTGGCCGATATAGCCGACAAAGATATATGGGTGTCCAAGTTCAAATGCTTGGCCGCTACTCTTGAGGATGTTGCCCGTCAGGCCATTCTGGCTCAGAATCATAAATGGAGTGATATTGAAAACCTTCCCAAACAGGACAAACTTATATTCGAAACATGGAATGCCACCCCCAACACTTATATAAACATGAAAAAGTATGCATTTGGAGTCCTGTCGATCTTCTGCTCCACATATGTATGTGAGCAGGTCTTCTCCAACATCAACTATATGAAAAACAAACATCGGTCACGCCTCACAGATGACAACTTGCAAGCCTGTGTGAAAATGAAGGTAACGTCTTACAGCCCTGATGTGCAGACACTGTGCATTGAGGTTCAGGAGCAAAAATCCCATTAACCAGGCAAATTAAATATTTTAATTAGCTATTAATTTGCAAAAATATATTTTACATTGTTAAGTGAAAAAATCCTTTTTTTTCTTCAGATTGACAGCTAACTGCACGATCCGGTATATAGCATTAAGGTAAAAAACAATATATGCAGTGTTATATTTGTTTTAATTGTCGCAATGGTTTTGTAGCTCCCAGGGTTTTTTTTCCTTCGGAAACGGGTCCAAGTGGCTCTTTATGTCTTAAATGTTGCAGACTCCAATGAGCCCAAAACTGGAGTTCAGTTCAGTTGGAAGTGGGGTTCAGAGCAGTCTGGAGCTTTAGTCTCCTTCCCACTAGGGCAATCCAGCAGCACAGTTAACCGCCCATTCTCTGCGCGCAATGTGCACGCCTCCGGGACTTCCTTTCGCCACTCCCCTGGGTTTCCGCCTTACACCCCAGGCTCCCTCTGTTTGAGCCTGGGTCCCCAGGGTCTGGCCTAGAACTGGGTTCAGTGCAGTCGGAACTGGGGCTCAGCATAGTCCGGAGCTTTTGTCTCCTTCCCACTAGGGCAATCTAGCAGCAGAGTCAACAGTCCATCCTCTGCACATAATGTGCTCGCCTCTGGGGGCCCTGTCTTTCACCGCTCCCCTGAGATTCCGCCTAACAGCCCAGGCTCCTTCTGTCTGAGCCTGGGTCCCCAGAGTCTGGCCTAGAACTGGGGTTCAGTGCTGTCGGATCTGGGTTTCAGCACAGTCCGGAGCTTTTATCTCCTTCCCTTTAGGGAACGCCAGCCAGGCACTCAGCCTTCCCCTCCTCTCTGGCTCTGTCTTCTCCGCACATGCAACGTGTCTCTGTACCTTAGGCTTTTATAGCTCCTCTGATTTTCCTTCTGGTTTTCTCTTTCCTTCTCATTGTAGAATTTCCAGTCAGTCAACTTTCCTGTAGTTCTGGGTAATGTCCATTTTGTATTTTAGTTGTATTTTATTGAAATTGTTGTGTGAGGAGAGATGCAAATCAAAACAATGCGGTACCATCTCACACCTGTCAAAATGGCAATATCAACAAATCAACAAACGACAAGTACTGGCGAGGTTGCGGAGAAAAAGGAACCCTCGTGCACTGCTGGTGGGAATGCAGACTGTTGCAACCACTGTGGAGAACAGTGTGGAGTTTCCTCAAAAAACTGAAAATGGAACTCCCATTTGACCCCGTAATCCCACTCCTAGAAATATATCCCAAGAAACTAGAAACACCAATCAGAAAGGATATATGCACCCCTATGTTCATAGCAGCACAATCTACAATGGCTAGAATTTGGAAACAGCCTAGGTGCCCGTCAGCAGATGATTGGATCCAAAAACTATGGTACATCTACACAATGGAATACTATGCTGTCATAAAAAAGAAGGAATTCTCATCATTTGCAGCAACCTGGATGGAATTGGAGAACATCATGCTGAGTGAAATAAGCCAATCAATGAAAGAGAAACACCACATGACCTCACTCATTTATGGATAATAAAGAATATTATAAACTGATGAACCAAAAGATAGATATAGACAGTAAAGCAACAAGCAGACTGTCAAATTACAGCAGGGAGGGTAGGGAGATCTGGGGGAGATAATTGATCAACCGAAGGACTTGTATACATGCATATAAGTACAACCAATGGACACAAAACTCTGGGGAGGGAGGGTATGTATGGGAGGAGGGGGCAATGTTAAAATATGTACACAGTTAATAATTTACCATATTTTCTGGCATATAAGACAACCCCCTAATTTTACAGTTAAAACATAGGTTTAGGCCTATATTCGCTGTATAAGACTACCACCCACTTCAAAGAAAAGACTTACTTTGCCATCAAGATCTGCAGGTAATTTTTGTGCAATTTTGGTCTTTTGCCTCCGATTTTCGGTTGACCAACCAACCCCCCACCCCCCCCCCCCCCCCCCCCCCCCCCCCCAGTTTCAAGTCGTCTTATACGCTGGAAAATACGGTAATTAAAAAAAAGAAATTGTTGTGTGAGGCTGCAGTTAGGTGTTACCTATGCCACCATCTTGGATTCTCTTGTAGAAGTATATTTTGCAAATGGAAAAAGGTTGGCTCTTATTAAGCAGTAATAGCTACCCTGTTTCCCCGAAAATAAGACCCAAAGATGTGCTAGGTCTTATTTTCAGGGGATTTCTTATTTTTCCACGAAGAAGAATATGGTACACATTTTGTTAAATGAAAATAAAGGAAATTTATTACCTGTATACAGTACGGTAGTACAGTAGTTGTCAACACAAACCAGACAAACTGTGAATCCTAAAGTATCAAGAAGTTACTCATTTATTCAATGACAATCATGTCATCATCTTCTGGAACATCATCATAACAATCCAATTCCTGAATTTCCTGGTGAATTTCTTGTGACTCCATTTCTTTCAGAATCAGTGGACCAAATCTCTCATGTTTAGCACTGTCTTTATTTTTTATTTTTTTATTTTATTTTTTTCTGCTAGAAGCATTTAATTCACACTAAAAAAAAACAAGTCTTAACAGAAATACAGGATGCCTCCTTTTCATTGTAATTTTTTAAGTCCCAGTGATGAAAACTAAGGCAGCTTCCTCAAAGGAAGTGACATTGATGAGTCCAGTGCAGCCAGTGTGCTGAATCTGAGGAGACAAAGTCTTTGTCATGTCCAACTGGACTGTCTTGTGACTTAGTCTGAGTCTTTTGGAACAGATTATTCCTTCTTATTAGGTGTGTGGTTGTTATACAGCCATGGAAGAAACAAGCTGAATGTCAAAATCATCAACAATATACCTAAAGAAGGAGCCAGCCAATATACTATAAAAAATTGAAGGAATGCTTCATCAAAGCACTTGAAATGTAGTGAAAGTGCCAGAGCTGGATTAAATATAGCTCCTGTTAGACTTCCTCCTGCATAGACCAGAAAGGTGATGAGGGCCGCCAGCATGTGGATGCGGAACTTGGCTCGGACCTCCTGGCAGTGCAGCAGGACGCTGTGGAAGATAAAGGAGCAGACGATGGCTTTGGGCAAGTCGACATGGATGGGGTTCCTGCAGGCGAGGCTCCTCTCCCGACGTGATACCCGGTCAGCCCCAGGCCCCGCAGGGCGCCGACGCAGTACCTGCTGCCCAGGGCGGCGACCAGCCGCGCCAGCAGCCGCGCCGCGCCGGCCTTGGGGGCCATCTCCCCCAGCAGCATCTGCATCATCACCCCGCGCGGGTTGCTGGACATGCCCGCCAGCGTCAGGCCGTGCACCAGCGAGAAGAAGTAGGTGAGTGTCAGCGGCCAGGGGGGTGGCCCGGCTCCTGCTCGCCCATCAGCTGCAGCTCGTGGGTGCAGCAGCAGAGCTGGAAGGTGGCCGCCCCTCCAGGACGAAGGCGTGGGCCGCGGGCCCGTGCACGTGCCGCCGGAGGAGCCCGCGGGCCAGCGCCACGGACAGCACGACGGTCAGCGTCAGGCCCAGCGACGAATAGCACTGTCTTTAAATGAGTACTTCTTATCAAGGTAGCCTGCTCGCAGTGTATCTGCAATGCAACTGTGATTTTCTCCCATGAATTCTTCACCCAAGTCACAACTTCTTGCAGTTTAGGTTCCACAGATTTCCACGCTGATTTCTCTTCATTCTATTTTCAATGTAGTCATTAATTTCCATGCACAAATTGTCTTTGAATGGCTTGTTTATTGCAATATAAAGAGTCTGGAGATAGGCCTTCATTCCTGCAGGAATCATTATCTGATCTATTTTTCTTTCATGAAGAAATGTCTTTTATATATATATATATATATATATATATATATATATATATATATATATATATATATATATTATTGATTTTTTACAGAGAGGAAGGGAGAGAGATAGAGCTAGAAACATCAATGAGAGAGAAACATTGACCAGCTGCCTACTGGGGATGTGCCCTCAACCAACGTACATGCCCTTGACCAGAATCGAACCTGGGACCCCTCAGTCCACAGACCAACGCTCTACCACTGAGCCAAACCGGCTTTGGCTCATGAAGAAATGTCTTCATGTCTTTAGCACGGTGAGTGCTGGCTGCATCCCAGACTAGCAGACCTCTTTGGCTCCCTCGCATAACAAGCAGCAGCATTAAATCGATCCACTTCCTTATAACTGCTTGTGTGGCCCAGGATTTTTCAATGCCCAGAACACATTCAATCTTTTCCTTCTTGCCCTTAAAAATGATTAAAGGTGGGATTTTAGTGCCATCCAGACGAATTGCCAAAATACAGGAAACACGTGCATTTTTGTAAGCAGTGGAGGGAATGTACACTAAGGAGGCACCCCGCTGGTCAATTGTTGTTTGAGAAGATTGTCTCATAAACACTCATGAAACATCCATAGCAATCATGTTGGAAAGATTGTATTTAGAGAAGTCAGCATCATCAATAAAGGACTTGAATGCAAGTGCTTGCTTAATAACTTGAGTATCTTCCAACCTAAACAATGTTGTAGATCTTAAAGACAATTCACTTTGCTGAAGGAAATTATTCAGCCAGTGTTGTGATGCTTTGAAGTCTTCGGGGGCTATCTCAAACTGTGGTGCCATTGCAAGGGCAAATTCTTGAATCTGAGCCCTATTCACAACCAAAGCCTTTGCTCTCCTGTCAACAACCCATTCACAAATCAGGTCTTCCACCTCGGAAAATAATGGTTGCTGACCTGATCCACACTTGTGCTTTTTAGCATTTCCCTTGTCCACTTGTTCAATGAGGTTACCATACTCTGCTCGCCATTTTCAGACCAATCGGATACTCAACATCTTCTCTTTGCAGAAAGCAGTAAGATTTTGGCCCCAAGAGTCTTCCATGATTCCTTTCTTGTACTCCACGGAGTAGCTTTTTCTTTTTGCGCTCATTTCTAGGGGTAAAAAAAAGGAATTGGGGTATCAAGGTGGGGAGAGGGGGATCACTTAAAATGACACGGGGGGATCAGATGGGGGAGTCAAAATGGCACAGGAGAGTCAGAGAGGGGATTACCATTTTAGTAACCCCTTTTGATCCTCCTGTGTCATTTTGATTGCCCCCTCTGATGCTCCTGTGTCATTTTAAGTGATCCCCCTCCCCCCACCCCTGTGCCACTGAACACTTTCACCAGACATCACCCCTACCCCTTTATCAGACATTTACCCCCTGTGACCTGCCTGGGGACTGTCACTGGGCTTGCTGGGGCCTGGATCTGGGCTGGAGCAGGGTTTGCCACTGACTGAGAACCTTCAGTCATCATGAGGGCGGCCGAGAGCATCAGGTAGTGTCACTAGAGACAGGCCAGCACTCAGCACCTTCGCCGCCTCCCATCTGCTCTAATCCTCCTGTTCTTCTACACGCATCTGCGAAAGTCTCTTCTCTCCAGCCCCGAGCTCACCGCTCACTCTGACCTCCACTCCACACAGCAGTGACGTCAGGACTCCGTGTAATGTCACTGGTTGCTAGATGCCAGTCGGGGGGGAGGGTCCTAGCGACCAGTTTACAGTAAATTAATTTTCATTCTGAGACAGAACCTAGGGGGGCCTTATTTTTTTTGGGGGGGATGCCTTATATTTCACTCAGAAGGAAACCTGTAAGTAGGTCTTATTTTCAGAGGATGTTTTATTTTCAGGGAAACATGGTAGTTACAATATGAATCCCCCAAATGCAAATATGTGAAGAGGATAAATTTGGAAAGTTTATTTCTGGCTGCTGGGTTTATAGATGATTTTTATTTTTTCATTTCTCTTATTTATGGTTTAACATTCTTCTGTAATGAATGTCTATTTCTTTTACAATAAGTTTTAAAAACTGGTAATTACATGAAGTTGAAAGGAGAGAAGAAAAGATAATAAATTCTGAATTTACTGGAATTAAACTACTTGATCACTAATAAAGAAGCAAATCATAAAGTGCTAGCATTTACCTTGAATTAACTAGATTTAGTTTCTGCTACCAAAGGGACTGAGGCCTAAAATAGGAACTGTCTTGAGTTATAGAAAATAAAGTTACAATTTAGACATACCCATTTTTTATCTGTGAAATTTGTACCTGTTACATATGTATACATATGTATAGAAAATATTTGGAAGGATATCCACTAAATTACACACACACACACACACACACACACACACACGATTGATTTCAGAGAGAGAGAAAGGGAGAGGTAGATAGAAACATCAATGATGACAGAGAATCATTGAACAGCTGCCTCCTGCGCGCCCCCACTGGGGACCCAGCCTACCCCTTGGGCATGTGCCCTGACCAGTAATCAAACTGACTTTCTGGTTCCTGGGTTGATGCTCAACCATTGAGCCACACTGGCTGAACTCCACTCAATTTTAAAATGGTTCCCTTCAGCAGAGTGAGATTTGAGGGAGAGGGAAGACCATTTTTCTTTACAAAACTCTGTATTATTGGACTTGTTATAACAAGCATGCAAAAATCTAAGTACAATTAAAAGCAAAAATGGTTGCCGGGACCGGTTTGGCTCAATGGATAGAGCGTCGGCTTGGGGACTGAAGGGTCCCGGGTTCGATTCCGGTCAAGGGCATGTACCTTGGTTGCCAGCATATCCCCAGTAGGGGGTGTGCAAGAGGCAGCTGATCGATGGCTCTCTCTCATCGATGTTTCTGGCTATCTCTCTCCCTTCCTCTCTGTACAAAATCAATAAAATATATAAAATAAAATGGTTATAACTATAGACATACTATTTAGAAACACAAATAGTATCATGGCTTGATACTAAATCATAATGCAAAATATGTATATCATGCTTATAACTGTATTCATGGATCTGTATGTGAGAGAGTACTGGATGGGAGGCCTGCATGGGAATACTCTATCATGAAAATAGTTGTTCAAGTTCATTCATTTTTTCCACAAATGTTTATTGAGCACCTACTAGGCCAGGCACATGGCCCTGTACCAGGCACTTGGGAATCAGCAAGAAATCACAACATCACAAAAGATATGTCAAAAGGGGTGCTCTAGGTTCCAGTTTTCAAAAAGGGTAAAAAACAAAACAAAACAAAAACAAACCAAAAACACACAAAAAAATAACAGCCTGCAAATCTATCCAGAGTCCTGGCAAGATTCTAGAACGAGTCATTAAATGGATGATGTAATGAACTCCAAAGTTTAGCAGTAACTTCTCTTGGATTCAGTTTAAGTCAGCTCAATATATTTAGAAAAAATGCAACCAGGGTAGTTTAGGAACTTTTAAGTCTAATTGTTAGAGGCAGAAATAGACTAGTGGGGACTAGCTATAATTACAAAAAAAAACCCAAAAGATTTCATCATGCTCTGTTAACCGCGACGGTTCTATTCTGATTAGAAAAAGCACATTCTAACCTGGCTGAGAGCTGTATACCCTGGGACATGGGAGCTCACATCGGAATGCAATCCATCCTCCTTTTCCCAGAGCTGCCTATCATTCTGGAAATATTTACAACCTGGCAGTCCCCGAGGTATAACGGTCACAGGCAACGCCAGCCCCACTGCCTGCAACTATGACACCTTGTCTACTTTCCCATGCCTAGAATTCTTACTTTCACCTAACTTTTGTCCTTCTACGCAATATAAGCAGCTGGATTATGGGGAGGGGAGGGCAGATTTTGTGGAAGACCTGCTGCTCTCCCATCCTGCCGGCGCTCGCTCCAATCTGATTCAACCCTGTCCGCTTAACTGGCTCACGCAGTGACAGGCCCCGACCCCGTGGTTGCCCAGTCACATACGTCCCCCTCGGGAGATGGGCGTCCAGCCTGCAGGGCTTTCTAGTCGCGTCGCCGCCCGCAAACCTCTCTGCAGCCCGCAGTGAGCGCGGGGAAGGCGGCTTTGAGTCCTCTCACCCTCTTTCTCTTCACACTCGAGGAAGGTCCGCGAGGCGCAGCGAGAAAGCAGGTGATGAACAAAAGGTAACTCTCCTCTGGCACTGCCACAGAGTTCTCAACACCCGACGGTCAGCACGGCCTTCATTTCTGAACTGCTTCTCGCCGGGAGGCGCCGTCCGGAGCGGAGCGCCGCAGCCCCCTCCAGAGGCAGGTCCCGCGGGGGGCGCTGGCGGACGTCCGGTGGGGAAAGGGGGTCGGAGGCGGCGGCAGGCCCCGCCCCACGTCCCGCCCACATCCCGCCCACGACCCGCGGAGCCGCCGTCCCGCCGTCGACACTCGCGACAGGCTGAGGCTCGTGACGCATGCGCCCTCTCCCCGCGCCGCGGGCCGGGAAGCCTCCGCGGCTCTCGCCACGCTCCGCTCCGCCCCTCCTGGCGCGGCAGCACCTGAGCCCCGCTGTGCCCGCCCGGCCCCCGCCGCGTCCACACCGGGCCGCCAGTCTGTGCACAGTGACTGTGGAATCACCGCAGGCCCTGCAGGCCCACGTCTCACGCTCCCGTGCCGGCGGTGGTGATGGGCAGGGGCTGTGGGTAGAGAAGGCGGGAAGAGGGGAGGCGGCAGTTGCCTTGGGCTCACTTCCGGAGGAGAGCGGAAGTGGCCGCGGTGGATGGGGAGGGCGGGGAGGAGCGCGAGCGGAGGGCCGGGCTGCCGAGGGTCGAGGGGGTGGGGCCTGGGCCGGCCTGGGGGACCGGGAATGGGGCCTGTTGTCGGACCCGGGGCGGGACGCGGCTTCCTGCCGGGACTGGTCGGGCGGGATTGAGGTAACGACCCGCGCAGATAGGGCGAGGGTCGTCCGGACGGTGGAGGGGCGGGGGTCGGTCTAGGGAGGGTCGCTGTCACCCCCTTTCCGGTGACCCCAGAGCCCCGCGTTTCCGAGAAGAGGAATGGGAGGAGTTAAGTTCTTGGCGAGGGGTGTGGGGGGGTCTTGTGGACGCCACGCCCCTGCAGGAAGGAAATGAGAGTGTGTGTGTGTGTGTGTGTGTGTGTGTGTTTAGGAATAAACTTGGAGGGGAGGGGCGGGCGGGTGGGCCGGGACTGAGGAATGGGAACCCTGTGGGGTTCCTGCAGGCTGGGGCGGGCCTCAAACACTCTTGGGAGTGGCCCCGGGAAGGAGTTGGACAGCGATTAGGAACTACGTCCCTGGCACAGTTTTGGAAGCAGAGGGGGAGGTGAGGGTGAAGGGTCTGTTGCAAAGAATGCATGTGGAAGGTCTGGATGGACGTAGTTCCTCGAGGAGAGCTGGCGATTAGAGCACTGAACCCCTTAAGGAGCTTGGGAGATGTAGGGCGATTAGCGCAGCACCAACAAGACGGGACAGGAGGGACGTGTTCCTTCCCACGTTTCTTAGAAGACAATCTCCATACACCGTCAGTGCTTCTGGCTGCTTTTCTGTTGTGGGAGCAGGTGCAGTCCTTTATCCTGAGCCGTACTGATGGGGTGACAGTGGGGTCGAATGTGAGTGAAAAAGATACGTTGTGTATCTTGAGTGTGTAAGGATGGGCTTTCGTGGTAGAGCATAATAAAGGGCTCTAATTTGTTAGGTAGGAAGTCTTAGGAATCCATTTGGGAATAGAATAGATTAGAAAGTGTCGTAATGGTTAAATATTCCACAGGTTAACACAGAAGTCAGCCTTCCGGGCCATGCCGGTTCTAAGGCCTGTTTTTCCTCACAAGCCCCAGCGGAAGACAGATGGGCCAGTCTTCACGGTGGATGACTTCCCCTCACTGAGCAAGAGATGGGATAACACCTGGGCTCTGCCTGTCACCAGAATCTGGGCTTACTAAGCCAGCTGAATGAAGGGCTATAACAGACGCCTGGGAGGGACACTGAAACCTGCAGTGGGGGGGGAGGGGTCTGGACATACCCCTTCCCCCCCAGACTCCTCCCCCTCAAAGTACACTCAGCCATGGACTTTGGACTCGGATAAGAGGAGAGAAGCTGCATTTTGTTTGGTGCCTCTGGTTTGGGATTCTCAGTTTTGGAAATGGAGTGCTGGATGGGGTTTGATGATCTCCAGGGGAGCAGCTAAGAGAAGAGAAGAAAGGTAAGGTTCCTGTCTCCTTTTCCACTGTGTGTCTTGCTGCTCCTTGGAGAAAGTGTGGAGTGGGGCAAGTCTGGATGCTGCCGTTCGGGAAGTGCCCCGAGTGCCTTGCCCGCTGGGTAGCAGGAAGCCTACCTCTCCCTCACTCTCGGAGTGAGGCCTGCTCCCAGCCTCTCCTCCCGGAGGAAGGAGGACCTGTAAGGGGTTGTGAGCAATAGGTTAGGCCAAGGAGAACATGGAAAGAACTGAGCCCTCTGAAGGGAGGTTGGGTTAAATTCCCTGTAAGGGTCTTTACAACACTGAGATAGTAGGATTCTCAGTCAGTTGGGGCCAAACTAAGAGGCTGGTGTGCAGCACCCAGGCAGAGGCAGGCTGTTACGTTTTGAGGAACTGAGGAGAACTGCCTTGAGAGAGTGGGTTGGAGATGGCCTATGTAACCTTTTTCCCCGACAAGGAAGTTTAGGCTATGAAAACTCATGGAAAGATCAGAGCAACAGATAGGACTGGGCATCAGTAGGATTTGTGTTCTAGCTCTTGCTCTCTTATTGTACAACCCTAGATACATATGTGTTTTTTTTAATTTATTTTTAAAAAATACAATTTATTGATTTTTTACAGAGAGGAAGGGAGAGATACAGAGTTAGAAACATCGATGAGAGAGAGTCATCAATCAGCTGCCTCTTGCACACCCCCTACTGGGGATGTGCCTGCAACCAAGGTACATGCTCTTGGCCGGAATCGAACCTGGGACCTTTCAGTCTGCAGGCCGAGGCTCTATCCACTGAGCCAAACCAGTTTCAACTAGATACATATGTTGGTTCATCTCTGCCATGCTCTCTTCACCTGCAACATGGGAATAACTAGCTTTCCAAGTCCCTCTCCAGTTATTACAAGGAGCAAAGGAAATGATAGATTTTGACAAGTATCCAGGGCATGTACTTATTTATAACACAGTAACATGGACATAGATTGATATGCTTGTATAACTGTCACATAGAGAAAAGCTCTGTTCTTTTACTGAATTAGTGTGCTGGCACAGCCTTAATAGCCTCAATTAAAAGCCTACCCTGAATTTGTCTCATCTTGTTGTTATTAAATAATCCCTGGGGTCATCAAGTTACGGAAAGGTATATGGGTCCAAGAACTTAGATGGAGGGATTCTAGCCCTCAGGGTTCTCCAGCCAAAGTGTACTGTGCCTCTTCAAGAGCAGGGAGGAATGTTTTAAGTCCCGAAGCCTCTAGGGCCAGGTGTCTGGTTGGGAGATGGAGCCTCTTTTCTTGGAGTGAGCACTGGGCCTTTCCTTCCTAGTCTTCTCTCCTGCCCTTTAAGATGACAGTTTTTTTTCTAACTGCCATCTCTTAGCGCTTTACATTCTCAAAGGCCCTGTACCCACCTAATGAAGCCCTGTTACCTTCTCACCTCCTGCCTGTTCCTTCTTGGAACTCCCATTTCCCTGGGCCAAGATGCTTTTCTCAGTGACAGCAAAGGAGAAAGTATTGGGAGAAAGGAGAGGCCTTGGGAATTTTGATAGACAGTGTGGTATAGTGGCCTGGGTGACGGGCAGGAAGCTCGGTTTCAGGCATCCCTCTACTAGAGAATTCTCCATCTAACTAGCTGTGTAAACATCTGGGCCTCACATTCAGTGGCACAATAATATGGGAATTTGCTGAAAATCCTGAACCTGTGGTTCAGTTTCTTTTTACCCATTCCTTCCTTCCCGGCCACAGGAGGCCCTGACTTCCCTAAAGGCCCGAGGGCGGGGCCAGCAGGTCTGGGTGGAGTCACTGGTCCTGAGTTGTTCTCCTTCTGTGGTCTGATGCCTGGGGGAGCTCTCTTTGAGCCCAGGTTTCTATTATAGATGGTCCAGATTTCAGGAAGGGATGCCATCTCTCCCAGCTTCACCCAGCAAATTCTTGTGTTGGTTACTGCTTAGAACTGGGATCACAACAGTCCCTCGGGTAGATGTGGTTCCCAGGATGCCTCTGTGCCCTGTGAGTACTTGGGAACACGTGAAGTACCATGGGGTTGTGTGTATTCAGGTAGTGCTTACATCATATGAAGTGTCCAGGCTGTTGTGCTGTGTCAGTTCTTGTCACCATTTGTGAGGAGGAAAGAGGGGTTATTTCCCTAGTTTGATGTGAGAAAGGAAGCTACGGAAGCTCTGATCAAGAAAGCTTGCCTGAGTATGGAATGGCAGGCCTGTGAGTGCCTGCCCAATACTGTGCTGCTTCTATGGCATCTGACCTGCCAAGGGCCGTCTGGATTCTGCTGTGAATCCCCAGGGAGGGGAACTTGGCCAGACAGCCTCTCTGGTAAGATTTCTCCTTTGGGGTGAGCCAGAATTCCTCTCCCCTCTCATTTCTATAGAAAGCACTAGTCCTGCCCTCTGCCTGACCCTCCCACAAGGGTGTCCCCACAGGACAGCTGTCGGCCCTCTCACAGAGGCACCAGGAAGGCCGATTGGCCCCAGGACCAGTGACAGATTTGGCCAAATGTGAGTGTGTGTTAACTGAACTTATTTCTATCCTTTTTTCCAAAAGGAATTGTAGGTAGCTAATGAAAAGCTCCACTTCACACACATTGCTCAATAGCGATGGGGTTAATCTTTTCTCCTTTCTTTGATCTTGAGGAGCTGAGTTTCTGGGTCTCCATGGAGAGTGGGAAATATTGGGAAGAAGGAAGGGGGAAATAGAAGTAACATTGATTTAAAACATGTCTTTTACTTCTGATGGTTTCAAGCCAAGATCTGTTTGAAGTTCAGAGCGTGAATTCTTTCCAAATTGTAAAAAATTCAGGTTTTCTTGGGCATGATTTGAGGAGGGCAGTTTCCTGAAATAATTTTCACTTCCTTCACCTTATTCCTCCAGTCATTGTTTAGAAGTGGTAGGGGTGAACAGGATATAGTATTGCCCCTTCTGGGCTCTTATTCTATAAGCAGATCCTTCTAGTCCTTCCATTTTCACATAATCAATTCTGAGTTTCATCCCTGAAATCAGACTCCTTGTTTCTTCTGTCCTTATTCCACCCAAACCCCGCCCCATGAACCTCCATCAGCCCATTTCAATTGTCTAACAGTCTTTTCTGTCTGGGACAGTCCTCTCGCAGTTGGCTGGTTTCTACTTAGGTGCTCCTCTGAGCCTTGGAATGTAAACAAAGGACAGTAGTGCTGAGGTATGAGTGTTGGTGCGCAGACAGTGCTCCGTATTATTCCCCATTGAACTTCCTTAGATGGAGAAGAACTATTGTTAGAGGTGGGACTCTCATGGGTTGGTTGGTCTCCTCACCTTTCAGCATCCTGCTATATCCTTTGTCCTGAAGTGGTTTTAGCTACTGATATCTTGGATCTACAAACCATTATTTCCCGACTTTTTACACTTTTATGAAACTACTAGAGACCTGGTGCATGAAAATTCATGCATGGAGTGGGGTCCTTCAGCCTGGCCTGCCCCCTCTCACAGTCCAGGAGCCCTCAGGGGCTGTCCTATGATGTCCTACGCCACAATCTGGCTTCCCTCTGAGGGAGGCAACCGGCCGATCAGGGAAAGGCAATGCCCCCATCATGCCTCTGCTGCTGCCACTGCCGGCCACTGAAGCTGCCTGAGCCTTGGCCCTCATAGCCGCTGCAGCTTGCCTGAGCCTCATCCTGGACCTTGTTGCCTGAGCCTTGGGCCCTCGCAGTGGCAGCCACCCTCTGTGACTTGCCTGAGCCTCGAGCTGCTGCTTTGTCTGGAAGACATCTGCCCTAATTAGCATATTACCCTTTTATTAGTATAGATTCCTTTCCCTCTTGTTCTGACATTGAGTGTGAGTGTGTAGACCTCCCCTGACCCTTACAGGAGGAAAAACTTAGAGAAGGCAGAGGTGCAGGCATTGGCCACTGGCTGGCACATGAGCATGGGCTCACATCTCCTGCCAGAGTCCACATAGGCAGCTAAGCTGGAGACCGGGGACACACACACATTTCAGCCTCACTGCTGTGTCAGCTCTTCTCTCACTCTGCTCTCTCAGGGCTGAGCTCGAACTTCTACCAAGATTTCCCTGCTGCCCACTCTGCACCCGTCATGCTAGTACAGACATCTCAGAGAGCACTGCGTGAAAGGGTGCGTGAGGACTCCAGCTTCGGAGGCAGGGGTGCCTGGGTCCAAAACTCAGCCAGGGCTCAACTAGGTCTCATGCCCTTCATCATTTGGCACTTTCACCCTGAGCCTCAAATTCCTCATGTGTGGAACCGGATGATAATGCAGAGCTGCTAGGAGGGTTAAAGGAGAGAGGCTGAGGGAGGGGTCTGGCCTGTGGAGGCCTCTGTGGACTCTTGTTTTAGCACCTCTAGTCCATGAAGGGGCCTTTAGAACCCTGCAAAATCCACGTTTCATGCGAACCAAGTAGTCAGTGTGTAACCAGCACCGCAAAGGTCAGTGTGCTCTGCCCTGCACCGCAGGGAGGGAAGCGGCTGGGGAGGGGAGGGCCGGTGCAATATGTGCTGACCACATGTTAGGGCTGGCCCTGGACTGGCCCTTCTCAGGAAAGTCTACCGAGCAGTCAGCACTCAGCTCCCCTCCCTCACTTCTCATGTCAGATACAGGCATGTAGGCTTTTCTGGATCTGCCTCCTACCCCCTTTCACAGGGCTCTCACAAAATCCTGTGACCGAGTCCTTTCCTCCCTAGGTGGTGGGTGGTTCTACCTTAGGGACGTGTCTGTCTCTGCTTTCACTCAAACTGACAGCCTGGTCCACCCCAATCCCCGCCAAAAAGAAAGAACCACAATGGGCCCTCTCCTGCTTTGGGCTACAGGTGTCATACACCCCTCCCCCTTCCCGTTTGGCGCCCTGGTGGTTCTAACATTGTATGAGGGCCCTCTGCTGTCCCTCGCTTCTTCCCTGGTGCCCCGGGTTTGGCCTAGGGTTTGGCAAACGCACCACCCAGCACTGCCCCGCATGTCGGGCAGGGCTCTGCTCCCCAACTCCGGGGCTGGGGAGGGAGAGGCGGGAGAAGTCCGGCCTGGAGGGCTCGAGGGTGTCGCTGGGGTCGGGTAGCGACCGGTGCAGCTGCATTTGCGAGCTGGGAAGGCCCAATGCTGACAGCTGCCTCCAAGCAAGCGCCTCCCGGAACTGGGGCCCCGGGGAACCGGCGGGCGGGCGAGAAGGGGCGGGAAGGAGCGGCCCGGGCGGGTCGGGGCGGCCGGCCCCGCCCCCGGGCCGCCCCGCCCCGGACCGCCCCCGGGGAAGGGCCACGTTGCCCGTCGGCGGCCGGGCAGGCGGAAGGCGCCGGGCGCCAGGCTCGCTCCCGCACCCCGGCGGGCCGAGCTGCGGACGGGAAGTTGGGAGGACCTGGTGAGTGGGGCCGGGAAGCGGCGTTCGGCAGCTCCGGAGCTTGTCCCGGGAGGTGACGGAGTCCGAGCAGGGGCGGCCCCCGGCAGCGGAGGGGGCGCCTCCGGGCGCCGTCCCGGCCGGAGCAGCTGCCCCTTTCCGAGCCTCCGCGGCCCCGACAGCTCCGGCGCTCGGCGCGGCCGCCGCCCTCCGGCTGGAAGCCTCCGTGTTCCGCTTTGGGAGTGCGGCCTCCACTGCGGGACGGAGGCGGGTGTGAAACTCGGTCGCAGGCGTCCGTGGGTGCGGGCCGGGGAGGTGGGGTCGCCGCCGGGGAGGGTTTGGGGAGCCAGAATGCGAGGTGGCCTTTCCCCTAACCCGCCCCAGCGTCCTGTCCACAAGTTACAGGGGTTCTTTCTTCTCAGCCGTAAGGAAGAATTAACTTCAGGTGAAAATATGTAAATTGGCGAGAAAACTTTTCCTGTTTGCTGCTGGGTGTAGAGTAGGGGCTCCTGAGGTCCCATCCTGTAAACTGGAGCAGGAGGGACCGTGCAGGCTGGTTTGCATCTCCATCGAGCCGCGGAGCCGAGGGCGAGGCTCCCCCGGGTTAACCCTTGCCCCTGTGATGTGTTTAATTAGTCTTGCTTTAGAACAGTGATTTTCAATCTTCTATCTCATGGCACACATAAACTAATTTCCAAAAATGTTTATGATCTGACAAAAAAAGTAGGTATAACTTTGGTTCATTCACACCACATGGTTATTGTTGTGGTGGCTGTTGTCCTTTTTGTATTTGACAATTTAAAGAAAAGAGGTCAGTGCCTCTGACTACATAGCGAGGTATTGTATGTGTTAAAAATTATTGCAGCGCACTTCTGAATATGCAGCCTTTTCTCTTAGATGTCATCCACCAGGACCTGCCTCCCAGGGTGAATCATTGCTGCTGACCCCATTCCTAGAGACCATTGAGCTCTGGGTCCCCACTTCTGTGCCCTTTCCTTATGGCTAGAACGCATTGTCTAACCTCAGTGGCATCTGTGACAGTCAACTCACTTTCTCTTCATCAGCAGAGATCAGGGACATTGATGGTCCAAATCAACCCTCTCTCTCTTCAGTGAGGGAACCAGGTCACAAGGGGTCAAGTGACTTGCCCAGGTTACCTGTTTGCTGGTGCTGGATGGCCTGAATCCCCGGCCTTCATGCTTTTACTGGGCTAGACAGTGGTAGGCAAATTGTGGCTCTCAAGCCACATGCGGCTCTTTGGCCCCCGAGTGTGGCTCTTCCACAAAATAACACGGCCTGGGCGAGTCTAGTTTGAAGAAGTGGCATTAGAAGAAGTTTAAGTTTAAAAAATTCGGCTCTCAAAAGAAATTTCAATCGTTGTCCTGTTGACATTTGGCTCTGTTAGAGTTTGCCGACCACTAGGCTACTTCTCCCTGGCCTTTTCTTTTCCAGGATAATAACCAGCACCCTTTCTGTCCTAGGTCTTATTTTCTAAGCCCTTGAATTATTTAGTGTGTCTTCTCTGACTCCCTTTCAGTTCTTCCATCCTTCTGAAATTATGGAGCCTGGTATGTGATACAGGAGTCTAGTGGATGTCTAATAATGAACAAGAAGTAATTCATTACCTGTGCCATGTTCTCTGTTTTCTGAATATTTTTTGTTGTTGTTGTTTTTAGATATTTTTTATTGATTTCAGAGAGGAAGGGAGAGGGAGAGAAATAGAAACATCAATGATGAGAGAGAATCATTGATGGGCTGCCTCTTGCATGTCCCCTGCTAGGGATTGAGCCCACAACCAAGGCATGTGCCCTTGACTGGAATCAAACCCGGGACCCTTGAATCCACAGGCTGATGCTCTGTCCACTGAGCCAAACCGTCTAGGGCTAGGTAGTGCTTTTTAACATACTAAGCAAGGCAGAAATAGAAGGGAAAGTCTGTCATATTCCTTCAACTCCTCTACTTTTAAAAAACTAAATCTGACTTCTCCATTATTGCTTACAATGGGAAGTTGACTATCTGGGGTTCTCTTGCTATTTGAGAAACATGGATGGAGAATGCCACGGAACTAGTGTTAGAAATGGATCTCACAGCTCCTAGGCTACCCTTCAGATGAAGAAATGGAGACTCGTAGGGGATGGTGGGGCTTGCCCAGTGCTTCCTGGCTTTAGCTGAGGGTTTTACGAACTAAAAAGGCTCCCACTGCAGGTGTCTTTGTACTTGGTGTGGATCAGCTATGTTACTTCCCTAAAGAAAAACTCTAGCAAGTCAAAAACAGTTTTGAGTCTGTGCCTTGCAGACAAGTGTCATTAAGAACAGAACATGAGAGACTCAAGCCAGTGTTATAGACAGTTGATCTATTTTAGAAAGGAAGGTATGGCAGATTGTATTTTCCCAGAATGACATACCCATAAATATCTCATTGCACGTGTTACCGTTAGACTTGTCCTCCTGCCACCCGGTGTTGGGGTTTGTGGTTCTCCCCCTTTGGATGTGGGCAGGGACTTGTGATTCTGACTTGTGAGTAAGGCAGACATGCTCCAAGGCTGGATCCTGAAAAGGATCCTTAGCTTGCTGTCTTTCTTGGGACTCTCACCTTTGGAACTCAGCCATCATGTTCAGAGGAAGCCGAGGCCACATGGAGAGACCGTGGAGGGTTCCAGCCTGTGCTCCAAGCTGCTATCTCAGCCAACTCCAACTTCAACCTGCAGACGTGTGCGAATGAGCATTTTGGGGAGCCCGTCCCCAGCTTTTGAGTTTTCTAGCTGAGGTCTCAGACATTGGGGAGCAGAGGCAGGTTATCCCCTGTGTCCCACTGTCCAAATTCCTGACCGATGGACACTGTGAGAGGGAATACATGATTGCTCTTGTTTTAAGCCACTCGGTGTTTCCATTCAGCAGTAGATATCTAATAAGGAAGGGATGTGAGTAGACGCCGGCCTTCAGAGTTTGGATGTGGGGCCTGAGCACAGAGGCAAGAAGAACTCGTGCCCTGCTTGTCAAGGGCATAAATTCTGTTTTACTCATTATTTTGGTTACTTTTTGCCTCATAATGAATCATCCCAAAACTTAAAAACAACAGAATCATTTTATTCCTACCTCAGCTATGAGGTTCTTGCTCCTGGTCTTTGGTGAAGTTGCAATCAGATGTGGCTGAGCTGGGATCATCTGAAAGGCTTCCTTCATGTCTAATCAACTGGAATACCTAAAGGTGTCCTGTCCATGTGGCTTGGACTTCCTCTTGCATTGGTGGCTGGGGGTCACAAGCAAGCATCTCAGGAGTACCAGGTGGAAGCTACTGGCCTTCTTGTAAGGTGACCAGATCGTCCCGCTTTTGGTGGACAGTCTGATTTTTAACAACTTTCCCCGCGTACCACAGCGTTTTAAAAAAGAATCTTTCCAAAAATCGGGACTGTCCCGCCAAAAGCGGGACAATCTGGCCGAAACCAGTTTGGCTCAGTGGTAGAGCGTCGGTCTGCGGACTGAAAGGTCCCAGGTTCGATTCCGGTCAAGGGCATGTACCTGGGTTGCGGGCACATCTCCAGTAGGGGGTGTGTGCAAGAGGCAGCTGGTCGATGTTTCTCTCTCATCGACGTTTCTAGCTCTCTATATCTCTCCCTTCCTCTCTGTAAAAAATCAATAAAAAAAAAAAAAAAGTGGGACAATCTGGTCACCTTACCTTCATGGCTAGTTTCACAGTCACATGTCAAAGGGAGGGAACACAGGCTCTCCTCCCCTCCCCCCTCCCGCTGGCGGGAGGACAGTCCTCACTGTGACATGGGATTGGTCATAGTCATCCTTGGGAATGTAATCCTCCACTCATGCTGCTGGTTTGTTTTATTGCTCCTTGATGTATTTAATAATGCAGGCAGACCTCCTTCCAACTAATTGTATTTTATACGTGTGCCACGCTGTGATAGGCTTACAGGTCATAGAGCCTCTTTCCAGTGGAGCCAGGGAGGGCACGGCCACATGTTCTATCTATTATAGTGTGGTGGACAAACACAGATGTGGAGAGAGTGTAGTGGGAGTCTAGTTGAGGGAAGATTTGGTTCTGCCAGGAATGTTACAGAAGGACTTACGTGGATGGGCTGTAAAGATGTGTGAGTGCTTGCAAGTGGGGCAGTGGGTAATACTTCAGGATGAGGAGCCAGCAGAGCAAAGACACAGGAGCGCACAAGCATCCGGGGGGGAAATAAGTCAGAGGATAGGTTTCGTGGTATTGTGGGTGGAGGCAAGTTTGAAAAGGGATGTTTGAGACAGTTTGTTGTGGAGACTGTGTGTCATAATATTAAGTTTGAGTTTTATTCTGCAAGCAGTGACAGCCTCAGGGTTTTTGTTGTTGTTAATCCTCATCTGAGGATATTTTTTCATTGATTTTTAGAGAGTAGAAGGGAGGGGCAGAGACAGAGAGAGAGACAGATGTGAGAGACACATTAACTGGTTGCTTCCCACACGAGCCCCCCCCAGGGCCAGGCGAGCCTGCAGCTGAGGCATATGTCTTTGGTGGGACTTGAACCTGGGACCCTTCAGTTCAAGGGTCAATACTCTTATCACCTGAGACAAACTAGCTAGGACAGCCTTGTGATTTTCAAAATAAGTTAGTGCTATGACCAGTCATGCACTTTAAGAAGCAGGTTCGTCCTTTGGGGGTCTTGGCTTAGAGGAAAGCAAGGTTAGTGATAGATAGGCCAGCTGAGAGGTGGCCTATCTATATAATTCACTAATTCAGGTTTAAAATAATATTTTATGCCCTAGACAGTTTGACTCAGTGGCTAGAGTGTCAGCCTGCAGACTGAAGGGTCCCAGGTTTGATTCTGGTCATGGGCATGTACCTTGGTTGCAGGCTTGATCCCTGGCCCAGGTCGGGGCATATGTGGGAGACAACCAATCGATGTGTCTCTCTCACATTGATGTTTCTCTCTCTCTGTCTCTCCTCCTCCCTTCCACTCTGTCTAAAAATCAATGGAAAAAATATCCTCCGGTGAGGGTTACAACAACAAAAATAATATCTATATATATAAAAGCCTAAGTGACTTATGACCAGACAACAGGCCCATAACTATGATGTGCACTGACCACCAGGGGGCAGACACAACCTCCCTCTGCTGGCTAACCTTCCTTGGTCCCTCCCCCCTGGACCGGATAGATCAGCCTGATCGGGACTGGGTGAGACAGCCCCGATCTCTGGGCAGGCTGAGGGACCTCACCCATGCATGAATTTGTGCACCAGGCCTCTAGTTTTATAATATGGAAAAACAGTTCAGATTAAAGGGTTTGAGGCCTTCAAATAGGATGATGGCAGTGAGTACTGTCTCTTTCATTTTCATAATTTTGAAATTTTGGATTTTAAAAAGATGATCTGAGCCCTACCCAATATGTCTCAGTGGATAGAGCATCGACCTGCGGACTAAAGATTCTGGTCAAGAGCATATACCTGACCTGATCTCCTGGCTCAATCCCCAATAGGGTGTGTAGGAGGCAACCGATCAATGATTCTCTCATCATTGATGTTTCTCTCTCTCTCTCTCCCTCACCCTCTCTCTGAAATCAATAAAAACATTAAGTTAAAAAAAAAAAAAAAGATCTGAGAACCACAGGATTTTATTGTACTTACATGTGGAATATAAAACTGAAACTCATGGACACACAGTGTGGTGGTTGCTAGTGGCAAGGGAGGGGGTGAAGTGGGCATAGTATATGGTGACAGAAGATGATTTGACTTTGGGTGATGGACACAGAGCATAATATATAGATCTTGTATCAGAAATCTACACCTGAAACCCATGTGATCCTATTAACCAATGTCACCCCCATGTATGTAAATAAATAAATAAATAATGATCTGGTGCATTTATGATGTAGTGTAGGGGTGTCGAACTCAATCAGAGAAGGGGCCAAAATCTAAAATCCAGCCTAAATCTCGGGCCGAATGGTTTACTGAACAGTCATAAACTGTCATTGTGATGGAAATGCAGCGGAGTGCAGTGATGACAGCGCGGTGCGGGCCACATTGCAAGGCCTGGCGGGACGGATTTGGCCCGAGGGCCTTGTGTTTGACACATGTGATGTAGTGTAATGTCTGGAGCAGCACACCATAATCCAACATATTTATTTCTGTAGCAAAATGCATCACTAGTCACACTAAGTGGGATTAATAAAGACTATCAATAGCCTCACATTAGATCAGATCAGATTTCACCAAATGAAGGTAAGTTGGATTTTACTGCCAAATGAGTGTAGAAAACTTCGGTTTTTTAGCTCCTTGTGGACTTGGGAATTGCAGTTAAAGGATTGTGGGTTTGTGGCCAGTTTTTAGGTCATAGGCATAGCTCCTGAATGTTGAGGACCCAGCACAGCAGTTTGGCACACCGGGCAGCTGATCCTCACCCCCAAGTAGCTTGTAGCCAGAGGAGATCTGACATGTGTTAGACATCAGGAAAGTTGTCCTGGTAGATGATACGAGCCAGAGCGCACGAGGCGAAGACAAGGAAGAGCAGATCAGGCATCAGGCACACGCAGAGGCCCTGAATGGGCGCCGGTGTTTGGGGCCTGGAAGGAAGCTAGCAGAGTGGAGCAAAGGAGCCGCAGACAGGACAATGAGTGACTGACTGGTGTGTATATCGTCAGGTGCCAGGCACCGTTCTGAACACCTGATATGGATTTTCTCACCCAATCCTCAGCAGTCCAATGGGGTATTTGATGAGGGGAGGAAATTGAGTCTCTGAGATGTGAAGAAATGTGGCCCCAGGCTCTCTGGCTTGCCCTTGTTACTCGCATATCTTTCTGATGGTTCCGAGCAGTGCTTCCTGGAGGAGTATGTGGCCAAAAGTCTGGCCTTCTGGGCTTGCTCATCTCTAGGGCACAGCCAGCTACCAGGAGAGAGGGCAGTCTTGCTCTGGAGACTATGTGGACAAGCAGGAGGGAACGGCACTGGGACTGCGGAACAGCCTGTGTGGGAAGCTGAGAGGTCTGGGGAAGGGTGTGTCGTGTTCTTCTATGGCAAGAGGAACAAGTCTGTTTGGGAAGTTAGAGAAAGGGGTCATGGGCTGGCGAACAAGGGCCAGCGTGCTAAGGCGGAGGCCTGGCTGCACTGTGGCAGCTGTTTCCTGTTGGCCATGGGGCCACTGTCATGTTTACGGACTTGCTAAGAATTTGGTCTGCCTAGGGCCTTCAGAAACTGCTTTGATCTGCATGGTGAAGGTCCGAACATGGACCACATCCTTACCGGGGCGGAGGCACACGCAAGGGCGGAGGAGAAACTGGAAATCCATGTGTCTGCCTGATTGGTGTATGATCACTGATAAAACAGGAAGTTAAAGACCCTGTGCAATGGACGGTGGTTTCTGAGAAGACTGGTGGTGTGGAGCCGTAGTGGATGGTTTCTGGGAGGAGACAGGTGGTTTGGTGCTGGCAGGCGCTGAGGGAGCCTCCAGGTCCCTTTAGAGCAGTGGCTCTCAGCTTTTCTGACGCCACGATTTAGTACAGCTCCTCATGTGGTGGTGACCCCCAACCATAAAAACATTTTTGTTGCTACTTCATAACTGTAATTTTGCTACTGTTATGAATCGTAATGTAAATATCTGTGTTTTCCGATGGTCGATGGTCGTAGGCGACCCACAGATTGAGAACCCCTGGCGTGCCTGCCTCCTGCTTTCCGCCTGTTCCTGGAACACCCCTCGCCCCACCCATGCTGCCGCATGCCTTTGTGGTGATGGCTGCTGTTCTGTCTTCTCTCCTAGGCGCTTGCTGCTTCCTAATCCCAAAGCCCGGGGGACACATCCCTAGAAGGGCGGGAGTGAGGCCGGCCAGCAGGGCAGCTTGAGCGCCCCCTCGTGGCTCCCCGCGGGGGCCAGGATGCTGAAGAAGCAGCCTGCAGGTCTTGTGCTGTGGGGCGCCGTCCTCTTCGTGGCCTGGAACGCCCTGCTGCTGCTCTTCTTCTGGACGCGCCCTGTGCCCAGCCGGCTGCCCTCGGACGGCGCTCTGGATGACGACCCCACCAGGCTCACCCGCGAGGTGATCCGCCTGGCGGAGGACACCGAGGTGGAGCTGGAGCGGCAGCGGGGACTGCTGCAGCAGATCTGGGAGTACTCGGTGCGGCGCGGCCAGCGGCGGAGGGTGCCCACTGCGGTCCCGCCTGCGCCGCCACGAGGGCCCGGGACCTTGGCGCCAGCTGTGATCCCCGTCCTGGTCATCGCCTGCGACCGCAGCACCGTCCGGCGCTGTCTGGACAAGCTGCTGCACTATCGGCCCTCGGCCGAGCGCTTCCCGATCGTCGTCAGCCAGGACTGCGGGCACGAGGAGACAGCTCAGGTGATAGCCTCCTATGGCGGCGCCGTCACCCACATCCGACAGCCCGACCTGAGCACCATTGCGGTGCCCCCCGAGCACCGCAAGTTCCAGGGCTACTACAAGATCGCGCGCCACTACCGCTGGGCCCTGGGCCAGGTCTTCCACAGGTTCAAGTTCGCCGCCGTGGTGGTGGTGGAGGACGACCTGGAGGTGGCCCCGGACTTCTTCGAGTACTTCCAGGCCACGTACCCGCTGCTGAGGGCCGACCCCTCGCTGTGGTGTGTGTCCGCCTGGAACGACAACGGCAAGGAGCAGATGGTGGACGCGAGCCGGCCCGAGCTGCTCTACCGCACCGACTTCTTCCCCGGCCTGGGCTGGCTGCTGCTGGCCGAGCTGTGGGCCGAGCTGGAGCCCAAGTGGCCCAAGGCCTTCTGGGACGACTGGATGCGGCGGCCTGAGCAGCGGCAGGGCCGGGCCTGCCTGCGGCCCGAGGTCTCCAGAACCATGACCTTCGGCCGCAAGGGGGTGAGCCACGGGCAGTTTTTTGACCAGCATCTCAAGTTCATCAAGCTGAACCAGCACTTTGTGCCCTTCACCCAGCTGAACCTGTCCTACCTGCGGCAGGAGGCCTACGACAGGGATTTCCTTGCCCGCGTCTATGGCGCCCCTCTGTTGCAGGTGGAGAAGGTGAGGACCAGTGAGCGGAACGAGCTGGGGGAGGTGCGGGTGCAGTACACCAGCAGGGACAGCTTCAAAGCCTTCGCCAAGGCCCTGGGAGTCATGGATGACCTCAAGTCGGGGGTCCCGAGGGCCGGCTACAGAGGCGTCGTCAGCTTTCTGTTCCGGGGCCGCCGCGTCCACCTGGCGCCCCCGCAGACCTGGGAGGGCTACGACCCCAGCTGGGATTAGCGCTGCCCTCTCCGCCCCTCCTTGCCTCATCACACGCCGAGACAGACTGGGTCCGGGCTGCACCCTCCTCTCTGTGTCTCCTGGGTCCATTTATCTTTTTATTTTATTTTTGAGTGGCATTCGAGTGCACAGATGAGAAGGTGAAGATGATTCGCCCATTCTTGAGAGGTTCAAATCGGGGGAAACTTTCTGGGGTACGTTGGGGGGTACTGAGCACTGTGTGGTAGGCAGAGACTGGGCTTTTATGTGCCAATTTTTCTCCTGGGGCGTCTGCAGAGAGGCTGGCAACTTGAGTTCTCTTGCCCAGGCCTCTTTCCCTGTCCTGGCTCTCACAGCCAGATACGGGCCCTTCTCTTGGGCCTGACCCGCCCCCACTTGGAGGGGGAGCTGGGTCCGGTGAGAAGAGAACAGACAGATTTGTGGCCAGAACGAGACCAAGCATCTAGGTCTGGGCGGAGTTTGTTAGGTTGTCAGGGTTTATGCCTCCCGCCTGTTTCCCCCCCTCTCCTCTCTCCTTACACAGCTCTTTCCTGCCACCTGACAGCTCTGATTCTAAGATGGAAAATTGAAGGGAAAAGTAAGACCTCTCCTCAGCTTATCCCTGGCAGTGGGGGAAGGGATGGGGGGAAGCTTGGTGTGCGAGCACCCTCTCTATCCTGCCTCAAAGAACCAAGCTGCCCCAGCCCCTCCTTTCTGCAAGCAGGTCCTTTCCTGTCCTCTCAGGAGGGTTCTGAGCTGGCTCGGTGGGGGCAGGTTAGCTCCGGTGTTGCTTTCCCCCTGGGGTTTGCTGCACAGGCTCCTCTCTGAGACCTTGGCTTTTAGCGGTCCCCTCAGTGTGAGGCAAAGCAGCCAGGACAGAACGACCCAGACATCCCTCCTTCATGTGTGCGGCCCGCCCCTCCCCCCCCCCCCCCCCCAACACACACACCCTGTATCTGTGCAGGTTAGGATGCAGATGGGGGCTTGGAGAGCAATGTCTGCTTTTGTTTCTTGCCCGACCTCAGTTCATGGAAGAAAGTTGAAGCTGCAGAATTATTTTCAAAAATAAAAGGCTGAATTGTCTGAAAAACCTGTGTGTGTGTGTTCTGGAAAAGGAGGTGAAGGGTGGAGGAAGAAAGGAAAAGAGGGAAGGATGAAGACTACAGGAAGGGCTGAGCAAGAGGAAGTGGATCGCTTGAAGGAAGGAAAGCAGATGACAAGGGGGCCAAAGCACAGGAAAGCTGAGGGCTCTGCTGTAAACAAAGTCCAGGCCTGAATATGGTCAGGACCCAAGACTAGAATCATCTAGAGGTGGGCTGTGGGGCCTCAGTGGGCTTGGCTTCCTGTGAGCCCTGGGGCGGGAAGGTGGGGGGGAGCTCAAGTGGGTGTGTGTGCAGGGTGCCCTCTGCTGGCTCAGGCTGCGTTTCTGGGCCTCGGGAACTGCCCCTGGTCTCCAGGAAACGTTCCAACCGGTGGAGGGTTTTTGTGAGTTTGAGCCAAACTGACAATTGCTAGGAAGCAAAATCTCAATAGATTGGAATAACGCTCCAGAGAATGTCAGTTTTGCATGTTATTTTATACATTACAATCAAAAGGAAGTGGGTGGGTTACATGAAATCCTTGGTGACAGAGTAGGGGGGGTGGGAGAAAGCAAAGCAGGAAACCTCTGGGATTGCATAAAAAGTAAAATGATAGACACGTGCTGCTTTTATTATACTTAGGTGGGTGCAGGATAGCTAACAGTCAGCTATTAACTATAACAATGAGGGGATTTGTAGTGTCTGCCCTGGGCAGTCAGGAAAAAAGCAAGTTAGAGTTGACCTTTGTCAGGGAATATTCTAGCCTAGGACACGACTACCCACCATAAACTGCTTTTAGTTCAGCCCTGGCAAGTTTGGCTCAGTAGTTAGAATGCTGGCCTGTGGACCAAGGGTCAGGGGTTTGATTCCCAGCCAAGAGCACTACCTCAGTTGCACGTTTGATACCCAGCCCTGGCTGGGGCACGAGCAAGAGGTACCCAATCCATGTGTCTCTCTCACATAGATTTTTTCTTTGTCCCTCTCCTTCCATTCTCTAAAAAACGGAGGATTTTTTTAAAAAGTTTCCGTTTCAGACCATCCTGTGGTTACTCTGAGTCTCTGAGTTTTTAAGGCTGCCACGCAGGCCTCCTCAGAGCGCAGGTTAGTGTGCACCTTCCCTGCCCTCTGGGAAGCTGTGGCAGGGCCCAGGGCCCCGTGTGAATGCCTTTTACACTGCCACTCAGAGTGTACATACTGGCTGTTTTCTGAGAACAGCCCACATCGTGTAATGCATTCTGAGAGTGTCTATTCACCAGTTTATTTAAATGCTGCTGTGACCTACCACAACTTGATTTCATTAATAGATTGTCAGACAGAGTGGGAGCGAGAGGAGGAGGAGAGAGAGGAGAGAGGGAGAGAGACATCTATGGGAGAGAGACACATCGATTGGTTGCTTTTGCCTCCGCCCCAACCAGGCGGGCATCAAACTGCAACCGAGACACATAAAAATACTCTTGATGGGGAATCAAACCTGGACGACCCTTCAGTGCAGGCTGTTGCTGTAACCACTGAACCACCGGTCAGGGCGATGTGCTCAGAGAAGCAGGCATGGCCTGTCTGGTGGGGCTCACAGACGCCAGCTGTGCCCTGGAGGCTTCTGGGCATGCGACAAGGAGAGCTGGGCGGTGCCCTGCCGAGTGGCTCCAGGAGATCCCTCCCCTCCTTACCCTGTGGTGAGCCCACAGCCTGGCCTGTGCCCTCCTGCGGGGCGGGCTCCAGGGACCCGCTGAGCCTCGGTGCAGGTGCCGGATGAGAGCCCCACTTCCCCAGCCTCTTCCTTCCTGCGGGTTTGAATTTGGGGAGGGGCTCCAGGGCCCCTGAGCCTGTAGGCTTAGGAATGAGTGGTGGCTGCCTGCCTTCCACTTGCCTCCCCTGGCAGATGCTCAAGGGATAACCCCTGGTCCTGGTGGTCGGTTCTCCTCTCCGTCGCAGAAGGAAACGCTCTTTTCCAGAAAACAGTTTGGCCACGTCCAGTCACATGAGACTATGTCTACCCAAAACTCGATTAAATTGCTCCTGATATGCCCTGGCCAGTTTAGCTCAGTGGACAGAGCATTGGCGGACTGAAGGGTCCCAGGTTCAGTTCCGGTCAAGGGCACATGCCCAGGTTGTGGGCTCGATCCCCAGCAGGGGGTGTGCAGGAGGCAGATGATCCATGATTCTTATCACTGATGTTTCTATTTCTCTCCCTCTCCCTTCCTCTCTGAAGTAAATAAAATCATTCCTGGATATCCATTCCAAGGAAAGAATCACTAAGGTCACATACAAGTATGCTATTACCAAATATTCCCTCAGTACCGAGGGCCCAGCTCCCTGTACTCATCTCTGCCAGCCTTTAGGGCAGGTGTCGGTTACCTACGGCTCCAGAGCCGCATGCGGCTCTTTTGAAGCTTTACCGCGGCTCCGACAACTTGCAAGCCCGTGTGAAAATGAAGGTAACGTCTTACAGCCCTGATGTGCTGACACTGTACACTGAGGTTCAGGAGCAAAAATCCTATTAACCAGGTAAATTAAATATTTTAATTAGCTATTAATTTGCAAAAATATATTTTACATTGTTAAGTGAAAAAGTCCTTTTTTTCTTCAGATTGACAGCTAACTGCACGATCCGGTATATAGCATTAAGGTAAGAAACAATATTTGCAGTGTTATATTTGTTTTAAATGTCGCAATGGTTTTGCGGCTCCCAGGTTTTTTTTTTCCTTCGGAAACGGGTCCAAGTGGCTCTTTATGTCTTAAAGGTTGCAGACCCCTGCCTTATGGCCTCAGGGTCAGTGCTAGGGTGTGTGGGGTTTGAGGACCCCACTGTTAGGGTTGGGGTAAGGCCTCACTGTTAGGGCGTTGAATTTAGGATTTCAGTGTTAGGATTTGGCTTATTGTCTTAAGGTTAGGGCCTTACATAAAGGTGATTGTCAGGATTAAGGTCATAAAAGGAATCTGCTGATTCATACAGATCTCTTAGAGGTTAAGGGAAAAAAGATACAGAGAAATGCATATGTTATAATCCTATTTTTTAAAATATGTTTTTATTGATTTTTAGAAAGAGAGGAAAGGAGAGGAACAGATAGAAACATTGAATTGAACTGTGAACTCTTGGTTCCTAAGGTCTATGCTTAACCACTGAGCCACACTGCCTGGGCTATCATCCTATTTTTGTAAAACAGATGGTGACCAACCTTTTCTGTATGCCAAACAAGGTTGGGCAAAGTAGTTTACAATTTTGAGTACATGAAACAGCGTTTTATTATTTATAGTTTTATTATTTACTAGAGGCCCAGTGCACAAAAAATTTTTAATTTTTTTTTAAATTAAATTATTATCTGTGTACATATTTTACCATTGCCCCCCCCTCCCATATATACTCATTCTCCCCAGAGTTTTGTGTCCATTGGTTGTACTTATATACATGTACACAAGTCCTTCGGTTGATCTCTTATCTCCCCCAGATCTCCCCAACCTCCCCGCTGTAATTTGACAGTCTGCTTGTTGCTTTACTGTCTCTATATCTATCTTTTGGTTCTTCAGTTTATAATGTTCTTTATCATCCATAAATAAGTGAGGTCATGTGGTGTCTCTCTTTCATTGACTGGCTTGTTTCAATCAGCATGATGTTCTCCAATTCCATCCAGGTTGCTGCAAACGATGAGAATTTTTTTCTTTTTTATGGCAGCATAATATTCCATATGTTTAAATGTACCATAGTTTTTGGACCCAATCATCTGCTGATGGGCACCTAGGCTGTTTCCAAATCCTAGCTATTGTAAATTGTGCTGCTATGAACATAGGGGTGCATATATCCTTTCTGATGGATGTTTCTAGTTTCTTGGGATATAATCCTAGGAGTCAATTACTGGGTCAAATGGGAGTTCCATTTTCAGTTTTTTGAGGAAACTCCAAACTGTTCTTCACAGTGGTTGCACCAGTCTGCATTCCCACCAGCAGTGTACGAAGGTTCCTTTTTCTCCGCAACCTCGCCAACATTTGTCGTTTGTTGATTTGTTGATGTTGGCCATTCTGACAGGTATAAGATGGTACCACATTGTTGTTTTGATTTGCATCTCTTGGGTAATTAGTGACTTTGAGCATGTTTTCATATGCCTCTTGGCCTTCCTTCTGTCTTCTTTTGAAAATATTCTATTTAGATCCATTGCCCATTTTTTAATTGGATCATTCATTTCCTTTTATTTAGTTGTATAAACTGTCTGTAGATGTTGGAGATTAAACCTTTATCAGTGATAACATTTGCAAATATGTTCTCCCACACAGTGGGCTTTCTTGTTGCTTTGTTGATGGTTTCTTTTGTGTAAAAAAGCTTTTTATTTTGATGTAGTCCCATTTGTTTATTTTCTCTTTAGCTTCCATTGCCCTAGGGGCAGTATCAGTGAAGAAGTTCTTTTGGCATAGGTCTGAGATTTTGTTGCCTGTGGATGCTTCTAGTATTTTTATGGTTTCCCGTCTGATGTTTAAGTCCTGTATCCATTTTGAGTTTATTTTTGTGTATGGTGTAAGTTGGTGATCTAGTTTCATTCTTTTGCATGTATCTGTCCAGTTTTCCCAACACCATTTATTGAAGAGACTATCTTGATTCCATTGTATATTCGTGCCTCCTTTGTCAAATATTAATTGAGCATAGTGATTTGGGTTGATATCTGGGTTCTCAATTCTATTCCATTGATCTATATGTCTGTTCTTGTGCCAGTACCAGGCTGTTTTGAGAACAGTGGCTTTGTAATACAGCTTGAAATCTGGTATTGAGATCCCTCCTACTTTACTCTTCTTACTCAAGATTGCTCTGGCTATTTGGGGTCTTTTATTGTTCCAAATGAACTTTTGGCGAGTTTTTTCTAGGTCAGTGAAATATGCCATTGGTATTTTAATGGGGAGTGCATTGAACCTATAGATTGCTTTGGGAAGTATGGACATTTTGATGATGTTGATTCTACCAATCCATGAACATGGTATGTTCTTCCATCTGTTTACATCTTCCTCTATCTCTTTTTTCAGTGTCGTGTAGTTTTCCACATATAGGTCCTTTACTTCCTTAGTTAAGTTTATTCCTAGGTATATTAATTTTTTTTGGTGTGATGGTAAATGGAATTGCTTTTTTAGTCTGTTTCTGTAAGTTCACTGTTAGTGTATAGAAATGCCATAGATTTCTTGGTGTTAATTTTGTATCCTGCTACATTGCCAAATTCATTTATTGTCAATTAGTTTTTTAATGGAGTCTTTTGTTTTTTTTTATGTACAATATCATGTCATCTGCAAATAAGGATAACTTTACTTCCTCTTTTCCAATTTGGATGCCTTTTATTTCCTCTTCTTGTCTAATTGCAATGGCTAGTACTTCCAGTACTATGTCAAACAGGAGTGGTGAGAGTGGGCAACCCTGTCTTGTTCCTGTTCTTAATGGGAATGGTTTTAGTTTTTGCCCATTGAGTATGATGTTGGCTGTGGGTTTATCATATATAGCTTTTATTATGTTGAGGTATAATCCTTGTACTTCCACCTTGTTGAGAATTTTTATGAGGAAAGGGTGTTGGATTTTATCAAATGCTTTTTCTGCATCAATTGATATGACTATATGATTTTTATTTTTCAATTTGTTTATGTGATATATCACGTTTATTGATTTGCGGATATTGTACCATCCTTGCATTCCTGGAATAAATCCTACTTAGTCATGGTGTATGATCTTTGTGATGTTCTGCTAGAGCCGATTTGCTAGAATTTTGTTGAGGATTTTGGCATCTAAGTTCATGAGGGATATTGGCCTGTAATTCTCTTTCATTGAGTTGTCTTTATCTGGTTTTGGTATTAGGGTGATGCTGGCTTCATAGAAGGAGTTTGGAAGTGTTCCTTCCTCTTGAATTTTTTTGAATAGTCTTAGTTTTAGTTCTTTCTTGAAGGTTTGGTAAAACTCTCCTGTGAAGCCATCTGGCCCTGGGCTTTTGTTTGCTGGAAGCTTTTTGATGACTTTCAATTTCTTCCCAAGTCACTGGTCTATTGAGATTTTTAGATTCTTCCTGATTGAGTTTTGGAAGCTTGTATTTTTCTAGGAATATGTCCATTTCCTCCAGGTTGTTCAGTTTGTTGGAATAGAGTTGTTTGTAGTATTTTGTAACAATCCTTTGTATTTTGGCGGGGTCTGTTGTTATTTCACCTCTTTCATTAAAGATTTTGTTTATTTGAGTCCTCTCTTGTTTCTTGGTTAGCCTGGCTAGAGGTTCATCAATCTTGTTTATCCTTTCAAAGAACCAGCTCTTGGTTTTGTTGATCTTATGTATTGTTTCTTTGGTCTCTATGTCATTTATCTACACTCTGATTTTTATTATTTCCTTCCTTTTGCTTACACAGGGCTTTTCTTGTTCTTTTTTTTAACTCTTTGAGTTGTAGAGTTAGATAATTTGTTACCATTTTTTCTTGTTTTTTTTTTTTCTTGTTTTTTTTTCTTGCAATAGGCTTGTAGGAATATGAACTTCCCTCTCAAAACTGCTTTTGCTGTGTCCCATAGATTTTGGATTGTTGTGTTTTCATTGTCATTTGTTTCCAGGATGTTTTTAATTTCTTCCTTGATTTCTCTGATAACCCAGTCCTTGTTTAATAGCATGCTGTTTAGTCTCCATGTGTTTGATTTCTTTGGATTATTTTTATTGTAATTTCCAGTTTTATGCCACTATGATCTGAGAAGATGCTTGATATGATTTCTATCCTCTTGAATTTGAAGAGACTTTGCCTATGTCCCAACATCTGGTCTATCTTTGAAAATGACCCATGTGCACTTGAGAAGAATGTATATTCTGTGGCTTTGGGGTGGAATGCTCTGAAGATGTCGATTAATTCCATCTGGTCTAGTGAGTCATTTAGGATTGATATTTATTTTCTTTTTTCTTTTTTTTAATATTTTATTGATTTTTTTTACAGAGAGGAAGGGAGAGGGATAGAGAGCTAGAAACATCAATGAGAGAGAAACATCAATCAGCTGTCTCTTGCACACACCCCACTGGGTATGTGCCTGCAACCAAGGTATATGCCCTTGACCGGAATTGAACCTGGGATTTTTCAGTCGGCAGATTGACGCTTTATCCACTGAGCCAAACCGGTTTCAGCATAGGATTGATATTTCTTTGCTGATTTTTTGTTTAGGTGATTTGTCCAAAGGTGACAGTGGTGTATTAAAATCTACTATGATTGTATTGCTATTAATCTCTCCCTTAATGTCCTCCAGCAGTTTTTTGTGTGTTTTTTTTTTAATGTATTTGGGTGCTCTCGTATTGGGTGCATATATATTTACCAGGGTTATTTCTTCTTGTTGAATTGGTTCCTTTAGTATTATGAGTGGCCTTCATTATCTCTTGTTATGTCTTCACTTTGAAGTCTAATTTGTCAGATATAAGTATTACTACCCCAGCTTTTTTTTCATTTCCATTCACCTGGAAAATCTTTTTCCATCCCTTCACCCTCAGTCTGTGTGCATCTTTTTTTCTGAAGTGGGTTTCTTGTAGACAACAGATATATGGGTCTTGTTTTCTTATCCTATCTGTTACCCTATGTCTTTTGATTGGAGCATTTAATCCATTTAAAGTTATTATTGATAGGTACTTATTTAACGCCATTTTTATTCTGTATCCCTGTGTTCCTTCTTCGCTTTCTATTTCTTTATTTTTACAGTAGACACTTTAGCATTTCTTGCATTGCTCGTTTGGTGGAGATAAATTCCCTTAGCCTGTTTTTGTCTGTGAAGCTCCTGATTTCACCTTCAATTTTGATTGATACACTTGCTGGGTACAGTATTCTTGGATTCAGACCCTTCCTTTGCATGACTTTGTATATTTCATCCCATTCCTTTCTGGCCTGATGAGTTTCTGTGGAGAAATCAGTTGCTAGTCTGATAGGGGTTCCTTTATATGTAACTTTCTGTCTCTCTCTGGCTGCTTTTAAAATTCTTATTTTGGCCGGGACCGGTTTGGCTCAGTGGATAGAGCGTCGGCCTGCGGACTGAAAGGTCCCAGGTTCGATTCCGGTCAAGGGCATGTACCTTGGTTGTGGGCACATCCCCAGTAGGGGGTGTGCAAGAGGCAGCTGATCGGTGATTCTCTCTCATCGATGTTTCTAACTCTCTGTCCCTCTCAATTCCTCTCTGTGTAAAATCAATAAAATATATTTTAAAAAAATAAATAAATAAAATTCTTATTTTGTCGTTGGTGTTTGCCAGTTTAATTATAATGTGCCTTGGGGTTGGTCTTCTGCAGTTCATTTTGCTTGGGACTCTGCGAGCATCTTGGATTTGTGTGGGTTTTTTCTTCTCCATCTCAGGAAAGTTTTCTGCCATTATTTCTTGAAATACGTTTTCCATGTCTTCCTCAGTTTCCTTTCCTTCTGGAACCCCTATTATTCTAATATTATTTTGTTTTGTATTGTCCCAAAGTTCCCTTAGACTCTCCTCCTGCTTTTTAATTTTTTTCCCCAGAAGCTGCTCTAATTGGGTATTTTTTTCCAGCTTGTCTTCTAGCTCACTGATGCAGTCCTCTGCTTCTTCTGGTCTACTCTTGATGCTTTCTATTGAGTTCTTTACAGTAGCGATGTCATTTTTCATTTCTTCTTGGTTCTTCTTCATTTCCTCTTGGTTCTTACTCATATTGTCAAGTTTATCTTCCATTCTTTTTAGCCATCTTATGATCATTACTCTTTTTTTTGCTCTGGTAGGTTGCTTGCCTCTAACTCGTTTACTTCCTTTTCTGGTAATGCTTGCTTTTCTTTCATATGCGAGCTATTTCTTGTCTCCCCATGGTCTCTCTTTTTAGGATGTCTGGTTGTGTAGTTCTCTCCTTTTCGCTGTGCGGTGGGGCACTCCTGTGAGTCCAAGTGTTCGCGCCACCTAGGATCAGCATTCTGGGGGTCACAGCTGCTTGGCCGTCGCTGCGGCTGTGTATATTCAGGCCTCTGACACGATCCAATTTCCCTTCAAGATGGCGAGATTTCCCCGTCCAAGCCTGTAGGTAGCTCTGGGAAGGGACCTAGCCCCGCCGTGGGTGCTACCCTGTCAGGGGCACCCTGGTCAGCGGCCCCCGTTTCTTCTCCAGTGCACGAAATTTGTGCCAGAATAGGCCTTCCTTCCCCCAGCTGCCAGTACCGGCCTCCCTCTGGCACCTGGGACCCGGGCTTCCCGCGCAGCCTCAGATTTATCCAGAAGGCCGTCTGGAAGTACATCCGGTCTAGTAAGCATAGTATGCTTTTATTATTATAGATTATCTTGTGTTATTATTTATTAATTAGTGTACTATTTCCCTATAAACAATTATAACCCTATTTTGCTCCACCCTGTATGTTTATACATATACATTCACATGTGAATGTCATTAATATTGGATAAAAGGCAAGGAGAGTAAAAAGTTTTTTCAAAGCTGTACTTTGAAGAAGAGGCACACAACTCTTTTGACCCCACTGACCTCACAGGAAGCAACCACTGGTCCCCACCTTTCCTCTCCTGCCTGACTCCTCCCACCTTTCCATGTCCAGCTACCTGTCTGTGGGCACCTTGACTCCCAAGGTGAGGAATGCAAGTGATCCCCACACCCTTCAGGAACAACCCAGATCCGCCTCTCATGGCCATACCAGACAAAACAGATACAACACAAAATGCAACATCTCAACCCGGCCAAAGTGCTCAGTGGTTGAGCACCAACCTGTGAACCAGGAGGTCACGGGTTCGATTCCCAGTCAGGGCACAGGCCCAGGTTGCCGCTGATCCTCACTGGGGAGCCTGCAGGAGGCAGCTGATCAACGATTCTCTCTCATCATTGATATTTCTACCTCTATCTTCCTCTCCCTGCCTCTCTAAAATCAATAAAAATTACATGCATTTTTTATTGCAACATCTCTGATCATGTGTAGGAGCCCAGGTCTGTTTTTGTAGGGGACCATTCAGAGGAGCGGAGGGGGATGTCCCCGTCTGCACTTGCTCGTGCCGAGCACTCCCCTTGCAGTTCAGCCTGTGGAGTTTGCCAGGTGCCCCTGAGTCGCCTGTCCTGTTGTGAGTCCCTGGTGCCGCCGTCCCTGCTGCTCAGCATTGGCGACAGGAAACATGCGGCTCCAGCCCCACGCAGCAGGATTGTTCACATTATGCCTCTCTGGTGTCTTCATTCCACAGCGAGTGCCGCAGCCCAAGACAGGCTGCCATGGGACCGCCACTCCTCAGCCCTGCGGAAGGGGCAGGGGATGACTTAGGGTGAGCTCCCCTCTCTACCTAATGCTAGACCTGCCCTCCCCAAATCCAGACACATCTCCCTCCTCTGGCACTGGTCTCACGGAGCCCTCTGTTGGTGGCACGTCTGGCCTCAGCCTTCCCCTCCTCTTTCAGGACTCATCTCTGATTCAGGTCTCAGATCCTTGGCCTCTGTGGTTCTCCTTATCCCAGAGCAGGAAACTAAATTAGATTTGATAAAGCTTGATGAAGAGATTGGTGCCTGAGTGGGACAGTGCCCTGGGAAGACAGGAGGAGTTTGGAGAAACAGGCAAGACAGGAGGAGGAGGGTGTGCAGGTCAGTGGACTGGCATCTGTCCTCCACCTGGTCCCACACACCTGCGTTGAGCACCTAGGTACAGGGGGTCAGAAGTTGAAGCTGCTGCTGCCACTGAAAAAGTGTTTTTAAGATGCTCAGGACACAGGCACGGATGCTCCCGCGGCACGCGGCTGGAGCGGCGCCCGGGGAGGACGGGCGCTCGGCCCGGCTGGACACTGGCCCCGAGGAGCCCCTGAGCCAGAGCGCAGCGGGCGGAGTGTTCTCCTGACGCCGCGGGAGGGGCGGGGAGCGCTCCTGAGGGGCTGCTGGCCACCCAGGTGGCGGGCGGAGTGGGAGGAAGTCCTAGTGAGAGATAACATGTACGAACACTTAAGACAGACGCTACAGTTAGCTCTTTAGGTGATTATATTTTTTAAGTATCAAACGACCCTACAAGGAATATGATATTGCACTATGAAGACAGTACAGCCTCAGGCTTACGGGTCAGCTCATATAGGGATGAGTCACGATGTTGCCACCCTCAAGTTATTTAATTGCTCTGGATCTAAACTCCATCACCTGGAAAAGACAAAAAAAAACAGTGACTATGGAGCGAAAAATATGGGGTAATTAGACAAAGCACTGACTTCACGGAGGACTTAGCTAAGCACTGAGTGACTCTCACTTATTATCCCAGTTTTATTTGTAAGTAAACAGAGGATAGGTGACTTACCCTAAGGCACATGCCGATGTACAAGCATCCGAGTTGGAATGACTGATCCTGACACCAGAACACAAAATCTTATTCGCAAAAGTGTACTTGTCCAACAGTCTCAAAACTTACAGTGTCGTCAAATGATCACACAGTACTACCAAGGTGGTGAGGACGTGTATGTAGAAAAACTCTGCACCTATCTATATTATCTTTCAAAACTGAGGCCTAAAGAGAGTCATTAAAGATACAGAATGTTTAAGAGACCTTAATTCCATACAGCCTCACTCAATGAACTACTGAAAAATAAATACTGCAAGAACAAAGGTGAACCCAGAGAATATACCAGGAATGCATGAAAAATGACCCATAAATGTGTAATCAGCGAATAGAATTAGTTTATTTTCCCATTTAAAAACCACAAATGGGGGGGCGGAGCTTGAAGATGGCGACCGAACAGTCGGACTTGTTCTGACTCTGGTCCCAGAACAGATAGAAACAGCGTCTGAGGCGCTCAGGGAATGTTGATTGGCAGCTAAGGGGCTTCGGAATTCTCTAGGAAGGTAAGGAAAGGTCCGCTGGACAAGATTTCCTGACCAAGAGGCCAGCACTGCCGCGGCTGCGGCGGCTCTCCCAGCGAGCTCTCGCGGAGAGAAGGCAGCGCCATCTTACCAGGAAAGGAGGAGCATCCCTGAGGCCTGGAAAAACACGCAGCGGGGAGGTCCATCGAGCAGCTGAGAAGCCCGAATCGGCACGGGCGCGTGGAATCCGGGGAGTTCTTCGGTCACCCACGGAAAGGTCAGAGTTTGCGGGGACAGCCTAGGGGACCGGGGTCCCGCGGCCCAGGCGGCTACGGTAGCCGGGGAGCTCCCTCAGGGTAGCCAGGAGCGCGCACTACCGGCCGCCGAGCGGCACCCAAAGAAGGCTGCAGCGACACCTAGTGCTGGGTTTGACGTTATCCTCCCCAGAAGCGGGACTTGTTTAAAACGCCACAGGTCACTGGACAGAGCGTTAAGAATCTCGGCTGTTTCGCCAAGGGCGGAACATCTGGACACCTTGGTGCCTGATCCCCTTCACCCCCTTGCTTCTGAATACTAGGGAAGGACTGCCCAGTTGGGCATATCCGGGGAAATTGCAGGGGGAAATTGCCTTCCTGGAAACAAGGGATCGGAGCCAGAAGAGATAGTCTGGGAGCCAGCTGGCACCCTGCCAGCTAGAGCCATAGAGAAAGAAGGCCAGAGCAACCAAAAGACTGGAAGGTCAAACCAGTAACACTGACACCTAAGAGCTGAATTACAAGCTGCCCCCCCCCCCTTTTTTTTTTTTCCCTTCTCTTTTCTTTTCTTTTATCTTTTAATTAATCAAAAATAAATGGACACAAATAACTAAGATATAGTCTACTTAAAATTAAGGATTACCTTACAAATCTGAGGTGCAGTGGAATGCTGGGAACTGCAAGACTTTCTGGGCCGAGAATCAGGAGTGCCAAATACATTAACAGAGGAAGTGAATGACCACTACTGGACATTTTTATGCTAATTTTACTATTATTTTATTTTCATTTTTTACCTCTTTTATTTAATCTTCATTTTTTATATTTTTTACTTAAGAAACGATTTTTTTTTCCTTACTTGATTTTACCTTTTTAATTATTACATTTTTCAATCTCTATCATCACTATTACTACTGCTATTTTGCAATTTTTTTTTTTTCCCTCTTCAGTACCATTTTATTTTTTTTCTTTATTTTACCTTGGGAGTAACCTTCATTCTATTTTAATCTCTACTATAGCATCATTCAACCCTATCTCAACTCGACCTTTACACCATCACTCTCTTGCTAAACTTTACCCTTTTAGTCTACGGTTTATCCTATCCCTTTCTGGCTTTAGTTTTTCCTCTATTCTTTCTGTATACCCCCTGCTAAAACTCTCACTATACTTATAGACCTATGTTCCAACCCCTAATCCAAGTGTATAAATACCAATCTCTGCACTATATTAACTAGTTAAAAAAAAAAGAAAAGAAAGAAAAACTGTTCTCCCCTCTATCCTTTTCGCATTGTTTGTGTGAAGGTTGATTATTGTGAATTTTTAGGCTTGTTAGTGAAATTGTTATGCTTATTACTGTGTTGTTATTGTTGCTTTGTATTTTTTTAAAAAAAATACTCTGTTTTTGTTTGTATCTTTTACTTCTGTATATCATAGCCTTACTTAATAATAGGGGATATTGTAGTTTGTATTAATCTCCAAGTATTGTTACTGGCATTAGATGGGTTCAGTGGTTGTTCTATGGCAGTTTTCTCCACATATATATAGTTTGTTTCCCATTTCTCTTTTAGTTTGCTTCTTCTCTCTCTTTCTCTCTCTCTCTCCTTTCTTTTTTTCCCTGTTTTCCAACTTTATTTTGTCATTACTTTTTTTCCTCTTTTTCTATCTCTTTATCCCTCTTTTTTTTTTATTTTATTTACTTAATTTTTTTTAATTTTAATTTTTACTTTTTAAAATTTTTCTTTATTTTATTTTTACCTTTCTTCCTTCTCTCCTATCCCCTAAGTTGCCTTTCTCTAGTGGTCACCTTTACTAAAGGTTATTAATATTGTAAGTACATTCCTGTTAAGTGCCTCTTGTGTTGTACCAGGTAGTGTTTGTATTTTGAAATTTTAAATCAACGCAGGAGAAGGAACACCACATAACCAGACATCCTGAGAAGAGAGGCCATGGGGAGACAAAAACATAGTCCGCACATGAAAGAAAAGCAGGCATCACCAGAAAAGGAAGTAAACGAGCCCGAGGTAAGCAGCCTACCAGAGCAAGAATTCAGAATAATGATCATAGGATGGCTAAAAAGAATGGAAGAGAAATTTGACAATAACCAAGAAGAAATGAGGAAGAACCATGAGGAACTGAAGAAGAACCATGAGGAATTGAAGAAGAACCAAGAAGAAATGAAAAATGACATCGCTACCATGAAGAACTCAATAGAAAGCATCAAGAGTAGACTAGAGGAAGCAGAGGACCGCATCAGTGAGCTAGAAGATAAGATGGAAAAAAATACCCAAGTAGAGCAGCTTCTAGAAAAAAAGATTAAAAAGCAGGAGGAGAGCCTACGGGAGCTTTGGGACATTACAAAACAAAATAATATTCGAATAATAGGGGTTCCAGAAGGAAAGCAAACTGAGGTAGACATGGAAAAAGTATTTCAAGAAATAATGACAGAAAACTTTCCTGAAATAGAGAAGAAAAAACCCACACAAATCCAAGATGCTCGCAGAGTCCCAAGCAAAATGAACCCCAGAAGACAGATTCCAAGGCACATTATAATCAAATTGGCAAACAACAATGACAAAGTAAGAATCTTAAAAGCAGCCAGAGAGAGACAGAAAGTTACATACAAAGGAACCCCCATCAGACTAGCAACTGATTTCTCAACAGAAACTTACCAGGCCAGAAGGGAATGGGATAAAATATACAAAGTCATGCAAAGGAAGGGTCTGAATCCAAGAATACTGTACCCAGCAAGGCTATCAATCAAAATTGAAGGGGAAATCAGGAGCTTCACAGACAAAAAAAGACTGAAGGAATTTATCTCCACCAAACCAGCAATGCAAGAAATGCTAAAGGGTCTACTGTAAAAATAAAGAAATAGGAAGTGAAGAAGGAACACGGGTATAGAATAAAAATGGCGTCAAATGTGTACCTATCAATAATAACCTTAAATGTAAATGGATTAAATGCTCCAATCAAAAGACATAGGGTAACAGATTGGATAAGAAAACAAGACCCATACATCTGTTGTCTACAAGAAACCCACCTCAGAAAAAAAGATGCACACAGACTGAGGGTGAAGGGATGGAAAAAAGTTTTCCAGGCAAATGGAAATGAAAAAAAAGCTGGGGGAGCAATACTTATATCTGACAAATTAGATCTCAGAGTGAAGGACATAATAAGAGATAATGAAGGCCATTTCATAATACTAAAGGGAACAATCCAACAAGAAGAAATAACCCTGGTAAATATATATGCACCCAATACAGGAGCAACCAAATACATAAAAAAAACTGCTGGAGGACATTAAGAGAGAGATTAATAGCAATACAATCATAGTAGGAGATTTTAATACCCCACTGTCACCCTTCGACAAATCATCTAAACAAAAAAACAGCAAAGAAATATCAATCCTAAGTGACTCACTAGACCAGATGGAATTAATTGACATCTTCAGAACACTCCACCCCAAAGCCACAGAATATACATTCTTCTCAAGTGCACATGGGACATTCTCAAAGATAGACCACATTTTGGGTCATAGGCAAAGTCTCTTCAAATTCAAGAAGATAGAAATCATATCAAGTATCTTCTCAGACCATAATGGCATAAAACTGGAAATTAACTACAATAAAAATAATCCAAAGAAATCAAACACATGGAGACTAAACAGCACGCTATTAAACAAGGACTGGCTTACCAGAGAAATCAAGGAAGAAATTAAAAACATCCTGGAAACAAATGACAATGAAAACACAACAATCCAAAATCTATGGGACACAGCAAAAGCAGTCTTGAGAGGGAAGTTCATATCCTTACAAGCCTATTGCAAAAAACTAGAAAAAGGGGTAACAGATGATCTAACTCTACAACTCAAAGAGTTAGAAAAGGAGCAACAAGAAAAGCCCAGTGTAAGCAGAAGGAAGGAAATAACAAAAATCAGAGCACAGATAAACGACATAGAGACCAAAAAAACAATACATAAGATCAACAAAACCAAGAGCTGGTTCTTTGAAAGAATAAACAAGATAGATGGACCTCTAGCCAGGCTAACTAAGAAACAAAGAGAGAGGACCCAAATAAACAAAATCAGAAATGAAAGAGGTGAAATAACAACAGACCCCAACGAAATACAATGGATTGTTACAAAATACTACGAACAACTCTATTCCAACAAACTGAACAACCTGGAGGAAATGGACATATTCCTAGAAAAATACAAACTTCCAAAACTCGATCAGGAAGAATCTAAAAATCTCAATAGACCAGTGACTTGGGAAGAAATTGAAACAGTCATCAGAAAGCTTCCAGCAAACAAAAGCCCAGGGCCAGATGGCTTCACAGGAGAGTTTTACCAAACATTCAAGGAAGAACTAAAACCTATCCTCCTCAGACTTTTCCAAAAAATTCAAGAGGAAGGAACACTTCCAAACTCCTTCTATGAAGCCAGCATCACCCTAATACGAAAACCAGATAAAGACAACTCAATGAAAGAGAATTACAGGCCAATATCCCTCATGAACATAGATGCCAAAATCCTCAACAAAATCCTAGCAAATCGGCTCCAGCAGAGCATCACAAAGATCATACACCATGACCAAGTAGGATTTATTCCAGGAATGCAAGGATGGTACAATATCCGCAAATCAATAAACGTGATACATCACATAAACAAATTGAAAGATAAAAATCATATAGTCATATCAATTGATGCAGAAAAAGCATTCGATAAAATCCAACACCCTTTCCTGATAAAAACTCTTAACAAAGTGGGAGTACAAGGATCATACCTCAACATAATAAAAGCTATATATGATAAACCCACAGCCAACATTATACTCAATGGGCAAAAACTAAAACCATTCCCTCTAAGAACAGGAACAAGACAGGGATGCCCACTTTCGCCACTCCTGTTTGACATAGTACTGGAAGTACTAGCCATTGCAATTAGACAAGAGGAGGAAATAAAAGGCATCCAAATTGGAAAAGAAGAAGTAAAGTTATCCTTACTTGCAGATGACATGATATTGTGCATAAAGAACCCAAAAGACTCCATTAAGAAACTAATTGACTTAATAAATGAATTTGGCAATGTAGCAGGATACAAAATTAACGCCAAGAAATCCATGGCATTTCTATACACCAACAGTGAAACTACAGAAACAGAGACTAAAAAAGCAATTCCATTTACCATCGCACCAAAAAAATTAAGATACCTAGGAATAAATTTAACTAAGGAAGTAAAGGATCTATATGCAGAAAATTACACGACATTGAAAAAAGAGATAGAGGATGATGTAAGGAGATGGAAGAACATACCATGTTCATGGATTGGTAGAATCAACATCATCAAAATGTCCATACTTCCTAAAGCAATCTATAGGTTCAATGCACTCCCCATTAAAATACCAAGGGCATATTTCACTGACCTAGAAAGAACTCTCCAACAGTTCATTTGGAACAATAAAAGACCCCGAATAGCCACAGCAATCCTGAGAAAGAAGGGTAAAGTAGGAGGGATCTCAATACCGGACTTCAAACTGTATTACAAAGCCACTGTTCTCAAAACAGCCTGGTAATGGCACAAGAACAGACATATAGATCAATGGAATAGAATCGAGAACCCAGATATCAACCCAAATCAATATGCTCAATTAATATTTGACAAAGGAGGCACGAATATACAATGGAGTCAAGACAGTTTCTTCAATAAATGGTGTTGGGAAAATTGGGTAGACACATGCAAAAGAATGAAACTAGATCACCAACTTACACCATACACAAAAATAAACTCAAAATGGATACAGGACTTAAACATCAGACGGGAAACCATAAAAATACTAGAAGCATCCTCGGGCAGCAAAATCTCAGACGTATGCCAAAAGAACTTCTTCACTGATACTGCCCCTAGGGCAATTGCCCCTAGGGCAATGGAAGCTAAAGAGAAAATAAACAAATGGGACTACATCAAAATAAAAAGCTTTTTTACAGCAAAAGAAACCATCAACAAAACAACAAGAAAGCCCACGGTGTGGGAGAACATATTTGCAAATAACACCACTGATAAAGGTTTAATCTCTAACATCTACAGACAGCTGATACAACTAAATAAAAGGAAGATGAATGATCCAATTAAGAAATGGGCAAGGGACCTAAATAGAATATTTTCAAAAGAAGACAGAAGGAAGGCCAAAAGGCACATGAAAACATGCTCAAAGTCACTAATTATACGAGAGATGCAAATCAAAACAACAATGCGGTACCATCTCACACCTGTCAGAATGGCCAACATCAACAAATCGACAAACGACAAGTGTTGGCGAGGTTGCGGAGAAAAAGGAACCCTCGTGCACTGCTGGTGGGAATGCAGACTGGTGCAACCACTGTGGAGAACAATGTGGAGTTTCCTCAAAAAACTGAAAATGGAACTCCCATTTGACCCAGTAATCCCACTCCTAGGAATATATCCCAAGAAACTAGAAACACCAATCAGAAAGGATATATGCACCCCTATGTTCATAGCAGCACAATCTACAATAGCCAGAATTTGGAAACAGCCTAGGTGCCCGTCAGCAGATGATTGGATCCAAAAACTATGGTACATCTACACAATGGAATACTATGCTGCCATAAAGAAGAAGGAATTCTCATCATTTGCAGCAACCTGGATGGAATTGGAGAACATCATGCTGAGTGAAATAAGCCAATCAATGAAAGAGAAACACCACATGACCTCACTCATTTGTGGATAATAAAGAGCATTATAAACTGATGAACCAAAAGATAGATATAGAGACAGTAAAGCAACAAGCAGATTGTCAAATTACAGCGGGGAGGGGAGGAGGATCTGGGGGAGATAATAGATCAACCGAAGGACTTGTATACATGCATATAAGTACAACCAATGGACATAAAACTATGGGGAGGGAGGGGATATGGGGGAGGGAGGGAGGGGGGCAAAAAAAATCATTAAAATATGTAAAAAAATAAATTAATTAATTAAAAAAAAATAAAATAAAAGTGAAAAAAAAAATAAAAAAAAATAAAAACCACAAATGTCTAAATAACAATAAGAACTCATGGGAATAGTCAGTGGGCGTTTGGCCTGTGCTAGGACCCTTAAGAAGGTACCTATGGAATAAATGCAATTCTGCTAGCACATGTGTCAAACACAAGGCCCGCGGGCCAAATCCGTCCCGCCAGGCCTTGCAATGTGGCCCGCACCGCGCTGTCATCACTGCACTCCGCTGCGTTTCCATCACAATGACAGTTTATGACTGTTCAGTAAACCATTCGGCCCGCGATTTAGGCTGGATTTTAGATTTTGGCCCCTTCTCTGATTGAGTTCGACACCCCTATGCTAGGGAGTTTGTAACTAAGCTGAGGTCAGGACGGCACTTTCAGGATGGCAGAGCGCGGAGGTCACACAGACTCTCCTCACAGGAACTCTCGAGGCTCCGCTCACCAGCCAGATGCTGCAGGCAGACTTCTCCCTGCTTCTCCCTCCGGCTGCCTCGGGACAATCCCGAAGGGAAGTAGAGGTAACTGAGGCTGGAAGAAGAAAGAAGGTTGACTAGGGAACTTAGGACTTGAGGTATGGCATGGCATGAGTTCCCTGTGGAGCATTTTAAAAACCTCTAGGACTTGCAGCCAGGTCAGTCTGGAACTACCAATAGGCATATACAAAAAGACAAAAAGGAAGGAGGGAGGGAGGGAGGGAAGAAAGGAGGGATGGAGGAAAGGAGGGAGGGAGGAAGAAGTTAGGAAGGAAGGAAGGAAGGAAGGAAGGGAGGGAGGGAGGGAGGGAGGGAGGGAGGGAGGAAGAAGGAAGGAAGGAAGGAAAGGAGGGAGGGAGGGAGGGAGGAAGGAAGGAAGGAAAGGAGGGAGGGAGGGAGGAAGGGAGGGAGGGAGGGAGGGAGGGAGGGAGGGAGGGAGGGAGGGAGGGAGGAAGGAAGGAAGGAAGGAAGGAAGGAAAGGAGGGAGGGAGGGAGGGAGGGAGGAAAGGGAGGGAGGGAGGGAGGGAGGGAGGGAGGGAGGGAGGGAGGAAGGAAGGAAGGAAGGAAGGAAGGAAGGAAAGGAGGGAGGGAGGGAAGGAAAGAAAAGTAAAGGAAAGAAAAAGAAAACCCAACAACAATAATAGCCCTTGGTCTCCCAGTGACATAGGAAACCCAGAAACTGGCTTCTGAGCCAGCCGCCTCGCCCTGGGATCTCAGGCAGCCTGGAACCCTTCCTGTCTTGGACAGGTTGGTAGGAGTAAATAGGAACCCAGAACGAGGCGCCAGAAGAGCATTTCAGGGCTCTGACAGATAAACTCAAGCTTACAAAATATAGGCTAACCCAAACAGCAGAACTGCCCAATAAATGTAAGATTGAAGTAGGGTCAAGCAGCAACTTTACAGGCCACAGGGAGGGGCAGGAAATATTTAAAGTGCTGAAAGAAGGGAGCCTAAACTCTAGAACCCTATGCTAGTACCTGGCAAATTATCATTCCGAACAGAAGGAGAGAGAAAGGCTTTCACAGGCAAGCAAAAAACGAAAGGAGTCCATCATCATTAAACCAGCTCTACAAGAATGGTTAAATGGTCCTCTTTATGAAGAAAGGAAAAGGGCATAGCCAGAAATAATAAAATACAGAAAAGAAAAATTTCAATGGTAAAGGCATATCTATATACATAAAAGGCTAAGTGACTGACCATTTGTCCGACAGTCTGACCAACTGGTACATATGACTCACATTGGCAATTAAAAAATATATGTTGACTTGCGCATGCACAATACATATAAAGCTCTCACTGGTGCCAATCACACGTGTGTGTTTCCATCTGTCATTGTTTACCGTGAATTTGGTTGACACTTCTATTATAGAGAAGTGCGAATAGCAATATTAAACTATTATTTCTAATTAATTTCCTTTCAATGTGCACAAATCTGTGCACCAGGCCACTACCCTGTTTCCCCAAAAATAAGACAGTATCTTATATTAATTTTTGCTCCCAAAGATGCACTAGGTCTTATTTTCAGGGGATGTTTTATTTTTCCATGAAGAATATGGTACATATTTATTGTTAAATGAAAATAAAGGAAATTTATTACCTGTATACAGTACGGTAGTACGGCAGTTGTCATCACAAACCAGACAAACTGAATCCTACAGTATCAAGAATTTACTCATTTATTCAATGACAATCATGTCATCATCTTCTGTAACATCATCATAACAATCCAATTCCTGAATTTCCTGGTGAATTTCTTGTGACTCCATTTCTTTCAGAATCAGTGGACCAAATCTCTCATGTTTAGCAATAGCATTCTGAGACAGAGCCTAGGGGGGCCTTATTTTCGGGGGGATGCCTTATATTTCACTCAGAAGGATACCTGTAAATAGGTCTTATTTTTGGAGGATGTCTTATTTTCGGGAAACACGGTAGTATATAATAAACATAGTTAATCAACCACTTAGAAGCTAATATGAAGGTTAAAAAACAAAAGTAGCAAAATTATCTATAACAATAATAATCAGGAGATATGCAAAACAAAAAGATATAAAATAGGACATCATAAACATAAAGCATAGAGGAGAAATAAAAATGCAGTGCTTTTAGAATGTGTTTGGCCCTAGCCAGTTTGGCTCAGTGGATAGAGTGTCGGCATGGGGACTGAAGAGTCCCAGGTTCAATTCATGTCAAGAACACAAACCCAGGTTGAGGACTCGATCCCCATTAGGGGGCATGTAGGAGGCAGCCGCTCAATTATTCTCTCTCATCATTGATGTTTCTATCTCTCTCCCCTTCCCCCTTCCTCTCAGAAATCAATAAAATATATATTTGAAAAATAAAGAATGTGTTTGAATTTAAATGCCTATCAGCTTAAAGTATAGATATAGATGGTCACACAAGATATTAAGATGGAGAAATGGTCACAGCTTGGAGGAAACTAAAGAGACATGAAAAACATACAATGTTAGAGTCTAGATTGATACTGGGGCAGAAAGAAAACTTTACTGGAAAAATAGGGGAATCTAATGATTAAAGCCTGCAGTTTGGCTAGTAGCACTGTATCAGTGTTAATTTTCTGGTTTCAGTAATTGTTCTATAAAATGTTAACGTAAGAAGAAGCTTGGTGAAAACAAGATGGGATTATCTGATCTAAATATATAGAAAATTTGAAAAAAAATGTAAAGAGTGCTGGGACCGGTTTGGCTCGGTGGATAGAGCGTCGGCCTGCGGACTGAAAGGTCCCGGGTTCGATTCTGGTCAAGGGCATGTACCTTGGTTGCGGGCATATCCCCTGTGGGGTGTGTGCAAGAGGCGGCTGGTCGATGTTTCTCTCTCATCGACGTTTCTAGCTCTCTGTCCCTCTCAATTCCTCTCTGTGTAAAATCAATAAAATATATTTTTTAAAAAATGTAAAGAGTAAAGTTATCCTGAGTCATTTCCTAACATCCAGTAGGTATGTATGATCTAGCTCAAAGTGAGGTCAGTAGGCAGGTGAGAAGAGGGGAAAGTAAGTGCATGGGTTGCCATCCTACTATACATATAAAGAGGTAATATGCTAATTTGTCCATTATTAGCATATTCCCTCAGGGCCAGTCTGTGGGCGGGGACGAGGGAGGGACCTCTGCCCCCAGCTCTAACATCTGGTGCTGAGGTGTAGCTGCCAGCCTGCATCCCTGGGTAGGGATGTGGCTCTGCCTGCTACTCCCCCTCGGCGCTGACAGTGGGCGGGGAGTGAGGGGCGGGGCTGGGGGGCGGGGCTTGACAGGGGACCTGAGGCTTCTGCCCCGCGCCCCCCCCACCAGGGTGCTTGACGGGGTTGGGCCAGCGGGTCTGGGTCTCCTGCGTTTTGGAAGTGCGTGGGGGTGGTGGGTGGGAACTTGACTCTATCCTGTCGCTCACCACAGACTCTGACAGGAGGGAGATTTTATATACATTTTACTAATTTCCTTTCACTTCTGACACTTTTATAGAGAAAGGACAAATAGGAATATTAAAATATTTCTTCTAGCCGGGACCGGTTTGGCTCAATGGATAGAGTGTCGGCTTGGGGACTGAAAGGTCCCGGGTTCGATTCCCATCAAGGGCATGTACTTGGCTGCGGACATATCCCAGTAGGGGGTGTGCAAGAGGCAGCTGATCGATGACTCTCTCTCTCATCGATGTTTCTTACTCTCTGTCTCTCTCCCTTCCTCTCTGTACAAAATCAATAAAATATATTTAAAAAAAATAAAATAAAATATTTCTTCTAATTCATTCCCTTTTAATGTGCACGAATTTCACACACCGGATCACTGGTAGGCTCATACACACAAATCAGCAGTCAGCATCCATTAGCTGGGCCACAGAGAAAACAGCAGTTGTGTCTGGCCACAAGCCAACTCATCTGTGGATTCAGAGCAACATGTTCTCTCTCTCTGTCTCTCTCTCTCTCTCTCTCTCTCTCTCTCTCTCTCTATATATATATATATATATATATATATATTGATTTCAGAGAGGGAGAGGGAAACAGAAACATCAATGATCAGAGAGTCATTGATTGGCTGCCTCCTGCATGCCCCCTACCTGGGATGGAGCCCACAACCCTGGCATGTGCCCTTGATTGGAATCGAACCTGGGACCCGTCAGTCCATAGGCTCTATCCACTGAGCCAAACCGGCTAGGGCACAGTATCTATTATTATATGTAATATAAACATACTATGTATTGTATATACAACATAGTATACACACGCGTATATGTGTTGTGTGTACATGTGTAACATACATAGTGATACATGCTATGTATAACATGTGTGATGTATACGTATAACACAGGCATGTGTTGTGTGTCCACTATACCATAACATACTGGTTACATGTGAATCACACGCTTATGTAATCCTACATATGCACACAGCACGTGTGAGCCGGGCCGCCGCAGTGAAGGGCCTGCCTTACCCCTCCAGGACCTGGCGGATCCACTGGAGCCCGGCTGTCTTCTCTCGGTCCAGGTCCTCGGCGGTGACCGGGTAGCCTAACTGCGGGGGCGAGGGCAGGAGCCGCCCCGCGTCTCTCCTCCGCGGCAGCAGCGGCACCCTGCGCCTGCGCGGCCTGGCGTCGTCGGGGGCGGGGGAGCCCCAGCCCTGCTTCTGCCCGTCGGCGCCGCCCGCCGCCGTGTCCGGCGGGCCCTCCGCGCGCGGTGCGGCCGGGACGCAGGGGCCGGGCGGGCGGCCCTCGCCGCCGGCACTGCCCGCGGGCGCGCGGGGCGGGGGCGCCGGGCGGGGCGGCCGCGGCGCGGGGAGCCCTCGGGTGGAGCTGTAGGAGCTGGTGATGGCGTTGCGTTTGCTGCAGGAGCTCAGGACGCTGGTCTGGGACGCCCTCCCCGCGCGGCTCTGCGGGGCCTGGGCGCACAAGTCCCTGCGCAGCGGCCCTGGCCGGGGCACGAAGGAGCAGAGGACGCCGTTCACCACCAGGCGCCGGAACGCCGAGCGCGCGCCGTCCGGGCCCCGGCGCTCAGGCCCCGGCCCCGGCCCCGGCCCGCAGCGCCCCCGGGCGGCCGGGCCGCGCTCCTGCTCGGCTCCCGGCGGGCAGCCCGGCCCGGGGGCCGCGGGCTCCTTGGCGCGGGGGCCGGCGCGGCCGCCCGGCGGGGACCACACGCAGACGGCGGCGCCCCGCAGGGCCAGGCGCAGGGCCAGCGGGCCGCGGGCCGAGGCCCCCCGCAGGCCGCCCGCCGCGCACAGCGCCCCGGGGCCGCGGGCGGGCAGGAGCCCCAGCAGCAGGCAGCGGGCCTGCCGGGCGGGGAGCGGCCGCGGGTGCGGGGCCGGCGCCCTCCGGCGGGGCCGCCGCCGCGGCGAGGCCACCACGTCCTCGTACGACAGCCGGCGAGCGGCGTCCGGGGCCCCCGAGCGAGCGCGGCCGGCGCGGGGAGCGCAGCGGCCGGCGGGCGCGGGCGCCGGGCTCTCGGGCCGCGCCGGCGGGGCCCGGGGCGGGGCGGCGGGCGGCGGCCGGGGGCGCGGCCAGCTCAGGTAGCTGCCCATGGCCGGAGCGTCGCCCGTCCGCCGGGCGGCTGGGTTTCCGTTGGCGGCGCGGGCGGAGCGAGGCGCGGCCGCGGGCCACGTGCGCGGCCCGAGCGCCGAGCGGAGGGTCCGGCCCGCGGGCAGGAGCGCCCCGCGCTTCCCGGTCAGGGGCTCTGGGCGCGGCCCGGGGGCCGCTCCGGCTCGGCGGCGCCGCCGGAGGCTGGGGCTGCGGGCAGCACCGGGCGCCGTGCGTCCTTCCCCGCCGCTCCGGTGCCCGAGGGAGCGGCCCCGAACCCAGCCGCCCGCCCGTCGGCTGCCCCCGGGCGTGCGCTCTGCCGCCGGCCCGGTCCACTGGCCCCCGGGCGTCCTCTCTGCCGCCCGCCCCGTCCGCTGCCCCCGGGCGTCCGCTCTGCCGCCCGCCCCGTCCGCTGCCCCGGGGCGTCCGCTCTGCCCCCCGGGCGTGCGCTCTGCCCCCCGGGCGTCCGCTCTGCCGCCCGCCCCGTCCACTGCCCCCCGGGCGTGCGCTCTGCCCCCCGGGCGTCCGCTCTGCCGCCCGCCCCGTCCACTGCCCCCCGGGCGTGCGCTCTGCCCCCCGGGCGTGCGCTCTGCCCCCCGGGCGTCCGCTCTGCCGCCCGCCCCGTCCGCTGCCCCCGGGCGTCCGCTCTGCCCCCAGGGCGGCCGGGTAGGGAGGAACCCCGGAGGGAACCGGCTCCCTCTTGGCCCTCACTCTCCCCTTCCTGGAACCCCAGACCCACATCAACCAGAACGCGGACCAGACGGGCAGTTTGCTCTGCTTGGGTCTCCGGGGTCTGGCACCCAAACCCGCGTTCCTGGTCTGCGGACCAGGCCTGGCCGGGACCTGTTTTCTGCTCCGCAGCTGCCCTGCAGGGTTGTCCCTTCCTGCAGCAAGTCTGGGCCCTCCGCTGGGAGGGGAGCCGGCAACACCCCCTGGAACTCAGAAGGGGCTCCCTTCACACATTCGCATCGAAGTTAATATTACTAGTCAAAGGGTTACCATCTTAGAATAGTCAGAGTAGCCGAAACCGGTTTGGCTCAGTGGATAGAGCGTCAGCCTGTGGACTGAAGGGTCTAGGGTTTGATTCAGGTCAAGGGCATGTACCTTGGTTGTGGGCACATCCCCAGCGGAGTAGGAACATGCAAGAGGCAGCTGATCCATGACTCTCATCGATGTTTCTAACTATCTCTCTCCCTTCCTCTCTGTAAAAAATCAATAAAATATATTTTTAAAAAAGAGTAGTATTGGAAGTTTGTTTTGTTTTTTTAAATCTAGTAATTACCTCTACGTGTTTTTTTGTTTGTTTGTGTGTGTTTTGCTATCATTTCACTAGGCCAGGTAGGATTTTCAAAGGAGTTACCCCAGTCTGCACTGCCCTCAGCAAGCAGAGGAGGGAAATATGGTTTTGTGTAACCAATGTCTAAAGGGCTGTACATTAATGAGATATACAGATGGGTTCTGAAATTCAGAAGTTTGATTTTCATTTTTAAAAAAATATATTTTATTGATTTTTTTTTAAAGAGAGGAAGGGAGAGGGATAGAGAGCTAGAAACGTCGATGAGAGAGAAACATCGACCAGCTGCTGCCTCTTGCACACCCCCCACCGGGGATGTGCCCGCAATCAAGTTACATGCCCCTGACCGGAATCGAACCTGGGACCTTTCAGTCCGCAAACCGATGCTCTACCACTGAGCCAAACCAGTTTCGGCTGACTCATTTTTATGCAAAAATATTTTAATATAATTGACTTCTCAACCTTCCAATGTTTTATTAGTTCACTGTGCTTCAGAGTACTAGTGAACTTTTAAAAAGGAAATAGAGGGAAATTCATGATAGGGATGAATATACTAACATACATGAATGGAATCATCTCAGGTGTTTAAAGATAATCCATTTCCCAAAGCAATAAATCTTAATTATAGAAACATTAAAGTAAAATATGTTGGGTTAGGGCCCAACTCCAATGACTTGATTTCTTATCCAACAAATATCATCTTAAGTAATTCTTTCAGGCACTAATTTTTTATTTTAAAGTATTTTTTATTTTTCAATTACAGTTGACTATAATATTATAATACTGTATATTTAAATTAAACTTTCTTGTTAAAAGTATTACATTGTCCCCCTTAGCCCTACTGACTCCTTCTAGCCCACCCCACCCCGCACCCAAAGGCCTTCACCACCCTATTGTTAAGTGTATATGCATACAAGTTCTTTCGCTGATTACCGCCCTTCCCCACCTTCCCTCCGAGATTCCACACTCTGTTCCACGATTCCGTGTTTCTGGATCCACTTCGTTCATCAGTTTATTTTGTCCATTAGATTCCATGTCTGAGTGAGCTCAGGTGATACTTGTCTTTCTCTGACTGGCTTATTTTGTTTAACATGATGCTCTCTAGGCCCCTCCACGCTGTCTCAAAGGGTAAGAGATCCTTCTTTTTCACTGCTGCATAGTGTTCCCGGTGTAAATGTACCCCAGTTTTTTTATCCACTCATCTACTGACGGGCACTCAGGCTATTTCCAGATTTTAGCTATTGTACATTGTGCTGCTATGAACATAAGGGTACACACATTCTTTCTGATTAGTGTTTTGGGTTTCTTAGGATATATTCTTAGAAGTAGGATCATTGGGGGCAATGGCAGTTGCATATTTAATTTCTTGAAGAAACTTCATACTGCTTTCCATAGTGGCTGCACCAGTCTGCATTCCAACCAGCAGTGTACTAGGGTTCCCTTTCTCCACATCCACTTGTCATTTGTTGATTTGTTGATGGGAGCCATTCTGACAGATATGAGGTGATACCTCATTGTTATTTTAATTTGCATCTCTGATAATCAGTGACTGTGAGCAACCTCTATAATAAAAGCCCAGCGACTGAATGGCGGAATGACCAGAACGACCGGTTGACCAGTTGCTATGACATGCACTGACCACCAGGAGGCAGACACTCGATGTAGGAGTTGCCCCCTGGTGGTCAGTGAGCTACCACAGTGGGTATACCATTCAGCTGACCAGAAGGAGCGGCTGCTCCTGCTGTGAACCCCAGGCTGATGGGCAGGGACCCAGGTTGCGATCATTGCCTCCTTGCCCCAGGCTTTTCCTCTGAATGCCTGCAGGCTGGGCAGTGCTGCTGCTGGGCTTGCAGAGCTGACCCCAGAAGCTGGGAGGCAGATTCGTGGCTGCCATGGGACTGAAGTCTACTCCACCGCCTCTCAGTGTTATTGTCCCTGGGCCCGGCCCTGATGGGTGCTCCATGGAAGATGCCGGACCAGGGAGCAGTTGCTCAGAGGGCGGGTCCGCAGCTGCTTGGCTGACTGGGATGAACAGAGCTCCCACAGCAGGCTGATTCCCACAGGCCATGCCCTCACCAGTGCATGAATCCTGTGCACCAGGCCTCTAGTTTTTTTATATGTGTCCTGGCCATCGGTATGGAGAAGTGTTTATGTAGGACCTTTGCCCATTTTTATTTTTATTTTTTTAATCAATCTTTATTGCTCATATTATTATAAAAGTTCCTCATTTTTCCCCCTCCACCAGGTTCCCACCCCACCCTCTGCCCTTTCCCCACCCCCCATTGTCCTCATCCATAGGTGCACAGTTTATGTTCAGTCTCTTCCCACATCCACCACTGCCCTTTTCCCCGAGAATTGTCAGTCCACTCCCCTCCCGTATCTCTGATTCTATTATAATCAACAGCTAATATTGTTCATCAGGTTTTTTAATTTCCTTGTTTTTTTTTAATTAATAAACTTTTATATTTTTAAGAATAAATTTTAAAATCTAATACTTTTAAACCTTGTTTTTTCTGCCCTGGGAACTGAGTAGCAAACTTGCTTACATGTAAACTTTCCCTTGGGATATCAAAAAGCATAGCCATTCAAATGTAAATGAACACATTGTTTAAAGATAGCTGCTGGCTGGAATTGGATTACCTATTCTAGGTGGGAAGGGCATGTCTTCCCCTTTCTCCATTAAAATTAAGGTGTTGGCCGAGACCGGTTTGGCTCAATGGATAGAGCATTGGCTTGGGGACTGAAGGGTCCCGGGTTCGATTCCGGTCAAGGGCATGTACCTTGGTTGCGGGCATATCCCCAGTAGGGAGTATGCAAGAGGCAACTGATGAATGACTCTCTCTCATCGATGTTTCTAACTCTGTATCTCTCTCCTTTCCTCTGTACAAAATCAATAAAATATATTTAAAAAAAAATTAAGGTGTTGGCTTTAAAACCTCTTTTTGGCAAGAGACCTTAAACTTTCAGAACTTTAAAATTTTCAGGTAGCAAATCAATTACTTAGCATTTTCTCAAATTAATAATACTATCTCCACATTCCCAAGGATACACTTCAAACAAAAGACACATCCAAATGGATCAACCAACCTCATCCAGACCCCACACAAGGCACTTACAGATCAACACCCCAGCGCTACAACAACTCAACACATCCAGATCTAAGCCTTCATCACTTGATTCAGCAGACCCTCACGTTCCCCCAAAAGTTTCCAGCCATGTCTGAGAGGCAGCCCTGGGGCATGGGCAGTCGAGGAGCAAGCTGTTCCAGCCCGGCTGCTCCGAGCCTGGCTGTTCTGGGCGCAGCTGCTCCGGGCCCGGCCGCTCCTGGCCTGGCTGCTCCTGGCCTGGCTGCTCCTGGCCTGGCTGCTGCTGCTCCGGGCCTAGCTGCTCCCAACCTGGCTGCTCCCAACCTGGCCGGTCCCGACCTGGCTGCTCTGCGCCCAGATGCTCTGGGCCTGGCCGCTGCTGCACCGGGCCTGGCTGCTGCTGCTCTGAGCCTGGTTGCTCCGGGCCTGGCTGCTGCTGCTCCTCAGGTTGACGCTCTATACACTGAGCCAAAGTGGTTAGGGCAAGAAATTGATTTTTGGTGTTGATTTTTTTATCCTGGTACATTGACAAATTCATTTATTAAATCTAGTAGTTTTTTTGGTGGAGACTTTAGTGTTTTCTTTGTACACTATCATGTCATCTGCAAATAATGACAGTTTTTACTTCCTCCTTTCCAATTTGGATGCCTTTTATTTCTTCTTATCTGATCGCTGTGGCTAGGACTTCCAGTACTATGTTGAATGAAAGTGGTGAAAGTGAATATCCCTGTCTTGTTCCTGTTCTTAGGTTTTAATTTTTGCCCATTGAGTATGATGTTAGCTGTAGGTTTAGTATATATGGCTTTATCATGTTGATATATGCTCCCTTTCAGAGAACCAGCTCTTGTTTCACTTATTCTTTTGTATTTTTTTAGTCTCTGTAATTTATTTCTGCTCTATTTATTACATTATTTCCTTCTTTATTATTGCCTTCCTTCCACTTACTCTGAGCTTTTCTTGTTGTTCTTTTTTTTAGTTCTTTAAGTACCCTGTTTCCCAGAAAATAAGACAGTGTCTTATATTAATTTTTTTCTCCCAAAGTTGCACTAGGTCTTATTTTCAGGGGATGTCTTATCTTTCCATGCACTAGGTCTTCTTTTCGGAGGATGTCTTATTTTCAGGGAAACATGGTAGAAGAATTAAATAGTTTATTATTAATTTTTCTTGTGTTTTGAGGTAGTCCTGTAGTGCCATGCACTTCCCTCTAAGGACTCTTTTGCTGTATCCCAGAGATTTTGTGTTGCTGTGTGTTGATTTTCATTTGTTTCTAAGGTTTTTCCTTTCTTCCACCTCCTCCTCTTCCTCCTCGTTTTCCTCCTTCTTTAAATCTTTATTGTTGAGAATATTACAGATATCTCCCTTTCCCCCCATTGCCTTCCTCCATCTAGTTCCTGCCCTGCCTCACCTCAGGACTTCATCACCCTATTGAGATTTGCCAGTTTGAGTTCATCAGTCTGTTCCATATTTCTATACCTCTGATTCTATGTTACTCACTAGTTTATTTTGTTCATTAGATTTTTAGAATAAATTGTTTATTTATTTTTAGAATAAGTTGTTGATAGCTATGTATTAATGTCATTTTAGTGTTCATTTTCTTCTCCTCCTCCTCCTCCTCCTTTTCTCCTCCTCCCCCTCCTCCTCCTCCTCCTCCTCCTCCTCCTCCTCCTCCTCCTCCTCCTCCTCCTTCTTCTTCTTCTTCTTCTTCTTCTTCTTCTTCTTCTTCTTCTTCTTCTTCTTCTTCTTCTTTCTCTTCTTAAAGAATACCCTTCAACATTTTGTGTAATACTGGTTTGGTGGTGATTAACTTCTTTAGCTTTTTCTTGTCAATGAAGCTGTTTATCTGACATTCAATTCTAACAGATAGATTTGCTGGATAGAGTAATCTTTTGTTTTTTGTTTTCTTTTTAATTTAATAAATCTTTATCACTCAGATTATTACAATTGTTCCCCCCACACACACACATAGCTCCCTTCCACTCAGTTCCCACCCCACCCTCTGCCCTTACCTCCTCCCTCACATTGTCCTCATCCATAGGTGTACGATTTTAGTCCAGTCTCTTCCTTCACCTCCACACCCCTTTTCCCCCTGATAATTATCAATCCACTCCCTTTCTTTGCCCCTGATTCTATTATATTCACTAGTTTATTCTGTTCCTCAGATTTTTAATTCACTTGATTTTTACCTTTTACATTTTATATATGTATTTGTTGATTAAAATTTTTATCTTTACTTGTTTCTTCTTCTTCCTTTTCTAAAAGAGTACCTTTCAGCATTTCATATAGTACTGGTTTGGTGGTGATGAACTCCTTTAACTTTTTCTTATCTGTGAAGCTCTTTATCTGCCCTTCAATTCTGAATGATAACTTTGCTGGGTAGAGTAATCTTGATTGTAGGGTCTTGCTATTCATCACTTTGAATATTTCTTGCCACTCTCATCTGGCCTGCATAGTTTCTGTTGAGAAATCAGCTGACAATCGTATGGGTTCTCCCTTGTAGGTAACTAAATGTTTTTCTCTTGCTGCTTTTAATATTCTCTTTGTCTTTTGTCCTTGGCATTTTAATTATGATATGTCTTGGTGTGGTCCTCTTTGGATTCCTTTTGTTTGGGGTTCTGTGAACTTCCTGAACTTGTAAGTCTATTTCTTTCACCAAATGGGGGAAGTTTTTTATCATTATTTCTTCAAATATGTTTTCAGTATCTTGCTCTCTCTCTTCTTCTGGCACACCCATCATTTTGATGTTGGTACACTTGAAGTTGTCCCAGAGGCTCCTTACATTACCTTCAACTTTCTGGATTCTCTTCTCTTCTTGCTTCTCCAGAGGAGTGTCCTTTGCCTCTTTGTATTCCAAATCTTTGACTTGATTCTTGCATTCCTCTAGTTTGCTGTTGGGTCTCTGAATAATATTTTTTATTTCAGTCAGTGTATGTTTAATTTCTAGTTGGTCCTTTTTCATATCCTCGAGAGTCTCATTAAATTTATCGGCCTTTTCAAAAAAATTCTTGAAAAACCTTATAACCATGGTTTTGAACTCAATATCCAGTCTGTTGTTCTTCTCCATTTCTTTCGTTTGAGATCTGTTTCTTTGTGTCCTTATTTACACTGCTTCCCTGAGTTGGTAGGGTGGCTTTGTGTGCTTGGTGTCCTATAGGACTCTCTTTCACGGCCCACGTAGAAAGAGTTCCAATTCAGGGTTCAGCTTCTGGAGAAGGGCCGCACACAAATGAAGAGACTTGAAGAAATTCAGTTTGGCGATTTGAGGGGCCAGGCAGTAGTCCAACTCTAGCGGGAGAACTACTCCTGCTCTGGCCCTGCCATCCCCTTTTATTGAGGCTTTTGGGGAAAACATCTTAAGCAACATAAACAGAAATTTACATGTAGCCCCTGGGCAGGAAATAACAGAAACTTACACAGGACAAATAAGGTAGATTCTGCTTCAGCTAACATAATCTCAACTAAAGGTTAGAGCAATTAAGGTTGTTGGCCAGCCTTCCTGGCTTCCTGTCAACATCTTTTTCAGTGAAACTGATTTGGTTCCCAGCAGTGTCCTATATAGGCCGGTGGGTCAGCCTCCCCAGTTACCTGAGGTAGACACTCTTGATACTCCCCTTTGTGAACTGTGTGTTAAGTCTTGATTGTTGTTGGTATCACTGGGAGGAATTGACCTCCAGGCCAATTGGATGTATCAGCTGTGTCCACGCCAGGATACCTTCTGTATTGGAGACAGTCTTATAGGATCAGATTTGCAAAATTGCAAAAGCTTCTGTGCTCAGCTTGGATGAGGTGCAGTCAGAATTGAGATTCAGTGTAGTCAGGAGCTTCCGATTCCTTCCGCTATGGAGAGGCTGTGCCAACCTCCGCAGTTAGACCTCTCTCTGCACGTGCCTCTAGATCCTGCCCGCTCCGGCTCCCTGCTCCCTCGAATCTCCAAGTCTCTGAGTCTCCATGTGCCTTTCTCTGCAGTCCAGACTCCACTTGTATGAGCTTGGGTCTACAGGGTTTCAACCAGGGCTGGTTTTCAGTGCAGTCAGAACTGGGGTTCAGTGCAGTCGGGGCTTCCTTTCCCCTCCTGCCAGCCAGGCACTCGGCCACCCTTCCTCTCTGCATGCGCGTGTCTCCCTCTCTCAGTGCTTTGTGTCTCCCCTGATCCGTGAGCCTCTCTCCTTCTTTCTGGTTGTAGAATTACCACTCTGCCAGCTTTCCTGTGGCTTTGGATGATGTTCGTTCTGTCTTTTAGTTGTTGTTTTAAAATTGTTGTGCAAGGCGGCAGTTTAGGTGCTTACCTAGGTTTCTCTCTGGGTAGAGTAATCTTGGTTGTAGGTTCTTGCTACTCATTACTTTGAAGTTTTTTGCCACTCCTTTTTGGCATGAATAGTTTCTGTTGAGAAATCAGCTGACAGTCATATGGGCACTTCCTTGTAGGTAATTAACAGTTTTTCTCTTAAGATTCTCTCTTTGTCTTTAAACCTTGGCATTTTAATTACGATGTGCCTTGATGTGGGTCACTTTGGGTTCCTCTTGTTTGGGGTTCTCTGTGCTTCCTGAACTTGTAATTCTATTTATTTCACCAGGTAGGGGAAGTTTTCTGTCGTTATTTCTTCAAATAGGGTTTCAGTATCTTGCTCTCTCTCTTCTCCTCTGGCACCCCATAATGTGAATGTTGGTATACTTGAAGTTGTCCCAAAGGCTCCATATACTATCTTCATATTTTTGGATTCTATTTTTTTTATCCATATTGTTCATGTCTCTTTATTATGAAATACAAAATTTTAAACAAAAAATGACAAAGGACACGAGTGTATGTTTGTTGTAAAGAACTTCACATGGGAATATATAGAGTAGAAAAGCCCAATTTCTTCAAACCACCCCTCGACCCCAATTCCTTTCAGAGGCAACAGCCAAAATGCTTGGGGAAAACACCCCACTTTCCAGACCTGTTATTTTAAAACACAAAGTTTTACAGCATGCTACGCATTGCTAACAGTCTGCTTTTCTATTGATATGTCTCAGAGCGCACTCCATAGGACTGCATGGCAGCACTTGCTCATCCTCTCCTTTTTCCCAATTGCATGATACTCCGCAGCATGGCTGTGCTGTCATTTAACTGCCCCCTCCCCATGCCTGGCTGCCAATTCTGGGACTACCCTTCGGCGCGCACTGTTCCCACACGCACAGGCTTGTAGGAGGCCCACAGATCATGTCCCTGTACCTGTCACATTTGCTGTAAGCCTTCTCTGGGAATTTCTCCCTTTGTTTCCATTTCAGTGTGATCCAATGCTGCCAGGATAGTTTTCTGAGCAGTATCGTAGTTTGCCAGAGCAGACATTAAATCGAGGAGGTGAAATCTCAGAGGCCATCGGCTGTGCCTTTAAAATCCTCACATCTGCATTTGTTCATGCCCGGCACGTGGCTGACATTGATAAATGTTTGAGTAGATAAGGAAAAGCTAACTGCACATGAGAGATATGAAAATAAGGTGTTCATAACCCCAAAGTCCCTAAAGTTGGAAATGAGGTCTAAAATTGGTTAGTAAATCAAGACTTAATTTGATGCCAAGTTTTGTATCTTATGTCCAGAAGCTAGAAAACACTGCAGGGTTTCTAGTTTAAGATGGATGAAAATTTTTGTTTCTTTACTACTGAAGTCATCTCAAGGAATTCCATAAATGAAGGGAGAGAGAAAATGTAAGATTAAAGACCAAAGAGCATGGTTTGTACCTAGGTTTCAGCACAAAAACACACACACACACACACAAAACCAACACAACAAAATAAAAAAAAAACACCCCTCCTCCCCCCAAAATACAGAGTAACAAGAAAGATCCAAGCAGGAAGTTACAGGCACATCTGCATATATCTTAGTTTTATAAAATTACATTAAGTGCCTTTTAATGTAAAAATATTTACATTGAACACCCGCCCCATCCTTGCCGCTTCTCTACAGATCATATCCATTTTTAAATTTTTTCTTTTTAAAAAAATTTGTTTTGTTCGTTAATCCTCACCCGAGGTCATTTTTCCATTGATTTTTTTTTTAAGGGGGGGTTAGAAGAGAAAGGGAGAGACAGAGAACAACATCGAGGTGAGAGAAACACATCGATTGGTTGCCTCCTGCTCGAGTCCTGACCAGGGCCTGGGCCTGGGAGGATCCTGCAATCAAGGTACCTGCCCTTGACCAGAATCGAATCTGGGACTCGTTTGTCTGCAGGCCGACGCTCTATCCACTGAGCCACACCAGCCGGGCCAGATCACATCCTTAATGGGCAGCCGAGGAAGCAAGAGCTCAGCTTCACTTGGGCCACTCCTCCAGGCGGCTAGGCCCTGGGCAGCGGGGACCGTGGCAATTCTGTCCCTGAAGGTTCAGAGGCAACATGGCCTGCTAAGCACCACAGCTGGAACAGGACAGTCGTGTCACAGCTCAGGAACACACAGGACACAGTCAGAGTGGAAGTCTTGGGTAGGAATGGAGGAAGTATGAATGAATTTGTGAACCTCAGGCCTCCACTGCGGCTGCCTGCCCCGCAGGCTCCTCTGGATGCAGCTTTGGATGCTGTGGACACAGGCCGCCCAGCGTCTGCAGGTCCGCTGAGAGATCGCTCCTCAGATCCCCATGCTGCTCAGAAACTGTCTCTCCGCCTCCAGCCGCGTTGGGATCTCTTCTGGCAACACCTCTTGTATTTTGCTTGAAGATAAAGTTCTTGAAGTTTTTCCTTGAGAAATTCCAATTCGATTTCATGGACTTGGCTCTCATTCAGGCAAACGCCGGTGTCACAGCCACAGCCACAGTCCGATGTCAGCAGCTCCTCTATTCTGGAGTGCGCCTCCACAGTCTCTGGCATTCCTTCAGGAGATTCTGGGTCTTCATCTGGAAATCTGAAGCCACACAGAAGATCCCTTCATCTCTGAGGAGTGCATGATACCGTTAGGACACTGCATCACCTGTCCCCTCCACCGGGAAGTGAGCGCAGGCGTTGGTGAGGGTAGAAGAGCCGCTGCGTCAGGCTCCTCGGGTCCTGCTTTGTCTGCGGGTCCGCGGGCACGAAGGCCTTGGCCCCCGCCCAGGCGTCCGCGGCCAGCGGCCGGCCGGCAGCTGCCCCAGTGCACGTCCCGGTCCCGTTGGTGTGGTGCCTCAGGATCCCCCCGTTGGTGTGGTGCCTCAGGATCCCCCCGTTGGTGCGGTGCCTCAGGATCCCCCCGTTGGTGTGGTGTCTCAGGATCCCGCCGTTGGTGCGGTGCCTCAGGATCCCCCCGTTGGTGCGGTGTCTCAGGATCCCCCCGTTGGTGTGGTGCCTCAGGATCTTCGTTTCCGCTCGGCGCACAGCGGACACTGAGGCTGGAGCCCGCGGCCGCGGGCAGCACCGGAGCTGCAGGTGGCGCCTGGGCCCAGGCGGGGGCGCAGGCGAGCAGGCGGCGGTGGAAGGCCAGCACCTCCGGCCACGCAGCCCTGCAGGCAGCGGCCCGCCTTCACCCAGTTCTTGTTCTCGGCGCAGTTGAGGCGAACCGCCAGCTCCGACAGCGCCATCTCCCGCTCCTGCCGCGGCCACCGGGGCCTGGATTCTTTTTTCTTTTCTTTTTTTTTGTTCTTGCAAAACACTTCAAACTTTACTTATGATACAATAGTATTTAATAAGTGTCACATCAGTACAGAAAACACAACTTATATATAGCTCATCCTTTAAAACCAGAAGAGCCACATGAAATCAGTACGGATTCTTATTTTTACTTAAAAAAAAATTGAAAGTACACACTGGAAACTAAATTAATCAGCAGAATACTGTCCTGATGGGAAGATTTTGACAGGAAGAAGGCATTGGAGACCCGTTATTCCAACAGAGAACCTAACCACCTGATTTATACAGAAAAAGTGCAAGCAAGCCTGCACAAACCTCCACTGCTGAGAGAAGGGGACCTGACCTACTTCAGTGTAAGCACGCACGTAAGCACACCCTCCTGGGGCACAGAGGGCATCCAAGTTTGTGGCACTAACAACTAAAAAGCATTTAATACTTTGATCTTGAAGTGGGTAATTTGGAACTTCCAAGATTATATTGGATTCTTTTTTTCTTGTTGCTCTTCTGATTGTGTGTTTTTTGCTTCCTCATATTCCAAATCATTGATTTGATTCTCAGAATCCTTTTTTCCCCATAAATTTTTCTGTCACCTTTCTTTTTTCTTTTTTTTTCTTCTTTTTTTAAATATTTTATTGATTTTTTTACAGAGAGGGATAGAGAGAAACATCGATAAGAGAGAATCATCCATCAGCTGCCTCTTGCACACCCCTAATGGGGATGTGGCTGCAACCAAGGTACATGCCCTTGACCAGAACCAAACCTGGGACCTTTCAATCCGCAGTCTGATGCTCTATCCACTGAGCCAAACCAGTCCCGGCTGATTCTCAGAATCCTTTACTGTACTATTGAATCCCCGTAAATATTTTTTATTTCAGTGTATACTTAATTTCTGACCAGTCCCTTTTAATGTCTTTGAAATTCTCTGCATTTTGGTTGTTTCCCTGAGTTTGTTTCTATGTATTAGGAAGAGCCACTGTGTTTCCTGGAATGGGTAGAGTGGCCTGTGTAGTAGGTGAAATGCAGGGCCAGTGGCTCAGCCTCCCCAGTCACCTGAGCTGAGTAGTCTAGTGCATCCCTGTGTGGGCTGTGTGCACAGTCTTGTTGTAGTTGAGCCTTGTTTGCTGTTGGTGTCACTGGGAGGAATTGACCTCCAGGCCAATTGGCTGTGAGGACCAGCTGCAACTACAGTGGAAGAATTGCTGTGCAGAACACTCCTATGGGGCAGTACTTGCTTCAGTGGGGCTTTGGTTGCTCACTGAGTCTTCCCCTTGAGTGTGTCCCTTGAGGATGTGTAGCGTTGCAATCTGGTATGGTCTGAAGATGTCCACTGGGTGCACTGTTTCTGGGGCTCCCAGGGAGGTGCAAAGTCAGCCATGGTTTGGGGTCACCTGGCAGGAGCAACAGAGAGATCTGCAGATGGCTGCTGTTTGTATTGGGCTTATGAAGTGCCCAGGCAAGGCCAAGCTGTGAAGCAAGGCAGGCTGCTGCCAGTGCCGGGTCTTAGACCTTCTTATTAATAGGTTTGGGGCGTACTGATGCCAGCTACTGCTTGTTTGAGAGATTTTAGCAAAATCTGAAGCCTGAGCTAGTAAGGCCATTCATATGGAAAAGCTGCTGCAAACAGTTTGAGTGAGGATGCAAATTGGATGGGGTGGGGTCTCAGGGAACCACTAGGGTGGTGTGAACAGTGTGAGCCAGGCTAATGGAAACTCAGATATGACTGCTAATCAGCTAGGCCAGTGTTCGGCAAACTCATTAGTAACAGAGCCAAATATCAACAGTACAACGATTGAAACTTCTTTTAAGAGCTAACTTTTTAAAACTTAAACTATATAAGTAGGTACATTGTTATTAACTTAATTAGTGTACTCCTCCAATCGCACTGTACGTGTGCGCCTGCACGTGGTATTTTGTGGAAGAGTCACACTCGAGGGGGCAAAGAGCCGCATGTGACTCTCGAACCACAGTTTGCTGACCACTGAGCTACGCAACCAGCACAGGAACCGTGATCCCTGCAAGGACGCCTGACTGGGAGAAAGCCACCCAGCATTCCTGCTGCAACTCCAGATAGTTCAGTTCTTTCCCATATGTCCCTGGATCCCCCAAAGCTGCCTCCTGGTGCTGGAGCTCCGAGGAAGCAGGGCCATGAAGTTTGTGCTCCAGCTCTTTAAGAGGAACTGCTGGGTCTCTAGCAGCCTCCATGTACTCAGCCACAATCCCCACTATTTTTTGTTTTTTTTGTTTTTTTTTTTAATATAATATATATTTTATTGATTTTTTACAGAGAGGAAGAGAGAGGGATAGAGAGTTAGAAACATTGATGAGAGAGAATCATCGATCGGCTGCCTCTTGCACACCCCGCACCGGGGATGTGCCCACAATGAAGGTACATGCCCTTGCCCGGAATCGAACCCGGGACCGTTCAGTCCGCAGGCCGACGCTCTATCCACTGAGCCAAACCGGTCCCGGCCCCACTGGTTTTTACAGCCTGAAGTAAGGAGGACTTCTCTTCCCAGCTCTGGAGTCCTGGGTTGGGGACCCCTTGCTCCTAATGGGGGCCTCTGCAGCAGAGATATCTCTCCAGATAAAAAAAAGGCACACGTTGGTGTCAGACCAGCCCATTCCATGCCTCCGCCCCTCCTGCCAATCTCCATGTGTACTTCTTTACTTCTCTGGTGGCTTCAGTGGGGACTTCCATTCAGCCAGCTTTGAGGTGGTTCTGAAAGGTGGTTGTTCTGCACGTTAGTTGTGATTTTGATGTGATTGTGGGAGGCAGTGAGCACCAGTGTTTTTCTATGCTGTCATTTTGGTTCTCCCTTTTTCTTTCCTAAAATAGGCCCATAAGCTACACATTCCCCTCTGAGTTTGGGCATGTTGTATTTTCATTTTAATTCATCTCAAAGTATTTTCTGATTTCCTTTTTTATTTCTTTTTTGACCCCTTGGATATTTAGGAACATGCTGTTTAATTTCTACACATTTGTGAATTTCCCAAGTTTCTTTCTGTAATTGATTTTTAATTTCTTTTTATTGTTGTCAGAGAAAGTACTTTATATAACTTCAATCCCTTTCAATTTATAAAGATTTTATTTGTTTTATGTCCTAGCATATGATCTCTTCTAGATAATCTTACATGTGCACTTGAGAAATATGTATGTTTTTGCTGTTGTTGGGTGGAGTATTATTCTATAGGTTCTATGGATCTGGTTGGTTTATAGTGTTGTTCAGTTTTTCTATTTCCTTGTTAATCTTGTGCCTAATGATTTCATCTGTTGTGGAAAGTAGAATATTAAAGTCTCCAACTTTGTAGTTAATGGTCTATTTCTCCCTTTATTGCTGTATGTTTTTGAGTTATGTATTCAAATGCTTTGTTACTAGGTATACATATGTCTATAATTGTTATAGCTTCCTAAATTAGTCCTTTTATCTTATAAAATGTTCCACTTTATCTCTGGTAACATCATTTTTTAAAATATATATTTTTAAATTTATTTTAGAGAGGAAGGGAAAGGGAGAGAGAGATGAAAACCAATGATCGCAGGCTCAGACATTTGGTGTATGTACTTGGCTGAGGAGCCAATGGGGTGAAGCTGCCAGCTGTGGGATTGTGACCGATGGCCTCTTAAGTCAGGATCCCGCCCAGGCAGAACGATCCGGCAGCATTGCGGGCAGAGCCTTGGTTGGCCTCCGACAGCGGGTCCCCCGCCGCCGCTGTCCCTGCCGGTTGGTGGGCAGGGTCCGAATGCAGAGCGCTTTGTCCTGGGAAATGGGGTGCGGCTGGAAAGGGGCCACCTCCTCACCCTTCACCCAACAGTTGTTAGCGGGAACCTGATGCTAAACCATTTATAGACCACCTGCTTCTGGGCGGGGTTTCCCATGCAGCAAGGCAGCTTCCTCGCTGCGGATCTATTGAAAGTCAGCCCTCGACACAAGGGTTTGCAGAAAGAAAGAGAGAGAGAGAGAGAGAGAGAGAAGAGAGAGAGAGAGAGAGAGAGAGAGAGAGAGAGAGAGAGAGAGAGAGAAGAAAAGAGAGAGAGAGAGACGAGAGAGAGACAGAAGCGACCAGAGAGACGACAGAGGGAGACAGACAGAGAGAAAAGAGAGATGAAGAGAGACAGATAGGGGAAAGGAAGTAGAGTAAGGAAGGAAGGAAGGAAATGAAGGAATGAAGAAGGAAGGAGAATAAAGAAAGAAGGCGTAAGGAAGGAAGGAAGGGGAAGGAATGACAGGAAGAAAGAAAAAGAAAGCAGGAAAGGAAAGAACAGAAAGAAAAGAACTAGAAAGAAAGAGAAGAAAAGAAGAAAGAAAGAGAGAGAAAGAGACAGAAAGAACAGAAAGAGAGAAAGGAAGAAAGAAGGAGAAAGGAGAAGGAAGAAAGAAAGAAGAAGAAAGGAAAGAAAGAAAAGAAAGGAAAAGAAAAAGAAAGAATAGAGAACAAAGAAATAAGAAAGGAAAAGAAAGAAAAGAAATAAAGAAAAGAAAGAAAGAAGAATTAAGAAAGAAAGAAAGAAAGCGAAAGAAATAAAGAATAGAAAGAAAAGAAAAAGAAAGGAGAAAGGAAATAAAGAAGGAGTGAAGGAGGAGGGAGGAGGGAGGGAGGGGAGGGAGGGAGGGGAGGGAGGGAGGGGAGAGAGAGAGAGAGAGAGAGAGAGAGAGAGAGAGAGAGAGAGAGCTCCGAAGCCAGTTTGGCTCAGTGGTAGAGCGTAGGTCTGCGGACTGAAAGGTCCTAGGTTCGATTCCGGTCAATGGCATGTACATTGGTTGCGGGCACATCCCCAGTAGGGGGTGTGCAAGAGGCAGCTGGTCGATGTTTCTCATCGATGTTTCTATCTCTCTATCTCTCTCCCTTCCTCTCTGTAAAAAAATCAATAATATATATTTATTGTCTTATATATATATTTAATGTCTTCTGTGGAAAACATATAGCTAGGTCTTGTTTTTATAAAATTTTACAATGTCTACCTTTTTATTACATTATTTAATCCATTCAAAATTGGTGATAATATTTATATAGATGGATTTATGTCTGCTGTCTTATATTTTCCTTTTCTATATGTCATATCTTTTTGTTCTTCTGTGGTTCCTTTATTTTCTTTTGCAATTGGTGGATATTTTCTTTTGTAACAATTTAATTTCTTTAATTATTTTTGAACTTTTTTTGTTATTTCCTTAATGACTCTTCTTGAGCTTAACCAATTAGAAACAACTCATATATACTAACTTAATTCCAGTAAATATAGAAACTTTACTACTGTATAGCTCTATTTCATTTTCTTCTTTTTATGGTATTATTTTATACATATACATTTTTATACATATTTTATACATATTGTATGTTATAACTTACATAATTCTTTGTCTTTTCAGGAAGCCCAGGGAAGAAAGAAGGACGAGTATATAATTATAACTTCTGTCAAATTAGCCTTCTTATTTACCATTTCTGGTTCACTTTATTGGTTCCTGTGGCTTCAAGTTACCATCTGGAGTCATTTCCTTCACCCACTCTCTTCTTTTGTGCTATTATTATATTGTGTTTCTATGGTAAAGGCCCAACTACACAATTACATATATACATATTGCTTTATACCATTGTATTTTGTATCCATTGGAAGTAGAGAGGAAAAGCAGTATGCATTTTTACTGTCTTTTATAGTTGCCTTTACTGGTGTTCTTTGTTTTTTTCATGTAGAATTGAGTGACTGTCTAGGATCACTTCCTTCCAGCTTGAAGAACTTCCTTTAGTATGTTTTGTAAGATGGATTTCTAATAACAAATTATCTCAGTTTTGTGGAAGTCTGTTGTGCCTTCGATTTTAAAACAAAGTTTTATTAGATACTAGAGGACCAGTGCATGAATTTGTGCATGGGTGGGGCCCCTTGGCCTGGCTGGTGATCCAGACCGATGGGGGCCATTGGCTGGGGGAGGAGCTTCAGGAGAGCGGCTGCTGCGGGGAGGGGCTGTGGAAGGTTCTGATTGGGGCCGTTGGGGCTGACCAGCCGGGGTCGGGGGAAACTGCGGGAGGTTGGCCATGGCGGGGAGGGAACCATGGGAGGTTGGCTAGCCAGCCCTATCAGGGCTGATCAGGCCGGCCGGGGAGAGGGACTGTGGGAGGTTGGCTAGCTGCCGGAGGTTGCCTGTGGGAATGCACTGACCAAAGTGGTATATTATTACTTAAGGGTGGGCTATTATGAGTTAAAGATGTATACCATAAATGATAAAGCAGTCTCTAAAGTCAGAAAACAAAGAGATTTAGCTAACAAGCCAACAAAGGAGATAAAATGAATCCAATAAGAATACTAAAACACACACACACAGCACAACAAAACACACACACACACACACACACACACACACACACAAAAAAAAAAAAAAAAAAAAAAAAACAGAGGGAGAGAAAAAGGGGAACAAAGGACAAGTGGGATGCCCGGCCCATGTGGCTCAGTGGTTGAGCATCAACCCAGGAACCAGGAGGTCATGTTAAGATTCCTGGTCAGGGCAAATGCCCGGTTGTGGGCTCCATCCCCAGGAGGGGTGTGCAAGAGGCAGCTGAGCAATGATGCTCTCTCATCATTGATGTTTCTCTCTCCCTCTCTGAAATCATAATAATATATTAAAAAAAAAAAAGAAGAACAGGTGGGATGTATAGGAATTTAATGAACAAACTGAGCTAACAAGCAAAACAGAGACAGCCTCACTGAGCAAAAATGAAGTGAAGAGAAGAGAGAACCGTGGACGGAGACAGCAGCGTGGTGCTTGCTGGGGAGAGGGACAGTGGAGGAGGAAGAGGCATAGGGAGAATAGTGGTGATAAAAATAAATAAATATATTTTAAAAGTTGACAAATTTAAAACTGACAATGTCAATAATCACTTTGAGTGTAAGTGAATTAACCACCTAATTAAAAGGTAGAAATTTTCATGTTGAGTAAAAAAGCAAGACCCAACCAAATGCACACTTAAACACACTTAAAATATAAAAACATATGAAGTATGGTAGTAACCATACTTGGGTAAAAATTGCTGTTTAATATTTTAACCTTGCTGTTTTGGGTTCTGTACTTATTTGTTTGCTAAAATAATAGAAAGTTATTTTGATTTTCTGAACTTATGTATGCTAGCCAAACACCCCATTGATGATGGTTTGAATGTTCCATTGATTGTGATCTCACCAGTCATTGAAGCACATTCCTGAGACCCGAGACAGTTTAATTATCCTAAATTGCATCAGTAGATACAGATAGTGCATTCCTGTTGACTCAGTGGTCCCAGAATCTGGACAGCACAATTATTCTAAATTGTCCAGGTAGTCCGTCCCAGATAACATGTTTCTGTTGATTCAGTGATTTGTAGATACTTTAGATCAGTGTTTTTCAACCTTTTTTGGGCAAAGGCACACTTGTTTCATGAAAAAAATCACGAGGCACACCACCATTAGAAAATGTTAAAAAATTTAACTCTGTGCCTATATTGACTATATATAAAGTAATTCTCTTGAATAGGAATCAAATAAACACAAAGAAAGTATTTTATAATTACTTTATTATGAAATATTAAGTAAACAAAATAGTGAAAAATTATAAAATTCTTGTCTTGTCTGCACCTACAGCACACCAGGCAACATCTCGTGGCACACTAGTGTGCCGCGGAACAGCGGTTGAAAAACGCTGCTTTAGATAATTAACTTGCTCAGTTTCACTTCTGTAAAATCGTGAAACAGGTTCCTCATTCCAGACCCAGAGATGTAATCGATACTTTTGTGATATTCTGACAATATAAGCCAGACGTGGCAAGCTGTTCGGGGCTACGAGATTTGGAGCTTTAGCCCCTCGTATGCCACTGGCCATTAATAAATGACTCCATAATTTGACTTTTTTTGAGGTGTCCTTTGTGAGATGGGGGTTACACCACAACACATAAATAGGTTAAAAGTAAAAAGCTGCAAAAATGTTTTACATAATGCTAACACTACTCTATATTAATATTGGACAAAGTACAATCACAACTGAAAAAGTTCATAAATTGGACTTCATTAAAATTAAAAATTTGCTGTTCAGCCTTAACCTATTTGGTTCAATGGATAGAGCGTCGGCTTGCAGACTGAAGGGTCCCAAGTTCAATTCTGGTCAAGGGCATGTACCTTGGTTGCAGGCACATCCAGTAGGGGGTGTGCAAGAGGCAGCTGATTGATGTTTCTCTCTCATTGATGTTTCTAACTCTATCCCTCTCCCTTCTTCTCTGTAAAAAATCAATGAAAAAAATTTGCTGTTCAAAAGACAGTGTGAAGAGAATGAAAAGACAACTCACAGCCTAGGAGAAAATATTTGCAAATGTTTCTGATAAAATACATGTACCTAGCCCTAGCTGGTTTGATTCAGTGGTCAGAGCAACAAGCCAGGGACTGAAGGGTTTCAGGTTTGATTCTGGTCAAAAAACGTACCTTGATTGCAGGCTCGATCCCCAGCCCTCACTGGGCTTGTGCAGGAAGCAACCAATCCATGAGTCTCTCTGTCTTTCCCTGTCCCTCCCACTCTTTTTAAAAGTCATTGGAACAAATAGTGAGGATTAACAACAAAAAACAATTTGTAAAAAAAAGAATGATTCTGGCCTGGCCAGAGTAGTTCAGTGGTTGAACCAGGAGGTCATGGTTTGATTCCTGGTCAGGACACAGGCCCGGGTTGCAGCTTGATCCCCAGCGTGGGGCACGCAGGAGGCAGCTGATCAATGATTCTCTCTCATTACTGATATTTCTATCTCTCTTTTCCTCCCTCTCCCTTCCTCTCTGAAATCAATAAAAATATTTTTAAAGTAAATAAATAAATAAAATAACATTAAAAAAAGATTATCTAAAATATATAAAGAATCCTAAAAACTCAGAATTAAGAAAACAAACTACCTCATTAAAAAATCAATTGTATTTTTATATACAAAGAGCAACAGAGAAAAAGAGAGCCAAGATGGCGGCCTAGGTCAGCATCTAAGCTGTCGCCTCGCACAACAATTTCAGCTTAACAATAACCCACAACCTTCGGACCAATTCACACAACAATCTCAAAAACAACAATTAAAATCAGACGGACTTCATCCAAAACACAGGAAAGCTGGCGGAGTGGGAAATCTGCAACTAGAAAGAAGGAGAGAGGCTCACGGATCGGATTGGGAGCCGCAAAGCGCTGAGGTAGGGAGACGCTTGCGCGCAGAGAGGAAGGGCGGCCGAGTGCCTGGCTGGCGGGAGGGAAAAGGAAGTCCCCAATTACACTGAACCCTTTCAGATTGCACTGAACCCCAACCCTGGACGAAACCGTGGACCCAGGCTCATACAGGTGGAGTCCGGACTGTAGAGAAAGGCACCTGGAGACTCAGAGACTGGGAGACTGGGGGAGCCGGGAGCCACAGCAGGCTGGGTCTACAGAGTGCGAGTGAGTCTGCACAGAGGTCTGACTGAGGAGGTTGCCACGGCCTCTCCATAGTGGAAGGAGTCAGAAGCTTCAGACTACAGAGACCCAAACCAATTCCAGGCGAGCCCCTGGGACAACCATGCTCTTGCAGGGGAATCTGGACAGTCAGGCGGAAACTCAGGGGAGCCACAGAAGGCAGAGGTCAGACGGAAACTCAGGAGAGTGCACAAGGGCAGGGCTGGTGGGAAGCCAAGACTGTCAGCTCAGCCCTGAGACTCTGCCCCATCCAAGCTGAGCACAGAGGCTTCTGCAATTTTGCAAGTCTGATCCTATAAGACTGTCTCCAATACAGAAGGTATCCCAGAATAGACACAGCTGATACCACATCCAATTGGCCTGGAGGTCAATTCCTCCCAGGGATACCAACAACAATAAAGACTTAGCTACAACAGGGCTGTACACATAGTCCACATAGGGGAGCACCAAGAGTGTCCACCTCAGGTAACTGGGAGGCTGACCCACTGGGACATTCAGGACACCAAACACACAAAGCCATCCTACCAACTCTGGGAAGCAGCAAAAATGCCAAGACAAGGAAATAGATCTCAAACAAAAGAAATGGAAGAGAATAAAAGACTGGATATAGAGTTCAAAACCACGGTTTTTCAAGAATTTCCTAGAAAAGGCCAGTAAATTTATTGAGACCCAACTAGAAATTAAACATAAACTGACTGAAATAAAAAAAAATATATATTATACAGAGATCCAACAGCAGACTGGAGGATCACTTGAAATCAAGTCAAAGATTTGGAATACAAAGAGCCAAAGGACACTCCTCTGGAGAAGCAAGAAGAAAAGAGAATCTAGCCAAAACCAGTTTGGCTCAGTGGATAGAGCGTTGGCCTGCGGACTGAAAGGTCCCAGGTTTGATTCTGGTCAAGGGCATGTACCTTGGTTGCGGGCACATCCCTAGTAGGGGGTGGGCAAGAGGCAGCTGGTTGGTGTTTCTCTTTCATCAATGTTTCCAACTCTCTATCCCTCTCTCTTCCTCTCTGTAAAAAATCAATAAAATATTTTTTTTTTTAAAGAAAGAAAAAAAAAAGAAAGAAAAAGAAAAGAGAATCCAGAAAGTTGAAGATAGTGTAAGGAGCCTCTGGGATAACTTCAAGAGTATCAACATCAGAATTATGGGAGTGCCAGAAGAAGAGAGAGAGCAAGATACTGAAAACATATTTGAAGAAATAGTGACCAAAAACTTCCCCACCTGTGAAAGAAATATACTTACAAGTCCAGGAAGTGTACAGAACCCCAAACAAGAGGAATCCAAAGAGGAACACACCAAGACACATCATAATTAAAATGCCAAGGGCAAAAGACAAAAAAGAGGATCTTACAAGCAGCAAGAGAAAAGCAGTTGGTTACCTATAAGGGAGCACCCGTACTGATTTCTCAACAGAAACTATGCAGGCCAGATGGGAGTGGCAAAAAATATTCAAAGTGATGAGTAGCGAGAACCTACAACCAAGATTACTGTATCCAGCAAAGTTATCATTCAGAATTAAAGGGCAGATAAAGAGCTTCACAGATAAGAAAAGTTAAAGGAGTTCATCATGACCAAACCAGTATTATATGAAATGCTGAAAGGTATTATTTAAGAAGAGGAAGAAGATCAACTGAATTAAAAATCTGAGGAACAGAATAAACTGGTGAATATAATAGAATCAGGGGCAAAGAAAGGGAGTGGATTGATAATTATCAGGGGGAAAGGGGAATGGGGGTGCAGACAAAGACTGGACTAAAATTGTACTCCTATGGATGAGGACAATGGCGGGAGGGGGGGGGGAAGGTAAGGGCAGAGGGTGGGGAGAAAACCCAGTGGAAGGCAGCTATGAGGGGAAAAAGAAAAAAACAATTGTAATAATCTGAGCAATAAAGATTTATTAAAAAAAAAAAAAAAGAACAACAGAAAAAGTGTCAGCACACAATTAATTTTATAATAGCATAAGAATATTAAACATCTAGGAATTAATCTAACAAAAAATGTCTAAGAACTCTACACAAAAAACAATAAAACATTATATTAATAGAAGGAGATTATAAGAATACCTAAAAATTGAGAGATATACCATGTTATGGAAGGAAAGTCAGTTTTCCTCAAATTGGTCACGTATTGCTTACAACCCCAATGAAATCTCAGCATAAAGATGGCTGCTCGGGTAGACACCTAACCACAGCAGCACACAACAATTTCAATGGAATACAACTAAAATGTAGAGTGGACATTGCCCAGAGCTACAGGTAGTCGACTGACTGAAAATTCTACAACAAGAAGGAAAGAGAAAACCAGAAGGAAAATCAGAGGAGCTGAAAAAAAGCCTAAGGTACGGAGACATGCTGCGCGCTTGCACGCATGCATGCACGGAGAGGTCGCAGCCGGAGAGGAGGAGAGGGCTGGGTGCTGCCTGGCGTTCCCTAGCAGGAAGGAAATAAGACCCCCAGCCTGGGCTGAACCCCTGAACCGGCAGCGCTGAGTCCCAGTTATGGGCCAGACCCTGGGGACCCAGGCTCCGGCAGGGGGAGACAGGGCTGTGAGGCGGAATCCCAGGGAAGCGGCGAAAAGCAGGGCCCCCTGGAGCTGCGCACACATTGCTCGCAGAGGACTGAATGTTGACTCTGATGCTGTATTGCCCTAGTGGGAAGAAACAAAGCCTCTGGTGGTGCTGAGCCCCACTCCCAACCGTCCTGAACTCCAGTTCTGGGCCAATCCCTGGGGACCCAAGCTCAAGCAGAGGGAGACGGGGCTGTGAGGTGGAGTCCTGGGAGAGCGGCGAAAAGTGGAGTCCCCGGAGTCGCGCACATTGAGCGCAGAGGACAGTCTGTTGACTCTGATGCTAGACTCCCCTAGCGGGAAGGAGAAAAAAAGCTCCAGACTGGAGGAACGCGACGAGGAGCAGGAGCCCCTGCCGGACACCGGCCAGCCAGGCGCCAACAAGGAACCAGGCGACGGGGCCCCCAGGGGAGGTGCTCCCCTCTCCTGAACCTTCGACCGCTGAGCGCGGGCAACGGAGCCGAGGCCGGGGGCTGCTTCCTGGGCGGCGCCAACCCCAGCAACAGGCTGAAGCAGTGCAGGAGCCCGCGAAGAACAAAGGGGTGCCACAGGCCAACCTGCTGAGCTCCCAGGACAAGGGGGAAGAAATCGAAGAAGTTCTCAATGTGAAGAAATCAAGGGAGCGCAGAAGATAGTAAAATTACTTAAGAAAGAATACAAAGAATATCTTGAAAAATCAAAGACTAAGTCAGAACTCAACTCAGCAGCCAACATTGCAACATAAATGCGTTTTTAAATTTAAAAAAAAATGACAGAATGTTGGAACAGCGGCGGCCAGGCCTAGAGTGGCCAGGCACAAGGCAGTGGCAGCCGGGCCTGGACCAGCAGCAGCCAGAACCAGAGCAACAACAGCCAGGCCTGGAGCAGCCAGACCTGGGACAGTGACAGCCAGGCCTGAGGCGGGGGCGACCAAGCCCAGGGTGGCCAGTCCAGGAACACCCAGACCCAGAGTGGACGGGCCCAGAGAAGCCTGGCCCAGAGCAGCCGGGTTGGGAACAGCCAGGCCCAGAACAGCAGTAACCAAGCCCGGAGCATCCAGGCAGGGAGCTTCCAGACTCGGAGCGGCCGGGCCCGGAGCAGCCGGGCCCAGAGCAGCCAGATCGGATGCAGCCAGGCCTGGAGCAGCAGCTGCCAGGCTGGGAGCGGCCAGTCCCGGAGCAGCCGGGTCGGGTGCGGCCAGGCCTGGAGCAGCAGCAGCCAAGCCCAGAGCAACCAGGTCAGGAGTGGCAGTGGCCAGACCCGGAGCAGCTGGTTGTGGAACGGACCAGAGCAACAGAGGCCAGGCCCAGAGCAGCCAGGCCCGGAACAGCTCACTCCTCGCCTGCCCCTGCCCCAAGGCTGCCTCTCAGACATGGCTGGAAACTTTTGCGGGAACTTGAGGGTCTGCTGAATCAAGTGATGAAGGCTTAGATCTGGATGTGTTGAGTTAGTATAGGGCTGGGGTGTTGATCTGTGAGTGCCTTGTGCGGGGCCTGGATGAGGTTAGTTGACCTATTTGGAAATGTCTTTTGTGTGAAGTGTATCTTTGGGCATGTGGAGGTATTATTGATATGAGAAAATGCTAAGTAATTGATTTACTATCTGAAAAGGGATTTACTATCGGGGAAAGGGAGGGAGGAAGAAACTGAACATAAACTGTGCACCTATGGATGAGGACAATGGGGGAGGGGAAGGGGCCGGAGGGTGGGGTGGGAACCTGGTGGAGGGGGGAAGAAATGAGGAACCTTTGTAATAATATGAACAATAAAGATTGATTTTAAAAAAAGAAAAGAAAAGAAAAGAAAATTCAGAGAAACAACAACAAAAAAAAGAAAGACAGAAAGAAAGAAAGAAAGAAAGAAAGAAAGAAAGAAAGAAATCTCAGCATATCACGAGTTTAAAATCTAAATGGAAATGTTAGCTGTCAAGAATTGTAGTCACTTCTGAAAAGTCTGAGAGACTTGCATTTTAAGACAAGAAGATTTTTATAAAGCTAAAGCAATTAAGACATATACCAAAACAAAAATGGACAATTAGCCCTATGGACAACTAAACAGAGCCCAGAAAATGACCCAAGCAATGTAGCTGTATGGCCAGAATTTATGACCAACGTGGAACTAGACGCAGTGTTTCCCAAAGTGTGGTACGCGTACCCCCAGGGGTACGGGAAGAGTTTGGTGGGGATATGCACTGCACCGTGCTTAGCTGCGCCTAATTCTACGTTCTCATGAGTACTAGGGGTACTCAGCGTTACGAAATTATAGAAGGGGCACACATGTCAAAAGTTTGGGAAACACTGAACTAGAGAATAGTGTGAAAAGGTCTTTTCATAAAATGTCATGGGACAATCAGATATCATTATAGGAAAACACACAAACACTCACACACACAACTACTCTGCTTCTTCACAGGACACAGAGAGCAATTACAGATGCCTGAGAATCTAAATGGAAGAGACAAAACAACTAAAATTTGTAAATGATAAAAATAATACCTTCATGACATGGAGATCAAGATTTCATTGAAAGGACACAAAGGGCACCACCCACAGGAAAAATAGCTCACGAGGGTTCTGTCCACCGCCTTCCCCCAAAAGTTACTACTAAGAGAATGAAAAGTAAGAGTCTGATGGGAGAGGGGGTTGGTAGCACACCATGGTCACGTGTGCCTTCCAAAGAAGGCCTCAACAATCCTCCCATTTCACACTCTTTTCTGCATGGACCTTCCCTCTCCTGCTCCAAGGACGGGAGAGTGTGTCCCCAGGCCGGCTGTGACTGCTATGAAGTTGTGTTCTCCGCCAGGCTTCCTGGAAGCCAGCTCAGTACCCTGAGACGGGCAGGCTGGAGAGGCCAGGGTGGCCACTGACAGCCCCAGCCAAGCTCCAGATAAGTCAGCATCAACTGGTGGCCACGCCACCCAGCCAAGCCCTCCGAGGGCTGGCAAAGAGGCCCCAAGAGAGAATTACCCAGCAAACTCTTCTCAAATCCCTGACTCACAGCTATAGGCAAAATCAGAAAACATTGCTGTTCTACACCACCACGTTTTGGAGTAATTCGTTACACAGCAGTAATAATCAGAACTGGCAAGGACTCATATGCAGAATATAAAACAAATTCCTACAGACCAATAAGAAAAAGACAATGGCTGGTAGGAAGGAGCAAAAGATTTGAAATCGAAATGGTCAGTTATAAACAAGTGCTCAATCTCAGCAGTAATTAAGGAAAAACTATTGGAAACCATATGCCATGGATACCACTAGAATGGCTAAATTTTAAAAATCAAAACGGACGGTGCCATGTCAGTACGATGGAGGGAGAGCACAGGGAACTAGTGACTGCCATGGGATGCAGAGTGGTACAATGAATGAAAACCGGTGTCACTGTCTACGGAGTGGAAGATCACATTCTGTGATCTAGCAATGTCACTCCTAGACACGTACCCGGAGCACAGGACACAGTACACAAAGGGACTCCACAGAAGTGCGCGCGCCCTGCCCGGTGCCGTCCGTGGTTAGAGCGTAAGCGTGTGCACCAAAGGGATCATTTCCTGGTCCAGGGCACACACCTGAGTGGTGCAGGAGGCAACCAATTGTGTCTTTCTCACATCGATGTTTCTCTCTCTCTCCCCTCCCTGCTTCCACTCTGAACAGCAATGGAAAAAATAGCTTCAGGTGAGAATTAATAAAAATAAAAAATAAAAATGAAGAAGAAGAAGAAGAAGAAGAAGAAGAAGAAGAAGAAGAAGAAGAAGAAGGAGAAGAAGAAGAAGAAGTGTTCATACAGTAAAGTTGAAAACCGGTAACAGCCCAAACTTCCCTTACAGTTCATACATGGACAAATAAATTGTTTTCACGCAGTGGAAAACCGTATCAATGAGCAAAGCACAGCAATACACGTGATTTTCAGAAAAGATGCTGAGCAAAAGAATATATATGAAATGAACTCATTTAAATAAGATTTAAAAACAAACAAAACACGTACTTGGGTAGTAAAATGACAAAGAAAGGCAGGGGGTGGTAAGCCAGGGTGTGGGGACTGGGGAGGGTTTGTGGGGGAAAGGGGCTTCTGCCGTCCTGATGCCATTCTGTACCCCTGATCTGGGGTGGGTGCATGGGTGTGTGCTTTGAATTGTACATTTATAATACATTGGTATGGACTTTCCATGTGTGTCACATCTCACAAGAATATGTCTTAATTTGAAAACTAAAAAATATTGGAAGAAAATAAATATATGAGTGAAAAAAATCTAACTTCATTTACTATTTGATTGCCTAGTTTCCTCCACTTTGTTTATTAAATCAGCAAAACTATCCCCATTGATTTGCAATTCCAACTTCATAAAATATTCACTTCTTTTTAAAAATATATTTTTATTGGCTCAGAGATGAAGGAAGAGGGAAAGAGAGAGAGAAACATAAGTGATCATCTGCTGCCTCTTGCATGCCCCACACTGGGATTGAGCCTGAAGCTGGACAGGAGCCTGGTGAGCTCTCCACCCTCCTGTGGGCGCAGCTGGTCGTGATTCCAATCGTGGCCTCCTGGTTCATGGGTCCACACTCAGCCACTGAACCTATGCCTCGGGCAGGGCATGTTACACTTGTCAACAGCCTGTTCTTGGTTTTTGGCTAGGATGAACGGATCGGGGGAGGGGTGGGGAAAGGGTGAATGAAGAGAATAAAAGCAGAGGGAGATAGGCATCGCAATGGGACCTGTATTTATTTACGAGAGGCCCAGTGCACGAAATTTGTGCACAGGTCTGGCCGGTGATTAGGGCCAATCTGTGGGGCGATCTGGGAGGCCCCCACTGACACCCACGTTGGCTGGCCTGGCCCCACCCGCTCACTGGCCCCACCACCCCAAAGCTGGTAGCCTCCCTCTGTGGGGCAATTGGTGGGGCAATGGAAGGGGGCGCCCCTGCTGGCCCTACCTTGGCTGGCTTGGGGCCTGCAGGCTGGGCGCAGCTCCTGAATTGAGTGTTTGCCTCCTGGTGGTCAGTGTGCATCATAGCAACTGGTCATTCCACCGTTCAGTTGATTTGCATATTAGGCTTTTATTATATGCCAGAGGCCTGGTGCACTAAATTCGTGCACTTGAGGGGGAGGGTCCCTCAGCCAGGCTGGCACCCTCTTGCAGTCCAGGAGCCCTGGGGGAATGTTTGACTAATGGCTTAGCACTGCCACAAGGAGGGAGAGGCTCCCACCACTGCCACTGCACTCTCCAGCCATGAGCCTGGCTTTGAGCTGAGTGACATTTTCCCCTGTGGGAGCACACTGACCACCAAGGGGCAGCTCCTGTGCTGAGCGTCTGTCCCCTGGTGGTCAGTGCGCATCATAGCACCAGTCATTCTGCCATTCAGCCGATTTGCATATTAGCCTTTTATTATATAGGAGGATTTATTTATTGGTCAATCTTCACCAGGGAATATTTTTTTTGAAGCTATTTAAGAAGATGATATTTTTCTTTTCTTTCTTTTTATCAGAGGGTATTTTATATTGATTTCCAGAGAGAGTTGGAGAGAAGAAGAGAGGGGAGGAGGAAAAAGAGAGGGAGAAGGAGAGAAGGGAGAGAGACATCATGTGAGAGACACATGGATTGGTTGCCTCCTGCTCATGCCAGCACCCAGGTGGGAGTTGAGCCTGCAATGCAGGTACTATCCCTGACCGAGAATAAAACCCTTGAGCCGTCCTTGCGCAGGCCCATGTTCTAACTAGTGAGCAACACCAGCCAGGGCGAGGTTTATTTTTAAATAGGAAAAGTCTAGAAACAACTGGAAAGAGAAAGGAAGTCATTGGGAAGGTTGCCAAGTCAGAGAGTAAAGTGTCACCTGATAAAAGAATGAGCTCAGAGCAAAGCTATTCTGGGGAGACCCAGATTAGCGGGCTGCAGGGTGGAGGTGCGCCTCCCGGGATGCCCCCCGCGGCACACACAGCCGCCGTCGCAGCATGGAGGTGGCAAGGAGAAGTCTGAGGAATGTTCCCAAACACTGGACACATAGCTACCTTTAATTACAGTATTGCTTTTTTTCTTTCTTTCCTTAAATGTAGCATTTGCTGATGGGAGAAGGTTAAAGGGAAACACGCGCTGCCACTTTTCCTCCGGCCCTGGCTGCTGGGCTGCGTTCCCCAAGGCGCAAGCGCAGGTCCCGCGGGGCGCTCCGGCCTCCCGCCCCCGGATTCCCCGCTCCCCCCCTCCCCTCCGCCCCCCCCCCCCCCCCCGGGGCCCGGCCGGACCCCCTGCCGAGGGCGGGGCCGAGGTGCGGGGCGGCCCCAGGCGTGCCCGCCCCGCCCCGCCCCGCCCGCCCGCCGCCGGCCGGGCCGCCCGCCGCGCGCGCCGGCAGAGGCGGCGGTGGGACCGCAGCGGAGATGCCTCGCGGCGCCGCGCTGTGCCTGCGCCTGTGGCTCCGCCTGTGGCTCTGCCTCGGACTCCTGGACGGCGAGCGCGGTGAGCTCTGCGCGCCCGCGGCTGCCGCGAGGGGGGCCCGCGAGGGGGGCCCGACCGGGGCGAGTGGGGCCGCCCGACGGGGGCGGGCGGGGAGCGGGCGCCCGGAGCGGGGCCGGAGCCCGGAGGCGGACACGCGCGGCCCCGGGAGGGGAAGGGCGGCCAGGCGCCGGCTCCGCCGCTCCGCGCAGGGGAGGTGCGGTCCCCCCGCCCCGCCGTCCGCGGCTCGGCTCCCGGCCGGCCTGGCCGCGCCGCGCTGCCCCGTCCTTCGCTGCCCGCACCCCGCACCCCGATCCCCCGTCCTTCGCTGCCCGCTCCCCGCACCCCGATCCCCCGTCCTTCGCTGCCCGCACCCCGCACCCCGATCCCCGATCCCCGCTCCCCGGGGCCCGGCCGCTCCCGCGCGCCCACGCCCGGCCCACCGGTGCGCACTCCCCGGCGCCTCGGGTCCGCGCTGAGGTCGGGCCGCAGGGGGCGCCCCGGGCTGGTCCGCCTTCTCCGGAGGCCGGGGCGGCTGCGGGGCCGCTGGGCTGCGGGATCCGGCAGGTGAGCCCGGTCGCTGCGGCCGCGCCGTCGGGGACCGTGCGCCGCGCGCGCGGAGCCTGAGGCGGATCCTGAGGCGGAGCTGGTGAGCCGCGGGCCGGACGGAGAGGCCGAGGCCGCCCGGCTCGGGGGCGCGGGGATCTCCAAGGCCGGGCCGGGAGCTGGGCCCCGGCGGGCCCCGGAGGGGAGGTGGGCGATGGGAGCGGGGCGCGGGCTGCGCTGCGGTGGAGGAGAGGGAGGCGTTGGGATCAGAGGGGTCTCCGCCCCAGGCCCGGTGACCTGGTCCCCAGCGGCGGGGGCAGTGCTGGGAGGTCTGAAGGGAGCGGTGGGGCTCACCGTTTTTGGAAAACGGGGCGGGGGGGGGGGCAGTGAAGACTGGCCGTGTAGGCCCCGTCGCCTTTGCTAGGCAGCCTCGCCGGGAGTGAGAGGTTCCTCGGATGCGCGCTTAGGCAAGGACCCATGTGACTCCTCTCCGTCCCCAGGCAGCCAGGCCTTTGGGAGCAGAGCCTCAGGGCCGAGGGTGCGCCCCGGAGGCGGCGGAGGGCTTCTGTCTGGGCCTCACGCTGGACCAGTCTGAGCTGGCCCCGCCACGCCAGGCTCTCCTCACCCCTGCACCCAGCCCGGGCCAGGCTGTCTCAGGGACTGGGTGTTTGTTGAGTGGCTGAATGAGCGTAGGAGGGGAAGTGCATGGGTCCCTGCTGGACGGAGTGGGTGGGAGACACCGGCAGGCAGCTGGGGTGGTGAATGAGGCTGGGCTGGGAGCCAAAGGGGAGCAGAGGAGAGGCCGGGCTGGGAGCCCCTCCCGGAGGGGCCGAGAGGGAGCGGCATCCTGGGAGATGGGAGACTCGGGGCGAAAGCCCCAGGAGAGCTGGTGTCCTGGCGCTCGGCAGGGAGGAGGAAAGCGGTGAGGCCCCTCTGCACTGAGCACAGGCGGCTCGCACGGAAGCTGGGCAGCTGGCAGTGACGGAGGAGGCCATGGTAGCTGATGGGGCGGTGCCCAGGCTGGCTCGGGCTCCGGGCTTGGCTGGTGGGAAGCTGCCCACGGAGGGGAGAGGAGACCTTGCTGGCTTCTGAGCCTGCTCCTGCCCCAGCCACTGCTGTGGGGAGACCGGCCTGATGGGGGGCGGGGGCTGGAGCAGAAGCAGACACTGAGTTAGTGTCAGCCCAGCCAGAGTGGGCGGCCAGGCCGGCAGGTGAGAAGCTTAGGGACCCCAAAGCTGGCCTCTCCTGGTGCCAGACCCTGACCGCTCTGCCCCTGGCAGTCGCTGGGTGCCTGGCGCCTCTCCTCCTCTCCCAGGCGCAGGGCGGCGGCTGGCGATCCCGAGGGCTGTGCCTGGGCTGGCCTTCATGGCCTGGCGTCGGGGTCCGTTCCGGAACGTTCTCGGCAGGGTCCCTGTGGGGGCGGGGGGCAGCGGCGCGCCCGGGAGGCTTTGACTCCTGGGCTCAGTCTGGAGAGGCGGGCTGCACCTCGGGGCGGGGGCGGCAGCTCAGGGGCAGGAGGGAAGCAGGTGGCCCTGGGCAGCTGTCCTGGCCCCTGTGCGAGCTGCGTGGCACCGGGCGTCCTCGGCCTGCGCCAGGCCCATGTGCTCGGGACAGAGGGCGGGATGGGGCAGGGATGCGAGCTGGTGCAGGCAGGGTGTGGGCCTGGGCCCACGGGATTGGTGCCTGACACGCTGGCCCCGCTCAGTGCCCCGGGACATGGATGTGCATGCAGGTGCCGCTCACCAGCCTGGAGTCAGTGTGGCCGAAGGTCCTGCCCAGAGCACAGTGGTTGTGAGTGTCACCTGTGGCGCTCAGGGGGGCCTGAGTGTCAGACCAGCAGGAGCACAGCCGGGGCCTCAGACGCCTGGCACCGGGTCACAGGCGCTCGGTGACCCCGGCCGCCCAGCTGTGGCTGCACAGGAAGGCAGCGGCACTGCCAGCCCGGAGCTTTCTGGAAGGACGGGGGATTCCAGGCAGCACCATGGAAGCCCCAAAACCCAGAGATGGGAAAGCCCAGACGCTGTGTGGGGATATGCGGTGGTTAGATGAGGCTGGCGTCTGGGGTCGGAGGGAGACGGGACCGGCGGGGGGACGGGAGCCGGCAGCACAGGGGAAGGGCGGTTCTGACAGGGAGCCACCTGGCCAGGGCCCAGGAAGCCATCGCCAGAGGCACGGACCACAGCGAGGGTCTGTGTGCGAACCCAGGAGGCGCAGTGGCGGGCATGGTGGGCAGGGGCGAGGGCCAGTCTGGTGTAAGCAGCGGAGGGGGCCGTGGGAGGAGGACCGATGTGGGAAAGGGGAGGTGCCCCACTGGAGGCAGGTCCTCTGGTGGACATGCCATCAGGACTTCCCGGGGTACCCAGGGCGCGGCATGGCCAGGGGGAAGAGGAAAGTTGGGTGCGCTTGAGTACGGGGCTGAGGGCAATCGGGGGCCCAGGGAAGTCGTTTGGGTCCCGGCTTGCACCCGCCTGCCGTTGTCTGGGCATTTCCCTCCAAGCAGGTTCCTTTCCGCCCGGGCCTCACCCGTGCCCGCCGCCCTCTGGGGTGCCCCTTGGAGAGGGATAGGCAGGGAGAAGGTCTGGAAAACCCTGCCAGCGTGCCGGGGCTGGAGCCAGGGACTCCTGAGTTTCGATCCTTTCCAGACGCTGGCTTCCTCTGGGCTCTTGCTTTTCCGGTCAGGCCCGAGGCAGAGTCTGAGAGGAAGGTGCGGGGCCGCACGTTGGCTGTGGCGGAGGCTGGGCGGCCAGACAGCGGGCGCTCCGGCACAGGCCGGGCGGGCGTGGGGGCCCGCCAACGGGCGCAGGTCAGGTGGTGAGTGGGGGAGACCCGCCACGTGGCCAGCGAGGTCAGCAGGGGTTCATGGGAAAGGACTTGTCGGCCACAGGAGAGGACATCCTGCCTGCGTTTCCCTCTTCCTGTGGCAGGAGCCGGGGCCCGATTTAGCAGGGGCCACCTCTGAGCAGCTGGGCAGCCCGATAACCTGCCTGCCTGACCCCAGGCAGCCAGGGCAGCTGCCCGGCACAGCTGGCTGCACCCACAGCTGTGCTGAGCTGGGAGCCCAGCAGATGCCAGGTTCCCTCCTCCCTACCCCCCTCTGCTGGGGTACGCAGGCAGCCCCGCTCCCGCTCGGCCTCACCACCACTCGCTGCTTCCCAAGAATGCCTCCGCGCTGCCACAGAGCCAGGGCTCCGTGCCGGCAGCTCCCTGCACCAGGGCTGTGAGCTGGATCTTCAGTCAGGGCACATGCAAGAAGCAATCAATGAACGCACAAATAAGCAGTACAGCAACCCCCCCCCCCCCCCCAGGTAATTTAAACGTAAATTGAGAGCAGAGCCCTGAGCCTTCAGTCACCCAGCCAGCTCCTGGGGGTGTAGAGGTCCTCATGCTGGGTTCCCAGGGCGTCCCACCGAGCACGCCCCAGCCCAGCGCCCTCGCTCCCTGCCCTCCCCGCCTCCTGAGGCTTGGGGAGCCCGGCCCGCCGGGTGCTGCTTGGGGCGGAGGGGCCTGCGGAGGGGGCGCCCATCCCCACCGCGGTGCCTGAGAGCCCAGAGCCAGGCTTCAGGCAGCTGGGGGAGCTCTTATCCTCACCCACCGAAGCCGCCCCTCAGGGCGACCGGTCTTACCGAGGGAGGTGGTTTGTACTGAGCGGGGAGTGGGCCGGCGCACCTCACACTGGGACTGCCAGGCAGGACGCCCACCTCCACCCCAGCCACACACTGTGTGCTGTCCCCTTGTCCCCGAGGGCCTCCGTCCGGTCAAGGCAACCCCTGCTGGGATGGCGCCATGGAAAGGCCCTCTAGTCCTTGCATTACGGAAGTGAGTGCAGGGAGCCGGTCCTGATCTGGGGCCGGGCTGTGGGGATGTGCAGAGGGGTCCCTGGGAGGCACTCAGCTGGCGGGGCGGGGGCTGGAGGGAGGCAGCTGGCAGGTATCAATCTGGCTGGAGGGAGAAGCTCAGATTCTGCTCCAAACACTGGGGGAGCAGGGAACGCCTTAGGCAGGAGAGGGACTTGTGTTCTAGAAAGATCCTCTGACCATTTAGGCCTCAGGCTGTGGGGAGACACTGGTGTGTTGAGTCCAGGGAGGGACATGGAGCTCAAGAGGCGGGGCCGGGGAGGGACAGCCTGATGTCTGCAGTGGCGGGAAGGTGTCCCTTGCAAGGCGCCCAAGGGCTGAGTGCAGGGACTTTGCCAGGTGGCAGGGAGGAGAGGGGAAGCCTGTATCCCCAAACCCGTGTCCGATGCTGCTCTTGAGAGTGGCCGTGACTTGGCTGCCCTGGCTGTGGGGTGAACAGAGTCCGGGGTGCCTGGCGGGTGCCTGCCCCCAGGAGGGGGCCTCCCCGGAGGGGCGCAGTGTTCCCGGGTGTGGACGAAGGATGAGCCAGCCCATCGGCGTCAGGCCTTGACATTTCGTAAACTGCAGAAATGCAAGCATTGCAGACCCGAGTGGAGGAAATAGTAGCTTCCGTAACCCCGCGCCCAAAGGTAATCTCTGACTCAAGTTAGCTGTTTGTGTCTTAGTTCTCTGTCTGAGAAATGACGAGAATGGAAGGCACCGGGGAGGTGGGGGAGGGAAGCGGGATTAGATTAGAGAACCCTGTGCTTGGCAGGCCAGCCGCAGAAAGTGCTAGCACACGTTTGCTGTTATTGTCCTCACAGGATGTGTTGGGGGTAAGCAGAATTAGGGGTCAAAGTGTAGGAGCATTTTAAAATTACTGTGAGGCCTGTTTGCCCACATATTTGCCAATGCTGCATCCCTTTAACACGTGTTCACGGTGGGGGGGGCGATGTGGGGAGCGGGGTGCACAGCGTGGTGGGTGTGATCTGGTCAGCGCTGAGGGCTGTGGGGCAACCAGCAGAAGACCTATGAGGAGCAGGGCCTCCGGACTGGAGCTCGGCAGAGCTGCCGGGGAGAGTGGGGAGCTCAGGGTGGCCTCGAAGCCCCCGGTGGGCTATCTCTGGAAGGGGGGAGCACAGGGGGAGCTCAGAGTGAGAAGAACAGGGCCTTGGGCGGAAGGATCTGACCCAGAGCCTGAGGCTGGGCCTGTGACCTGGGCCCTCTCCACTGTGGCCCGGGTCCTGCCCTCCGGCCTTTGCACAGGTCCCTCTGACTCCTTGTCTTTTCCTACTCAGTCTGCGAAGCCCATTTAAGCCCAGTGAACACTCCTCCCACCAGCCAGGTGTTCCATGGTCTCCTCCCAGGTAGTGACCATGGCACAGGGTCGAGCGCGATGCAAAGGCAGCAACAAGGAAGGGCTCAGAGTGCATGCGCAGGGACTGATATTACAGTGGTTCTTCATGAGTGTTGTTATTTGTGGTCTGTGGTTCCCAATAATTCGACGAACCATTCACATTTCACAAGTGAGAAAACGGGGGCGTGGAGGAATTGACTTGTCCACGTCCACACAGCCAGAGCGGCTCTGTGGTGCACCCAGCCAGGTTTCGGGGGACCTCCCACCCCAGCCATCAGCCCTGCAGGTCAGGGGTAGGAGGACTAGTGGCCCCTTGACCCTCACTCTTCATCTCTGAAGGCACAGAGGCTTCCATCCAGGACACCCCTGCACCTTCCCAGGTCCACACGCAGGTCTCCCCGCCCTAGGGCCAATGCACGGAGACCCCAAGCCCAGCCCCACGTGACCAGCTGTCCCCCGACACTTCTCCCTCGGCTCACCTCCAGCCACCGTAGACATTCCAGGCTGCTGCCTCTGGCCAGTCTGCAGTCACTGGCCTGACCCTGCTGCCTCTGTCCTCCGGGCACAGGACAGCCACACAGTATCACCCACCGGGGACCAGGACAAGGCCCCATTAGCTGCTCCCCTCACTCTGCCAGAGATGGAGAGTACCGCTGAGTCACAGGCCATCCTGGTGCACCCTGGCCAGCCCTCGTGGGCCTGGGACAGAGCCATGGGCTGTTGCCATCCTGGCCCCCAGGAGCAGCCCGATGACACAGTTCAGGGCTCATTGAGGGTGGTCTCTCAGCCTCGCCTCAGGCACCCCCCACGGCCCCGAGCAGCAGTAGCAGCTGTGCAGGCGGGGGCGGGGAAGGACAGACACAGCCGGAGCCCGCTGGCAGTGGGCCGGGCCTGGTGCGCTCTGCAGGTGGGCAGTAGGTACGGCTGATGGGTTGGGAGGTGAAACTGACCAGGAGGGAGAGGCCTTTTGGGATTGACCTCACGCTGGAGGCCAGGCCAAGGTCAAGGACAGCTCCAGAGGACCAGGAATGGCCCGTGAAGGTGGTTAAGAATCGCTCCTCTGGGCTGAGGAACGATTGGAGACCGGGAAGGGGCTGCTGGCTCTCGGTGGTGGTAGGAGGGAAGCGGTGGAGAGTGTGAGGGGGTCCTGGGCAGGGAGAGGCCTGGGCTCCGCTACAGCTGCTGACCGTCACTGCTGGGGGCTTGGAGCGTCCATTTCCTCGCTGCTGACTGGACCAGAGAGCCCACCTTCCCTCCCAGGCTGTGTGAGGATTAGATGAGGCACTGACTGCTGGGCCACGGTCAGCGCTAACTCACAGGACTTCCTGCCCCTCCCGCCCACCCCCACCCAGGACCCCAGTGTGCTGCTCCTGGTCAGCCTCCCGCCAAGGCTGCTGACAGCACCGAGAGGTGTGCACTCTGGCCTCCTGACCTCGGCGCGGTGCCTGCCCATGCTCCGCGCCGGGGCCGGGCCGCTGGCCGGGGAGGAAGGAGCCGGCTCCTGGGCCAGGAAGAGGAAGGCAGGGGGAGTGCGGCAGAGGCCAGGATGACAGTGCTTCCTGCTGCGGGAAGGGAAGGACAGTAGGACAGACAACAGCCAGGCAGGAAGGATGCTCCCTCTTCAGGCTAGCAGGTGGGGGCTGGGCTGCATGGAGCCTCTGGGCCTGGCAGCCCTCGGGCCCGATCTGTCCAGCTGCTGAGCAACCTGGAGTACACGCGGTTCCCAGGGATCCTGGTCATTAAACCTGGAACATCCTTTCCAGAGGAACCACAGGGTCTGACACAGTTCCAGCCCAAAGGAAGACTCAGAAGTTTATTACCCAGCCAGTCAGCCTCCCTCTATCCTCCCAGCCACCCGTTCATCCTGTGCATTTGTCTGTGCATGCATCCTTCCAACCATCCATCTGTCCTTCCATCTAGCCGTCCTTCCATCCATCCACCCACCCCTCCACCCATCCATCCATCCATCTACCCACCCATCCACCAACCCATCCACTCATCCACCCATCCATTTATCCACCCACCCATCCACTCATCCACCCATCCACCCATCCACCTACCCATCCACTCATCCACCCATCTATCCATCCATTCATCCATCCATCCACCCATTAAACAAATATTTATGGGACCTTGACTCTGGGCCAGGTGCTGTGCTAGGCACAGGGTGATGTAGAAAAGAGACCCGTCTTCTTTCTGACCCCAGTGAGACCTAACTGTCCAGGAGAGGAATTGGAAAAACACAACTTAGACAAACTGTGATAAGAAGGATGAAGTAAACAACCAGGAGGTTGAGATGAGGAGGTCATGGCTAAGCGGAAGGCGAGCAGCCGGCTGTGTGGGTCATGTGAGGAGGCAAACAGGAGTGGCGCTGGGCTGGGGTTTCAAGGAGCACAGCGTATTACGGAAGAGCCTCCGCGGTGACAGGGGTGTGAGCAGGAGAGGAAGTGGGCCAGAAGGTATGGAGAGGGGGCGGGGCCCGTCCACGGTCAGGAGTTTGGATTTTCCTGAATGTTTGTGGGAAGTCACTGACAGGAAAGCGCAGACATGCCTTTAAGTTGACAACTATGTGAGGAGTGGAGGACTGGAGCGCCCAAGGGACCGTGCGGGAGTGCAGCCGGCAGGCCCAGGCCCCAGAAGAGCGGGACCCGGTCAGACACGCTCGGTGTGGACGGAAGGGCTAGCCAGGAGATGGACGCTATCAAAGAGGAGCCTTTGGCCCTAGCTGGTGTGGCTCAGTGGATAGAGTGTCAGCCTGTGGGTTCAAGTCCAGCCAAGGGCGCATGCCCGGATTGCAGGCTCGATCCCCAGTGTGAGGTGTGCGGGAGGTAGCCGATCATTGATTCTCTCTCATCATTGATGTTTCTCTCTCCTTCTTGTTTCTCTCTGAAATAAATAAAAATATATTTAAAAACTAACTAATCCATTAATTAAATTTTTTTTTAAAGGAGTCTTTGGCAGGGTGGAGACGTGTGAGTCTGGAGTTCAGTATCAGAAACGTGGAACTCGGGGTCTCTGGGATGACCACACAGTTTAAAGCTGGATCCTTTAAACGAGTTGGGAGAGGGAGAATTTGAGGATGTCTGGACATTTAGGAGACAGGATGGTGGAGAACAGAGAGAGAGGCGACTGCATTTGGTGGTAGGCAGAGGGGAAGAAGGAAGATGAGGGGAGAGAGGTCACAGAAGGCAGCACAGAAGGGACAGCTCTGCTGCCTGCCCACGAGGGCCTACTCGTCCTACAGCCTGGGATCCTGTGGAGCAGGCGGGGGCTGCACACAGTGGGAGGATGAGCACTGAGAAGAGAGAACAGTGAGAGAGCCGGGTGGGGGTGGACAGTGGCTGGAAGGGAGTGTAGGACCAAGGAACTGGGATTTTATTTTTTTTATAAGACAGGAGATGATCGCACAGAGAAATACTGGTGATCAGAAGAGAAAGAATAACCTGCAGGAGTCAGGTACAGGGGGCTGGGGTCCTTGACCTGACGGAGGGCTTGACCTTGGGAGTTGGAGTGTCAGGCTGGGTTTGTGGGATTTGAATTGGAAAGATGGGGTGTCTCCATCTAATGGCTTCACTTCGGTAAGGCTGAGAGGGCAGGAGGGGGAAGAAGACCTGACCTGCAGCCCAGGCCCGGTTAAGGTCAGCCCCTGGAAAAGAAAGCGGAGGCCGAAGTGCTGAGCCACTGAGGGCCACGTGATGTCCCAGGGTTGGAATGGAGGGTGAGAGGCAGTGATGGCCCATGAGCCATGCTGTTCAGGATAAGGGTGAGGCCAGAGGGTGTGACAATGGGGAGGGGTCCCTGGCCTTGGAGTGCTGATGCAGCTGAAGGACACCTAGCAGGAGGCAGAGGAGGCAGAAGAAACACTCAGGAAGACAGGCGCTTGGTGATGGTGCAGTTTCTGGGGAGGATTAGGAACAGGCTGTACCCGGGAAGTGAGGGGCCTTGGGGGCCGGGGGAAGGACGTAGAGATGATGACTGAAAAGGCCAGGGTGCTGGTGAGTCATCCATGTGGATGTTGAAGTCATGGAGAATGGCCTGAGTTAGGTGGAGGGGGCTGGGGAGCCGGGAGCAGAGAATGAGGGGAAGTGACCAGGACAACAGCCGATGACAGCTTTAGTGGGGAGTGGGTGTTGCCCTGGGGGAAGGGGAGGTGGCCACAGGAGTTCTGCAGTGTCAGTGTGTGCTCGGAGAGCGGCCACCACAACAGGCCAGTGCTGTCCTCAGAAAGCCAGGTTTCAGTTAAGCAGGAAGGATGGAGAGCAGTGATATGTACGGCCAAGTCTGCTGATCACGCAGGTTCCCATGGAAGTGAGTGAACACAGAGGGACAGCTCTGCAACTCAGGGCCTATGGCCACAAAGAAGAGACTCAGCTGGATGGGTAAAAAGGTTGACAAGCACAATGGATGCTTCTCCTTTGATACAGCATTAATACAGGAGGCAGATGCTTCCTTTGGTGGTATGGTGGCCTCTAGGGAGGAAGCTCCTACAAGCTCTAGTCCCCCATCCATCCATTCACCCCCATTCACTTGTCTATCCACTCACCTACACATCTATCCATCCATTCTACACATCTACCCACACTTCCAACCACCTCCCACCCATCCATCCACCCATCCACTCACCACCCATCCATCCACCTATCCACTCACCATCCATCCATCCACCCATCCACCAACCCATCCATCCATCCACCCATCCATCATTCACCCATCTACTAACCATCTATCCATTCACTCATGCACTCATCATCCATCCATCCATCCATTCACTGATCCACACACCCATCCATTCATCCATCCATCCATCCATCCATCCACTCATCATCCACCCATCCATCCATACATCTACCTATGCACTCACCATCCATCCATCCAACCATCCACTCACTCACCATCTATCCATCCATCCATTCACCCATCAATACATTCATCCACTCATCCATCCGTCCATTCAGCACCCATCCTCTCACCATCCATCCACTCACCATCCATCCATCCATCCATCCACCCACCCACTCACCATCCACCCATCCACTCATCATCCACCCATCCTCCTATCCATCGAGCAGGAGGCTGACACTGTCTGAGTAACAGTCTGCTCCATAGGAAGGGAAGCATGAGCCAGATGCGAACAAGTCAGCTTCTCAGGAAGGAGGAGCACAAATGTCCTGGGCGAACGACTTCAGGCGATGAGAAGCCTGGCACTTCGGGATGATGGTGGGAGGTCCATGCCTCTCAGAGATGTGTGAGGCTGCAGAGAGGGCAGAAGGGAGTGGCCTGACTTGCCCTGCTTTATCTTGGAAGCAAAGGGAAGCCTTTGACATGTGTGACCCTGCTACAGCCTCATAGCTAGGGGTACCATGTGTGCCCTGGATGTGCACCCCAAAGAGGGGATCCACCCTCAGCCTTTCTGGGGCACCCGGGCTCACTGGGGGATTCCTGTTCCCAGGGCAGGGTGCTGGCTGCTGAGGCTCTCCTCTGGTGACCGCATGCCAGCCACTCATTCCCCTCTGGTCCCAGCCTAAGCCATCAGGCCCCTTCTCGCCGCTCAGAGGCCAGCCGTCTGCCTGCCGGGGCTTTGTTCACTTCCCGCTGCCTGAGAAACCCTACTTGTCCTTTGAGGCCTGGTCAGAGCTGCCTTCCCGATTTCTTCCTGGCCCTCACAAAGGCGGAGGGCCTCCTCACTGTGGGTACCCCCTCTCCAGCAGCCCTGGTGTGCATGCGAGGCCAGGCACCACCAGGTGGAGAAGCCCCTAGGGCCTCCGCGCAGGAGGGACTTGGCAGCGGTCAGGGAGCCTCTGGGAGGGCACGCTCCTGCTGACGGCCTCAGTTCCCGTCTGTGCAGTGGGGCTAGATGCTGCGGGAGGGTTTTCCAGCCCTGGCCGTCTTGTCCATCGGTGCTACACCAAGATCTTGGTATATGAAGGGCACCGCCCAGGGCCTCTTCCCAGGGAGGTGGTGGAGTGCGGGTTTGGGGGTGTAGAACCAGCTGGCGAGGGGGAGGTCTGGGCGTCGGGGAGCTGGGTTGGGAGGGCAGAGGAGCTGGATCTATTGAGGTGGAAGGGGCAGGGGCAGGGTGGTGGGCCCTGCCCCCCAGGAGGACAGGGACTTGGGGGGAGGGACAGGACACAGCCCTGGGCCTCCAGCCATGCAGTCCTCTTCCTGTTGTCTCAGATGGTCCTGGCAGGATACATCTGCCAGAGTGCCAGACCCAGACCTCCCGGGCCTGCTAGTATCACACTCGTGCACACACACTAACATGTCAAAGTCCATGTGTATACATACACTGACATGTCAAAGACACGTTACACACACCAACCCCATAAAAACACAGATCCATGCCCACAGCTGGACACGTATACACACACACACACACACACACACACACGCCATCACGCTGGTAGGATGGTGGGTGAGGAGCTGAGGGTCCAGGCCAGGGTCCTGGAGGGCTGGGCGAGTTATTGTGTGCTTGGGGACAAGCCCTGTGGGAAGCATGCGGGGCTGAAGCAGGTGGAGCCGAGGAGCTAGGGCAGCCAGTGGGGCCTGGAGGCTGAACAAGTTGGGCCTGAGGACACGTGAGGTGGACTCCACGGGACCTGGCGGAGCATGAGGTCCTGGAAAGCTGAGGCCTCAGTTCTGAGCACGCTTGGGGACGGTCTGCATTGCACAGGCCTCACAGGCAGAAGGGAGGGGCCTTTGGGCAGGTGTGTGGGGTGCACACGGCCAAGGTGACCTGCTGCAAGCCTCCCCAATGCAGGATAAGGTTTGCAATATCCCCCGTCTACCTCTGCTGGCAGCTGAGTCCCGGAAGGCTGGATCCCTTGGGTGGGGCCTGGGCAGTAGCCAAGGGCAGGGAGCACTAATCCTGGTGCTCGGGGCCCCTGCCCTAGGGGGTCTGCTCCTGACTGACATTGTCACATTAACTCATGACCCAGCGCCACACTGACCCTGTCTCCTACCCCAGGCCTGGTGAGTGGCTACTCCATGAGCCCCCCGACCCTGAACATCACGGAGGAGACACACGTCATTGACTCCAACGACAGCCTGTCCATCTCCTGCAGGTACTCCGCCCCCAGCCAGAGGGCCCCTCTGTCTGTCAGGCAGAGGAGACTAAGAACTGAGGCCGGAGGTGGTGGTGAGAGCCCAGGGGGCAGCTCCTCCCGGGCAGAGAGGCCTTGAGGCCTAGTGGGCCTCCCTGGGGCCTGGGCGCTTGCAGACACAGGCACCTGCACCCACCTCCCCCACAGCCACCCTGTCATTTCACATGGACCACAGACCAGTCACCCTACACCCACCCGGGTCACCCTGCACCCCTGTCAGCAGCCACTGGTCAGCCCGGGCCAGTTAGCCAATTTCAAAGGCCCCAGACATGTTACCCTGCAGCCCAGCTCAGACCGAGGCCGGCCCCCTGAGGCCAGCCTGCCGCACAGAGGCCCGGAGCCAGGCAGGGCCGGGACTCGGTGCCCCCAGGGGCTGGGTCCACGGTGTGTGCCCCAGCACCCGGCGGCCTGGCCTCCGGTGGGACAAGCTGTGGGCAAGCCCTGGCTCTTCTTGACCTCTGCGTCCTCTGCCAGGGGGCAGCACCCCCTCCAGTGGGCCTGGCCAGGGGCTCAGGAAGCGCCAGCCACGGGGGAAAAGGACAGTGAAGATCTGGGGTTCGTTCGCGACTGCGAAGGCACGGATGCCCGGCCCTACTGCAAGGCGCTGCTGCTGCCCGAGGCCCACGCCAACGACACGGGCAGCTATGCCTGCTACTACAAGTACATCAAGGCCCGCATCGAGGGCACCACGGCCGCCAGCACCTACGTGTTCGTCAGAGGTGAGGGCCCGCCCCGCGCGCTCCCGCAGCCAACGAGGCGACGGGCAGGGACCTGGAGGGGCAGATGGCCCCCACCCCCGCCCCTGGCCTCCAGACCTCCCCAAGCTCCGCCTGCCCTTCCCACAAAAGGCGCTCTCTCTGCAGACTCGGAGCAGCCCTTCATCAACAAGCCAGGCACGCTCCTGGTCGACAGGAAGGACTCCGTGTGGGTGCCCTGCCTGGTGTCCATCCCTGGCCTCAACGTCACCCTGCGCTCGGTACGGCCCCCTCCCCCGCCCCCACGGCCTAGCCTCTCCCTGGGGAAGGCAGCCATTGGCCTGGCCAGGAGGAAGGGGCAGCCGGGAGCTGACGGCACCATGTCCCAGCAGCCAAGCTCGGTGCTGCGGCCCGACGGGCAGGACGTGGTGTGGGATGACCGCCGGGGCATGCGTGTGCCCACGCCCCTGCTGCGCGACACCCTGTACCTGCAGTGCGAGACCGCCCGGGGCGGCCAGGCCTTCCTGTCCAACCCCTTCATCGTGCACATCACAGGTGGGGCTGCCCTGGGCCCGCCCGGGAGGAAGCCTGCGCGGGGAGATGGGGACCCCAGATTCTCAGTGATGGGGCACTCTGTGTGCCCTGCTGGGGAGGGGCCCGGGGTCACTGCTCATGTGTCGCCAGGCAACGAGCTCTATGACATCCAGCTGTTCCCCAAGAAGTCGATGGAGCTGCTCGTTGGGGAAAAGCTGGTCCTGAACTGCACCGTGTGGGCTGAGTTCAACTCGGGCGTCACCTTTGACTGGGACTACCCAGGGAAGCAGGTAGGGCCGGCAGCTCTGCCAGGGCTGTGCCGAGCCACCTCCCGGCGTCCCATCCCTGCCGGCCTGGCTCTCACTGCCTTTGTGTAGCGGGTGCAGCTCAGCGCTGCCCCAGGAGCCTTGGTCTGATGGGAAGTTTCCCTCCCCGGGGACAGCTCCGGGGTGTCCCAGCTCCGCGGCCACTGCCAGTGGGCTGCGTGTGTGCCTTGGGCGGGCAGCCCTGGGGGCCTGCTGCTCTGACCCTGCGCTTCCCCTGGCACGGGCAGGCCGAACGGGGGAAGTGGGTGCCGGAGCGGCGCTCCCAGCAGACGCACACGGAGCTCTCCAGCATCCTGACCATCCACAACGTCAGCCAGCACGACCTGGGCCCGTACACGTGCGAGGCCAACAACGGCGTCCAGCGGCTCCGGGAGAGCACCGAGGTCATTGTGCACGGTGCGTCCGGGCTTGGGCGGGACCGGCGGGGCCTGGGTGGTCACTGGGCCTGTGGAGCGAGGGTCCTTGTGCAGCCTGGGCCAGGGTCAGAGGTCATAGTGCACCAAGCAGTATGAAGTCCAGCCCGGGGCAAGGGAGGGCTGTGGGTGGATGGCCTGTCTGGGCAGCGTGAGCCCCAGTCTGCAAGGGTCTGTCCTCGGGGTGCAGGCTGTGGCTGAGTCCCGGGGCGGTGGTGGTCAGTGGTGCCAGCCCGGGATTCACACAGATGCTCCCATCTGGCAGAGAAACCCTTCATCAGCGTTGAGTGGCTCAAGGGCCCGGTCCTGGAAGCCACAGCAGGAGACAAGCTGGTGAAGCTGCCCGTGAAGCTGGCTGCGTACCCCCCACCGGAGTTTCAATGGTACGGCCCTGGCTCCTGCCCCCCCGGTACCTGCAGGCCCCGCTGACCTGGGGGGGAGGCAGCGTCCTCCCAGGCAGGGCCTGTGCCCTGAGCCTGTGAGGGCCCCTCTGAAGGCACCGAGGAGCGTGCGTATAATGCGATAATCCAGCCTGGGTGCCGCAAACTGTGAAAACTAGTAAATGCCGGCCTCCAGGTGTGTGTGGGTGTGGTGGGCGCAGCTAGGGGCTCCAACCGCCTCCTGCACAGGCTCAGCATCTGAGGTCCCGCCGCCCCGAGCGCATCACAGGGCCCGCCCTGCCTGCGGCGATGGCTGCAGGTTTCCCAGGCCGCCTCCGCGCAGCTGGCCCCCTCAGGGCCTCCCATCTAGAATTCAGAGATGCCACAGGGGTTCACAGGCGGTTGTGGAGCCAGGCCTCTGCCAGGCCTGAGTCGCGTGGCAGTGAGCGAGGGCTTCGTGGAGGCCCGCAGGCTGCTGGAGCCCCTAAAGTAAGGCACAGGGTCAGGGAGGGGGTCCCTCGGTGGTGGCTCTGCCCTTGCCAGCACTCCTGAGAGCTCCCCAACAACTCGGGAAGGCCCAGCACCCCAAGCACCTTCAGGTTGTCTGAGCAGCCCCCAGCCAGCCCTGGGGCGTCACACTCTAACCTGTCCTCCGCCACCACGATGAGGAGAGGCCAGGAGAGGGGAAGGGCGTTCCCGCTCTGTCCTTCCCCAGCTGCCAGAGGAGCCGTGCCCTCCCCCTGGCACCTCGCTCCAGGCAGAGCCTCTCCCGAAGCGCAGCCCAGAGCAGACGGGCTCTGGCGCTCGGCAGGAGCCCACTGGCTGGGAGAGGCTTCTTGTGGAGGCCCAGCACCCCTGGGCCTGGGCCTGGGGTGACCTGCCTCTGAGACCACAGACTTTGGGGGCCACTGGGGACACCTGGTGTAAGACCAGGGCTGACGGCAGGGTCCTGGCAAGCAGTGATGCACTGGGAGGCTCGCTCCCAGGGCGGCCTTCTGAGCCCCTGGCGCCTGGCCCTGCCTCGGAGGACCAAGGCCCTCAGGACTGGCCCGGCGCCGGGTGGCCGGCTGGGCTGCTCCTGGGATCGGCCCAAGGCTGACCCTCAGCCCGCTGGCTGCGTAGCACCATTCCCACCGCAGCTGGCCTCTCACTCGGCCAACATCTTCCTCCAATGAGTGCTCGGCGGCCCTTGTTGGCGGAGACCTTTTCCCAGGACCCTAGTGGTCACCATGGCCCCCACAGCCCACAGGGCCCACTCTGCAGGGTGTGTGCTGGCTGAGTAAGTGAACGGGTGGAAACCAATGGGCGTCCAGCCGTCCAGGCCGGCCCTCAGCTCCGAAGCTCGCTCCGTGTGCGCCCGGGAGGCTGACACCCGGCGCCAGCTCACGGCCTCGTGACGTTGGCCAGAAGGTGCACTTCACTTCTTCTTTTTAAATATATATTTTCAGAGAGGAAGAGGGAGAGATAGAAACATCAGTGTTGAGAGGGAGAATCATTGATCGGCTGCCTCCTGCTCACCCCCTACTGGGGATCAAGCCTGCAACTCAGGCATGTATGTGCCCTTGACCGGAATCGAATCTGGGGCCTTCAGTCCACAGGCCGACACTCTACCCACTGAGCCACACCAGCCAGGGCCAGAAGGTGCATTGCCTTTCAGATGGGGTTTTCAGATGAGGACAGGAGGCAAGCGGCAGTGAAGGCTTTCGCTAGGATCGCGGAGGTGGCAGGTGGCAGACTCAGGACTGCGCCAGAGCTGCCCTGCCTGTGACCCAGCGAGTCACGTCCTCCGGGGTGGGCTGTGGTGTCACGCTGAGAAGGGCCCTTGCAGCCCCTCACTGCTGGTCTCTGCCGGAGGCGGTGCCCTCCTGGGCCTCTGGCCTGTCCGCCCGCCCGGGAAGGCGCCCGGCTGGTGGGGACCTTGTGTTCCCAGGCAGAGCCCAGAGCTGGGGTGCGGAGGCACTGCCTGCAGCCCTGCCAGCTCAGGACCGGGGGCCCCTGTGGGCTCACACACGCAGCAGACAGGCCCTGGGCCCCGCTTCGGCAGCAGGGACACGGCGGTGAGGGCGCAGGCCGGCTCGGTGGGAGGGCATGGCCGGCGGTGAGAGCGCAGGCCGGCTCGGTGGGAGGGCATGGCCGGCGGTGAGGGCGCAGGCCGGCTCGGTGGGAGGGCATGGCCGGCGGGGAGGGCGCAGGCCGGCTCGGGGGGAGGGCATGGCCGGCGGTGAGGGCGCAGGCCGGCTCGGTGGGAGGGCATGGCCGGCGGTGAGGGCGCAGGCCGGCTCGGTGGGAGGGCATGGCCGGCGGTGAGGGCGCAGGCCGGCTCGGTGGGAGGGCATGGCCGGCCGTGAGGGCGCAGGCCGGCTCGGTGGGAGGGCATGGCCGGCCGTGAGGGCGCAGGCCGGCTCGGTGGGAGGGCATGGCCGGCGGTGAGGGCGCAGGCCGGCTCGGTGGGAGGGCATGGCCGGCGGTGAGGGCGCAGGCCGGCTCGGTGGGAGGGCATGGCCGGCGGTGAGGGCGCAGGCCGGCTCGGTGGGAGGGCATGGCCGGCGGTGAGGGCGCAGGCCTGCTCGGTGGGAGGGCATGGCCGCGGAGAGCCGGGAACAGGCAGCAGAACCGGGCGAGGCGCCGGTCACAGGCCTGTCTGATGAGTGGTGCTTGGGTACGTGGAGGAGGGAGGGGGCGGGGAATTCGAGCTCCAGGAGGAGCAGGGCCCCAGCAGGCAAGGGTCCAGGCTGCACCGGGGACTGCGCCTCTCCCCTTCACTGACACCCGTGGGTCGGGGACAGGGCCTGTGGGCCTGGAGGCTGGCTGCCTGCCGGAGGCTGGCCCTGGCCGCAGACGGGCAGTAGCTCACCCGCTGAGGGAAGCCCTGTCGCAGGCCTCAGCTCCTGAGCCTGTGGGGGTGCCCATGCCTGTGCCTGGCCACCTCCACAGCCCTCAGGCCATCTGTTCCCGGGCAGGTCCGCAGCCCTCCCTGCACCCAGCACCTCCTGGCCTCATGGATCCTGCTCCCAACAGTGCATTCCAGTCGCAGGGCTGGGGGTGGAGGGAAGGCAGGCAGGAGGGGGGTGGGGCCCACAGAGCGCTCTGAACCCTTCCCTGGCCAGGTACAAGGACGGAAAGGCCGTGTTGGGGCGCCACAGTCCACACGCCCTGGTGCTCAAGGAGGTGACCGAGGCCAGCGCAGGCGAATACAGCCTCGCCCTGTGGAACTCCATGGCCGGCCTGAAGCGCAACATCAGCCTGGAGCTGGTGGTGAACGGTAGGGGGGGGTGGAGGGGGGCGGGGGGCGGGGGGGATGAGAGGGGTTGGGGGGATGGGAGGGGATGGGATGGAGGGGCTGGAGGAGATGGAGGAGATGGAGGGGATTGAGGAGATGGGAGGGGATGGGGATGGAGGGGATAGGATGGGTGGGGATGGAGAGGATGGAGGGGATAGGATGGAGGGGATGGAGGGGATAGGATGGGTGGGGATGGAGGGGATGGAGGGGATAGGATGGTGGGGATGGAGGGGATAGGATGGTGGGGATGGAGGGGATAGGATGGGAGGGGATGGAGGGGATGGAGAGGATGGAGGGGATAGGATGGAGGGGATGGAGGGGATAGGATGGTGGGGATGGAGGGGATGGAGGGGATAGGATGGTGGGGATGGAGGGGATAGGATGGGTGGGGATAGGATGGGTGGGGATGGAGGGGATGGAGGGGATGGAGGGGATAGGATGGTGGGGATGGAGGGGATGGAGGGGATGGAGGGGATAGGATGGGTGGGGATGGAGGGGATGGAGGGGATGGAGGGGATAGGATGGGAGGGGATGGTGGGGATGGAGGGGATAGGATGGGTGGGGATAGGATGGTGGGGATGGAGAGGATGGTGGGGATGGGAGGGGATGGAGGGGATGGGATGGTGGGGATGGAGGGGATAGGATGGGAGGGGATAGGATGGGAGGGGATGGTGGGGATGGGAGGGGATAGGATGGGAGAGGATGGTGGGGATGGAGGGGATGGCTGGATGGGAGAGGATGGTGGGGATGGAGGGGATGGTGGGAGAGGATGGGGGGATAGGATGGGTGGGGATGGGGGGTAGGATGGTGGGGATGGATGGGGATGGAGGGGATCGGATGCGTGGGGGCTGGAGGGGCTACGGTTGGGGTGGGGCTGGCGGGGCTAGGCGGGGCTGATGGGGGATAGGGTGGGGTGATGGGTGCTTGGGCTGGTCGGTTGGCTGGGTGGTGTGGGGATCCGGGATCGGTGGTGGGGGCGGGGTGGGGCGGGCGGGGCTCGGCGGGTGGGGTGGAAGGGCTAGGGTGGCTGGCGGGGGTGGCCGGCTGACCAGCTGCCTGCCTGTGCCCCTAGTGCCTCCCAGCATCCATGAGAAGGAGGCCTCCTCCCCCAGCATATACTCGCGCCACAGTCGCCAGGCCCTCACCTGCACCGCCTACGGCGTGCCCCCTCCTCTCAGCGTCCAGTGGTACTGGCGGCCGTGGACCCCCTGCAAGACCTTTGCCCAGCGCAGCCTGTGAGTGTGGCTCCGCCTGTGTCCCCGCTTTCCAGCCCTGTCCTCCACTTCAGCCATGACCCCCACTCACTACCCACACCCCTCCCAAGAGCCCTGCTCTAAACGCAAACCCAGTCACCATGGCTCTGAAGCCAGCCCCTGGCATCATCCCATCTGAGCAAGGCTCAGGCGCCCCTGCATTCGGGCCCACCCACCTGGCCGGAGAGCCAGCCCAGAGCTGTATCGTCAGAGACCCAAGGGTGTGCCTGTGGCGCCCAGGGGACCGTCCTGTCCAGCGGGCAGTGCTGGGCCCCTTTCACAGACTTGTTCTGAGCCCCATGGCGCATGCCCACGCTCACAAGCTCCTCCGAGGAGTGGGATCTGGGAAGGGACGTGTCTTTGCCGAGGCCACAGCTTTAAGCAGGGAGCCTGTCCCTGCTGGCCACGCTCACTTACAATGACTTGGGTGGCTGGTATGGCTCTGGATAGAGCGTTGGCCTGTAGACTGAAGGGTCCTGGGTTCGATTCCGGTTGTGAGCTCGATCCAGTGGTGGGGGTGCAGGACAGGCAGTCAATGATTTTCTCTCATCATTGAGGTTTCTATTTCCCTTTCCCTTCCTCTCTGAAATCAATAAAAATTAAAAAGAGCCCTAACTGGTTTGGCTCAGTGGATAGAGCATCAGCCTGAGGACTGAAAGGTCCCAAGTTCAATTCCGGTCAAGGGCATGTACCTTGTTGCGGGCACATCCCCAATAGGAAGTGTGCAGGAGGCAGCTGATGGATGTTTCTCTCCCATCGATGTTTCTGACTCTCTACCCCTCTCTCTTCCTCTCTGTAAAAAATTGATAAAATATATTATTAAAAAAACAAAAAAAGAGTGGGAGACAGTATTCCAGCAGCACATGCTCCTCCCCTCTTGCTCACCCCAGCCAAAGGCCAGCCTTACGCACACAATGCAGAAGATGACCCTGAATATGACAGGCTCAACCGTACCCCTGAGGGCCCTCCCACCCACACCTCTGACTGGCCCTTGTCAACCCTCGCCCCAGCAGCCGGCGGCAGCAGCGGGACCGCATGCCACAGTGCCGGGACTGGAGGGAGGTGACCACGCAGGACGCTGTGAACCCCACCGAGAGCCTGGACACCTGGACGGAGTGTGTGGAGGGGAAGAATAAGGTAGGGCAGCTGCACCACTGATGGCAGGGGAGGGGAGGGGAGGGGAAGGCAGGGTAGGCCTCTCCTGGCCTCGGTGCCCCCCAGGCCTGCCGGGCTCTGGAGGCAGCGGCTGAGGGGTGACCTCTCTGCTGTGTCTGGGCCTCCGCTCCCCTGCCTACATGTGGGTGGGGTCAGGACCCCGGCCACTTCCCACAGGAGAAAGATGAGATTCAGGCTGCCCGGGCAGGCCATGGGACCAGCTGCCCACTGGCTCCAGCCTGGTCCCCACCAAAGGCTGCTGAGCCTCGGGCCCAGCCTGGGGGCAATGCTGAGAAGAGGCCGGCAGGGGAGGGGACTGAACAAAGGCACCCACTTCCTACAGTCACTTCCTGTTTTCCTACACACCTCCAGAGCCTCTTCCTGTTCCAGGCCTGGCCAGGAAGTGCCCAGCTCAAAGTAGGGGGGGTCTTTGGATGGTAGGCAGGGCTTGTGGCCTACCCTGCCTCCCAGCTTCCTACTCCCCAAGGCCAGGAACCTCTGGACGTCTAGGACCCAGCGCCTCCCCTTGCCACTACCCCGGGCACTGGGAGAGGGGTGGGCAGCCCTGGACCATGGTGCACTTGTCACAAGGACCTCACCCCGTGACCTGCTGCTCATCTTAGGCCACAGCCTGACCCTTGATGTGACCCCAGTCTGAATCCTGACCCTGGCTTGGACTGGCCCAGCAGCACTAGGCCCCTGTACCTTCCTGAAGTGGCACATGCACAGCCAGAGTCTTTCTGGCCCTGCCTATGCCACCCTCTGACCAGGCCACTGCCCATGCCAGCTCCCACAGCACAGCCCGACTTTCCCTGCCGGAGGCCTTACTGTCACTCCTGTGCCTCACATTCCTGGTCGTATCTCTGACCTCCATCACCTCCCACTCAGAGCCTCAGTTTCCCCATCGCTCTGGGAGAACAGCAACCTCCTTGCAGAAAGGGAAGGTCGGGTGGGGAACTCAGCAGGAAATGGATCCTTTGCCTGTGCTTTGCCCAGACGGTGAGCAAGCTGGTGATCCAGGATGCCAACGTGTCTGCCATGTACAAATGCATGGTCTTCAACAAGGTGGGCCAGGACGAGCGGCTCATCTACTTCTATGTGACCAGTGAGTGACCGGGGGCGCTGGTGGTCAGGGACCAGGTGGGCAGGAGGGGAGGAGGGGCCGGGCCGGGCCCCCTGAGGTCCTGGTGATCGTGGAGCACCGCAGGGAGATGCTTGCCCTGGGCCTGGGCCAGATTTGGAGGACCATGCTGGTCCACTGGATGGAGGAGCACCCTCTGCCCTCACCTCTGGAGGCACCCCGACCAGGGGCCGCCCTGCTCCCTGAAGCTCCACCTAACTCTGCCTCCCTCCAGCCCCTCCCCAGCCCTGGAGCTGAAGAGGTGGCCCCGGTGTGTTCTCCTGGGGAGAAGCTCCATAGCTTCCTTGGGTTCTCGGGGACCTCAGGAAAGCTGAGGACCTTGCAGGGGTGTGTGTATGGGGGGGGACCTGGAGGGAGACGGAGCCAGAGAGGACACTTTGGTGGGGAGCCCCCAGGAGCCTGACAAGGAGAGGCCAGAGGCAGTCGGAGCTAGAACGCTACCACTGACAGCGGGGTGTGGTCAACAGCAAGGCAGGATGGGGCTCAGGCTTCACTGATGAGGGGCTACGGGAGAGGGGGACAGCAGCCGGGTTGGGGCACGACCAGGAGAGAGCGGGAGGGAGGCAGGAGGAGAGTCCGTGGGGCTGACCTGTGCGGACTGGCCCCGGTGGCCGGGGGTCAGTGAGGGAGTGGAGGGGCCAAGGAGACTCCGGGGTGTCCCTGGCCCAGACCCACCTGATGCATAACTTGGGTTGAGAGCCGGTGAGTCCGGCGGCCAGTGGGGAGGAAGGGCCAGCGCCTGGCAGGTGAGCCGGTGTCACGGCGCTGTCGCAGCGGCTCTTCCTCGCCGCAGCCATCCCCGACGGCTTCAGCATTGAGTCCGAGCCCTCGGAGGAGCCCCTGGAGGGCCAGGCCGTGCGCCTGAGCTGCCAGGCTGACAACTACACTTACGAGCACCTGCGCTGGTACCGCCTCAACCTGTCCACGCTGCACGATGCCCACGGGAACCCCCTGCTGCTCGACTGCAAGAACGTGCACCTGTTCGCCACGCCGCTGGCCGCCACCTTGGAAGAGGCGGAGCCGGGGGCTCGCCACACCACGCTCAGCCTGACCATCCCCCACGTGACACCCGAGCACGAGGGCGACTACGTGTGCGAGGTGCAGGACCGGCACAGCCACGACAAGCACTGTCACAAGAAGTACCTGTCCGTGCAAGGTGAGGCGGCAGGGCCAGCGCCTGCCCAGCCCAGCGGGCGTGGGGCGTCCATCCGCGGGCCTGAGTCTGCGGGAGAGCCCCCTCCCCACCCGCGCTCAAACCGCCCTCCTTCCAGCTTCCCCTTCCCCCTCGCCCCAAGGCCCCCCAGAGCCCCTTCCCAGTGCCTGGTGCCTGGGCTTCTGCCCTCCACTCCGCTCCTGACTCCCGCCCGCAGCCCTGGAAGCCCCGCGGCTCACGCAGAACTTGACGGACCTCGTGGTGAACGTGAGCGACTCCCTGGAGATGCGGTGCCCCGTGGCGGGCACGCACGTGCCCAGCATCGTGTGGTACAAGGACGAGAGGCCGCTGGAGGAGAAGTCCGGTAGGGAGGGCGGGGTGCAGAGCGGTGCGGAGGCCCTGGAGGCCCAGGCCCCGGGCCCCGGGCCCCTCCGGACCTGAGCCTGCACCGCCTCCTGCAGGGATCGATCTGGCCGACTCCAACCAGAAGCTGAGCATCCAGCGCGTGCGCGAGGAGGACGCGGGCCGCTACCTGTGCAGCGTGTGCAACGCCAAGGGCTGCGTCAACTCCTCGGCCAGCGTGGCCGTGGAAGGTCCGCCTGCTCTCACCCCCCCCCCCCGCCCCTGCCCCCGCCCCGTCCCTGCCCCTGGCCTCCAGAAGGGAGCTGTGGGGCGCACCCTCACACACACACACACACACACACACACACACGCACACACACACGGCTGTTTCTGCCCATGCAGGCTCCGAGGACAGAGGCAGCATGGAGATCGTGATCCTTGTGGGCACCGGGGTCATAGCCGTCTTCTTCTGGGTCCTCCTCCTCCTCATCTTCTGTAACATGAGGAGGGTGAGTGCTCCCTCCCCAGCTCCCATGGGTCCTGTAGGGTCCCTGCCCAGCTCCATGGAAGCCTCGCCTCCCGGACCCCTCCCGGCTGAGCGCCCAGAGACTGTCCCACTGCCCCTCCTTAACGGAGCCTCGAGGGAGACCCCGTTGGTCTGGACGGTTCTCCCGTCGCTGAGGCGGGCCCTAACCAGTGCTGCCCACCCACCCAGCCAGCCCACGCAGACATCAAGACCGGCTACCTGTCCATCATCATGGACCCCGGGGAGGTGCCCCTGGAGGAGCAGTGTGAATACCTCTCCTATGACGCCAGCCAGTGGGAGTTCCCCCGCGACCGGCTGCACCTCGGTGAGGCCGCTCCCCAGCGTGCCCCTCCCGCTGCGACCTGGCAGAGGCAGCGGAGCGGCCACCCACCCCCTCTCAGAACTCGGGCCCACCTGGCCTTCCTGTCCCTCTGGGAGGCATTCCCAGAGGTTCCCAGGCCCCGGGGGTCATGCCGGCTGCTCTGAGCGGGGTGGCCCCCACACCTGCTGGGAGAGGATGCAGGCCTTCCTGTCCGCCTCTCCACTCCCTCTGCCCGGCACTCCAGGCTCTTCCTGTTTGGCAGGGGGCTCCCACCTTCCTCCCTCTCCTGGGCCTTCCTTCCTGCCCTCCACACGGGCGGGCTGCCTGCCGTGCTGCCCACCCCTCTCCTCCTCACCTTCGCGCGGCTCACCTGGAGCCGGCCCTGCCCCCACAGGCAGAGTCCTGGGCCACGGCGCCTTCGGGAAGGTGGTGGAAGCCTCGGCCTTCGGGATCCACAAGGGCAGCAGCTGTGACACGGTGGCCGTGAAAATGCTGAAAGGTGTGGGCTCAGCAGCCAGCGGGGGCGCGGAGCTGGTGACGAGCGGGTGTAGGAAGAGAAAGGCTCAGGGCGGGGTGGCACACAAGGTTCTGCCCGGGCCCATGGCGCCAGAGCCAGGCCTGGGCTCGCCGAGGAATCCTTCCTGCCTTGGGGGCGGCTGGGCGGAGCTGGGGGCCCTGCGCCCCGCTGGCAGGAGCACCAAAGGTCGCTTAGCTCAGCGCAGGGATTGGGGCCCGGCCAAGACTCTGTGTCACCTCCAGAGGGCGCCACCGCTAGCGAGCACCGCGCCCTGATGTCGGAGCTCAAGATCCTAATCCACATCGGTAACCACCTCAACGTGGTCAACCTCCTGGGGGCGTGCACCAAGCCTAATGGTACGCTGGCGGGGTGGGGGTGGGGGGTCAGAGGTGCTCTCGGCGGGCCGTCTGGGGTGCGAGGGGCCAGGCCGTCTGGCGGGCGGGAACTCTGCCGCGCCCTCGGCCCCCAAAGCCCGGCCCTGCCCCGCCAGGCCCCCTCATGGTGATCGTGGAGTTCTGCAAGTACGGCAACCTCTCCAACTTCCTGCGCGCCAAGCGGGAGGCCTTCAGCCCCTACGCGGTGAGTGGGCGCTCGGGGTGCCGGCTGGGCTGGGGGGATGCCTCTGCCTCGGGGGACGGCTCAGACCTGCTTTGTGGTCCGCAGGAGAAATCCCCGGAGCAGCGAAGGCGCTTCCAGGCCATGGTGGAGGGCGCCAGGGCCGACCGGAGGCGGAGGCCGGGCAGCAGCGACAGGGCCCTCCTCACGCGGCTCCTGATGGGCAAGGGCGAGGCGGGGCGGGCCGCTCGCACCCAGGAAGGTACAAGCCTGGCTTCGTCTTGACCCAAAATGTGGCCGCACCAGGAATTTAGGTGGAAGAGGCACATACATGGGAGCGCATGTGGAGGGTGTGCCTTAGGAAGGGGGAGGGGAGAGGGCTTTGCAGCTGGTGCCAGGGGCCTCAGAGGCCTGGCAAGAGATGCAGCAAGGGTTGGACGACAAACCCTCCCTTGGGGGTGGCGTGGAAGACGGGACCGGGGAGGGGACCCCTCGAGCCCGCCGTGCTCCTCTGCAGCCGAGGACCTGTGGCTGAGCCCGCTGACCATGGAGGACCTTGTCTGCTACAGCTTCCAGGTGGCCCGTGGGATGGAGTTCCTGGCCTCCCGCAAGGTGACTGCCTGCAGGCCCGGGGGGGCGGGCAGCCCCAGGCACGCCTGAATGAGCAGCCAGCTCACCCGGGTGCACAGGGCATAGCTTCCCGAGGCTCCACTGGCCAGAGGCCGAGCTGGACGCGGAGTCAGACTCTGCCCCTCATCGTCACCAGCCCTCTGCGTGGCCGGCCCGGGTGCACGGGATCTGGCGGGAGGAGCGGGGCCGCGTGGCCTTGGCCGTGGCCCGAGCGCCTTTGCCGACACCCCTCCTCGCGCCCCCAGTGCATCCACAGAGACCTGGCTGCGCGGAACATCCTGCTGTCCGAGAGTGACGTGGTGAAGATCTGCGACTTCGGCCTGGCCCGCGACATCTACAAGGACCCCGACTACGTGCGCAAGGGCAGCGTGAGTGCAGGCCGGGCTCCGGCCGGGCGGGTGGGACACACACACACACACACACACACACACACACACTTCTGTGCATGCGGAAGGTCTGAGGGCTGCAGAGACCCAAGCGGCCCCTGAGCTGAGATCAGGGACCACACTGCCCCTATAGGGCTCAGGCCATGAGTTGGACGCTGACCCCTCTGCCTGCCGGGGGGGTCATGCGGAGGCGCCCTGCACGGTCCGTCCTGGAGCTGGACAGCCAGCCCAGGGCAGCCGCAGAGGCCTGGGGGGATGGGCGCGTGTGTCTGGTTGGTGGCACTCAGGTGGGCAGGCGGGCACCTGAAGGAGAACACGCTGACTAAAGGTTTGCTCCAGAGGAAGGGCTGGAGGGAGGCAAGGGCCAGCATGGTCCAGTCTATGACAGGCCACGATGCAGGGGCTTTTGTTTTTCATTCTGACTCACAGGCGCGTGGGGGCGGGGGGCGGGTGCATGGGGGCGGGGGGCGGGCGCGTGGGGGCGGGGCCAGGCGCGTGGGGCGGGGGCCGGACGCGTGGGGGCGGTGGCCGGGCGCGTGGGGGCAGGGGGCGGGCGCGTGGGGCGGGGGGCGGGCGCGTGGGGGCGGGGGCCGGGCGTGTGGGGCGGGGGCCGGGCGCGTGGGGGCGGGGGGCGGGCGCGTGGGGGCGGGGGGCGGGCGCGTGGGGGCGGGGCCAGGCGTGTGGGGCGGGGGCAGGCGCGTGGGGGCGGGGCCAGGCGTGTGGGGCGGGGGGCAGGCGCGGGGGGGCAGGGGGGCGGGGGCAGGCGCGGGGGGGGCGGGGGGCAGGCGCGGGGGGGCGGGGGGCAGGCGCTTGGGGACAAGGAGTAGGTGCGTGGGGGCGAGGGGCAGGCGCGTGGGGGTGGGGGCCAGGCGTGGGGGGCGGGGGGCAGGCGCGTGGGGGTGGGGGCCAGGCGTGGGGGGCGGGGGGCAGGCGCGTGGGGACAAGGAGTAGGTGCGTGGGGGCGAGGGGCGGGCGCGTGGGGGTAGGGGCCAGGCGTGGGGGGCGGGGGGCAGGCGCTTGGGGACAAGGAGTAGGTGCGTGGGGGCGGGGGCCAGGCGTGGGGGGCGGGGGGCAGGCGCGTGGGGACAAGGAGTAGGTGCGTGGGGGCGAGGGGCAGGCGCGTGAGGAGCCATTTGGACATGCCGCAGAGCGGCCTGCGGGAGGCGCCCAGCACCTCTGGGGTGTGCGGGGAGCAGGGCAGGCTGCAGGAGCCATTTGAACAAACGTGGGGCAGCCAGAGCGCAGGAGAGACCGGGCCGGAGGTGGCTGCCCTGGGCGGCCTCCCTCCCCCCCTAGGCTCACGCCCTCTGCCTCCCGCAGGCCCGGCTGCCCCTGAAGTGGATGGCGCCCGAGAGCATCTTTGACAAGGTGTACACCACACAGAGCGATGTGTGGTCCTTCGGGGTGCTGCTCTGGGAGATCTTCTCCCTGGGTGAGTGCGGGGCGGGGTGAGGGGAGGGGCAGGGGGCCACAGGCTCCGGGCCCCACCAGCCGCCGGTGCAGGCTGCGGGGGCCCTCCCTGCTCCAGCTCTTTCCCACCTGCTGTGGGGGGGCTGCTTTTGCTTCAGGGCTGGGAAAGGATGGCACTCACTCAGGGACACACCTACTGACGAAGCCGCACATGGGAGCCTGGGCCCCATGGGGCCATGACTGCCCTGGCTAGGGTGGGGCCAGGCAGGCGGCGGGGGAGTGAGAGCATTGGACGGCCTCCGTGAATGCTGTCACTGTGTCAGAGCCGAGTGCCCTGGACGCGTGGTGGTGTGAGCTGGGGGCCTGGAGGGGCTGGAGGGCCTAGGACAGCGCAGGGCCAGGGTCCCGGAGCATGGGAGGGGCGGGGCCCGGGTCAGCAGATGCAGCAAGAGAAGGAGAGGGGGCCCTTGCCGCTCCTTTGGGCCGCCTGGGCTGGAGCTGGGCTGAGCGTGGGGGCGGAGGCTGACTCCCGGCTGTGTGGCTCGCCCGGGGGCCGAGGGCAGCCAAAGGCCTCAGGGACCCTGGTGATATCTGAACTAGTGGATGTCCCTAAAGCGAGATGCTTGCTGCAACCCTACTGGGCAGAGCATACTAATCAATTAATTTCCGAGAGGAAGGGAGAGGGAGAGAGAGAAACATCAATGATGAGAGAGAACCATGGATCAGCTGCCTCCTCCTCACCCCACACTGGGGATGGAGCCAGCAACCCGGGCATGTCCCTGACTGGGAATCTAACCGTAACCTCAAGGTTCATAGGTCAATGCTCAGCCACTGAGCCACGCTGGGTGCCACGGCCCTGGGGGTGGGGAGTGCCTGCCTTGCCCAGGCCCCTGCCAGGAGCTACAGGACAAGCACCCCAACATGGGGGCCAGGGCAGAGGCGATCTGGGAGGCCTGCTCCCTACCTACCTCCCCGTTCCTGCTGTCAGGGGCCTCCCCGTACCCTGGGGTGCAGATCAACGAGGAATTCTGCCAGCGGCTGAAAGAGGGCACCCGGATGCGGGCCCCAGAGCTGGCCACGCCTGCCATGTGAGTCTGCTGGCCAAGCGCACCTTGGGGGCAGGAGCCGCGGTGGGCAGGGAGGGGGCCAGGCAGGGCGGTGAGTGGGCAGGTGGTGCAGGCGGGCGGGCGGAGACACAGGGTCTCCCTCCACCCCTCTCTTCCTGGAGGCGGAGGGCGAAGGGCAGGCGGTGGGCGAGGGCCGAGGTGGGGGCTGGTGAGCGGCACGGGGGCGGGCCTCACACCCGGGCCAGCAGCGCTTTCCCGCAGACGCCGCATCATGCTGAGCTGCTGGTCCGGGGACCCCAAAGAGAGGCCGGCCTTCCCAGAGCTGGTGGAGGTGCTGGGGGCCCTGCTCCAGGGCGGGGGCCGGCAGGTGAGCGCCCGCACGGTCCCCTCTGCCCTCCCCGCCCCTCACACCCGGCGCCACCCGCTCCACTCTGCCCCTTCCTGGCCCCGTGTCGCTCCCCTGGGCCCTGAGCAGGGAGGCCTGCTGCCCAGGCCAGGGTTCTTGGCCTCCGGTTCTGCCTCTGGAAAAGGGAGGGAAAGGCGGTGCCACTCCTGAGGCACAGAGCAGGGCGCCCTGGGGCACAGAGCCTGCCCCTCCCCTCCCCTCTCCCTTCCCGCGTCATCACCCTCCCTGCCCCTGCCACCTCCCCCTCCCTGCCCCTCCCCCCTCCCTGCCCCTCCCCCCTCCCTGCCACCTCCCCTCCCTGTCATCCCCCTCCCTGCCACCTCCCCCTCCCTGTCATCCCCCTCCCTGCCACCTCCCCCTCCCTGTCATCCCCCTCCCTGCCACCTCCCTCTCCCTGCCACCAGGAGGAGGAGGAGGAGGACTGCCTGGCGCCCTGCAGCCTGAGCTCGGAGGAGGGCAGCTTGCAGGCGTCCACCACAGCCCTGCACGTCGCTGAGGCCACCGAGGAGGGCAGCTGGCCGAGCCTGCGTCCGCACAGCCTGGCCGCCAGGTCAGCTGTTCCCCCCCCTCCCCGCCCCCGGTCCAGGGTCCCCCAGCAAGAAGGCAGCGTAGACACATCAGTCAGCAAAGGAAAAGCAAGCACCAGGATGTGGGAGCCACTCTGCCCACTGAACCTGCAGGGACCCTGGGGGCAGAGCTGGTGCTGGTGGTGGCACCTCCTGGCAGCGGGACGGAGTGCTCCTCGCTGTGCCTCCTCGCTTCTCTCCGCCCTGGTCTTCCCTGCAGCCCCCGCTTGCCCGCCCCCCCCTCAGTTTAGAGGGGGTGCCCGCGGGAGCAGGAAGGGGAAGGGAGGGGAGTCCAGGGGCCACTGGAGGGGCCCTGGGAGCAGGGTAGGCCACCCACTAACCAGAACCCCGGAGTGAGGACGCAGCCTGGGCCCCAGAACTCCCGCTGCTGTGGCCGGGAGGAGGGCGCTGGCTCCTGCCACCTGCCCCCTGCAGACCAGCCAAGCCCGTGGGACCTGAGCAGCCAGCGCCTTCCACCCACCGACCCCTCCGCGCCCACCCCTCCGTCCACGACCCCTCCACACCAGGCTGCCTGCTGCACAGGCCTCAGCCCCCACATGCAGCTGGGAGCGCGCCCCCTTCCCGCCCTGCAGCAGTGGCCTCAGGAGGTTAAGCCTCTCTCAGGACAGGGACAGGGACGGGGACAGGGGGTGCCAGGGGAGCTCCAGCAGGACTCCAGGCCCAGGGCCTCCCGCAGGAGCGGGGGCGGGCGGGGCGGTTCAGCAGCGGCTGTGCTCTCCCCCAGATACTACAACTGTGTGCCCTTCCCGGGGAGCCTGGCCAAGGGGACCCAGGGGCCCTCCAGGATGAAAACCTTCGAAGAATTTCCCATGACCCCAACGACCTACAAGGCCTCGGTGGTAAGCAGGAGGGTGTGCACCCAGCCCAGGGCCTCCGGCTCCCTGCAGGCGGCGGGCAGGAGCCACCAGCTCAGCAGAGAGCCCTGCCCCCAAGGCCCAGACTGCCCTCAGCCTTTCAGCCGGACCCTCCACACTCACTCCCCCCCACCCCCAGCAGCTGCAGGTCCCTCTCAGCTGTTCCCTCCCCCCACCCAGCAGCTGCAGGTCCCTCTCAGCTGTTCCCTCCCCCCCCCCCAGCAGCTGCAGGTCCCTCTCAGCTGTTCCCTCCCCCCCCCCAGCAGCTGCAGGTCCCTCTCAGCTGTTCCCTCCGCACTCCCCCTCCCCCCCCAGCAGCTGCAGGTCCCTCTCAGCTGTTCCTTACCACTCCCCCCCCCCCCAGCAGCTGCAGGTCCCTCTCAGCTGTTCCCTCCGCACTCCCCCCCCCCCCCCCCCCAGCAGCTGCAGGTCCCTCTCAGCTGTTCCCTCCGCACTCCCCCTCCCCCCCCAGCAGCTGCAGGTCCCTCTCAGCTGTTCCTTCCCACTCCCCCCCCCCCAGCAGCTGCAGGTCCCTCTCAGCTGTTTCCCTCCGCACCCCCCCCCCCCCACCCAGCAGCTGCAGGTCCCTCTCAGCTGTTCCCTCCGCACTCCCCCTCCCCCCCCACCCAGCAGCTGCAGGTCCCTCTCAGCTGTTCCTTCCCACTCCCCCCCCAGCAGCTGCAGGACCCTCTCAGCTGTTCTCTCCGCACTCCCCCCCCCCACCCAGCAGCTGCAGGTCCCTCTCAGCTGTTCCCTCCGCACTCCCCCCCCCCCCCACCCAGCAGCTGCAGGTCCCTCTCAGCTGTTCCCTCTCCCCTCCCCTCCTCAGCAGCTGCAGGTCCCTCTCAGCTGTTCCCTCCGCACTCCCCCCCCCCAGCAGGTGCAGGACCCTCTCAGCTGTTCTCTCCGCACTCCACCCCCCCAGCAGCTGCAGGTCCCTCTCGGCTGTTCCCTCCCCCCTCACCCCCAGCAGCTGCAGGGTCTCAGCTGTCCCCTCCTCAGCCCCGGAGCCCCACCAGGTCCCCGCACCCCTGGCGGCGGGCGCGCCCTCGCACAGGCGCTGCTGGTCCTCTGGCGCCGCCATGCGGCCGGGACTCCGGCTGCACTGACCGCGGCGGGCTCCCCGCCCCGCGCCAGCCCGGCCGGACCCCGCGGGCTCCCTGGTGCCGCTGGTTTGTCGGTTCCAGTTCCGGGGTGTGGCTTGTCGCCTTGGGTAGAGTTGTGCAGCCTGAACCCGGAGAGGCTGGGGGACTGGCGAGGACCATCCTGGGGAGCCCTCTCCGAGGCCGGGAGAGCCGCCCCCGCGCCCCCGCGCCGCGCCGGCCCCAGGGCCCCAGCAGGGAGCTCTGCCGCTCCGCTCAGGGGCTGCGGGTGCCAGTCCCGCCCCGGCGCGGGCTCCGGAAAGCGCCCTCCTCGGTGGGGGGGGGGGGGGGTAAGTGCTGAGGAGGCAGAGGCAGCAGAGCCTCCAGGTCCGCAGACACCGCCATCGAGCCATGCGTTATTTTTCTTAATTTATATAAGCGCCGTGTGTGTGTGTGTGTGTGTGTGTGTGTGTGTGTGTGTGTCTGTGTGTGTGTGTGTGTCTGTGTGTCCTCACCCCATCCTCTCCGCTGGGTTTTAGAGCGCGGGAAGGGCGGGGGTGAGAGAGACACAGCAATTGGTTGCTTCCCGCACATGCGCCACCTGGGGGCCGGGATGGAGCCTGCAACCGAGGTATGTGCTCCGCCTGGAATTCAACCTGCAACCTTCAGTCCATGGGCTGAAGCTCTAACCATTGAACAGCCCAGCCAGGGGTGTGCTTCCTTTTTAAGAGCTCTTTCTATTCGGTTCTGAAAAATGCACCCCAAGAGGCTGCATTCGGGAATTGAATTTGAGTTTCCTGTCACAACACATCAACTGTAAGACAGACAAGGCACAAAACCAAACCCCACCTCTGGGGGACACGCAGCCGGACAACCAGTGCAGGAGGCCTGGGCTGCCCCTGCGCTCCTCAGCCCTCGGCCTCAGCGCCAGGTCCGTCCCGAACCCGTGCCGGACGCAACTCCTGCCTCACCGGCCCCACGTCCCACTCGCCAGGCAGCACCTCCTTTCCAACAACCGAGACCCAAACGAGTGGAAACACGCAGGAAAGCAACCCCAGGCTCACTCCCCACTGCCTTCTGAAGCGCTGAAGGGGCCGGGGTAGGCAGCCCCTCTGATGGCAGCGCGGCCGCCGCCCACGGCCCTGCCCTGCCTCCAGTCCTCCGGCCACCGGCTCTGAGGACGCCGTGCTTGTCACCGGAGGAAGGGTTCGCAGGGGCCTTTCTCTGGCCCACAGGACCCTGTGGCACCAGGAGCTTCATGGACTTGCTGCAGGGAGACGGGTCCACAGCCAAGCCGGGTCCCATGTGCCCCGAGGGAAGCCGGCATCGCCTAGTGCACGCCTGGGCGTTACCTGTCAACGCCTTCCCTGCAGTTGGTGACAGTTACCTGTTGAGTTCCTGTCAAGGCCATCCTGTTTACAGCTGGCCTGTAAAATGTGCTGCTGCATTGTAAATTTAGCAAGAATAGCTTTTAAGCCCTGGCTGGTTTGGCTCAGTGGACAGAGCGTCGTCCTGCGGACTGAAAGGTCCTGGGTTCGGTTCTGGTCAGGGCACATGCCCGGGTTTAGGGCTCGACCCCCAGTAGGGGGTGTGCAGGAGGCAGCCGGTCAATGATTCTCATCATTGATGTTTCTCTCTCTCTCCCTCTCTCTGAAGTCAATGAAATATATATGTTTTTTTAAAATCCTAAAAAGGAAAGAAAGAAAGAATAGGTTTTAATAAGAACTGTCCGCACCTGAGACCCTCGCCCTCTCTAACAGCCTTCTGGGACCCCAGCACGGGGCACTGTAGCTTCGCTGCCTCCTGCACGCTGGCCAGGCTGTGTCCCCTCGATGGCGGGCGGGCGGGCGGGCGGCCGTCCCCGGCCCGCCGTTCCCTGCGCAGGAGCCGGTGTCGGTTGGCAGTGGGGCAGGCGTTGCAGCCGGGCCGCGGTGGAGGCACAGCCTCGCTGTTGTCTGCACACAGGACAACCAGACGGACAGCGGGATGGTGCTGGCCTCCGAGGAGTTTGAGCAGCTGGAGAGCAGGCACCGGCAGGAAGGCGGGCTCAGGTAGGGCTTCCTGAACCCCCTCCCTGCCAGGACTCCGGGGAGGCAGGCTGGGCCTGCGTGTGCGTCACCCTCTTACCTGAACCTCCCACGGCTCCTGTGTGCGCGGCTGGGACTCCAGCCTTTGTCACCAGCTTTCCCAAAGGAGCGCCTTCCGCTCCCCGGCCTGAGCCAGCACACCCCCTTCCCTCGGACACCCCCTCTTTGCAAAGCCGAGTGCCATCACCGTGCCCGGCGCTCAGACAGCCAGCCGGGCAGGCCACGCTGGGACTCGGCCGATGGCTGCGTACTCGAGTGGGGGCAGGACGTGGAGACGGGCAGGGTGCTTCCAGTTAGGACGGACTAGATCATCCGATGGGTTGGATGAGGGCGAGAGGAAGGGACGAAGCAGGGTGACAGCCAGCGGTGTGAGCCCTGGAGCCAGTGCTGGTGCCATTTACAAAGATGGCCAGACTGGACGAGAAGCCGGTTTGCGGGACTGAAGCTGGCATCCTCCGTGGCCCCACACCCAGGCTCGGGCGGGGGCACTCCGGTGCTGGCCACGTCCCACCATTCTGGTTTCTGTTTAAGGGGGCCGTGTGCGTGTCCACCGCCTTGGCACGCACCTCAGCTGACCCGGTCAGGTGTGTCCGCTGACTCCAGTCAGACCTGCCCGGGTCCGGTCCCTCGGACCCTCATTTCCCGCTCACGCCACCTTCCTGTCTCTCCCAGCAGCAAAGCTCCCGGCTGGAGCGCGGAGGTGGCGGGGGCCGGCCCGGAGCCCCGGGGCCGGGGCCTGCGGGGCGGCCAGGTGTTCTACAACAGCGAGTACGGGGAGCTGGCCGGGCCGCGCGGCGAGGACGACTGCGCCCCGCTGACCCGCGCGCCCGTCTTCGCCGACGGCAGCTACTGAGGGGGCTCCGCAGGCAGAGGGCTGGGGCTGCAGGCTGGGAACTCACCTCCTTTCAACCCCTCCCTAGCCATGAAGAGCAACACCCAGGCCCCAGGGCTCCCCGAACTCCATCACCACCCCTGCCCAGGGCGTCCCCGAGGGCCCTTCTCCCTTAGGTCAGACTCCACTTTCCTAACAGACCCACGGCCCGCCTGGGCCAGCCACGCCCAGGGGTGTCCTTTGGCTGGCCTCCTCCCACGATGGTGGGGGGAGCGTGATTCCGTTTTCTGGTGAGGAATTTGAGGGCCTGACAGTCACGGGGATGCAGGTGAAGCCAGGCGTGGGCTGCAGCCTCCCAGCCCCCTCGCACCCTGCCCCTGCCCAGGGGAGGCCTTTCCTCCCTGTCCCCCCGGGCTGAGGGAGGGTGCAGAGCCCCATCCCAAAGCACAGAGAGGAACTGTGTGTGGCCGGGAGCTGATTCTGAGGTCCTCTTCATTAGAACTTCAGAAACTCAGCTGCTACGAAGAATTTACTTTTCAAAACTGCAGTCTGAAGGGAGCAAGTTCTCTCTGAGTCTGGAGGATCCTTGCCCCTGGTCCCCAGTGGGCGCCGCCACGGCAGACACAGCGCAGCCTCTTCTGGAGAAGGGCCGGCCCAGCCCACATGGTCTCAGCAGCCCCATTTGAGTAAACGGCTCTCCCCTCCCCTCTGGGACCCGATCAGCCACAAGGCACCTGCCCGGCTGCGATGGTCCTGCCGAGCGAAGCCCGGGATTCCACAGGAAGGCTCCAGGCCGGCCCAGGGACCGCCCAGCGCTGCGCCAGGCCGCCAGGCCTCCAGGCAATGGGGATGCTCTGTGGCCTCGGCCCATCTTCCACCGCCTGGTCTCTGCCTGACGTGGGCGCCCTGGCAGCTCAAGCCTGTCGTCACCGGGAGCGGCCAGGACCTCGGAGCCAATCTGCTCAGACCCCCACCCCAGCTCACACTGCCCAGCCCTCCCCGCCCCCCTCAGAGGAGAAAGACCTCCTCCCAGTTAGCACCAGCGACCCCCCCCCCACCTACACACACACACACACACACACACACACACACACACACACGACGCTTGCAGGACAGGCGACCGTGCAGCGAGCAGGGGCTTGCCCACAGACACCCCCTCCCCACTGTGTACCGTTTCTTTAGGATACCTACCCGTGTGACATCGCTGTCCCCACCGGACCTGCTTCCTGGATGCCACCTGACTGAGACCTGGGTCTCACGTGTACCTGGTGGAGGGCCCCGGGGCTGTAGCAGAGCCACCGGTGCTGGAGGTGCCGAGCCTGGGCCGGCAGCCCGGCCACCTCCCCTGCCACCGCCGCACAGAGATGTCCTGGAGGAACACCTACCTGGGCGTGCCCGGGGCGCCACGAGCTCCGGGAAGACCTGAGCTATTTAACAAAGACAGTAATAAACGCGATGCCAGTCTGAGTTGCAGTGAGGCTCTGCGTTCAGGCGCAGCTCTCTGGAGGGCGGCAGAGGCAGCTGAGCCTGGACACCCTCTCCCCGAAGCCACCCCAGAGGGAGCGGGTTGAGCGGCTACAAAGGCGTCCCCTTTCTTTATATCTAAAGTGACAGGAGCCTTGTGGCCGGTGGGTGTGGGGCGTGGCCCAGACTGCGTCACTGCTACCAGGTCCCACGCGAAGCAGGAGCCTGTGGTCACTCGGGATCCAGAGGGAGACAGTGCGGCCCGGCTCACCTCCCGTCCGAGTCCCACTGGACTCAGAGGTCAGCGTCGGAGCTGGGACCCCGGTGTCAGCCCCACCCAGGCGTGGGCGCCAGCCAGCACGGGGGCAGGGCTGCCGGTGGCCCTGCAGGGGGTGTCCGTGCAACCCCCCTTCATAAGCGAGCGGCTGGCCGTGGCGGCTGCAGACGGGCGAGGCCCTCCCATCTGGACTCGGCCCTGGCAGGCTCCCTGGGGCGCAGGAGGGAAAGCCAGCCATGACCCTCCACGCAGGGCTGTCAGCACTGTCCTGTCCTCCTCGCTGGGGAGCAAAGACCGGGAGCCGGAGGCCACCCTGCAGGCCAGGCCCCGCGCCTGCCCAGCCAGGCCTCTTCCTCTCTCCGGCCCTGGGCCCGCTGGGCGCCTGCGCCCACCCACCACCCAGCGGTGTGGTGTCTGCTGTTCAAGCCTCGTTTTCAGCTCTGGCGGGAAGCGGTGGGTTTGTGGCTGTGACTGCTATCATAAATCTCAATGTGAGCACAGAAAGGAGCACCCTCCCGCTGGGTGGGGACGGTTACTCCAACATTATTGGCTGAATTCAGCCTCTTTCCCTGAACGAGTGCCCGTCTGGGTGTTTTTCTGTCCTTTCTTATCTTGACAAGGAAATTCGGGGATTTGATTTTTGGCCACTTTGACACGTTCATAGGCAAACCACATCCGTCTTGCTGCCTGTGTCACCACGTGTGGTGGACAGCCCCCTCCGTGCGCCTGGGTCAGGAGGCGCTGGCTCACACTGGGCGCTCCAGGCGGCAGTCCGTGTGCCCAGGCCCCAGCCTGCCTCCCTCCCGGCGCCCAGGGACTCGGCGGGACAGAGGACCCGGCTGGCAGGAGCAGGGGCCACACCACGGAGAGCAGTGTCTCATCTTGAGGCCCCTGGGCCCTTCCTCCCTGCCAGGAATCTCCTTCCCTCTCCTCCTCTCAGGCCTCGGCTCTCCAGGGGGCCCACCCCGCACCCCTTTCCTCCTCCCCCTCTTTGACAGAGAGCCGCGAACCAAGTCCTTTAGAAGAGGCCACAGGCACACAGTGTCCCCGGGTGCCCTTTAGTCCATCCTGACCGTGTGCTGCCCTGGGCATCGGCTGGGCTCCTGGGCCCCGCTCTGCGCTGCACGTGGTGCCCGGGGACATGGCAGCTGCTGGGGGCGGGGGCCGGGATGGAGCACTGCCCAGAAGGAAGGGCAGCTGCACAGGCCCGCTCGGAAGGAAGGGAGGGAGGGAGGGAGGGAGGGAAGGAATGGAAGGGAGGGAAAGAAAGGGAGGGAGGGAGGGAGGGAGGGAATGAAAAGGGAGGGAGAGAGGGAGGGAAGGAAAGAATGGAAGGGAGGGAGGGAGGGAGGGAGGGAGGGAATGAAAAGGGAGGGAGAGAGGGAGGAAGGGAGGGAGGGAGGGAGGGAGGGAGGGAGGGAGGGAGGGAGGGAAGGAAAGAATGGAAGGGAGGGAGGGAGGGAGGCAGGCGAGAGGGGCGGGTGTGAGAAGGAGTGTCCTCAGGGCCCGGAAGCCCAGAATTAGGGGTTGGAATTGTACTTTCAGACCAGAGGAAGTTTGGGAGAGGACGCTGTGCTTGGACTTACATTTGTGCTCAGGGAAGCACGAATCTTGAAGTTACAGAGCAGGGCCTGACGAGGCCTGGGCGCGAGGGCCGGCACACAGGCTGCTGGCAGGAGCAGCGGAGGCGGCCGCGGGAGACGGGAGAGGAAGAGGGGCTTGGGTGGCTGGGGCCTTATCCAGTTGGCTATGCCAGAAACAACCCTTTTCCTCAGTGGCAACTCTGGCAGGCCCCCAGCACAAACATCGCCCCCTCCAGGCCACTCCTCCTCGGCAGGTCACAGGGCCTCTCCCCGAGGATTCAGAGGGGCTGCAGCATCACCCTCAGGACCGCTGGCCAGGCCCTGTGCTGAGCTGCAGGACAGACATGGGCCCGCGGGCTCTGGGGCTGTTCAGGGCTGAGGAGGATGTGGCACCTGCGGCAGGGTCACCCTGGGCGAGGCATGCCCTTCGGGGCCTCATTTTCGTGTCTGTGAGCTGCCATATAGCAGAGGTTTGGTGATATCACAGTTGAAGTGCCCCTGTAGTGACCACACTGAGGAAGAAGCTCTGACCCCACTGTCATGTCCTTCAAGGCAACATTTAAGTTAACTGGAAAGACACTCTCCACAGCAGCATGTGACAAGACCTCTCTCTTCCATCAACTCACCTATCATCTCATGCATCCACTCATCCATCTATCCATCCACCCATCCACCCACCTATCCATCAATCCACCCATCATCCATCCACCCATCCATCCACTCAGCAACCCATTTCCCATCTACAGACACCCACCCACACAGACTTTCTGCAACCGTTGCAGATAGGGACAGAGGCATTCTCTGCCAATGCCGGGCCTGCAGTGAGGACAACAGGTGGAGGAGGTGGGAAGCATGGCTCAGAGGGATGGTAATAGGGGAAAATGCTTTCCTTACATGAGACCCAACTGGGGAGTTCTGGAAGGCAGGGCACACTCTGTGTTCTCCAATCACTCAGGACTACGTCATCCTGCCTGGACCTAATGGGCACCTGTGCCTGGGCCAGCGTTTGCAGGGAGACAGAATCCCTTCATTTTCCACAAGAGCTGGAAGTGACAAAGTTTGCCATAAACTGTTACGCCCAGACTTCGTGATCCCCAAGGACCACCAGGGAGCCGAGTCCAATGCCCCTGCAGAAAGCCTGAATTCCATGCCAGCATGGGCTCTGTCCCACCCACACTGACAGCGTGGCGAGAGAGAGGACGAATTTCAACAGATCAAGGGGTTTTATAGGGGTGGTGATGTCACTGCTTTGGCTGCCCCTGATTGGTTGGTGAGGGCTACCGTCCAGTTATACAAAATGGAGGATAGTTCCTCCCTGCCCCACAGCACAAAGTGGAGTCAGGAGTTAGCCTCGCCCCGCCCTGCCCTCTCAAAACCACAGGAGGGAGTGGGATATACTGAGGGGCCACTGCAAGGGCTGAGGGAGAGGCTGAGAGTGCCCGGGAAGCGAGAGCTGGGGATTTGGACGGCGATGGGGCAGCATCTGTGAAGGTCAGTCGGCCAGGCCCTGCTCTGGGACCCTGCGCTGGGCAGGCAAGCACGGTCCCTTATGAGGAGGCAGCTCTTCCTCCCAAGAATCAAGGGCCCAGCCAGGTGTCAGGGTCCCTGCCATGGCCTCTGGACGATGGGAGTCTCCGAGGGATTGCCATTAAGTCCTTGGGTTAATTGTGAGTCAGCTTCGGGGTGGCGATGAGGACGTCTGTGTGGGTGGGCCATGGTCGGGAGCCTGGAACCTCCTCACTGCAGGGGGTTGCGTCCAGCCCCTGTGCCTTCCAGTCCCAAGGGGCACCAGGCCTGAGAAGAGACCCGAGGACTTGGGCAGGTCACTGATGGTCTGAGTGCTTTTTTCTGACTGAGAATCCCATTCTATTTAGGGACCCATGACTGAAGGTGGTGGGGCCCCACTCGGCCCAGGCTGACACACGTAAACGGGACCTAACTGTGCAGGCATGGCTTGGCCATGGCTGTGTGGGCAGCACAGCCATTTAGAGTTGGGGGACCCGGTGAAACTTCCTGGAGGTCTGGGGGGCCAGCAGCTTGTTCCCGAGCCCAAATCGTGGTGTCTGAGGTTTGCCACCGTCGGCTGCCAGCTTGTAACCCTGGGGAAGTCAGCTCTCTGACAAGCTCAGTCTTTGCTGAATTTCATCTACTCAGGCCAGCTCTTCCATCACTTTCCCCGGAGCCCACACGGCTGCCTGCCCCTCCCTGAGGCAGCGCCCTGCACGGGGAGGGGGCAGGAGGAAGTACTCAACGAAACCAGATCAATATTGACCCAAGGGAAGGTGCCCACAGAGGCAGGAAGAGGACACGCTGGTGACACTGCCCAGAGCCCCAGGGCCCAGGGCACCACGCTATGAGGAAGAGGAAGGAGCTGAGGTGGGTGCTGGCAGATTCCTGGAGTGACCCCTGGGCAGGATACCCACCCTGCACCTGGCCTCTCCTCTTACAGCCATTCAAGGCTCCACTGAGGTGGCTCCATCCCAGCTCCTGGGTGCGCCCGTGTGCCCTCATGGTGACGACTCCCAGGAGAGAAGGGGTCTCCTGTGTCTGGGGTGGCCCTCACCCAGAAGGACTTCCCTGGAGGGTGCCCGTGTGGCCGGAGTCCCCAAGCTGAGGCCATTGGAGGGGCTCCCTTAGGCTGCCCACCGCCCGGGGACGGTGCGGGTCCCAGGCCTGTGTGTGCGCCGGCCCCAGAAACTGAACGAGGAGCAGTTCACACCTGGACACCTCGGACAATCGAAGCCCTCGGTCAGCACGCCGCACAGGCCACCGCGGGAAAGGGGCTCCCGCTGCCCGCAGGCGGCCACATCGCCCCATCAGGCGGCTGGCCCACAGGCCCTCCGGTTCGCCTAGTAACTGTTCCCGGGACTCGGGAGCTGACCTGGCAGACACAGGAGAACGAGAAGAGATGGAGGAGCCCCAGCACCTCCGCCAGGTGTGCTGGCCCGGCAGGCAGCAGGTCTGCTGGCCTCGCGGCCTGTGTCACCCTCTGCAGGCTGGCCGGGCCCTCGGCTCCTGGTCCCCTCCAACCTCTGTAGGCCTGAGTGCCTGGCTCCTGGGCAGCTGAGCCCGCGGTCCTCCCAGCCCTGGGCCACCAACATCCTTGCCCCTCCAGCACCTCATTCCCGGAGGAGCAGGCCTGGGGCCAATGTTTGTTTTGGCTCAAAGGATGCCCTGCAAACACTGCCAGGACAGGCTGGCTGCGAGGTCTGAAGGAGGGGTGCCTCACTGCTGCACAGAGCTTGGAGGTGCGAAAGGCTTAGAAACACCCGCAGCCACCCAGGATTTCATTCCTAAACCTTTGAATGCCACTTTATAAGGAAAGAGTCTTGGCAGATGTAATGAAGTTAGTTATTTTGAGATGAAATTATATCCTAGATTATCCAGTGAGCCCTGAATGCAATCACATGTAATCATGGAGAGAGGCTGAGAGAGATTTCTGTGAGAGAGAGAGAGAGAGAGAGAGAGATTTAGAGAAGGCGATGTGACCAGAGGCAGAAGTTGGAGTGATGTAGCCACAGCCAAGGAATGCTGGCCGTCACCAGAAGCTGAGAGAGGCCGTACAGCCTCTGGAGGGAGCACAGTTCTGACACTGCCTTGATTCTAGCTCAGTGATACTGGATTTCACGCCTCCAGGACTGTGAGCAAATAATTGTGTGTTGTTTTCAGCCACCAAGTATGTGGTGAGTTGTTAATTGCCTCAGGAAACTAATACACAGATGCCCCCTGGCCCACCAGGCGCCGGACTCAGCGGACCCTCAGCTGCCCCCGCCTGCTGCAGGCGGTTCCCCCGCGGCTGTGGGATCGGGCAGGTGAGGGGGGGCCCGCCGAGCGAGTCTGCTTGGTCTCCTTGGTGGAGAAATGGAGACACGATGAGACACTTTGCTGTGTAACTGGGCATGGACCTTTGGAGTTAGCAATCTTCGGTGCTGCCACCACTGTGTGGGCTCATGGGAAGCCGGGGACAGGTCCCCTCCAGCCACTGTAGCCAGAGTGGGGTGGGGAGCTTACAGACGGAGAGGGCCAGGAAGGGCAGAGGGACCACTGAGAGCTTGTGCCCGGACAGCCAGCGCCGCCTCCGCCTCCTCCTGCCTCGGGCCCGCTCCGCCTGCCTGAAGCCAGCGCCCTCTCGCCTGTCTGCGGGGGGAAGGTGCCCGGGGTGGCTCCCAGCACCCACCCATGTGACCACCTGGGCCAAGGACCCGTGACCCAGTTTGGAGGGGCTCACACCAGGAGAGCAGTCCCCACACCAAATGCTCACTGAGAAAATGTGGCTGCGGGCTCCGCGTGGGACGGCAGCCTGACCTTGGGCCCCGGGTCCGGCCCTCCGCGGCAGCGGATCTGAGCGGTGGGGCAGCCCCGAGGGCCGCCCAGGCTTCTCCCACCTCCCACGCCAGCTCTTTCGAAACCCGTCCCCAAGTTTCAAAGGGATAAGGTGACAAAGGAGAACATCCTGGCACCAGGCCGCCCCCCCCAGGAGCCCTGACGGAGCTCTCAGCCTCCACGCAGCCTCTCCTCGGGCCCTCCCCTCCGGCGGACACGGGGGAGACGTGCTGGCACAGCCGGGGGAGGCAGGCAGGGGGCTCCTGGGGCTAAATCTGGAGAAGCCACTCAGCGGCGTCCCTGTTCTCCTCGCCCACCTCGCGCGGCTGCCCCTCCCCCACTGCAAGGAGCCCCAGGCCCCTGGGCCCTGGAGCCGCCCCCGGGGAGGGCCGCCTGCTGCCCAGGCCTCAGGAGGGGCCTGGCCGGAGCGGGGCCTTCAGCAAGCACCCCGAGGAGGTGAGGCTCCGGCATCAGGGCTGCAGCCACCGGGCAGCCGCCTCTTAGTAAGCACATGTGTAATGCACCCCCCACCACACCGCCAAGGGGGAGCGCACAAGGGGAGCGGCGGGCCGTGCACGCACACGTGTGGCACAGCCGCTCATGAGCGCACGCCCCTGCAGGCAGAGGGGAGCGGGGCCTCAGGGCCTCAGGGGCTGGTACGCAGGGCTCCCTGCAAAGCCAGTCCCCGGCGAGCCTGTGCCACGGGCTGTGCGTTTGGCGTGTCCTGCAGATGAGGTGTGTGAGCCTGTGTCACGGGCTGTGCGTTTGGCGTGTCCTGCAGATGAGGTGTGTGAGCCTGTGTCACCGGCTGTGCGTTTGGCGTGTCCTGCAGATGAGGTGTGTGAGCCTGTGTCACCGGCTGTGCGTTTGGCGTGTCCTGCAGATGAGGTGTGTGAGCCTGTGTCACCGGCTGTGTGTTTGGCGTGTCCTGCAGATGAGGTGTGTGAGCCTGTGTCACCGGCTGTGCGTTTGGCGTGTCCTGCAGATGAGGTGTGTGAGCCTGTGTCACCGGCTGTGTGTTTGGCGTGTCCTGCAGATGAGGTGTGTGAGACTCTCCTGTCAGGACTGATTTCAAAGATGGAGACTGTCCCAGGCCTTCCTGTTGGCATCGACAGCTGCCCTCGGCCTCTCCAGGACCGAAGGAGCCAGAGGGAGGACTGCCTGACATCTCCAGGCTCTGGAACAGGGAGGTGGGGCCACAGCCTCGGCTCTTCCTCACCCACTGGCCCTCAGCACCGCGAGGCCAGCTGGGGGCCGGCCAGACAGCTCCCGGAGGGCAGAGGCCTGGGGGGCCCGTGCTCCCAGCCCAGCCCATTCCTGCCCTCACCAGGCCCAGCCAAGAGGAAGTCCCGAGACCCGGGCAGGGTTGGGGGCACGGGTTTCCCAGGGCCCACCAGCCTGAGCAGGAAGTTGGCCAGGGCTCGGCCCATTAGTTGAGCAAACAGCACGTTCTCAGGAGGACAGGGCGGGTGCGGCCCAGCCCTGGGGAGGGAGGAGACGGGGTATATAGTCCCAGGGCCAGACTCCGGGGAGCGTGTCTGGTGCAGGAGCATCCGCGGAGCCCGCCGCCATGAAGCTCGCCGCTGCCTTCCTGGTGCTTGGCGTGGCCCTGCTCAGCCAGCGCAGTGAGTCCCCCACCCAGCGGCCCAGCCTCGCCCCGCCCCGCCCCGCCCCGCGGGCCCTGACCGCCGCCTCCGCACCCGCCCTGCCTTGGGCGGTGTGAGGCTGGCCCGGCCTGGAGGCGGCTGCTCGGGCACCCTCCCTCGCCAGCCCAGGGGTCCCCTTCCCCGGGAGCCTGCCCAGGCCGCCACGGAGCTCGGCGCCGCCCTCCCCGCGGCCCGCGCTGGCCCTGCCCGCCAGCCCCCCGCGGCCCGCGGCGGCTGACGCCCCTCCCTGTGCAGCTGCAGCCTTCCTCGTGAACCTGGCGGCCAAGCCCTCGGTCCCGAGCCCGGCCGCCCTGGCGCCTGCCCTGGACGGCGTGGCCGGGGCCGCCGGGGCCGCCGCCGACGGTGTGGCCGGGGCTGCGTCCTCCTCCTACTTCAAGGGCTTCCACCCCCTGAGGTTCATCCTGGCCAGCATGGGCATCTCCGTGGACAAGCTGGTGGAGGGCTCCAGGAAGTGTGTGACCGAGCTGGGCCCCGACGCCGTGGGGGCCGTGAAGACGCTCCTGGTAAGACGCGCCTGCCGCTCCCTGGCGGAGCCGGATTCCGCCGGGAGACGCTCGGGCTCGGGTGGGAGCTGGGAGGACCAGCCGTCTGAGGCCCCGGGAGCAGGCAGAACGCACAGGTCACCGCGTGCCTGGCCCCGGAGCAGGGGCACGGCCTGCCCCAGCCCGGCCGGAGCGGGGCTGTGCCGGGAAACTCAAGCGGCTTCTTTCCAGGGAGCCCTGACGTTCTTCGGCTGAGCAGCAGCAGGAGCATCCCTGCCCGGCGACCAGAGGCTGCCGCCCTGCCCAGCCCTGCCCCTTCCCTCAATAAACCGTTAAGAGCAGCTCTGGACTGATGTCTTCCGGCCTCAGCAGTCCGCTCCTCCCCTGCTCTGAGCCCGTGCTGGAGGGAGGGGCACGCAGGGGAGGGCGTGTGCCCCGGCTGCGGGCGGGGACGGCGGGAGCCCTCTGACGCCTGGCAGGGGCCACAGCCAGCCATGAAAGGTGACAAGGATTGGGCAAGCATCAATTTAGACTGCATTTGCAAACTGGATTGGGAAGTCTTCCTCGTTGTGGTCCGTAAAAGTCTAGGAGCCTGGGAATTACCTAGTCCTTGAAGATTAGCAAGAACTGTCCAAACAGCCCTGGCAGGTGTTGCTCAGTGGTTAGAGTGCCAGCCCATGGACCAAAGGGTCTCGGGTTTGATTGCCAGTCAAGAGCACAAGAACATGTTCCTCAGTTTTGGGTTCGATCCCTGACTCAGCTCAGGTTGTAGCATGTGCTGGAGGCAGCTAGCACCGTGTCTCTCTCCCAGTGATCTTTCTCTCTCCCACCCTCCTTCCTCTCTGAAAATCAAAGGAAAAACATCCTCTGGTGACGATTAAAAACAAAAACCTCCCCAAACAAAGCCAGGTCTTGCTAATATTTGGAAGTGTTTGTTTTCCTCCCTTAATCTCACTTCTCTCCTGGAGGGGCAGGATCAAGGCCACGGAGGTCTGCAGGCTGCTTACCCTGTGGTTTCAGTGAAGGAACCTCAGGGCCGAGGTTCCTTCCATCTCCTGGGGCGCTGCCCGGGGCGGGGAGGGCCTGAGGGTGGAGGGGGCCCGGGCGGGGAGCTGCCAGCGACGCCTGTCAACCACAGCCCTCGAAGCACAAGCCACTTCCAAGACAGGCTCTCCCCGTCTTGCCTATAACACACGGTGACAACCCAAGTTCCTTTTCACCTTCTATCTTGCAGCCGGGGTCTGACTGTCGGTTCCTCTCCCGTCTTGACAAGGAAACTCGGGCTTTAACTTTTGGCCACTTTGACACATTCACAGTCAAACCACAAGAGGGAGGAGGCCGCTCCCATCCAGACTAGATTTACCCCGTGGTCAGGCGTTGCCCCAGATCCCCAAGGGTTCTGAACGGGTAGAGCCCTGGAATCCCCGCGCAGCTGGGGAGGATGGCCCTGGGGACAGGACCTCAGCGGCCAGTGGCTCCCCACGCCACACTCCAGGCTCGGCGGCCTGGTGCGTCCCGGCCGATGCAGGCGTCACCTGCGCCGCAGGCCACAGGAGCGCTGGGTCCGCGGGGGGCTTGGCCCAGTGCCCGCCCGGAGATGGCGGCTGCCGCCCACCTGGAGGACTCCCGGGACCGGGGAAATCGCAGTGCCTGGGGAGGAAGACCTGAGAACCATGGGAAACCCAGGCTGCCCACCAGGTCCAGCTTCCCGCCCCCCTGCGGGCTCCTGGGAAAAGAGACCAACCCTTATCCTGGGGAAGAGACAGCTATTTAAATATCTTATTTTGCTCATTTCCCTTTGTAACCATGTAAAGACCTCGGTGATATAAAATACAAAAATTTAAAGCAACTTAAAAAAAATTGAAATTATAAAAAGAAACGAATAAAGCTAACTTTGTGAAACTATAGGAATTTAACTATCTCCTGGGGTTGGGCGTGGGTCCCCCAGCAGGACAAGACAGTACAAACTGGTTTTTTTTTGTTTTTTTTTTTTTAATTGGCTTCCAAAGGGGAGTTTAAGGTCAAAAGGAGTTTCGGGTGTGCCCAGATCCTATTCATCAAAATCTGGGTAAGCTCCTTATTTTTTGGTACAAGATTTAGCATATCGAGACCTAGGTGAGTCAAGATCCTATTTTTCCTCATTCCAAGCACATGGATTAAGAAATCAGTACTGCCAAAACCAGTTTGGCTCAATGTATAGAGCGTCGGCTTGGAGACTGAAGGGTCCCGGGTTCGATTCCGGTCAAGGGCATGTACCTTGGTTGAGGGCATATCCCCGGTAGGGGGTGTGCAGGAGGCAGCTGATTAATGACTGTCTCTCATCGATGTTTCTAACTCTCTATCTCTCTCCCTTCCTCTCAGTAAAAAATCAATAAAATATATTTAAAATTAAAAAAAAAGCAAAGTTATTTAAAAAAAAGAAATCAGTACTGATTAGAGGATTCTGCCAGTGCCCTCGGGCTCAGCTGATAAGAATTAAAAGAATGTCCATGTGCCTTCTCAGGCGGCTCTCTACATCTCACCCTTTTTTAATAATTAAGATAAAATTTAAACATCAATAAAAGGGCTCTAAAATTAAAAACAATTGCAAACAATGTCAATGCAAAAACTAAACAATGTTATTTTCAAAACTTGAATTCAAGAGCAACAATCTGGCTATTAAATAATAACAATGCCGATGCAAAACAACAAAATGAGAAATCAGAATTATGGACATATTAATATTTTTAGCTACTAAATGAGTCTCTTTTGTTGTTGGTGTAGATTTACTCAGAGTCCTTGGACTTGCTGCACAAGACTTTGCAGAAGACTGGAAGCTAACAGATGCTAGCATGAGCAGGAACATGATTAAAGAAGCAGCTTCCACTTCAGTCTTTAATTTCTTCAGATGACTCCATGTTGGCACCTCAGTCCCTTGCGAGCCTTCAGTTTTCTTCTCCCACTTTGCTGTCGTCTGGGCAACTCTCAGTCCTTTTGGGTGAAGGGACACGGGAGCTTCTCTGAGTCCATTGTGATTTCGGACAATGCACCCGAAATGGCTGCACTGCTCCTTCTTTCCTTTCATTTTGAACCCAGGGTTCGACCCCACAACACTCTGGGCCTGGATACTGCTGCTCTGGGCCTGCCATTCTTCCATTTCTCCAGCTGGTCACATTCTAAGAGCCCATTGGTCCCCCATTGTTCCCACCATCATGTTAACCGTTGACCACTAACTACCCAGTACCTCCTTCTCGCGGTCCCAGATGACAGATGTCCTTCATATTAGTTTCAATCGTCTAATTGTTGTGGGAGTGGCAGACCAGCCGCTCACCCACGCTGCCATCTTGGTTTCTCCTCCTACAAACTGCTCCTGTTGATGGTGTTACCACACTGAGGCCTCCCCCCCCCCACCCCCCTCGTGATAAGTCAAATGAATCATCACACGTGTCTCCAACACCTGAGATTTCTGGTGAAGTTGAAAGTAGATGCTGAGCCGAAAACCGGTTTAGCTCAGTGGATAGAGCGTCGGCCTGCGGACTGAAAGGTCCTGGGTTCGATTCCGGTCAAGGGCATGTACATTGGTTGCAGGCACATCCCCAGTAGGGGGTGTGCAGGAGGCAGCTGACCGATGATTCTCTCTCATCGATGTTTCTAACTCTCTATCCCTCTCTCTTCCTCTCTGTAAAAAATCAATAAAATATATATTTAAAGAAAAAGAAAGTAGATGCTGACATAGGATCATTGCCTGCCTGGTGTGGCTGTGATTGAGCAGGGACCTATGAACCAGGAAGTCACAGTTTGATTCTCAGTCAGGCCACATGCCCAGGCTGTGGCCTGATCCCAGTGGGGTGTGCAGAGGGCGGCTGATACACAATTATCTCTCATCATTGATGTTTCTCTCTCTCCCTTTCTGAAATCGATACAAATATTTAATTAAAAAGAGAAGGAAAGAAAGAAAGGCTGGTGCACCCTCCAGCAGAATAGTATTTAGAAAAAAACAAAAAAAGATCATGAAGGTTAAATTACAACCTTATAGCTTGATCTGAACTGGAAGTTTAAGTATAATTGTCTGATGTAGTTTAACCTCATTGGCCTCCTGAAGGGACCGAGAAACCGACCAATCAGGCAGCAATGAGAGCCCTGCATCATGGGCGCGGCCTCGTTATCATTTCCCACCAGAGGAAGGAGGGTCTTTGGAGCAATGTCCAGTTCTAGGCCGGGCAGCCAATGAAAACCTGTTAGTCTTTTCATTCCATACCAGAACAGGAGGTTGCCAGACTATGTGATTGTGTCGAAAAGACAGTACCATCTGAATAAAGCTCCCCTGGCCAGAGGTGGGGCAATTTGAACATCAAACTCATCAAATAGGAGTAAGCCCATGTGTTTTTAAAAAATATATTTTTATTGATTTCAGAGAGGAAGAGATATAGAAACATCAATGATAAGAGGGAATCACATATTGGCTGCTCCTGCAGGCTCCCTACTGGGGATGGAGCCCACAACCCAGGCATGTGCTCTTGACTGGAATCAAACCCTCTACCTTTCAGTCCGCAGGCCGACGCCCTATCCACTGAGCCAAGCTGGTTAGGGCCGAGTCCATGTTTTAATACAGGGAAAGAGAATCTGTATGGTAATCTTTGGAGGACATAGGAAATAAACCCATTAATTTGAAAACTGGTAAATATATATTGTTTAATGCTTATCACTTTGCACTGAAATATCTACAGATGAAATGCTATGTCTGGACTTTGCTTCAAAATAACCCAGGGTGTGCAGAATGGGGGCTAGCTGAATCAAGAGTGGCCCCTAATGGGAACTGAAGCTTGGTGATGGGTGAATCCAGTCCATTAGATTGTTCTTGGCACTTTGGTGTGTGTCAGAGACACTTCAAAATAAAGTTTAAAAAGGAAAGCTTAAAAGAAAACTCAGAGAACGCATGCAACACAACTAACTGATAAAGGAAAACTGTTCTGAGAATATAAAGCGGTATGAGTCAACTGTAAATGGGCAAAATCCCCGAGACATAAAATCATAAGAACCCGAAATAGCAAAACAAAAGTGTGCTTTGTTAATAAGGGGAATATAAATTGAAATACTATTATTCCCACCAGATTACCAAAAACGAAGTTCAGCCAAAAACAAGTGCTGGCAAAGGAAGAACTCGCTCCCAAAATGGAGGGCAGGTGGGAACACACACTGTGGACGGGCGAAGCGATCCGCAGGAGCAGCGGGTACTGCCCCACACCCAGCAAGTCCAACCTCAGGGGCACCTGCCAGAACGTTCAGATGGAATGGCCTGTAAGGGGCCAGGGGAGGAAGAGAACTATAACTCAGATATACTTGCAGAGAAGAATGGATGAATATATTTTGAAATATTCACATACAATAATGAAAATAAATTAAGTATAGCTATTATAATTGCATGCATTTACATGAATGAATCTCCACAACATACTGACCAAATAATTCAAGCTCCATAATAGCAATACAAATTTTCATTTATATGCGTTTTTTTAATTTTGATAAACCCTAATTAATCTACCTTTTCCTTTAGTTCCTTTGCTTTTAAGATGTTTTACCTAAGAAAGTATTGCCTAAACTGGCATCATAAATATTTATATCTCTGTATTTTTCAAGGAATTTAAAAAAGATTTAGCTCTTACATTGAGATTTTTTATTAACTTTTGCATATGACCTGAGGTAGGAGTCCAATGTTATTCTTTTTTTTTCAAAATAAATTTTTATTGTTCATATTATTACAAATGTTCATTTTTTTTCCCTCCATTGCTCCCCTCCACCAGGTTCCCACCCCACCCTCTGTCCTTTCCCCACCCCCCTTGTCCTCATCCATAGGTGCACAGTTTATGTTCAGTCTCTTCCCACACCCCCCTCCCCTTTTCCCCGAGAATCGTCAGTCCACTCCCCTTCCATACCTCTGATTCTAGAATATTATATTCACCAGTTAATATTGTTCAGATTTTTTAATTCCCTTGGTTTTTAGATTCACTCAATGTCATTCTTTTGCTTGTGAATTTCCAGTTGTCCAGCATCGTTGTTGGACACTATCCTTCCCCTTATTGAGATGTCTTGGTGCCTGTCATAAATCAAATGACCATAAACCTGAGGGTATATGTCAGAGCTCTCAATTCACTTCCATTGATCCAAATGCCATCCTTATGTCAATATTACTACTGTCTTTTAAAATATATTTTATTGATTTTTTACAGAGAGGAAGGGAGAGGGATAGAAAATTAGAAGCATCGATGAGAAACACTGATCAGCTGCCTCCTGCACACCCCCTGCTGGAAATGTGCCCGAAACCAAGGTACATGCCCTTGACTGGGATCGAACCTGGGACCTCTCAGTCCGCAGGCCAATGCTCTATCCACCGAGCCAAACCAGTTTTGGCACTACTGTCTTATAATGCTGCGGCTTTTTGATATGCTTTGAAACCAAAAAGTTAGGCCCTCCAACTTTGTTTTTTTCCAAGATTATTTGGCTATCTGAGGGTCTTTAGTATTCTTTGCACATGAATTTTAAGATCAGCTTTCAATTTCTGTAAAAAAGGCAAGTTGGGCTTCTGATAGGTACTGCATTGAATCTGTAGATCAGTTTGGAGTACCACCATCTTAACAGTATTGTGTTCTTAACCCATAAACATGAAATGTCTTCCCATGTATTTTCATCGTTCAATGTTTAATACTTTTTAGGGTGCAAGTTGTTTTCTTTTATTAGCTTTACTAGAGGCCCATACACAAATTCGTGCACAGGTGGGGTCCAGCTGGCCCTCCTCCAAAAGGGTAGATGGGGCCGATTGGGGGTGGGGTTGGATGGGGGGAGGGGCCACAGGCGATTGGCCAGCCACCACGCTCCCTGGTCAAACGGGACAATTTGAATATTAGCATTTTATTACATAGAATTCCTAATTACTTACTGTTTTTATAAATAAATTGTTGCCTAACCCATTGGTCAGCAGTCATTAGTCAACAGAGTCAAATAGACAGTACAACAATTGAAATTTCTTTTGAGAGCCAAATGTTTTAAACTATATAGGTAGGTACATTATTAGGGTGCTCCTTCAATCACACTGCATGTGTGTGCCCACACATGGTATTTTGTGGAAGAGCCACACTCAAGGGGCCAAAGCGCCGAATGTGGCTCCCAAGCCCTTGTGACCACTGCCCTAACCAATTTGGCTCAGTGGATAGAGCACTGGCCTGCAGACTGAAGGGTCCTATGTTCAATTCCAGTTAAGGGCATGTACCTTGGTTGTGAGCACATCCCCAGTAGGGAGTATGCGGGAGGCAGTTCATTAATGTTTCTCTCTCATTGATGTTTCTAACTCTCTGTCCCTCTCCTTCTCTCTCTAAAAAAAAATTACAAATAAAATTGTTTTCTTAGTTTTGTTTTTGGTTTGTTCATTGCTAGTGAATGACTGCTTTTTATATACTGATCTAAATTCGCCTAACTCATTCTAGATTTTTTGGTGTATGGGTTACTTAGGATTTTCTATGTATAAGATCATGTCATCTGCAAACAGTTCTATTTATTCCTTCCAAGCTGGATGCCTTTTACTTCATTTTCTTGCCTAATTTCCCGGCTAGAAGTTCCAGTGCAATGTTGAAGTGGCAAGAATGGATGGATATCTTGCCTGTTTGCTGATCTCTGGGTAAAGCCTTCGTTTTTCATCAGTAAGTAGGATGTTAGCAGTGGGTTCTTTGTAAACACCCTTTATCAGGCTGAGGAAGTTTTCTTCCCCCCTCCCCCCTTTTTAAAATGGATTGTATAATTTTGTCAAATACTTTGTGTCTGTGATTGAGTTGATCCTGTCGTTTTGTCTTTCACCCTATTGCTGTGGTGTATGACATTATGTGGGGATACTAAGCCAACCTCACATCCGGGGATGAATCCCACGTGATTATCCTATATAATAAAAGGCTAATATGCAAACTGATCACTATGACATGCACCGACCACCAGGTGGCAGACACTCAACGCAGGGGGAGCAATGCTTATCCAGAATCTGGGCTCATGGCTGGCAAGCACCCATGAGGGCTCCTGGACTGTGAGAGGGCTCAGGCTGGGCTGAGGGACCACCCCCTCCCCAAGTTTATGAATTTCATGCACTGGGCCTCTAGTGGTATATAATCCTTTCATACATATTGTTGGATTCAGTTTTGCTAACATTTGGTTGAGGATTTTTACATCTATATTCATAGAGGACTATTAGTGTGTAGTGTTCTTTCCTTGTGATATCTTTAGTTAAGATGCCAGGGTATTATTGACTTCACAGAGAGAGTCAAGTTTGGAGAAGTTTATGAATAACTAATACTTTTTTACTAGAGGCCCAGTGCATGAAAACTCATGCATTGGAGAGGGGGTCCCTCATCCTAGCCTGCCTCCTCTCACAATCCCAGAGCCCTCAGGGGCAGGAGGCGACCTGGCGATCAGGGGAAGGCGACGCCCCCATCACACCTCTGCTGCTGCCACTGCTGGCAGCGCAAGCCTCGGCTGGCCCCAAGTGGCTGAGGGGACTCCACTGCCCTCCCCTGCTGGCCATCTTGTGACAATGTGGGGGTGGCCATCTTGTGATGCAAGGGCATGAGGATCAAATTGCATATTACCTCTTTATTATATAGGATTATTATATTTGGTCAGTTTCTACTTCATGTAGTTTGGGGTTGCTTTCAGTGTTTAGTGTTGCTCATAATTTAAAAATGTCCCCTTATTTCTAGTAACTTTTTAAAAAATATATATATTTTATTGATTTTTTTAGAGAGGAAGGGAAAAGACAGAAAGTCAAAAACATCAATGAGAGAGAAACATCGATCAGCTGCCTCCTACACACCCGCTACTGGGGATGTGCCCGCAACCAAGGTACATGCCCTTGACCGGAATCGAACCCGGGACCCTTCAGTCTGCAGGCCGACGCTCTATCCACTGAGCCAAACCGGTTTCAGCTATTTCTAGTAACTTTTTGTTTTCAAGTCTATTTTGTCTATTAGTATATTCCCTCAAACTTGGTGTTTGCTTGAAACCCTCTTCCATCCTTTTACTTTAAATCTATTTGTATCTTTGAATCTAAAACCCACCTCCCATAGACAGCATATAGTTGGACTGTGTTTTATCCCATCTACTCTTTTTATTAGGTTGTTTAATGTGATCACATTTAATATTATTGGACTTATGTCTGCCTTTTACTTTTTTCAACGTATTATTTTCCCCCCTCTATTCACCTTTAGTACTATTTGTTTGCATTACCTCCTAGTGTAACAATTCAATTTCTTTAATGATTTTCATACTCAATTTCATAAAATATAACTGAAAAAGTATATCCAAATTGTTCCAAATACACTTGTTTCCCGTAACAGAATTAAATCCTCAAAAATCATTAAAATTTTTTGATCACTATCAAGTAAACTTTTTTTATATGAGTCTTTATAGCAAAAACTTAGTCAATTTCTCTTCAAGTTAAAAACTTTTCTATCCCATTACTAATTCTGTCAACTCTGTATTAACATCAAATTCAAAGGGGTATTTGAATAATTTGAAAAGCAACTCTATCAGGTGTTCAACATTTTCTTGTAAACTTTGCAACCAATCCACAAAATGCTGGCAAGTTAAAATTTATAAATGTTAGATGTGCAAAAATTAGCATTCATGATTTGTACAATTAAGTTTCAATATAATTTATTGTATCTGTCTGTGAAGGTGACATTGTCTTATGCAGTGACATGTCACTGAGAAAATGTTATCACACTGACAAGTTTGCCTTTGGTTACTGAATATTTGGCAAGTATTCCTTTTGTTGAAAGATAATCTTAAATTGGAACTGTGGATGAAGAAGTGGCCGCTTACTAAAACTGTGGAACTCAGAGGTGGCCTATATGGCAGGCCTTACAACACAGCAACTGAAAGTAACCACATAGGAAGGTCTGAACACAAAAATTCCTTAATTAAAATCAAGTGGTAGTCAAGTCCTTCACCTGTAACTTCCTTGGCAAAGGTCAATCTTACCTTAAGTAGCGACCAGAGCAGCGACTACATTGACATCTGTTCCCTTCATACCATCTCTGTGTTGTAAAAGTTATTAAACTATCCAATGTAGAAAGTCTCTCTCCATTTTACTTTTTATCTAATTCCAGAGATTTCCCCTTTGCTTTTACTGAACAATTTTAACAACAGTCAAAAGAGTGTATTCCAGAAAACTGAGTGCAGTTATTTTCAATAAGCACCACAAAGTTAACACATAACAGAAGCAAGCAAGAGAAATCCAGGCTCCTTTAAAAATTCCATATATCCAGTTTTTTTTTTACCTAATAGCTAAAGCACTATCTATTGAAAGTAACTATCTTCTCCATATTCAGTAGAAATTCTTTGGCAGATGTGAAAGATGCAAAATACCTGTCCTAAGTTTTTAGATTATTTTAGGGTCAGAATTCACATTTCTTTGTAAATGGAAGTCCTTTAAGATACAGCAAGCATACACAAAGTACTAGACAGTGTCTTTTGTATTACAGAACTCATCTAAAGATAACAAATACTTTCAATTTTTCAAAATTTGAATCAATTGATCTTAGTAGTGCTAGGTCTTGTACTCTATAGGTAATTGCAGGCTTACCGGAAGAAATTTCACTTTTCATTAAGTGAAATTTTTAGACTTTTTCAACACAATTTCCATAATACTTTAAAAAAGCATGTCCATTAGTGTTTTCTGTATGGAAATACAAGCCAAAATATACAAGCTCATAGCTTGTTATAAACTGTTTAAAAACTTTGACATTTTAGGTGATTAATTTCATCCTTTTTATTGATTTTTTACAGAAAGGAAGAGAGAGGAATAGAGAGATAGAAACATCGATGAGAGAGAATCATCGGTCAGCTGCCTCTTGCACACCCCCTACTGGGGATGTGCCCACAACCAAGGTACATGCCCTTGACCGGAATCGAACCTGGGACTTTTCAGTCCGCAGACCAATGCTCTACCAATACTGAGCCAAACCGGTTAGACTCATTTGGGAAACAATCTACTTAGCACATTTTTTTTTTTTTTTGGAGGAAATTAGCTTCCAGAAATATTCCTAAAATTCTAGTAAAAACTTTCAAAAATTCTCCTTATAACCTTATACTAAAGTTGTCATTACAATATTTGTGAAAACTTATTTTTAAAATTAATTTAGATATGAGTAACTAAACACAACAAAGAAATTCTCAGTATATATAACATTATTACATAAAACCTGAAAACTTTATTCTAAATGTATTCCAGCTCATGTTTCTTCAAGTACTTGCTCCTCTAAAGAACATTAACTAGAATTTATAAAGTAATATAAACATACATCATTAACTTTTTTTTAACACATTTTTAGAGTTATAAGAAGAAATATGGTAAAATTATATATTAAAATATAGGTAGAAAAATCCTATTTTAAAAAGTGGACATCTCAGCAAAACATTTTTATCTAAATTGTCTCCTGATTTTAAATGATTTTTCCAATATCTTCATAAAAATTTACATTTATTTGTTATAGAAGTAGTTTCTAAAAAGTAAATGTAGATAACGTCCTGAAGACTTGGGAAGTCATTCATTTAAAGAGGTTATATACAACAAAACATACATGTAACAAGTAAAACATTTAATGTAATTAGTACAATCCCACCAATACAATATTTGCTGCTATATTTAAAAATATTTATTTAAAATATGTCAATATCCTTCCAAAAGATGGAAGACATACGAAGTCATTATGAGGTATATGATAACAACAATCCGCAATGCAAAAGACCATTAGTTGCCTAAATATAAAACTGAACTTTGGCAAAGATATGAGTTTTAATGGAATGATACAGCCTTTAAAGGAATCCTTAAGTTTATACCATTTCTACAGAATCAAGGTCTGTCCCCCAATCACTCTTCCCTTTCAATGGGCGAGTTATAACCCTTCCCCAGATTACTCAGAATTTTAAATATGTGGCCAGCTGATTAACATTTATTTTCTCAAACCTCAGTACTACAGCTATACAAATTACACTTTTAAAATATTTGAAACAAATATTGAATTTATTGGTCGGCTATGAGTAGGAAAATACATTGGTAAAGAAAAGAGACCCTGTATATAAATATAATACTAGCTAGTTACAATTTGACCAAGAAGGTTCCACTGAAAATAACAGTAAAAGCCCTGGTTACCTCTGGTCCATCGGTACATATTCAGTTTCCCATTACCCTTATCAAAGAGCTGCCTAGGCAAACATTCTTTGAGCTTAGTGCAGATCATGTGCTGGGCTCTGTTACATGAATGGTGAATAAACCAAAGTTAGCCCAGTGCATCACACAATATAATGTACTGCGAATAAAAACCAGATACTCCATTTTAGATATTTCAACATGCCAGCTATGTAAAGTGAACGTCCTGAGGAACTATCGAGTGTGAGAGAAACGCTGCTGACAGTGTTCTCAGTTATCTGCAGCGCTTGCTCTGCGCATTCAGACGGTTCGTTAAAGAACTGGAGTTCTTTGCCTAGGTTGGCTTTGTCTTTATTTGTCATGACTCCAAAACCTTAAAAATCACTATGGAAACAAATCCTATGACGTTAACTAGTAAAAAATGGAATATTAAAACTGGGATTTACTACTGAACACCTGCATATTGGAAGAGCTTTGATATTTTAATTTCAACATTTAAAAGTGCATTCCACCCTATTAATAATGTCCTTAGGTTTCAAAGTGCTAACTCAAAAGAAGTTTTCCTAGCTGTCATTAAATCAGGTAAAAATAAAAACACATTTCTTGGGAGACGTTCCTTGACTATCTTCTAGGATGATTAAAGTTGCAAGCAACATTTCATATCTACAACTTTAGTTTAAATTATGCCATAAATTAATTTTAATGAACATAATTTAAATTCTCAAAGCATAAATAATTACCACAACAAGGAATCGAATGCCTCCAAGTTTCTGATCGTTAAAACAGAAAACATAGCCCAAGTTTTCTGTAAAACATTCATAACATGGATATATCCAGCAAGAACAATGAAATTACATTATGGCAACACATTAAATGTATTTGTTACAGAATTTCTGGGGGAAAAAATCTATACTGTGAAAACATATTAGTTTTTATTGCATTTTAGAGTATAGATTGAAAATTACTCAGGACACAGAAATATTTAAAACACAAAACCTTGCTTAACAAAAGTATCACAGTCTATTTTGGTGTGACTGCTGATTCCCTACAGATTCAAAATATTTCTTTTTCTTTTGGAGGTTATAGTTGTAAGTCTATACTCTTGGATCAATTCATCACTATCTCAATAAGGTGGAGAAGCTGTTCAAACTGACCGTACAGAATGCAGAATGCCTAGAAGAGGCAAGGACAAATATTTTCAAGACATAACAGGCCAATGTATCAACAATGTTAATACTATCCTGCCCCCCCAGTTCAAATATATTATAACAATAACAAATACAGATGAAGACATTTTCTTTATAAAGCTCAAACCTTTAGCTTCTAACAAGTGCACTCTAGTTCTCTAGTCCCAGCATCCATGAAAAGAATACATCCTCCATCAACAAATACAAAATGAGTAAGTGCCGCTCCCCTCCCGTTCCATAAAGCTCTCTGGACCTGCTGTTACATAAGGTAGGCCAGAGGAAAAGAAGGTTCCTTTGTTTCGTCGGTCCAACCAGCTCCAGATAGCCTTCTCTGGAAACTGTCATGATGCACATTACCAACACAGTGTTTAGGAAAAACGAGTAAACACACCTTTATTCACACTTTACAAAAAAAAAAAAAAAAAAAAAAAAATTAAACCAAACCCCCCAAAAAAGTTAAGCATTGGTTCTACATCAATACCACCAATTTTTCAATGTACTGATTATAAACTGAATGTGTTTGGTGTCAGCACAACTTAAACAAAAAGCAAAAAATAAAAATAAAAATAAATCCATCACAACAAAATCTTTAAAAAACCTCAATGAAGAAACTAGGTCCCAGACAAAAATTCAAGATCAACAACTTTTGGAGAATTTTTTTCTAAAAGAAAAAAAAATTATTTAAGCAGTATGTAAAGTTTCTCTTAAAAACAGAATAAGCACATTTATGTGCTGAATATTTTTTCATAAAATTTTGTTATCATAAAAAATGATTCATTCTCTGTGTAAAAATTGTTATCATTTAACCATTTTTCACCCTAATGCTCACATGGTGTTCTTTTCCTCCCTTGCTTGCAGTTGAAACAAAAGTAGTTGGACCAAGTTCCCTCTGGATTAATTTTAGTTTTGAGATAATAAATGAGACCAAAATACATATGAGTTAACTTTGTAAAGTTAAAGCTGGTTTTAATTTCTAATCTACTAATGGCACTATGGGCAAATATACAGGGTATAATATAACTTTTATCTTGGTTGACATATTAAAATAGCTTAGTCACTTCAAAAATGATCTGAAGAATTGCCTTAAGGACCTGTTTTGAAAATACATCTCATTTATAACTGTTTCATAAACGGAAAATTACCAAAAAAAAAGGAATGATTTTTTAAAAGAAAAACATGGAGGCTAAGGAATACATGGAAAACAAAAGACTTCACATGATAGCAGTATTCTGGGTGACAGCACTGTGAGTGACACCAAGAAGCAGTGCTTGGGTCTAGTGAGCAAACACCCAGGGATTCACCCTAAGTCCAAAATGTGATCTTCAATGCTTTGCAATGGAAAAAAAGTCACAGCTCATACAAAAGCATTTCCATAAAATCCTCACAAATGTTCAACAGTATTTAAAAACTATAAAAGAAGATGCACAGATTTTCTCTGCATGCACAGGCAGTGTTTGGTGAGAACAATTTAGGCAGGCACAGTGGAGATAGACAGGAGGTTTCTCAAAAAGGAGTTAAAAAGCTGTACCTAAGCAGCTGCAATTTTTTAACTTAAAAAAAGTTAAAGATTTAAAAATATCAGAATGTACATATATCATTATATTCAGTCCAGAAATGCCTACAGATCATCACTGCTCGGCTTATGTGTCCTGGTAGATACAGTTTTTGTAAAAACCCAGAATTCATGAAAAAATGTCCTACGATTTAAATAGGTTTAAAGAGTAAGTTTCTCCATTTAATAATAAAGTAGCACAAAACAGCCAAGGAAACGCAACAGTGCAACTCCTCAACAGAGAAAGTCTGTTGCAGCTTCTTTACAAGGTGGCCTTTATAACACATGAAACCGGTGTAAAAAACACACACAAAACAAAACTTAGCCTTAATTTACAATACAATCATTTCCAAATCTGATTTTTTTAGTACAAAATTTCATAAATCAGGTCTTCTGTGGATCATTATACAATCATAAAGGCTAAATTCAAATTCTGTATTTTACAAGTATGTCTGAAAAAGAAGGGAGTAAAGTATGGAAGAATGGTCTCTGGATGTTATTACTGGCCTCAAAAAAGTAGTACTATAGATTTCTGTGCAAAGAGAATATGCTGTTCAAACATTTTCCTATTTCAAGGCATGAAAATACTGTATTAGATGGAAGAAACAGGAAAATTACTGGTAACAAATCACAGATAGGTGCAAACACACCACCCCTGTCCAACAGTATAGAAAGCATATTGGGCTCAGAATTTGTCTGCTGCTAGCACCTGGCTTTCACACTATATCCCTGTCAAATAATCAGACTGAAACCTCAAATCATCACTAAGAAAAAAAATCCCTAATGGCCGTATCTCACTCCCCTATTTCAGATTTTTTATATAAGTTTACAAGTGAAACTGAGGTCGTCTTCTGAAGGTGCTTCACTACCTCCTGCCAGGAAGGTGAATGCCGTTAACTTGGGGCAGGAATGGCAGTAAGAGCTCCAGTTGTGCAAAAAGTGAGAAGTGGTCGGAGGGGATAAGTGGGTGTGGGCAGCCGCTGATATTATTCTCAACTAGCCAATGGTGGTCCAGAGGTCCCAGGATGCCCAAGGTGTTCAGCTGAGGCTTAGAATAGAAGATGTAGTCAATTATACCCTGAAAACCAGAAGGAAATAATAATAAAAAAAGACCCCACATTAGACAACAATGAAATACCGAAAGCTCTCACGACATACCCTTTCAGGCATGTTTCGTAAAAACTTCATTAGCAGTGGGAAGAGGCAGTACCACCTGGGCCAAATGGTCCCCCAATGTCAAACCTTAAAGAATGAAAGACTGTTTAAGCATTTCAACCATTCATTTTCCTATTTGGATCCTTTCAGAATTTTTAATAAGACATAAAGGATCTTTTGTGATAGGCCTCTGCTTCTCTTTCCTTACTACCCCTTTGCCATACTAGCCTCTTTAAATAGTACCTCCCACCACTCCGATTCTCTTCCCATGCTAATGTGTACCCTACTACTTACTTACTTACGTAGCTGAGACCAGCCTGTCCCTGCCCTGCATGTCCTCAGCAGCACCAAGCACACAGCCAAGCACCTCTCGACTTTTCCTGTCCTCCATGTAACTTCACATGCTCCTCTACATGTTCTTGGCCAAATGTATTAAACATATTCAAAGGTCTCCTTCCTATCTCTACATCACTAGCAGGAAGAAGAAAAACAAATCCCTAATCTCTCCCACCTTTGAGTTATCACCCGTACTTCTTCCATCAGGCTGTCTGAAGTAAATCTCCAGGTTAGTTTTTACTACCTTACCATCAGTTCCTGCCCACTGCTCCCCGAAACACCTCTCGCCAGCATCTTTCTGAAGCTCACCCTTCACTGCTGTTTCCTAGAAAGGCCTATTTCCTTGGCAGACAAGCTCCTGCCGTCCTGGTTTCCCCTGTATGGCTTTTGCCATTTACATGTCAGTTTTCCTGGAGTCTACTCTAATCTCTCTTCAACTCCACACACTCCTGTTACCAGGACTACATAATAACCTACAGTTCTGGGGATCTCCCAAAGTCAAATAAAAAACTATTCATGGCTTTCAACAGTTTCTTTAAAGAGTCTAAAGAGCCCTCCCCACCAAAATTAAGAACCAGTTAACACTAGTATTTGCACTCTAATAAATAATCCAACCTGAACGATTCGTGTTCCATCAGGGTAGAAATGGAAGATTAGGATACAAGAAAGCAGAAGCGCAAAAGGAGGCTAGAAAGGACAGCTGAACACAAACCCTAAATAACCACTGATACTAGAAGTAAAGAGAATCACTAAGGAAAGTCTCTACACTGTAAGCTGTCGACTATAAGGCATACAAATATATTCTAGCAACTTAAAAATGACCAACAATAAACTACATGTTAGTACTCAAGGAGTAGGTTTCAGTTTAATTAACTTGGAGACAGAACAGCTCATCCCAACTGACACCAAACTAGATACAGTAAGTCCTTATTCAATGTCTAGGTAGGTTCTGCAACTTTAAGCAAAACAACGTATAATGAACTGAATTTTACCAGAGTCTAGTTGACATAAACAAGAGGTAAGTCCCATGGCATCTCATCAGCATTATAATGAGATGATGGAAAAAATGACCGTACCTGAGGCCTGTGGTCTGACAAATCCAGCTTTGTATCGAGCCGATAAAAACATAACTGACCCCAAAAGATGAAATGATTCTAATTTCTAGAATATTCCTATAAACCAACTCAAGATTGCCTAATCTGAACACACTCACATTTTAAAGACTTGACAAAGTAATGAGACTCTCCTTTAAAAAATGAAGTTTTTACAAGTTTACTAATTCCAAAGCTCACCTTGAAATCAAACGTGTAATTTGTGTAAGGCATCAGGCCAGCCTCATACGCACTCTTCAGCGTGAAACCGTGAGTGATCCTCCCGTTGGTGGTCCCATTTTTCCCATTACAGCTGAAGTTCGTAAGACTTTCATTGTATCTCAGCTCCTTAAAGTCTTTATGGTTTGTTTCTACTCCACCAGTGCTCAAATATTCTACAACACCTAGAATGAAAATAAATGGACTTTTTACAAGATCAAGTATAACATATGCTGCATAAAACACAACTAAAAAGATAATTCAATTGTAAGTAGTTTTATATTATACTTTCTAAAATCTGAGTTTTAAAATGGAGTTTTAACCCCCTGGCAATGGGCAAAGCAGATGTACAGTCCTTAGTTTATCCTAGCTGATGCCTGTGTGGGTGGCCAGAGATGTTTCATGTCTGAGGCACATATAAAATAAATAAATAAATTTTTTAAAAAATTAAATGGATTTTTACATTTGCCAGATCTTGTCTAAATCCATTTGTACATGCCCAGATCAATTATTCTCTTTCATTGATATTTCTCTCTCTCATTCTTCCTTCCTCTCTGAAATGAATAAAAATATTTTTAAAAATCCATTTGTACATGGTTTTAATTATAGTATACTGAATATTTTATACTTCACTTTACCGTTTTACATGAACTATGTGTAGTCTCAAATACCTTTAAATATATATATATGTATTGATTTCAGAGAGGAAGGGAGAGGGAGAGAAACATCAGTGATGAGAGAGAATCACTGATCCGTTGCCTCCTACCTGCCCTATAATGGGGATCAATCCCACAACCCGGGCATATGCCCTGACTGGGAATCAAACCGTGGCCTCCTGGTTCATACAAACCACTGAGCACACTGAACCACTTTTTTCATTATTATTTTTAAAATATATATATTTTTATTGATTTCAGAGAAGGGAGAGGAAGGGAGAGATAGAAACATCAATGAGAGGGAGTCATTGATTGGCTGCCTCCTGCAGGTTGGACCGAGGTCACAACCCAGGCATGTGTCCTTGACTGGAATTGAACCTGGGACCCTTTGCTCCACAGGCCGATGCTCCATCCACTGAGCCAAACCAGCCAGGGCTATTTTTTTTTACATGGCTGTACAATACAACAGGCAGAGCTGGAGCATAACATCTGTTAAAACTAGTTTCCTTCCCTTTTTTAAAAACTCAGCCTGTTTCTACTTCCTAAAAAGAATTAACACCATAATCAACATCTTAGTATGTAGGTTTTATTAGCCTAAATTTTTTACTTGGTATAAAATAGCAAGATTAGAATTCATTGTCCTATTATATATAGTGGCAACTATGAAAGAGAATACCACCAGTTAGTTACAAAGCAAGTTTACCATCCCTGGACTTTATTTCCCCAATTTCCAAAGCACAAGATGAGCTCTACAAACATATATTTTAGTTTCCATTTAATTGGCGAGGTTGGACCAGTTGGAGTGGCTCAGTGGTTGAGCATCTACCTACCTATGAACCAGGAGGTCATGGTTTGATTCCAGGTCAGGGCAAATGCCCAGGTTACAAGCTCAATCCTCAGCCCAGTAAGGGGCGTGCAAGAGGCAGCCAATCAATGATTCTCTCTCTTCACTGATATTTCTCTTTCTCTCTCTACCCACCCTTCCTATAAAATATTTAAAATAAATAGGGTAGTATTCATATTCCCTTTTTAATTTATTAAATATATTTTTATTGATTTCAGAGAGGAAGGAAGAAGGAGAGAGAAACATCAATGATAAGAATCATTGATCGGCTGCCTCCTGCATGCCCTCACTAGGGATTGAGCCTGTAACCTGGGCATGTGCTCTTGACAAGAATCAAACCTGGGACCCTTCAGTCTGCAGGCTGATGCTCTACCCACTGAGCCAAATCAGTTAGGGCTAAAAATATATATTTTTAAAAATTTAGCAAGTTTGGACATTTTCCCTATGTTTGCTATTAAAATACTGTTTTTTTTTTAAATCGTTGACACTATTCCATGTGCCCCCCATTTCTACCCACCTTTTTGCCCGCCCCCTTCCATTAGCCTTCATCATGTTGTTGTCTGTGTCAGTATCTATGTATGCATATATGTTCTTAGATTAATTTCTTCCAGTCCCCACCCTCCCCTCCACTTTGAGATCTGCCAGTCTGTTCCATGCTTCCATACTGATGATCCTACTTTGTTCGTCAGTTTATTTTGTTCATTAGATTCCACATATAAGTGAGATCATATGGTATTTGTCTGACTGGCTTATTTTGCTTAGCATAATATTCTCCAGTTTCATATGCTGCATAAAGGTTTTGTTTCTTCTTCTTCTCTCTTTTTTTAAAGCCACATGGCATTCCATAGTGTAAGCGTACCACACCTCTTCTATCCATTCATCCACTGATGGCACCTGGGTTGTTTCCAGATCTTGTCTATTATAAAGAACACTGCTATGAACACAGGGGTGCATATACCCTTTCTGACTGGTGTTGCTGGTTTCTTAGGATATATTCCTAGAAGTGGGATGGCTGGGTCAAAGGCAGCTCCATTGTTAATTTTCTGAGGAACTCCAGACTGTTCTCCACTGTGGCTGCACCAGTCTGCATTCCCACCAGCAGTGTGTGTGGGTTCCCTTTTCTCCACATACTCACCAACACTTGCTGTTTGTTGATTTTCTGATGGGAGCCATTCTGGCAGGTGTGAGGTGATGTTGCATTATAGTTTTAATTTGCAACTCTCTGGTGATTAATGACTTTGAACATTTTTTCATATGTCTATTGGCCATTTGTATATCCTTTTTGGAGACATGCCTATTTGGGTCTTTAGCCCATTTTTCAATTGGAAAATTACTATGTTTTAAACACTGAAATGGGTTTTTGAATCTGAATGATTTGGCAAGTCTCTCTTTGCCCCTAGGATACTTTGCAGCTAAACAGGGGGTGGGAGGCATGTTAAGAGAAATTGCCAGGGGATAATTCTCAATTTCTTCAGTCCTAGTAATGCCCAGATAGCTTGATGAGAGAGACTAAATAATTATGGATCTTAGATACAAAGAGTTGAAATACAAAACAAACAAACAAAAAACAAAACAAAAACAAAACATTGGTTCGTGAGCTTACTTCGTTCCAGAAGGCTGTTTGAAAACGGAATCACTTTTTCCCATTAGAAATAATGTAAACTGGAAGACATCTGTTTCAGACCCTCAAATGATTCAGTTTTAACCTTTCTTATATAAAATACATGTCTAATCTATAAACAAACACTTCTTTCTTAAATTTATCAAACCACCCACTACTAGCCTTAAAGGAATCACTTTTTTATTTATTTTATTTTATTTTATTTTTTTAATATATATATTTTTATTGATTTTATACAGAGAGGAAGGGAGAGAGATAGAGAGTTAGAAACATCGATGAGAGAGAGTCATCGATCAGCTGCCTCTTGCATACCCCCTACTGGGGATATGCCCGCAACCAAGGTACATGCCCTTGACCGGAATCGAACCCGGGACCCTTCAGTCCCCAAGCCGACGCTCTATCCATTGAGCCAAACCGGTCCTGGCATCAAAAGAAATTTCAATCATTGTGCTGTTGATATTTGGCTCTGCTAAGAGTTTGCTGACCACTGCCTTGGGGGATGTCCGCCTAAGCAGAGGAGCAGGCCTAACCCGGCATCCTTAGTGGGGCCATGGAGGTGGGAGCGGCTCCTGCCACTGCTGCTGGGCTCGCCATCCATGAGCCCAGCATCTGGCTGAGCAGCACTCCCCCTGTGGGAGCGCACTGACCATCAAGGGGCAGCTCCTACATTGCGTGCCTGCCCCTTGGTGGTCAGTCCACATCATCACAGGTTGTTCTATTATTCAGTCGATTTGCATATCAATATTAGCCTTTTATTATATAGGATGGTTCATTCACTGTACCATCTATGGAAAAGTTTTAAGAATATGGCTTTCTGTAATCTTCTACTTTGTGATAAAAATAAAAATTCCTTTTCTTTTTTGTTAAAATAACTTGCCTGATCTGTATAAATAAAGAATTTCAATTTCCACCTGCAGTGGATTTTTTAAATCAAGCCCACCAAAATTTGAGATCCTGAATTATATGATCAAATTTAAACTGGATCATATTACATGTTGGAATCCCAAAGAGGCTGTCTTAAAACCCTTTCAGCCTGGATTATACACAGGGACAGGCAAAAGTAGGGCTACAACTGTGAGTACACAAAACACAGAGCTTATTCTTGTATTATTTATTAATTATTGTATGATTTTCCATATAAACAACTGTAACCCCACTTTTGCCAACACTTTTATATACTGGGGATATTAAAACAAAATGACATGTTCTTTAATGAGTTATTCCAAGTTACTATCTATGTGTTTATCAAAGATGATTAATGTCCTTCCTCTTGAGGTTTCATACTATTTCATTTTCAAAATGGTCCCCCTATTCCAAAAAAATTTTAAACTTGATTCACAGCTGCCACTACAAACTGAATTTGTTTGCACTAAATTTGGAATTATCAGAAATAATACATTATAAAAACATTTAAGTCAAAAAGCATTCTACACAGACGAACATTCTTTTCTTACCAGAGTCCGGCAAGGAATTAAGATCTGCACACAACACCAGTGGAATGTTCCCCAGCTCTCCCAGCGCACTTGGGTGGAGGCTTCGAGAGGCTTCATCAATAATGCTCTTCACTTCTGAGAGGAACATCATTGTCTGAACTAACTTCACATCGGAGTACTCAGGGTCCCAATGCATGTGAGCATTAGCCACGAGAAGAAGTTGTTTTTCTGTTCCAAGATGTGGCTTTCCTGCTGTGTTCGCTAAAAAGAAAACAGAACCCCTCTATCAACCCAAATATTCTTACAGGGTCTGAATGCAAGTAATATCTCAGAGTCTTAAGGACTCTAAAACTGACATAATAAATCTCTCACATAATGACTTAATCTAGCCTACAACAAACCTGAGAAATAGCCATTTAGACCTCAGGTTGTGTACTTCTAACATAGGGTATTCATTTCTTGATCAAAAACAGCCCATTCTATTTGGAACAGCGTGGTTTTTAAGTAGGTATATCTCCTTGAAACTTCTGGTCTTAATTCAGATGTATTAAATCAAGCCTCATACAATTAAATCTTCTCTTTTCTTAAGCTGTATTTAAGACGGTCACTACGTTCCATCTTTCTATCCTTCAATTTACATAACTGCAGTTCCAACTGTTCCTATGACAGAAATTTCAATTCTCAGCATGATGGCCACTGTTATTTGAAATAAGTGGCTGATTTCTACAAAACATGAGACCTTTAAAAAAATGATTACAAGTGGGTCAGGAAGAGAATTTTGCTTACACAATATCCTTGCTGCCAAGAAATTACAGAAGTGCATCGAGTTCTCTCTAAGGAATTATTTTAACTAATTATTACTTCAACCTTTCTTTTATGTGAAAAATTCTTGGGAGATTTATGCATTTCAAGGTTTGAAATACTTGGCTTGGCAATGCTCTCTCACCTTAAGCTTTTTGATAGAGAAAACGAGATATGATAGTTTAGAAACCATTTAAATTCTCACTGAGTTTCTTCAGGTGTTAAACAAGACTATTAATACATAACAAATTTTTTTCCTATTAAATTTTGGAGGTCAATTTTACAGGAAGTGAAGAGGTCACTCACATGACTTTTCAATCAATTCCTTTCGAAGTTCTAGTAGTACTGCAACTCCAATGTTATCTTTTGTCATAACTCTGTTCAGCATAGCTTCAGACCCTTCTGAATTTGCCATTGCTAGCTGATTAAATTCAACAGTGTGTTTCTGAACCAAAGTAAATCTAAAACAAAAACAAACACATAAAAATGTGAATATAAGGATATTAGCTTTGTGGGAAATGCTGTTTTTTCAAACTTCCTTAGATATGATGGCATGTAAATTACATAATGGAAATCCTCCACATTTACCACCAAGCTTCCCACACCCGTTTAAAGTTGTTCTCAATCTGTTACTGATAACATCTTGATTTTAACCTTTACAACTTAGGATAATCTTCTGTTTGTGTTGGAATATTCCATCTTGTAATTTTTAAATATTGTTTTCCAAATTATAGGTTTAAGAATCCTGCAGGGAATGTTAATTGCAAGGTGTTTCAATTAACAATTGGAGTTAAACCCTACTAAACACCTGAAGAAACAGCAGCACTTTCAACGTATCTTTAAAACAAGTTTATTTCTAATTATTCAAAATAAAATAAAACCCTCTAAAGTAAAAAGTACTATTTTCTTAAGTATAATAGAATGCTTCATTCTTTCATTTGCCAAATAATTTCTATACTCTTGGTCCCCACCCTGCAAAGAGAGATAATTTTCTTTTTAAAAAATAAGATGACTTACTTTTCTGTCTTGAAAAATATTGCACAGCCATCAACATGCTTTCTTTCTTGTTCTGACATTGTCCTAGCTCTAGATTTAGGACTAAAGAATCCATTATAGCCACGTTCTTTCAGTTCTACCAGAAAAAAACTGTAATACTGTTCTGTTTCAACCTCCTGAAAAATTGCAAACAGCAAAGTTATTCATAAGACAAAATCAGTCACATACATTAACTTTAGATATACATATATATGTAGTCTGAGAGCTTAAAATCACTTCAAAAGACTGATCTGCAGAAAGTGACGCCCAGAGTCGTATACGTTATGAGAGATGGCCTGAGAACCTGAAGTTACTGTGCATCCACGTTTAATGCTCTTTCCACTCTGCCCTAATCTATTATTACTAGTGGTAAAACAAAATCATACCTTGGCAATACCATAATTTCAGTGACACTGCCACTCAATTAAAAAGACAGTGTGCATGGGGCCTTACAAAGGGAAAGGCGGGTATTTAGGCGGTCATAGTAAATGCTTAAACCCAGCTTAACCCATTTGCTTAATTTGGCAACACAGTGCTACAGAACAAAACAGGCAGTGAATTCTTCCAGGATTCACTAAAAACAGAAAAAGCCACTATTTTAAGAATTGTTAAAGTTGTGACTTCTGATGACTTACCTGAAGACTTATGATATCAGCACTGCAGCTCAGGATTTCTTGAATAATGGCCTTTTTCCTGTAATCCCAATTTAGTGCCCATGATGGACAGTAGCCATATAACTGCCGGGTCGCATATTTATCACAAAGAACATTATAGCACATGACAGAAAACAAGGCTGTAGGAAAGATAACTTTACTTATTCAACACGTGGCAGAAATAAAGCACACAGTTATTTTCAATAGTCTTCACTTAAATGTTGTTTGACTTTATTGATTCCATATATTCAATGAAGTCAAATATAAAGTCAAATAATGAGGAAGGACATATACATGAACAAACTATGAAATGACTGTATTACCTGCCACAGAGATATGAACAAAAGGTTCCTAAGGTAACATTAAAATCTCGAGCTCTCAGCCTCTAAGATCAGGCTCCTCATTTTTGTGCTCCTTCTATTATTGTAAAATGTGGAAATCTGACAGTTATTTTTTTTAATAGACATGTCTAGTTTTCTTCTATAGAGGAATGATTACTAATCCACAGAGGAGCCGAAACCGGTTTGGCTCAGTGGTAGAGCGTCAGTGTGCGGACTGAAGGGTCCCGGGTTCGATTCCGGTCAAGAGCATGTAGTTGGCCGGGACCAGTTTGGCTCAATGGATAGAGCGCCGGCTTAGGGACTGAGGGGCCCCAGGTTCGATTCCGGTTGGGGGCATGTGCCTTGGTTGCGGGCATATCCCCAGTGGGGGGTGTGCAAGAGGCAGCTGATCGATGACTCTCGCTCATTGATGTTTCGAACTCTCTCTCTCTCTCTCTCTCTCTCTCCCTTCCACTCTGTACAAAAAAAAAAAAAAAAAAAAAAAAAAAAGCATGTAGTTGGTTGCGGGCACATCCCCAGTGGGGGATGTGCAAGAGGCAGCCGGTCAATGTTTCTCTCTCATCAACGTTTCTAGCTCTCTATCTCTCTCCCTTCCTCTCTGTAAAAAAATCAATAAAATATTGCCGGGACCGGTTTGGCTCAATGGATAGAGCATCAGCTTGGGGACTGAAGGGCCCCGGGTTCGATTCCGGTCAAGGGCATGTACCTTGGTTGCGGGCATATCCCCAGTAGGGGGTGTGCAAGTGGCAGCTGATCGATGACTCTCTCTCATTGATGTTTTTAACTCTCTCTCTCCCTCTCTGTACAAAAATCAATAAAATATATTTTAAAAAAATCAATAAAACATATTAAAAAAGAATGGTTTTAATCCACAGGGGAAAGAAATATCACAGACCAAATCTTGTTACAAGTTCTCAAATTATTTTGTTTTTTAAAAATGTTTTTATTGAATTTTGGTGAGAGAGGAAGGGAGAGTGACAGACAGAAACATTGAAGAGATAGAAACATCATCGACTGGCTGCCCCCTGCCCACCCCCCACTGGGAATCGGGGAATCAAATCAGCGACCTCTTGCTCAAGCACTGAGCGATACTGGCTGGGCTCAAATTATTTTCATTCAATTTAAGTTAAAAGGAGATCAGAGTTCATTAATTCAATCCTCAAGTAAGTTGGCTATCTTTCAATTTTGAAGTATCAGTTACATTTGGAACATACTAGGGTTTAGAAACTTCCAATATAAAAAGATTTTTGTATATTCATTATAACTGAATTTGATCAATACCTTATTAGTAGGGCTTCTTAACAGTAGCACTACTGACATTGAGTATAAATTCTGCATTGTGGGGGGCTGTGCACTGCAGGATATTTGTAGCATCTCTGAGATGCCAGTAGCACTTCGCCAGTGTGACAACCAAAAAATGCTTCCGGATATTGCCAAATGGGCTCTGGGGACTAAATCATCTCTGGCTGAGGAGCACTGCCGTATAGCATACTTTTTTTTTTTTTTTTTTAAAATATATTTTATTGATTTTTTACAGAGAGGAAGGAAGAGAGATAGAGAGCTAGAAACGTCAACAAGAGAGAAACATCGACCAGCTGCCTCCTGCACCCCCCCCACCGGGGATGTGCCCACAACCAACGTACATGCCCTTGACCGGAATCGAACCTTGGACCCTTCAGTCCGCAGACCGACGCTCCACCGCTGAGCCAAACCGGTTTCGGCAGTATAGCATACTTTTTATTAAGGTGACAGAGAGGCCAGGTGAGCAAGAATTAAATCTTTATTATTAACACCCAAATCAGATTATCTATAAACACTCTACTGTAACACTGCCCATAATCTACAGTTGCTGATTTGTTAGGTTTATAAATATCAAATAAAAATAAGCGTTAAAAAATAATGCTACCAACCAGTTGGTCTTGTTCTGTCTGGTTCTTGTAACATAATCCAAGATCTTGGAGGTGGTTGTTCTGTTGAAACTAGTTGAATATTAAACACAAAATTAAGCAATATTCTTATATGTCTTCCTAAAAAAATGGTTTAAATAAATGACCACTTACTTCTTTTTGCAGTACCTGCCAAATTATCAAGCAAGTAGTTAAGTAGCCTTTTTGTTCCATCTGGTTCCAGATAGAGGTTCAATATATCCAGGGTAAGTGGATTTCCTGGGAATATTTTTAAAATAGGTAAAATAAAATCAAGACAAGTACTAAAATATTTTAAAATGGAAAAACATACCTAAATTATCAGGTCATCTATAACAATGCATAGTTACTAGTAACAAACCAAACCAGGAAAAAAATATTTATTTATTTATTTAAAATATATTTTATTGATTTTTTACAGAGAGGAGAAGAGAGGGATAGAGAGCTAGAAACATCGATGAGAGAGAAACATCGACCAGCTGCCTCTTGCACGCCCCCTCCTGGGGATTTGCCTGTAACCAATGTACATGCCCTTGACCGGAATCGAACCTGGGATCTTTCAGTCTGCAGACCGACGCTCTACCACTGAGCCAAACCGGCTTTGGCGGAAAAAATATTTTTGACTTGAAGAGGAGACATTATTTATACCATCTTCTACAGAGGTATCCAAAATTACTATTAATGGATTATGCCAATGTAGAAGATATCTCATAGTGCCTTGCCTTATCAACACTTTTCTGATGACCTAAAGCAAGTGAAAATGGATTGGGAAAGTGTGGAGAAGGACTGGGCAAGGGAAAATAATAGCCAATATAATAACAAGAAATTTCCTAAAAAACATATGTAGTCTGGCCCCTAAATTTCAAAAATTCTACCAAATAAAGTAACAAGACAAGACAGTCTTGGTTTAAGATTGTCACTAAAGAAGGGGGAAAAACCCAGTACTGTGAGCCATCCGTAAATGCAACATCCATTTCTTAAAGTGACACAAATGAAAACAAGACCAAGAGTCTCAGAGTATAAGAGTCTAAATCCTCTCAGAGGGACTTCTTATGCACATAGGAGGCTGGTAAACATTAGAACTATTTAAGATAAATGCCCTGCTCTTGAGATAGTAAAGTATCCTTCATAACAACCGAGTTATACCTATTATAGAAGTTCCCAAATTATTTTCAAAATTAGTTAACATAAAAGATCTCTGTAATTTTAAGATTCTAGGATTCTACAAATTATAAAAGTAAAAATGTCCTATAAGTGTAGAGTATGTCTTTGCAGGAGGACAAGTTACGGCAGTATCATATGTGTACAGTTCTTGATAGCTACCAAAGCTCTGAAATTTTTATTTAGTCTCAATCTTCTGAGAGATAGTCATAACCTGAGAATTACTGTAACCTCTTGTTAAAGATAGCTTGAGAAAATGAAGTCTACTAACAACATCTCAGTACCAGGTAAGCAGTTTATTCTAACTACACGAAGAATAATGTTATCTTTTTACTACTTTCTAGTGCAAAATATTTAGAGGCAACCACCGACTACTTATAACTATGTGATCCTCCCTTATAATATCTTCCCTCATAAATTAAAAACCACCCCACACAGCATCTCTATATGACTCTAATAAACACAGATGAAGCCAAATGGTGTGTTTCCCCCAATGAATGCTTGCTTTTTGGAATTCATTTAAATTTCAAATTAACCTGCTCTTCATTGCCTGGAAAAGTAATACAGGATGCCCCCCAAAAATGTATATACAATGTTTTTAGATTCTATTACATTTTGAAAATAAAATGTATGTTAATAAACACTGCCTTTATGTTATTCAGTGTGTATACATTTTGGAGGGGCACTCTCTATATAAGGGTGGGCAAAAGTAGGTATAAGTTATAATACAAAAATCCTATCTAATAAAAAGAGTAATATGCAAATTAACCATCACTCTGCTACAAAGACAGCAACGCCCATAGAGCCAGCATCCCACTCCCAGGTCTCAGGGGGAGGAAGGCTGCAGACAGAACGCTGGGCTGATAGGCCAGGGGCGTGCTATCAGAAGCCCAGCGGGTGCTGGGCGAGGGTGAGCTCTGAGCCCACACTGCGTGGCTTGGGACAAGCCCCCAGCCCAGCAGACAGAAGCCCAGTGGGTTTTGGGTGGGGGTGAGCTCTGAGCCACTGCGGAGCGGCTTGGGACATGCCAAGCGGACAGACTCTGAGCTGGGGGCTGCTCAGAGTCGCTGGGCGGCTTGGGACATGCCAAGCGGACAGACTCTGAGCTGGGGGCTGCTCAGAGTCGCTGGGAGGCTTGGGACATGCTCCCGGCCCAGCAGACAGAAGCCCAGCTGACAGAAAGCGGGGCACTGGGGGCATGCTTCCAGCAGCTCCCCAGCAGTGTGGCTTGGGGCATGCCCCCAGCCCAGTGGACAGAAACCCTGCAGACACAATGCAGGAGGTCCTCTGTGCATGAGCTGCAGAGGAAACACATTTTCTTTTCTTTTCTTTTCTTAAATATATTTTATTGAGTTTTCACAGAAAGGTAGAGGGATAGAAAGCTAGAAACATTGATGAGAGAGAAACATAGATCAGATGCCTCCTGCACACCTCCTACTGGGGATGTGCCCATAACCAAGGTACGTGCCCTTGACCGGAATCGAACCTGGGACCCTTCAGTCCGCAGGCCGATGCTCTATCCACTGAGCCAGATCGGTTAGGGTGGAAACACCTTTTCTGAAGGCCCATTGGCTAAGCTCCCTGTAATCTGCCTCTCACAGTGTTCTTGGTAACTTGAGTAATAAGAATGCAAGAAGGTGATTTAGGGTTTTTCCACCTCTCCCCGGGAGGAAAAGTAAGGTCTGCTGCTGGATGGGCTAACAAATTTTATATCCTGCCCTAGCTAGTTTAGCTCAGTGGATAGAGGCCCGGCCTGGCAATCTCAGGGTCTGGGTTTAATTCTGATCAAGGGCATGTACCTAGGTTGCAGGCTCCTCCCTAGCCAGGGCCCAGGTCAGGTCTCATGCAGGAGGCAACCAATTGAAGTGTCCCTCTCACATTGATATTTCTCTCTGTCTTTCCCTCTCTTCCGAGTTCTCTAAAAATCAATGAAAACATATCCTCAGGTGAGGATAAAAAAAAAAGTCTTATCCTATGAAAGACACATCTTGAAAGTGCCTAAAGAAAGTTGTCATTTTTTCATGGTGAAGGGACTGGAGTCTGTGTTAATGAAAACACCTTGGCGGCTGTGACAGTGGCAGCAGCAATGGGGTGATGGGGCTGATGCCTTCCCCTGATCAGCCTGGTCGCCTCCCACAGAGGAAGGCCAAACTGCAGCTTAGGTCCACTCCCCGTCAGTAGGTCACCTCCTGAGGGCTCTCAGTCTGTGAGAGGGGGCAGGATTGGCTGAGGGACCCCGCCCCACCAGTGCACAAATTTCGTGCACCGGGCCCCTAGTTAATAAATAATGCTATAAGAATAAACTATTTTGCATACCCACAACTGTAAACCTACTTTTGCCTACCCATATACACAGGTAGAGAACAACACAAAGTTAAGAAAGTTAAGAACAACACAATTCTGAAATTAAAACATGTTCTTGACATGAATAAGAGACGTCGCTTCTGAAAAGTAGCCATACCTTTTCCTATTTATCATGTTAAGCACAAATAAAATTCTTGTGTCTCATGTATAGATAAACATAAGACTCTGAAATGTGGTAAAAAGGCAGAACAGTAGAGAACCTGGTCCTAAGAAACATTTAGTGGTGAACTCCCTGGGTTTAATTTTTGCCCCATATATCCCAAACATGGAAGTGAGGAAGCAGGCAACACAGAAACACCATTGGGTAGAGAAAAGAAAAAAAAAAATCCCATCAAAAGCCAAAGGACCAGGAAAAGACAGCCTAAAAGACAAAACCTTCAGATAATAACAGCTCTGCTTCTGCTAGACACCAAAGAGACTGGTGAGAAAGTGAAGAGGAGCCCCTACCAAGTAGGTAGCTGGGACTTTTATCCCCTCTGGGTAGGAAGACTTCCTCCTCCTGCGGTGTCAGCTCAATCCACAGTAAAGGGGTGGCTCTCCACACCCCTTCTGGGAATGTCAGAGGAGGCCAAGGAGAGTCGGGATTTTTATCATTGCCCAGCAGTAGTGAGATCACCTCGATGCAATAACCATGGAGACCACAGAAAGCCCAAACTGCCATCTCCATGTATGTGATCCTCAATAGAGACATGGGAAATCTGAACTACCTCCTTTGGCAGTAAGGAGATAGTGTCCCTGACTTTCCCTGCCAGTGCAGTGTTAGAGAAAGCCAGCAAAACCAGAAGATTTAAATTAACAAAACATACTATGAATATGTCCAGTTTCAAGTGAAAAATTACTCGTTATACCAAGAACCAGGAAGATTTTAAACTGAATGAAAAGGACAGATAAAAGATTCCAAAGATTCCAATTGTTATTAGAACAATCTGATAAAAACACAGCAAGCATGATAACCGTGCTTCAAATGAGCAATTACAAACATGCCTGAGATAAATGAAAAAATATTCAGTAAAGAAAAAGAAAATTTTGACAACACACACACAATGAAAAAATTAAAATAAAAAAATAGAAAACAATTTGAATAAGAGCTGATTTATTATCACAAACTACAGTGCCCAGAAGAAAGTGGCACAATACTTTTCAAATGCTAAAACCCCCCCACAAAACTATCAACCTACAATCCTATACCCAGTGAAAATAAACTTTAGAAATGAAGAAAAAATAAAAATAAAAATAAAGGCATTCTCAGAAACTAAGAATCTGTTGCCAATAAATCTACCCTAAAAGAACCACTAATGGGATTTCTCTAAATAGAAAGGAAATGATAAAAGATGGAAGCTTAAAACATTAGGAAGGGGTTGGGAGAGGGAAGCTTTCCTTATCTTAAATTTTTAAAATCATCTTTGGTAATTAAAACATTTTGTAACACTGGTTTGTTTCTAAATGTATGTAGAGAAAACATTTAAGATAATTGTATCATAAATAGGGGTAAAATAGAAGGTCATAAATAAAGTTAAAGTTTCTATACTTCATTCAAACTAGCAAAATGATAATACCAGCAGACTGTAATGACTTGACCTATATACCGTGTTTCCCCCAAAATAAGACATCCTCCGAAAAAAGACCTACTTACAGGTTTCCTTCTGAGTGAAATATAAGGCATCCCCCCCTAAAAATAAGGCCTATCTCCAGACTCCTGATATTGCAATAAACAAGCCATTCAAAGACAATTTGCGCATGGAAATTAATGACTACATTGAAAATAGAATGGAGAGAAATCAGCGTGGAAACTTTGTGAAACCTAAGCTGCAAGAAGTTGTGACTTGGGTGAAGAATTCATGGGAGAAAATCACTGACAGTTGCATTGCAAATGCACTGCGAGCAGGCTACCTTGACAAGAAGTACTCATTTAAAGACAGTGCTATTGCTAAACATGAGAGATTTGGTCCACTGATTCTGAAAGAAATGGAGTCACAAGAAATTCACCAGGAAATTCAGGAATTGGATTGTTATGATGATGTTCCAGAAGATGATGACATGATTGTCATTGAATAAATGAGTAAATTCTTGATATTGTAGGATTCACAGTTTGTCTGGTTTGTGTTGACAACTACTGTACTACCGTACCGTATACAGGCAATAAATTTCCTTTATTTTCATTTAACGAAAATGTGTACCGTATTCTTCTTCATGGAAAAATAAGACATCCCCTGAAAATGAGACCCAGCGCATCTTTGGGAGCAAAAATTAATATAAGACACTGTCTTATTTTCGGGGAAACAGGGTAATAAAAGACTAATATGCAAATAGACCGAAAGATGAAACAACCAGTTGCTATGACATGCGCTGACCACTGGGGGTGCATGTGGAACATGGTGGGTGTTGGCTGCAGCAGGATAGTGGAACAGGTGAGCGGGGGTGCCAGACCAAGGTGGGACGTCAGGTGCTGTCATGGGGACAAGCCTCTGGTGGCTACTGAAAATTCTTTGCTTCCATGCGCTGTGGTCCCGCTTGTACCGCTTGCACCCGCTGCCGGCCCCAATGTTTGGCATAGTCAGTGGATGAGTAGTGGTGGCTGCCGGCCCTGATAGCCTCTCAGAGCTCCTCCACCTTCCCCTGGTCCTGAAGGACAACTGTGGCTAGCAGCTACCTGCTCGCACCCTCAGCCGGTGCTGGTTAGGATTGCTTGGCTCCATCAGTGGGTGTGAGCAGCGATTGCCAGCCCTGCTCGCCCCTGAGGGCTTCACTACCTCAACCTGCTCCTGAGAAGCGATCAGCTGGCAGAAAGGGGACTGGAGGCCGAGGCAGGTGCATGGAGGATGAGGCCAAGACTGCCCTGGTATTCACTGCAAACTCACGGCCCATAGTTCCTTTCAAGGTGCACATATTCATGCACTGGGCCCCTAGTATATACTTAAAACAATATCTACAGCAACCACTAAAAAGATATACAAATAGATAATTCAAACACACTGGAGGTGTAAAAAGATACAAAACAAAATGGAGATGTAAAAAGATGTTCAAGTAATCCACAGGAAACATGACCCAAGTAAATACTGTCCATGAGACACTTACTTCAAATACAACAATATAAGTGAGTTGAATGGAAAAAGATATAAATCACACTTACATTAATGACAGAAGCAGAATGGTTACCTTAACATAAAAGGGATTTCAGAGGAAGTAAAATTATCAGACGGAATTCCATTATGTAATGTTAAAAGGTCAATCCCCAAGAAGACATAGTAATTCTGGAAGTATATTCACCAAACAATAGAGCTGAAAAATATTAGGCAAAAACTAATAGATCTGAAAGGACAATAGAGAAATCTACAATTATAATAGGAGATTTCACTAATCCTCTCTCAACAATTGATAGAACTAGACAAAAAAGTCCACAGCATCATCAATCTAAAAGACTCTAGGTTAATACTATATAGGATCAAATAAGAGATTTACAGAACATTCTACCCAATAAAAGGCAAATACATATTCGTGTCCAGTGCCCAAGGGACAAACATTAGGGTAGATCATATTGTGGGCCATAAACCAAACCTTGACAAATTTAAAAGAAGCAAAATCACACAGAATGTATTCTTTAGCCACAATAGAATCATACTAAAAATCAATTACTGAAAAGACAATAGGAGAATCTGCAAACACTTTGAAATTCTGAATAAGCCATGAATCAAAGAGAAAGTCTCTTGGGAAATTTTAAAATGTATTGAGCTAGTGAAAATAAAAATATAGCGTATCAAAATTTGTGGTTGGACACAGCTAAAGCAGTGCCAAGAGGGAAATTTATAGCACTAAAACACATATATTACAAGAGGAAAAGTTCTAATTCATTAATCCAAATTCTCATCCTAAGAACCTAGAGAAAAGGAGCAAAGTAAGTCCAAAAGAAAAAGAATGAAAATACTAAAAAACAGAAATCAATGACATTGAAAACAAGCCATATCTTTTAAAAGATCAATAAAATTGACAAACCTCTATCAAAACTGACAATGAAAAAGAGAAGATAAAATTTATCAATATTAAAAATGAAAGAGGACACCCAGAAATCCAACAGATAAAGGAATACTATGAACAATTCAACATAAATTTATCAACAGAGAAAATGGGCTACTTTCCTTGAAAAACACAAACTATCAAAACCCAACAATTTGAATAGCCCTATACCTATTTAAAAAATGGTTAATTTAAAATGATCAGAAAAGAAATCTCCAGGCCTAGATTGTTAAACTGGAAAACTCCATCAAACATTTAACTTCAATTCCACAGAATCTTTTCCAGTAAAGAGATGAGGGAACACTTTCAAGTTCATTTCATAAAGCTAATATTGCATACAAAAGTCAGCAAAGTATAAAAAAATTTGGACACCAAGACCAAGTTGGGCTTATCCAGGAATTCAAGGCTGGTTCTCAATATCTGAAAAACAATTACTAGGCTAAAGAAGAAATATTACATGATCCCATTACCTGATGCATATTAATAAGCATTTGACAAAAGGGGAACAACCATTCATGATTAAAAACTCTAAGAAAAAGAGGAATAGAGAAACTTCCTTAAGTTGAGAAAGAGGACCTACAAAATACCTACTGCTAACATTATACTTAGTAGTGAACACAACAGTTTCTCCCAAATTGGAGAAAAAGAAGGGATATCTGCTTTCACAATTCTCATTAAACAAACACAGTGCTAGAAGTTCATATGCAATAAGGCAAGAAAAGAAAAAATCTGTAATAATAAAAAGGCAATGTGCTAATGAGACCGGATGTCATTCCAGCCGTTCTTCCTGACACAGCCAGGGCCAGAGGGAAGCCAGTCTGGATCCGGGTGCCTGTTGGTGGTAGGAGGAGGGAACCAGCTTGGGTCCTGGGTGCCTGCAGGCGGGAAGTTGGTGCTGGCAGCCAGGAGAAGTAAGATTTACTCTTGCATGAATTTCGTGCACCAGGCCTCTAGAATATATATATGTACATTTTATATATACATAATATACATAACATACATGATACACACACACACACACACACACACACCCCTGGCTTGGTGATTCATTTGGTTGAAGCATTATCCTGTACACAAAAAGATGGCAGCTGGGGCGGATATGGGAGGCAACCTATCAATGTTCCATATTGAAGATCCTTTCTCTCTCCCTTCCTCTTTCTCTAAAATCAATTACAAACAAACATATTCTCAAATGAAGGTTAAAACAAAAAGTATACACATTGAAAAGAAAGAAATAAAGTTGTTCCTACACGCAGATGACAATTTTCTACATAGAAAACCCCCCAGCCCGGCAACTGTGGCTCAGTGGCTGAGCATCGACCTATGAGCCAGGTGGTCATGCTCTGGTTTCAGGCTCTGTTCCTGGTGTGGAGGATGCAAGAAGCAGTCGATCAATGATTCTCTCTCATCATTGATGTTTCTATCTCTCTCCCCCTTCCTCTCTGAAATCAATAAAAATACATTAAAAAAAAAAGAAAATCTTCCCAAATTAAAAACAAACAAAAAAATTCTACAAAAATATTAAAAAGCAACTCCTAGTAGAATACAGTATGAAAATGCAAAAACTCATTGCATTTCAATATATTAGGAGTGAACACATGGAAAATAAAATTTTAAATACTGTATCATCTATAAACACTCAACAAACAAACAAAAACCCAACCCCACAGAAAACCTCAGGTATAAATATACAAAACATTTATAGGGCTTTTATATACAAACTAGAGGCCCAGTGCATGGAATATGTGCACTGGGGAAGGGGGGGGGGAGGTTCCCTCGTCCTGGCCTGTGCCCTCTCACAGTCCAGGAGCCCTTGGTGGATGTCTGACTGATGGCTTAGGCCTGCCCCCCAAGGGAGAGGCTCCTACAACCACTGCTGCACTTGCCAGGGCTTCTGGTTGAGCACGCTCTCCCTGTGGGAGCACAGTGACCACCAGGGGGCAGCTCCTGCAATGAGCATCTGCTCCTTGTGGTCAATGTGTGTCATAGCGACTGGTCATTCTGCTATTCAGTCGATTTGCATATTAGCCTTTTATTAGATAGGATTTTATTTTTTCTATAGGTATACAGTATTCTATTATTTGAATTTACTACCATTCTTCCATTTTCCTGTAGGCAGATTTGTAAGTTGTTTCTAACTTGAAAATATGAATAAAACTATGCTAAACATCCTTTCACATATTATTTTGAGGACCTATATGCTCTTGTCTTTTGGATATATAAAAGCAGTAAATTTAATGACTCAGGATGTAGGCATATGTTTAGTTTTTTTTGTATTTATTTATTTATTTACATATTTTATTGATTCCCCCCGCCATATGTTTAGTTTTAATAGATATAGTTTTGCATCCTTTTATCCAATTTATATAATCACCAGCAGTTCTAGATCCTGAAGATACTCGCCAATAATTAATATTATAAACCTATTTAATTTTAGCTATCCTGGTAAGTAATGGAGGAATAAATTTGAGTTTACCTGGATAGATGATATTAAATGTATTTCAAATATTTTTTGAGATTTGGATATTATTCTTTATCAATTCTTGTTTACATTTGTGTTTTCTCTTTCCTGAGGTGCCTTGATTTTTCCCATATTGCTGAAGGATACTTTCATTGGAAATAGGGCTCTGTTGACAGTTTTTATTTTTAGACTTTGTTTCTAATGAAAACCTACTGTTATGAGAATTACTTTTTCCTTACAGATAAAGTGTTATTGGTCATTCAGAACTTTCAGTGTTTTTTTCTGTTTTTATTTTTCAGAAGTTTGACCATGATGTGGGTGTTGATATCTTTGGGTTCATCTAATAGATTTCTGGTTTTTGACCAATTGCAAGACTTTTCAGCCATTATTTCTTCAAATACTCTTTCAGCTCCATCTCCTTTAATTTCTTCCTAGACTCCAAACGTTAGGGTTTTGTCTTGTTATGACTCCACTGGTTCCTGTGGTTCGGGTCTTTTTCTGTTGTTGTTTTCAAGCCCATTTCCTCTTTATTCTCATTGGATACTTTTATTGCTATATTTTCTAGTTCTGTGTTTCCTCTGTTCCATCCATTCTGCTTTGAGGCTATTCACTGAGTTATTTATTTTAGTTATTATAGTCTTATGTACTAAAATTTTCATTTGGTTCTTCTTTATAGCTTCATTTTCTTTGCTGAGACTTTTTATTTACTTGCCATAACAACCGCCCCCCCCCCCCCCCAAGGATGTTCAAAATCACTCATGCAAAGATTGTTCTGATGGCTACTTTAAACTTATTATCAAATAACTCTATCATCTCTACTATCTTAATGTTAGAATCTATTATCTTTTTTATTCAGTTTAGATCTTTCTGCTTCTTTGTATAAATAATTTGATAATTGAAACCTAGAAATTTTGAGCACTATGAAACTCTGGATCCTTTTCAACCCTGTTTTATCTGACTTACTTTGATACTGCTCTGGTAAGGGAAGGGTGAGATGCCATCTCACTGTTTTCAAGAAGAGACTAGAAGTCCAGGTTCCCCACTTGGCCCAAGGTTTGTAGGGGTGTGTGTGTGGGGGGGGAGGGGTGGGGAGCATGGGTATTCATTACTGTTATGAGATGATGGGAGTTCGGGCTCCCTGCTATTCTCCTGCCAATCTCTCTCTCCATGTAGAATGACAGATCTGCCTTGTTTCTATATCTTACGGTTTCTACTTACATGACTCAGGACTGACTCCCGCCACACCGACAGGGACCCTAGTCTGCTGTTTGGTCATCCATCCAGCTGTTTAGGTTGTGACAGACCCTGGCTCCTTATATATTAGGACTGCAGGACTGATGCACAAAATTCACACACAGGTAGTGTGGGAGGGGAAGGGTGTCCCTCGGCCCAGCCTGCACCCTCTCATAATCTGGGACCCCTCAGGTAGGGTCCCCAGGCCTGGTTGGCCATCAGAGCTTTCCTTCCCCATCCTCACCCCTGGCTGCCACTGTTTGCCATCTGTATGGCGCTGTTCGCTCCTCCCTCACCCCCCTGCCACTGGTTGCCTCCCTCTGCAAGCGACAGGCATGGGATACAATTGCTTGACTGGCCTGGGCCTCCTTTTGTGTGGCCATCGCTGGCCAGTCCCACACACCCACCACAGTGTCGCTGGCCAATGGTCTGGGCCTCTCTCTGTGGGACCCCCCAGATCGATCGCCCCACGATCCATCACTCAGCAGAGAGAGGCCAGAACTCCACAATCAATCACCTTGCAGAGGGTGGCCTGGGCCTTCCCCCCGACCAATCGCATTGCACCCGCTTTGGCTGGCCTGGCACCAGTGTGTGTCATAGAATGGTCGTGTGGATGGTAGTTCTGCTGTTCGATCGATTTGCATATTATGCTTTTATTATTATAGATTATAGATTACACAATAAAAAAAAAAGCAAGAGCTAAATATATGGAGAGACATAGCAGGTTCACGAATTGACTCAGCACAGTAAAGATGCCAATTCTCCACAAGGTGATGTACAGGTTTAATAAATTCGAATCCAAATCCCAGGAACATTTTTTGTAACTATAGACAAGATTATTCTAAATTATACACCAAGAGACAAAAGAACTAGAACAGCTAAAATCATTTTGGAAAAGAAGACTGGCCCTAGCTGGTTTGACTCAGTGGATAGAGCATTGGCCTGTGGACGAAATGGCCCTGAGTTTGATTCCAGTCAAGGGCATGAACCTTGATTGCAGGCTCCTCCTCAGCCTGGGTCCTGGTTGGGGCGCATGTAGAAGGCAACCAATCGATGTGTTTCACATCGATGTTTCTCTCCATCTTTCCCTCTCCCACTTTCCCTAAAAATAAATGAGGGGAAAAAAATATCCTCAGGTGAGGATTAACAACAACAAAAAACAAAACAAAAATAGAAGAGATGACTATATAATAAAGAGTTTTTACACAAATTGACTGTCAAACCCTTGCACAAGATGGTAGCCTCATGTGGTCATAAGATGGCCACAGATGGGGGTGGGGGAGACTGGGCCTACAGAGGAGGGCAGTTGGAGAGGAAGGGGACCAGGTCAGCAGGGGAGCAGTTAAGTGTCGATCAGGCTGGAGGGGAGTGGTTAGGGGGTGATCTGGCTTGCATGCAGAAGTGGTTAGGGACAATCAGGCAGGCGAGTGGTTGGGAGCCAGCCGAGGGGGTCCCAGATTGGAGAGGGTATAGGCTGGGCTGAGGGACACCCTTCCCCCGACAGTGCACAAATTTCATGCACAGGGCCTCCAGTCTATACTAATAAAAGGGTAATATGCTAATTAGAGTGGGTGTCTTCTGGACATCCACCTGGACAAAGCCACAGCAGCTGTGAGGGCCTAGGGACCCTGAGAGGCGCTGCTTCGGGACAGGAGGCCGCTGCTGCTGCCACAGGAGCAGAGGAGGTAAGACCTGCTGTGCCTCAACCTCCCAGTCGGCCTGGCCCACGATCACCCTCCCACCCACCAGTGGGTGGGATCAGCGCCAAGAAGCCAGGGACTGCCAGTTGGCAGTAGCAGCAGCAGTGGCGCCTTCCCATTATCGATCCAGTTGTTCCTGCAGAGGAAGGCCAGTAGGGCATCCCCTGAGAGCTCCTGAACTGTGAGAGGGGGCAGGCTGGGCTGAGGGACACCCATCCCCCCAGCAGTGCATGAATTTTTGTGCACCAGACCCCTAGTATATTGATAAGGATCTGTTCTGAGAAATGTGTCCTTAGGCAATTTTGTAATTGTGCAAATATCCTAGAGTGCATTTATACAAAGATTGACGGTATAGTCAATCACACATCTAGGCTTTATGGTAAACTACTATTGTATATAATGATGTGTTCCATCATCAACAGAAACATCATATGTGGAACATGACTATAGCGGAGGAATCGGTCTATCCTATTTCAAGACATTATTTGAAGACTTTTTACCCTAACAAATTTCAAGTAACAATGTGGTATTCACTGGCAGAAGAATAAACAAATAGTCAGTGGAGCAGAATAGAGAACCAACAAATAAAGCTACACAGGTATGTCCAACTGATTTTTGAAAGAGGCAAAAGCCAAAACAAGTCAATGGAGGATAGACTTTTCGACAAATGGTGCTAGAGCAACTGGACATCCACCCACATACTCACACAACCCTGAACTAAACTTGCTTATTTTAAGTCAATGCTAACTCAGAATGGATCACAAACTTAAATGTGAGTCATAAAACTCAGTACAAAACACAGGAGAAAAATCTTTGGGATCTAGAGCTATTCAGAGTTCTCAGACTTGACTCCCAAAGTAGGATCCATAAAAGGAAAAACTGATAAACTGGACTTCACCAAATTAAATTTTTGTTATGTAAAAGACCCTATGTTAAACTGTGATTTATAATAAATATACAGGGTGGGCAAAAACAGGTTTGCAGTTGTTTGTACAAAAAAAATTCAATAATTAATAAATAATAATAAAAGAATAAACTGTGTTTCACATACTCACAACTGAAAGCCTACTTTTGCCATACCTCGTATATTTATTTTTTTCCAATGTTCTTGCATAGAACTACTAAAACTCTTGAAATTTCCTAAGAAATTCTATAACGTATTTCTTTTGCATTAAAAGTGACAAAATATTAATTGTTAATTCTGGTGGTAGTATATAAATATACTTTGCTACATTTTATATTTGTGATTATAAAATTTAAAAATAAAAAGACCAGGCTTACCATAGAAATATGTTAACAGAAAAAGGCATTTAAAGCTCACATTTCCATGACCTCTAAGACTTAGCAAGTCTAACCCACAGAAAAACTTTCCAAAGAACCATTTATAAAGCTAACGTTTTTCAATATGGCTTTATATACATTTGTAAGCGTATTATTTGCCTTTTTCCATTTTGTTTTTGTGGTCATTACTAGTATATGATATAAAACAAATTTATGAAAATAAAATCTCATTTTATTATCTGTATTTTTAAGAAATAAAGTGTGCAATTTTTGAAGACTTCATTATGTGATTTTTTTTTTTTTTTTTTTTTTTTTTTTTTAAGAGAGGGACATCAAAATATCAATAAGCTTTATGCACTCTCTGACCCAGGAATTGAACCAACAATCTGAATATGTGCCTTACCTGGGAATCAAACCTGCCATCTTTCAGAGCATGGGATGGACGATACTCAACCAAATGAGCCATACCAACCAGGGCCATTAAATGACTTTTTAAAAAGAATCAATTATAAAGTAATCTACAAGACTGATGAAGAATCACTTATTTTGAGAAAACATTTGCAGGTATTAACATATTATTAAAATGACTTTTAATATTGGTTAAAAAAATAATTTCCCTCCCTAGCCAGTTGCTCAGTGGTTAGTGTGTCAACCTGAGGACTGAAGGGTCCTGGGTTCAATTCCGGTCAAGGGCACATATTCGGGTTGCGGGCTCGATCCCCAGTAGGGAGTGTGCATCAATAATCCTCTCTCATCATTGATGTTTCTCTCATTCCTCCCGTACCCCTACTTCCTCTCTGAATTCAATAATATATATATATATACACACACACACACACACACACACACTAAAAAAAATTTCCCCCCCATAGTTCTTACTGGATAGAATTCTAATATATTAATGAGATCTACATAAATCAAGTTTTTAAAAAATGCCCTTTAAAATACTTTACTAACAGGTCCAAATTTTCTACTTACTATTTCCTACACTTTGTGAGAGTCCCTGTTTTTTGAAGAGCTTTGAACATTTTAAAAAGCTGTTCACAGCACGATGACATAAAAGAAGTATAACCTCAGAAATGTATCACCAAAACAGAGGCAACTGAAACAAAGGCTAGAAAACCAATGCTAGACTAGAAGTAAATAATAAAGACTAGTAGACAATTTATAGGTGGACAACAGAGAAAACAATTTGATGTACCTGAAAAATTGATGAAGTCTGGGCAAGAATTAATCCCTAAATCCCCAGGCAAAAGAATTCCCTCTATGGCTTCATAAGACTCAAAGACACATACACATACACATACACGTATGTAAACAAACCAAAAGAAGCACAAATATGGGAAGTCATACCTTTCAGGCCTAAGGTCTGCAACTGAAACAGTTTCCCCATTTCAAAAGGTAGAACTCGTAACAGGTTGTTATTTAAATGGAGTTCCCTGTTGATGTAAAAATTCCAGGAAGTCAGAAGACATATTAACCTTTAACTAACAGCTAAAATCAACAATATGATTTCTAGGAATATAAGCTCCTAAAATTGACAAAATTTCATATTATATTGAAATGTCTAGTACAGTGCTTCTGAAAACATTTGTAGTAAAACACAAAATCCAAACTTCCACTGACCAGTACATTTGTAAAATGCAGGGAAACAACGAGTTGCTAAAAAAATGAATGGGGGATGGGAGAAAAAAACAGAAGCCCCAATTTTTTAATAGTATTAGATTCATCAGATATAAAATCTCTCTCACATGTTGTACTAGTTTTCAAACTGGCATTCTAAGCAATCATCCTGAGAGCAACACTGGTCTAGCACATGAAGGGTCTACTATTGTGTTTCCCCGAAAATAAGACAACCTCCGAAAATAAGACCTACTTACAGGTTTCCTTTTGAGTGAAATATTAGGCACCCCCCCGAAAATAAGGACCCCCTAGGCTAAACATGAGAGATTTGGCCCACTGATTCTGAAAGAAAGGGATTCACAAGAAATTCACCAGGAAATTCAGGAATTGGATTGTTATGATGATGTTCCAGAAGATAATGACATGATTGTCATTGAATAAATGAGTAAATTCTTGATATTGTAGGATTCACAGTTTGTCTGGTTTGTGTTGACAACTACTGTACTACCGTACCGTATACAGGTAATAAATTTCCTTTATTTTCATTTAACAAAAAATGTGTACCGTATTCTTCTTCATGGAAAAATAGAACATCCCCTGAAAAATAAGACCTAGCGCATCTTTGGGAGCAAAAATTAATATAAGACACTGTCTTATTTTCGGGGAAACAGGGTATACATGTTTAAGAAAGTGAAAATGATAAAAAACGATAAAGTAGTCTAATATGTGAATTGTTAAAGAGAATGAAAATGATCATGTAATATCAACTCAAAATAGTTACTGATAGCTGCACAATTAACTTACTAATTGTATAGCTATCACTAATCTAATTAGTTCATGTTTATTTCCAAATATATCACATGAGAAAGAAGGTCCTTAAAGTAAATTTGGTTCAGGAGAAAGGGTCATAGTATATATTCAATATTGAAGCCTAAAAAAAATGTCAAAAGGCTGGACTGAAGACAGCAATACAGTACGATACAGTATGTGCCAGTCAGGCTGCGTTATTTTTTAGTTATTATCTCAAATATCTCTAATCTCAGCCCTGGCAGGTAGGATTTACAGCAACTTTACAGATGAGGAAAACACTCAGTGAGGTTAAAAAACTTGTCCCAAATCACATAAGTTGAAAATGGCGAAGTCAGGATTCCAAACTGAACTCTGTGCAACTCCATATCCCATCCAATCCTATATTCCAAACTACAGTCCCCCAATTCAATGACTAATTCTAGCTTTCTCAAGTCCAGGCTTTACTACTATCATGCATACAACCCCTGAAATAACCAAAAAGGTTTCACTAACTGAAAATGGTTTCCTGGACCCTGTGTTAAGAATGTATGGTGCCCATAATTTAGTGGGGGAAAAGCACCAGAACTATCACAGGTGACTGCATATGTGAGATTAACACAGTGCCTTCTATTTGCTTACTCCCAATTTGTTAAGAAATTTTGATTCAAGAACAAAGTATAATATACAAAATAGCAAAAAAACAAATTTTAGACCATAAATTTCTTTACTTATTATTTATTAGTTGACATTCAATAGTCTAAGAAAATCTATATAAAGGATAGTTATATATACTTTTGATCAGATACAATCAAATTAAGTATTGTTTCTACTAAAGTAAATACTCGATTTTGTTTTAGGAGGTATATGGTTAGGTACTAAGTTGAATCTGCATACCTGAGTGATACCATGTTTCCGAGTTCTGCTGGTAAACTCCGGATTTTGTTTGAGGACAGGTCCAGATACACCAGATTGTGAAGCTTGGCAATGTCTGAAGGAATACGGGACAGGAAATTGTCACTCAGATGCAAAGCTGTCAGGTGAGTTAGTGACCACAAAGATGAGCTCAAGCTTCTTACTCTTCCTGTAGAAACAACAAAAATAGGGGCAATATTATAGTATTTCCTATAATTTCATAAGCACACAGAATTAAAGTAGCAATAAATAAGTACCTATCAATCATAACCTTAAATATAAATGGTTTGAATATTCTGATCTAAAGATATAGGGTAGCTGAATGGATACAAAAACATGACCCAATTATATGCTGTCTATAAAAGACACAACTCAGAACATCAAAGACTCCACAGGAGGAGAATGAAGTGAAGGGAAAAATTTTTTTTTTACATACAAATGGAAAAAAAAGAAAAAAAAAAAGAAAAAAAAAAGAAAAAAAAGAAAGCTGGGGTAGCAATACTTATATCTGACAAAATAGACTTAAAAAATGTAGGCCACCACAAGATACAACAATGGTCAGTCACTACATAATACTTAAGGTATCAATCCAACAAGAGGATATAACCCAGGCAAACATATAGACATCCAATATAAGAGCACCTAACATATAAAAAAAATTCCAGGTGACTTTAAGGGAGAGACAGATAACAATACAGCCACTGTAGGGGATTTGAACACCCCACTGACTTCACTGGATAGATCTTTCAGACAAAAACTTAATAAGGAAACACTGGATCAGATGGATTTAATAGACATTTATAGAAGATTTCACATTCTGGAGAGGGAAGTTCATAGTACTCAAAAGTTAAGAAAAACCAACATTAGACTATTTAACCCTACAACTTAAAGAATTAGAGTACAACAAGAAAAACCTACAATAGAAGGAAGGAAATAATGAAGATTAGAGCAGAAATAAATGATATCGAGACAACAAAAAAAAATTTAATGAAACCAAGAAGAGCTGGTTTTTGCAAGGATAAACAAAATTGATGAACTGTTAGCTAGACTCATCAAGAAATAAAAGAGCGGACCCAAATAAATAAAAAATCAGAAACAAATGCAGCAAAGTAACCACTGACACCACAGAAACACAAAAGATTATACTGAAATACTATATGTCAACCAGCTGGACAAAATGGATGAAATGAACAAGTTCCTAGAAAAATACTCTCTTAAAACCAAATCAGGAAGAATCAGAAAACCTGACGAGGACAATAACAACTGATGAAATAGAAGTAGTAATCAACAAAATTTTAGCAAATCAGATCTGGCATTACATTAGAAAGATCATACACCATGACCAAGTGGGATTTATTCCAGGAATGTAAGGTTGATACAATATTCGTAAATCAATAAACGGGCAGTAGGACATCCTTCTCACTATCTGAGACTGCTGGCTCCTAATTGCTCACCTGGTTAGGAGCCTAATTGCCCCTAAATGCTTTTGCCTGCCAGCCTAATCACCCCTTAACCACTCCCCTGCCAGCCTGATTGTCCCCAACTGCCCTCTCCTACAAGCCTGGTTCTCCTCCAATTGCCCTCCCCTGCCAGCCTGGTTACCCCCAACTGCCCTCCTCTGGAGGCCTGATCTTGCCCGCAACTGTTCTCCCCTGTAGGCCTGATTTCACCCCCAAATGCCCTCCACTGCCAGCCAATTTGGTTCTGATTAGTCAGTTTCTATGCCAGTCAGCATCAAAAGCTCCACCTCCTAGGCCGCCATTGGCTCCTACAGTTGTCTAGATTTGGTTCTGATTGGTGAGTTTCTATGCCAGTCAGCGTCAAAAGCTCCACCTCCTAGGCAGCCATTGGCTCCTCACACTTCACCCAAATTTGGTTCTAATTGGTCGGTTTCTATGCCAGTCAGAGTCTCTGGGCCTATCAATGGGGCCTGATCAGAAAGCCGGGGCTGATCAGCAGTCCCAGTGGAGGCCTGGAGAGAAATGGAGGCTCAGCTGCTGGCCAGGCCCGGAGAGGAAGAGAGGGGCAAGTGCTGATCAAGAGCTGCCACAGAGGCTACAGATCAGACCCTGCTTCTCTCTTCAGGCCTTTCACTGGGCTTGATTCACAGCCATCCTCAGCAGTCAGTGGTGGGTCTCTACGGCAACCTACCGCTGACTTCAGGACTGACTTCTGATTGGTCAAGTCTCTGGTCGTGATGGACCCAGGGTTTTTATATTGGAATATAATAGGATAGCACTGGAATTCCTGCCATAGTGATCAGACAAAAAAAAAAAAAAAAAAAAAAAAAAAGGCATCCAAATTGGAATGAAGTAAAACGCTCATTATACACAGATGACATAAATATTATACATAGAAAACCCTAAAAACTCCACCAAAAAACTACTAGATTTAAGAAATGAATTTGTTGAGGTAGCAGGATACCCAAAAAAATCAACACCCAAAAATCGATGGCTTTTTTATATACCACTAATGATTTTTAGAAAGAGAAACAGAACAAGCAATCCCATTTACCATTGCCAACAAAAATATTAAAATACTTAGGAATAAACTTAACCAAGGAGGCAAAAAACCTGTATTAGGAAAACCACAGGATATTGAAAAAAGAGATGGAAGATATAAACAAGTGGAAGAATATACCATGTTCATGAATTGGTAGAATCAACATCATTAAAATGTCCATACTACCCAAGGCAATCTACAGATTCAATGCAATCCCTATTAAAATACCAACAGCATAGTTCATAGAGGTAGAACAAATACATCAAAAATTTATATAAAGCCACAAAAGACCCTGAATAGCTGCAGCAATCTTGAAAAAGAACAAAGTTGGAGAAATCACAATATCAGATTTCAAGTTATACTACAAAGCCACTGTAATGAAAGCAGTCTGGTACTGGCACAAGAACGGTATATAGATCAATGGAACAGAACAGAGAACCCAGAAATTGATCCAAGCCGTTACACTTAATTAATATTTAAAAACGGAGTCAAGAGTATATAATGGGGTCAATACAGTCTCTTCAATAAATGGTGTTGGGATAACTGAACAGAAACAAATAAATCAAACTTGACCACCAACTTACACCATACACAAGAATAAACTCAAAATGGATAAAATAAAAAAAAATTAAATATAAGTTGTGAAATCATAAAAACCCTAGAAGAAACCATAGGCACCCAAATCTCAGACATCTCTCATCGCAATATATTTATTGATACAGCTCCTAAGGCAATGGAAAATAAGGAGAAAATAAAAAAAATGGGACTATATAAAAATAAAAGGCTTCTGCACAGCAAAAGAAACCATCAACAAAGTGAAAAGGGAGCCAACTCTATGGGAGAACATATTTGGCAATGATACACCTGATAAAGGGATAATATTCAAAATATATAAGAAGTCATACAATTTAACAGAAAAGACAAACAATCCAATTAAAAAATGGGCAAAGGACCTAAGTAGACACTTCTCCAAAGTGGCCAAGAGACATATAAAAAAATGTTCAGTCACTGAACATCAGAGAGATGCAAATTAAAATGACCATGAGAGATCACCTCACATCTGTCAGAATGGTTACCATCAACAAACCAACGAATGACAAATGTTGGCAAAGATGTGGAGAAAAGGGAACCCTAGTACACTGCTGGTGGGAATACAAACTGGTGCAGCCATTATGGAAAACAGTATAGAATTTCCTCAAAAAATTAAATATGGAACTGCCATTTGACCCAGTGATCCCACGTCTAGGGACTAAGAAACCTGAAAGACCAATCAAAAAGACTGTATGCACCCCTATGTTCACATATGAGCACAATTTATAATAGCCAACATGTGGAAACAAACAAAGTACCCATCAGTTGATGAGTGGACAAAAAAGCTTTGGTACATTTATACCACGGAATACTATGCAGCAGTAAAAAGAATGAATCTTTTACCCTTTGAGATAGCATGGAGGGAATCTAAATAAAATAAACTGATGAACGGAGTGGATCCAGAGACATGGAAGCATGGATAGAATGCAGAACCTTAGAGTGAAGGCAGGGGAGTGAATAGGTGGAAGGTAATCAATCAAGGACCTTGTATGCATATATGCCTGGCTCATGGACCCAGACAATGGGGTGGTGAAGGCCTGGGACAGAGTGGGTTAGAGGGAGAGAATGGGGGGGAAAGGAGACATATGTAATACTTTCAACAATAATTATTTAAAAAATAACCTTACAAATAAAAGCCTACGTGGTCCCCACACCGTGATGCCCTCATGCTGTCACAAGATGGGTGTGTGCACAACACAAGCGGGGCCCTGCGGCCACTCTGTGCAGCCTCCGCTGGGGTTCCTGCAGCCCCACGCACACCTTGGAGGTGGGAACCCCGGCTCCAGCCCCTCTTTGGGGCAATCCATCGCCGGGCTCTTGCACTGAGAGAGGGCACATGCCAAGCTGCGGGACCCAGCCCGCCTGAGTGCATGAATTTCATGCACGGAGCTAATAAATAAAAATAAAAACCAAGAGAGGTAAACCAACCTCTACGGCTGGTTTGAGGAGGGTGTTTGAGCTTACTTACTCATTAGGCTAACCAAAAATTGTGAGCTAACAAGGGGAAAATATTATCACTAGTACATGAAATTCGTACATGAAATGGAGGGGTCCCCTCAGCCCAGCCTGAACCCTCTCCAATCCGGGATATCCCTCGTGCAATTCAGGACCGCTGGCTCCTAACCTCTCGCCTGCCTATTGCCCTGATCACCCCTGCCTCTGTCCCTGTCACCGTGGCTTTGTCCAAAAGGACCTCAGGAAGATGTCTGGTCTAATTAGCATATTACCCTTGTATTAGTATAAATTATTTCCAATATGATTACAGTATAACATTTTTCTACCTAGACCTGGCAGTTATAGCTTGTGTATTAGTTGTTTATACTGGTGCACTCCCTTCTTCTCACTCACTAATATGCTGTAAGCTCCAGTATGAGAGGGTCTGTGATTTTTCATTTATGTATCTTTCATATGCCTAGTATAGCACTTGGCAAAATATTGTATACAAAACACATGTATGCTTGCTGCATTACATTAAAAAAAAAATCAAGGACAGAAAGGAGTGGAAGCTTCTTTATTATTTCAGAAAAGAATGGGGAGGCATATTAGGCGAACATTAACACAAAATTTTTTTTAGCACTGATTGCTTCAAAAGTAATGTCCCTTCATCACCTTTGAAGTATTAAAAAAAAAATGCTGATGCCCACTGACAAGGAAGCTGGGAATATCCTCTGTGGATCTGGGAGCCCACATTTTCTTGGAAAATGTCTAGGAAGCACTTACGGTAGAAAGGAACTTTGAGATCTACCGGTACTTCAAATTTTAAGATTCTGTTCTTGGACAGACTGTCCTTGGAAAAAAGCAAGTGAAGAAAGTGAGGAGAAACAACTCTAACCCAGAACTTACACTAGAACAAGCAGGTCCAATCCCACTGGAAATCTGTAAACTGATAATGCAAAAGCTCAATCCTACTCTATCAGAGAATTAAGAACCAGAACCTTTGCACATGAGGCATTTCACATATGTTATTTTCTTTTCATCCTTGATTTTATTCCAATTTTACAAAAGGACACTGGTACTGAGAGCATAAACAATGAATGGGCCCTAGCTGGTTTGGCTCTGTGGATAGAGTGTCAGCCTGCCGACTAAAGGGTCCTAGGCTCGATTCTGGCCAAGGGCACATGCCTGGGGTGTGGGCTTGATCCTGAGTAGTAGGTGTGCAGGAGGCACCCAGTTAATGATTCTCTCTCATCATTGATGTTTCTATCTCTCTCTTACTTTCCCTTCCTCTTTGAAATCAATAGCATATTAAAAACACACACAAAACAACATACACACAATGATTTTGAACTTTGACTCATACCATGTTCTTCTCATTGGACCGTTCTGCTTCCAAGGTAAATTAGCGCTGGTAAAATACAACATTGCTACTTTTATGAACTGGCATAAAAAACTTAATTTCCTAGCCATGCCTGAATTTCCATACCATAAATTTATGTCTGTCTTACCACTTATTTCAAGCTCTGCCCAATGTGATTTCTTTCCATTTGCTGCTTCCTCAGTGGACATAATTGTGTACATCTTCCGAGGGTCAGGGGGCTCGTATTTTTCTTTGGGCATGCCTATTGAATTAAGAAAAGAAACCAATCAGTACTATGAAGAATCAAATAACTGAAAAGAACAGCTTTTAAAAAAATAGACACCCATATTATAATCTCTAAATACCATTTCCCATTAGGAGCTCCTTGGAGAAATGGAAGATTGAACAAGTTAACTGTAAAAAAAACATTTCTGAGAACCAGACAGATTTGAAAAACGAAATATAAGTTAATATTAAAGGACTATTGTTCATTTTGCTTGTGTGTGTGTGTGTGTGTTTTAATCCTTACCTGTTATAGACAAATTCTGAAGTATTTAAGTGGAATGAAATTTCACTCTTTCCCCAAACTTCCTGCCCAGTTTTACTTCACTTTCTTCATTTGGAAGAACCATAACCAATTCTGCCTGCACAGCTAAACATAGCTAGAGAAAAACTTACCATCATTCAATTTATAGTAGAGAGCCAGTCAGCAATCATTTCCTTTAAATGGACTCATTACAAAGACCAGAAATTACACTGTAAATTCTTCTAGCCCCTTCTCCTACTTGACTCTCCAAATCTCCAACACTCATCCCTCCATCTTCCTGCTCTTTTATTTTCTCAATAAAACAGAAAAACAGAAGAGGCCTTTTTTCTGAACTCTGACCTATGCCCATCTATTCTCTCTTACTAGGGACAAAGTGCCTGCCCTCTTACCACTTTATTCTACCCCATCACCTTGCCTACAAGGACATTTCTTAGCAATTTGCTCCAATGTCAAATTTTCCCTCCATATCAGAACTTTATCTTCTATTCATATACATGGTATATTTTCCTCTTTAAAAAAAAAAAAAAAAAAAAAAAAAAGTCTTAACCTTATTTCTCCCTCCAGTTTTCACACTTTTTTCTCTCATCCTTTTTAGAAGCAAAAATCCTCAAGAATGTGTATGCTATCAGTCTACTAGTCTTCTTCTCCCAATTAAATCCATCCAAATCAGTACATGCTTTTAACATTCCATCAAAAACCGCCAAGAAGAAAACCAGGGACATCACATGGTTTTACCCAAATGTCATTCCTCAGACCTTCTACTTGTTCTCTGATCAACACTGATGTAGATAATCACTCCCTCCTAGAAACATTTCTTTCACTTGGTTTCCAGGATACCTATCTTTCTCTTGGTTTTCCTCTTAACTTCTCTAGATTTAGTCTTTTGTTAGTTCTGTCTATAGAGATGAAATTAATTCCACCTTACCAACAGAAACCTGAAGCTCAAAAAGGTTTAAGCAATTTAACCAGTGAAACAAGAATGGGAAGGTAACAGAATCAGGCTTTGAATATGTCCAACTAAAATTTAAAGCTACTGTTTAAGTGAAATAACCCAATCACAAAAATTTCACTTACATGAGGTACTCAGAATAGTCAAAATCAGAGGCAAAAAGTAGAATGAAAGTTGCCAGGGACTGGGGAATGAGAAATAATTGATTGGGAAAGTCTTCTTGTAAGACTCAGTTTTTTAAGAAGAGTTATGGAGATGGCAATGGTTACACAATATTATGCATGTGATAACACTGAACGCTACACTTAAAAATGTAGTTAAGCCGAGACCGGTTTGGCTCAATGGATAGAGCGTCGGCTTGGGGACTGAGGGACCCAGGTTCGATTCCAGTCAAGGGCATGTACCTTGGCTGCGGGCATATCCCCAGTAGGGGGTGTGCAAGAGGCAGCTGATCGATGACTCTCTCTCATGGATGTTTCTAGCTCTCTATCTCTCTCCCTTCCTCTCTGTACAAAATCAATAAAATATATTTAAAAAAAAAAAATGTAGTTAAAAATGGTAAATTAAAAACATGTTTTTATTGATTTTAGAGAAAGAGGAAGGGGGTAGGAGAGAAACATCAAGGGGTTGCCTCCTGTATGCACCCTGAGAAGGGACAGAACTTGCAACCTGAGCATATGCCTGACCAGAAACTGAACTGGTGATCTTTCAGTACATGGAATGTCACTCAACTAACTGCACCACACTGGCCAGAGCTAAAATTATAAATCTTATGTTAAGTATATTTTTCCATAATAAAAATACCAGGGAAAAGTTAAAGTTACTTTCTTTATGCTGTGCTACCTCCCCACTGATGGGACTAGTACTATTTTTCAAACACAGAAATGGGCTTTGTTTAGTGAAAACACAGAAAAAAGTAAGTCATCTCCAAAAGCTGTTTGAACAAAGAATAAATATCTGCACAAGAAACAGCACATCTTTTTCTTTGTTTTAAATTGATTTTAAAAACTGTCTTCATATATATTAATTTCTTCAGAATAGAACTGACTTTATTTATAGCCTCATACAAAATACTTAACACTGACCTATCCTATTAAGAACTGTTCCCATTCTGTCTAGAGGACATTCTGGCAAAACAAGTGCCCTTTATTTTAAAATATTTTATTGATTTTTTATAGAGAGGAAGAGAGAGGGATAGAGAGTTAGAAACATCAATGAGAGAAAATCATCGATCAGCTGTCTCTTACACACCCCCTACTGCGGATGTGTCCGCAACCAAGGTACATGCCCTTGACCAGAATCGAATCTGGGACCTTTTAGTCGGCAAGCCGATTCTCTATCCACTGAGTTGAACTGGTTTCGGCAAGTGCTCTTTCTGAATGATATGGATATACCAGTAATAATCTAGAAAACATAAAATGTTGTATAAGACTACCAGAATTTGATAACATCCTTTAAGATCACACCAATGCCATTATTTTGATCAGAGTCTTTCAAAAACAATCATTTGATCTTTATAGGCTTATCCAAATAGAATTTAATAATAAAGAAATTGCTCTGTCGAGCTGAGGTTAGTATTTCGGTCCTATTAATTCTTAACCACACTTCTTAGTGAAAGGTTCAGAAATCTAATTTACCAATCTCATATAAGCTTAATGTAAATCAATATCCAGAGTTGGATCACACCTCTAAGAATCAAAAAAGTGTACTGAAATAAGAAACCTGAAAACCAGGCCCTGGACTTGGGGGTCATTTCATCATAGTCACGATGGAAGAAACCTGTAAACCTATTGTCGCTTGAATAGGGTATAAAGTCAATAGTGTTGTAATGACAGTATGATGCCAGATGGATACTAGAAATACTGGAGAACTCTTTGTGAAGTATATGACAAAATCCAACACCCTTTCTTGATAAAAACTTTCAGCAATGTGGGAATAGAGGGATCATACCTCAACATAATAAAAGCCTTATATGACAAACCAGCAGCCAACATCATACTCAAAAGGAAAAAACTAAACTCATTTTCCCTAAGAACAGAGACAAGAAGGGATGCCCACTCTCACCACCCTTGTTTGATATAGTACTAGAAGTGCTAGCCATAGCGATCAGACACAAAGAAGAAATAAAAGGCATTTAAATTGACAAAGAAATAAAACTGTCCTTATTAGCAGATGACATGATACACAGAAAACCCCAAAGACTCCATCAAAGAATTACCAGACTTACTAATTGAATTTGGTAATGTAGCAATATACAAAACACACAGAAATCCATGGCCTTTTTATACACTCAATAATGCACTCACAGAAAGAAAAACAATAAAAAATCCCATTTACCATTGCACAAAAGAAATTAAGATAACTAGGAATAAACTTAAGGTCATAAAAAACCTTTACTCGGAAAACTACAGGGCATTGAGAAAAGAAATAGAAGACAACATAAACAAATAGAAGAACATACCATGTTCATGGATTGGTAGAATCAACATAATTAAAATGCCCATACTACCCAAAGCAATCTACAGATTCAATGAAATCCCCATTAAAATACCAATGGAATATTTCAAAGATCTAGAACAAACTCTCCAAAAATTCATCTGGAATAAAAAAAGACTCTAAATAGCCACAACAATCCTGAGAAAGAAGAACAAAGTTGGAGGGATCACACCACCAGATATCAAGGTATATTATAAAGCCACTGTTCTCAAAATTGCCTGGTCCGAGCAAAAGAACAGACATACAATGGAACCAAACAGAGAACCCAGAAATCAACCCAAGCCATTATACTCAATATTTGACAAAGGAGGCAAGAGCACACAATGGAGTCAGAACAATCTCTTTAATAATAAATGGTGCTGAAAATTTGGTCAAATAAATAAATCACTAACTTACACCATACACACACACACACACACACACACACACACACACACACACAAAAACAACAACTCAAAATGGCTAAAGGACTTCAATGTAAGACAGGAAACCATAAAAATCCTACAAGACTCCATAGGCAGCAAAATAGCAGATATATGTTGTAGCAATATCTTTAAAGAAACAGCTCCTAGGGCAATGGAGACTAAGGGAAAATAATCGAATGGGACTATATAAAAATAAAAAGCTTCTGCACAGCAAAAGAAACCATCACAAAACAAGAAAGCCCAATGTATGGGAGAACATTATTTGCCAATGATATTTCTGATAAGGATTTAATCTCCAAAATTTACAGAGAACTCATATAACTTAAAAAAAGGAAGATAAATGATCCAAGATAAATGACCCCAAAAAATGGACTAAGAATCTAAATATGCACTTTTCAAAAGAGGACATACAGAAGGTCCAGAGACATACGAAAACATGTTCAAAGTCACCAATAATCCAAGAGATGTAAATCAAAACGACAATGAGACACCATCTCACACCTGTCAGAATGGCTATCATCAACAAATCAATAGACAACAAGTGCTGACGAGGATGTGGAGAAAAGGAACCTCCTTCATTCCTGATGGGAATGCAGACTGGTGCAGCCACTGTGGAAGACAGTATGGAGTTTCCTCAAAAGTTAAAAATGAAACTCCCATTTGACTCAGTAATCCTAATTCTAGGACTATATCCCACGAAACCAGAAACATCAATCCGAAAGGATATATGCACTCATGTTTACTGCAGCACAATTTACAATAACTAAGACTTGGAAGAAGCCTAAGTGTCCATCAGCAGATGAGTAATTAAAAAACTGGGGTACATCTACACAATAGAATACTATGCTGCTATAAAAAAGAAGGAACTTTTATTATTTGCAAAAGCCTGGATGGAACTGGAGAGCATTATGATACACAAAATAAGCTAGTCACAGAAAGAGAAATGTCACATGATCTCACTCATATATGGGATATAATGATCAATATAATTTGATGAACAAGAATAGATCCAGAGACAAATGGTGTGTGTGTGGGAGAAGAGGGGAAGGAGTTAGAGAGCAACCAAAGGACTTGTATGCATGCATATAGCATCACCAATGGACACAGACACACTGGGGCAATGGGGTCTTGCCCGGGGTGGGAATGGCAGAGGGGAGGTGGGAGGGGAGGCCATCAATCAGGGGAAAAGGATACATATGTAAAACTTTAGACAAATAAATAATAAATAAATAAATAACAGCTAGGCCAGAGTCAGCAGGTAGTATATAGCACCTGACTAGTCACTCTCTTACTCCTCCAATCCTCAATCCTGGCAGCATAAAAATCCATCCCCTTCTAGATATGAAAGCGTTTGTCATTACCTTAGAATTATTATTTATCTTGAAGCAACACAGGACATTATTCAGCAGTATAGAAAGTTATCCTTTCATTATTAAACATTTTATGACATGGCTTAAAAATACAGTACTATGACCACTTTGAGGAAGTTAGTATTGCAAATCAGAACTGCAAACAATCACAGAACAACAACAACAAAAAATAATCACAGTCTGCATTCCCATCAGGAGTGAAGGAGGGTTCCTTTTATTTTTTAAAATCCTGGAGCATTTAAACAAAAGGTGGCCTACCTGCATACCATAAATTTAGAAAAACTACCATCTACAACAAGGAAAAACATCAGGAATCCATTGTCTTTTCCCCATAATTTCAGAAATGCTGTGTTTATGTGTATGTACACAGGTATAGTGTAGTGAGGGAGCTGGGACAGGACTCATAGGGAAGGGTTATAAGGAATTTATTAGAATCTAAAGTAAGGAGAAAAGAAATAAGACTAGAACAATTAAGGAAGCAGATTGCAATGGAGACATCCATAAAGCCCAGTGTAAAAAGTCGCCCCTCCAGCCCTACCTGTAGTCCCAAATAGATGAATAGCTCCCTAGTTACAGCCCTTAAATCTATTTTAACCATTGTCTCACTAGGAGTAAGTGGGAAGGAACAGTGCTAGAGACAGGATCATATGGAAAGCGAATAGCAACTTCTTGGTCTATTTTTCTGTCAGGAACCAAACTTAAGCTCAATCAAAATTGGGGACAAATATCTGAATGTTCCCCATGGGAAAAGTATAGGTAATTACAAAAACCAAAGCTAAAATCACCAGTAGTAACTGCCCATAGCCAACTAGTATACCACAGGCTGCCTCTTCCCAACTCCATCTGTATTTAACCTTTAAAACAAGTCCCTAAGGGGAAACCAAAAGAAGTGCCTAAGAACCCATCCACACCATCCTAATGAAAGAGTAATATGCAAATTGACCATCATTCCAACACACATGATGGCTGTCCCCATGCAGACACAAGATGGCCTCCACAAGATGGCTGACAGGGGAGGGCAGTTGTGGATGATCAGGCCAGCAGGGGAGGAAAGTTGGGAGGGACCAGGCCTGCAAGAGAGGGCAGTGGAGATAACCAGCATGCAGGGGAGAACAGCTGGGGGGGACCAGGCCTGCAGGGGAGGGCAGTTAGGGGTGACCAGGCTGGCAGAGGAGGGCAGTTAGAGGCAATCGGGCCAGAGGGGTTCCAGATTGGAGAGGGTGCAAGCTAGACTGAGGGATACCCCCCCCCACACACACAAATTTTGTGCACCCAGCCTCTAGTAACTAAATAAAAAGCAAATCAACACACAGTAATCAATAACAAACACAAGTTTAACACATAGCATCATAATGACTATACAAAAATCACTACCAAAAAACAAAATACCACAGACATAGAAAACGTTTTCACAAAAAAAGCTTCTCATGCTTAAATAACAACAACAACAACAACAACAAAAATAGCTCTGAGCAGGTAGCTCAGTTGGTTGGAGTATTGTCCTCCTGTACACCAAAAAGGTTGCAGATCGGTTGACCATGGTAGGGTGCATATGGGAGGCAACATTTTTTTTCTTCACATCAATGTTTCCCTGTCCCCATCTCCTCTCTCTAAAATCAATAAAAACATATCTTCAGGTGAGGATTATAAAAAGCAATCAAAACAAAACTCATAAACAAAAATGACAAAGCAGTATGGGACAAGACATATTAAGATTAAAAAGGTAGAGTGTAAGCCTAATGGGAAAAATGTAAGTATTTGAATATTTAGAATCTCTAAAACAGGATTGAGGCAGAGAAAGGCAAGCCACAGAAGAACATATAAACGTATTTCCTACTAACACAAACGGCAAAAAAGACAAAAGAAAAAGCATAAAAATGATAAACATAACATCTAAGATAGTAATTACCTACCCTGTAAACTTAGCAAATCAACCCTTCGGTATTTACCCAAAAGAAATAAAAATATATGTCCACAAGAAGACATTATATAAAATGTCACCCTTAACAGCTTTATTCATAATTGCAAAAAAAAAAAAAAAAAAAGGGGGGGGGGAATAACCCAATGTTCATCAACAGTGAAAGGACGATCAAATTGTGATATAGCCACAAACAGTGGAACCACAGTCCTTGAACTTTATTTGTTCCAGAAGTCTGTTTGAGAAGTGATTTGTTTGAAAACCAAATCTCCCTCCACCCTTTAGAAATGTCAATTGAATTAATCCGTTCTAGACCCTCAAATGATTCAATTTTAAGCTTTCTTATACATAGTACATGTCTAACATACTGTTTAGTCTATAAACACTTTAAAAACAAAAATGATATGAAATGTAAATGAAAACTTAAAAGGTATATGATGTACAGTAAAAAATGAAAACTGCCGGGACCAGTTTGGCTCAGTGGATAGAGCGTCGGCTTGGGGACTGAAAGGTCCCGGGTTCGATTCCGGTCAAGGGCATGTACCTTGGTTGCGGGCATATCCCCGGTAGGGGGTGTGCAAGAGGCAGCTGATCGATGACTCTCTCTCATCGATGTTTCTAACTCTCTATCTCTCCCTTCCTCTCTGTACAAAATCAATAAAATATATTTAAAAAAAAAAAATAAATAAATAAATAAAAAAAAAATGAAAACTTACATACACTAAATATTAGAACTTATCTTTAATGTTGAGAGCTATTGATGACTGAATTTGGAGAGGAGGGGTGTTTATTATTTGGAAGGGAATTCCTTCCATAAAATGTCAGGGAGCTCTTTTTTGTAGGTTTGTCTCTTTGCTCACTACAATTTGCTTCAGGCTCAGTGGGCCTCTGTCTCACTAAAAACCTATACAATGATGTTTGTTTTCACCTGCTTTTTAACACTTGCCTACAATGAAACAGTACATTGTCACTGAAGAAGTTAATCACAGAAGTTACTAGTCAGGGTGATATTTCTCAATAAAACTTTGCATTTCTCCCCATTTCCCAAGCATTTCCTTGATTAATGAAGTAGGAATATGCTCCCTTCCCTCTTCCTCCTCTGAAGAGTGCTCCTCAGCTGCCATATTTTGTCTGCTCCCTCTGAAGGTCTTGGGAGTACCTGGGTGGTCAGCTCAGTGTTGTGGTCCTCTACCAACTCCTCCACATCATCACATCCGAGCCCGTAGACTTGTCCAGACACACAATATCCTTCACAACAGGCGCAGGCTCATCCTCAAACTGTCAAGTCTCTTTCAGCAACAATCTCGGACCACAATTTCTTCCATGCTGATTGCATGGTTCTGGAACACACTAGCCCCCATCCTTTGTCTATGAGCTTTAAGCAAGTGAGGATATTAAAATGTTCCTTCAGAACACTTTGAGGGTTAAATTCATTTTTAGAGGTCACCTCAAAACACCTCTAAAACAGTGCCTTTGTATAGTTTCCTACAATTAGAAATGACCTGCTGATCCATGGGCTGGATGGGAGAGTTGTGTTTAGGTGGCAAGAATCTAAAAGTGAGGAGGCTATAGTCCTCCACAACTCAGCTCCAAGCCTGGGGGGTGGGCAGGAGCACTGTCCCTTATAAGAAGTGCTCTGAGTGGTAATTGTTGTTCCCAGAACAATTGGGGCAAACACTTCATGAATTCACTCAATAAAAAAATTGCCTGGTTATCTAAGTTTTGCTATTAGCCCTCCACATCACACTAAACTTGTTTTTCATGACATTAATTTTTTTGAAAATTCGTAGCTTTTCAGAATGGTAGACAAGTAGAGGCTTCGATTTAAAGTTCCCACTTACATTCCCACATAATAGTAATGTCAGCCCATCTTTCACTGGCTTGTGTCCTGGTAATGACATCTCCTCTTGTGTGATGTAGGTCCTCTTTGGAATTTCCTTCCAGAAGAGGCCTCTCAGCACAACTGAACAAATCCTTTGGCCTCTACATATTGAAATTTGTCACAAAATTATCAGCAGCTCTTTTGTTAGAACTGGCAGCCTCCCTATACCTCACTACACTATAAATACCACATCTTTTCTTAAATTATCAAATTGCCCCTACTAGCTTTCAACAAATCACTTTTAGCATTCATTCCAGGTTTTTTTTCAGGAGGTCAGCATGCAGCATTCATCATTGCCTCTGAAATGCTATCACTGGCTAACTACTTTTCGCTTATCCAAATCAAGAATTTTTCTACCTCTTTTTGCCATGTGATCACTGTTTCATGAGCAACACCCTTTGTTTTAAAACTGTGCTCATCATCAATTTCACTTGGTAGCGAGATCAGACACAAGAACCCCTCTATCATATTTTGCAATTATTTCTTTTTTAAGCTCTATCATTGTCCTCACAACTTTCATTTTCACTTTGCTGCTATCACTAACTTTCTTAGGACCTATGGGTGACTTACTGTACATATCCTATATAATAAAGAGCTAATATGCAAATGGTCATCACACCCTCACATCATCACACCCTCATGCTACAATTGCTCAGACACTTGACACTGGGGAGAGAGGAATGGGGACCAGCCAGGCTGCGGCCTGGGAGAGGGACAAGCCACACACCTAGCAGTTCCGGGCACCATCAGCTGTGCCTGCAGCCCAGGAGAGAGACAATCCGCAAGCCCAAAGGTCCCCAGGGTCCTAGGTGCCTGCGGCTGTGCTTGAGGCTCATGAGAGAGATAAGCCACCTGCCCCACAGTCCCAGGTGCCGGAGGCTGAGGCCCAGGTGAAACCAGCTGAGGCTGAGGTCCTAGGTGCCTGGGGCCAACTGGAGGAGGGAATCTTGGGTGCCAAGTGTGGGTGATGCAGAGGCAGTTAGGGGTGATCAGGCCAACAGGGGAGCAGTTAGGAGTGATCAGGCAGGCAGGCAGAGGGGTTAGGGGTGATCAGGCAGGCAGATAGATGAGCGGTTAGGAGCCAGTGGTCCCAGATTGTGAGAGGCAGTCGGACATCCCCAAGGGGTCCCAGATTGGAGAGAGTGCAGGCCGGGCTGAGAACACCCCCTCCCTGTGCACGAATTTCGTGCACCAGGCCTCTAGTCTATATATATAAAAAGCCAGCATAAGAATGCTGTAACTACCAGAACCACCAGTCATTATGATGCCCAACTGCCGCCAGCTAATAGGCCTGATCGTGGGTGGGGCCAGCCAGCCAACCTCCCGCAGCTCCTCCCCACACTGGCCCCAGTCCCATTCTTCCCCTTACCCCAATAAGGGCAGGGCTGGCCCTCCAACCTCCTGTAGCCCTTTCCCCCACCTGCCCTACCACAGATCGGCCCCCACCCTGACTAGGGGCAGGGCCAGTTGGCAAACCGCCTCTCCTCCTGGATGGCCCTGGCCATGATGGGTCCTCACCACCTCTATAGGCTCACAGCCCCTCCCCCCAACCAGACTCCCCCACTCCAAGCAGGGGCTGGGCTGGCCAGCCAACAGCCCTTGCCGCCCCCTCCCCGGCTGGCCCTGTCCCAATTGGTCCCCTCCACCAATCAGGGGTGGGGCTGGCCAGCAAACCACCTCCCCGCCCCTGTGGCCAGTCTGGCCCTGATTGAGGTGGGCCAGCTCCACCTCCCAACAGGCCCCGCCCCAATCCGCTCTGGACCCCACATATGCACAAATTCACACACTGGGCCTCTAGTTTAATAATAATCAGTAACAAAAGCAAAAAGTCACACAAAAATATTCACAGCAATTTCCTGAGATGTTAACTTGAGGTTTAACAGCAAACTGACCCATACTCGCACATTCTCTCCTTTGTTTGTTGCCTGAGAGACTTGAGACTGGTCATACATGTATTGGCACAAAAGGGTTGCCAGGTCAAGAACCAAAATTTTGACAACTGAGACATTTCTTTCCATGAACAACTTAGTTGAAAACCAAATTGTTTGACATGGGAGATATTCTAGAACTGAGGTTTGACTGTAATTGAATACTGCTGAGCAATAATAATGAACTACTGATACACATACACACATATAAGAGTCTTAAATATACTGAATGAAAAAGGTCCAAAATTGATTACATTTACATGAATTTGTAGTGATAACAGTGGTTGCCTTTATGGGAGGTGATGAAAATATTAGATATCTTACCTGAACTGTGGTTTTTATTTGTCCATAAAGGCATCAAAACTCAAGATGTACATTTGAGGTCTTACACATTTCATGTAAATTTTTTATTTCAACTTAAAATATTCTATACTCAAACACTTGGTCAAGTGTGAAGACAAAAGGGCATTTTCCGACAAGCAATTACTAAGAAAACAAACAACCCATGTACTTTTTCTAAATAAACATTGTTTATGACAAAAAATGCAAAAATTCTAAATCATCATATTGAGAATATTTGGTAAAATCAAGAAGAGCCATACTATGGGAAATCATGCAGCTATGAATAATGTTAAGTAAACAATTGGTATATGAAGCTAGAGGCCTGGTGCACGAAATCCGTGCACTCGGGATTGGGGGGGGATCCCTCAGTCCGCCCTGTGCCCTCTCAGTCTGGGAGCCCTTGAGGGATGTCCGATTGATGGCTTAGAACCGCTCTCCGGCAGTCAGACATCCTCAGAGCTGCCACAGAGGCGGGAGCTGCTGCATTCTCCAGCCGTGAGCCCAGCTCAGGGCTTTTGGCTGAGCAGCACTACCCCACCAGGGGCAGCTCCTGCATTCAGCATCTGGCCCCTGGTGGCCAGTGTGCATTAGAGTGACCAATCATTCCACTGTTCTGTCAATTTGCACATTGGCCTATTATTACATAGGACTAGAGGCCCAGTGCATGAAATTCATGCACTGGTGTGTGTGTGATGGCTTAGGCCTGCACCCCACCGGCCACAGTCTGGCCTCCCTCTGCGGGAGGTGACCAGGCGGATCAGGGAAGGTGCCACCACCATCACCTCGCTGCTGCCGCCACTGCCAGCTGCCGCAGCCGCCAAGGTGTTTTCATCAACAGATTCCAGTCCCTTCACTGTGAAAAAATGACAACTTTCTTTAGGCGTTTTCAAGATGTGTCTTTCATAGGATCTGACCCCCCTCTCTCCCCCCCAGTGAGGATATGTTAACATTGGTTTTTAGAGAGTGGGGAAGAGAGAGGGAAACATCAATGTGAAAGGGACACTTTGATTGGTTGCCTCCTGCATGAGTCCTGACCTGGGCCCCGGTCATGGAGGAGCCTGCAACCTAGGTACATGTCCTTGATCAGAATTGAATCTGGACCCTGTGATCCGCAGGCTGAGGCTCTGTCCACAGAGCCAAAGCGGCTAGGGCAGGATATGACATTTCTTAGGCCTGCCAGCAGCAGACCTTCGTTTTCTCCTCCAGGAGTGAGGGGGGAAAACCCTAGATCATCTTCTCGCATTCTTATTACCCAAGTTACCAAGAACACTGCAAGTGGTAACCTAGAGGGAGCTTAGCCAATGAGCGATCAGAAAAGGTGTTTCCTCTGCAGCTCACATGCAGAGGGCCCCTGGTGTTTTGTCGATTGGGATGAGGGCATGCTCTGAGCAACTGCAGTGTGGCTCGGAGCATGCCCCCACTCCTGGTGTTGTATCTTCGCTCCGGCCTGTCCCCAGCCCCATTCTCCCCATGGCCACAGGGGCTGGCACACAGTCCCCTCCCGCCAATCTGTGTGCAAAGCTCTTCCTGAGCCAATCGTGACACCTTAAGGGATCCCAGCTAATTTGCATATTACCCTTTTTTATATATATACTAGAGGCCCAGTGCACGAAATTTGTGCATGAGGATGGGGGGCGAGGGTTGTCCCTCAGCCCAGCCTGCACCCTCTCCAATCTGATCAAGGGAAGGCACCAGCCTCATTACTGCCCTGTTGCAGCCACTGCAGCCACCAAGGTGTTTTCATTAACACGAAATCTAGTCCCTTCACTGTGAAAAAATGACAACTTCCTTTAGGCATTTTCAAGATATATCTTTCATAGGATATGACCTTTTTTTTTTTTTAGTCCTCACCTGAGGCTATGTTTCCATTGATTTTTAGAGAATGTGGAAGAGAGACAGGGAGAAGGAGAGGGAGAGGGAGAAGGAGGGAGAGAGAGAGGGAGAGGGAGAGGGAGAGGGAGAGGGAGAGATAAACATCAATATGAGAGGGACACTTAGATTGGTTGCTCCTCCATGAGCCCTGACCTGGGAGAAGCTTGTAACCTAGTTACATGTCCTTGATCAGAATCGAACCCAGACCCTGTAATCTGCAGGCCGAGGCTCTATCCTTAGAGCCAAAGCAGCTAGGGCAGGATATGACATTTCTTAGCCCCTCCAGTAGTGGACCTTTGTTTTTTCCTCCAGGAGTATGGTGGAAAAACCCTAAATCACCTTCTTGGATTCTTATAACCCAAGTTACCAAGAACACTGCAAGTGGTGACCTACAGGGAGCTTAGCCAATGAGCTGTCAGAATAGGTATTTACTCTCAAACTGGTTTGGCTCAGTGGATAGACCGTGGGCCTGCAGACTGAAGGGACCCAGGTCTGATTCCTGTTAAGGACATGTACCTTGGTTGGAGGCACATCCCCAGTGGGAAGTGTGCAGGAGGCAGCTAATCAATGTTTCTCTCCCATTGATATTTCCAACTGTCTATCCCTCTCCCCTTTTCTCTGTTAAAAAAAAAAAAAAAAAAAAAATCAGTGAAATGTATATATTTTTAAAAAGGTGTTTCTGGGGATCCAAGATGGCTGCGCCCAGGTGAACACCTAGCTGCAGCCGCACACAACAATTTCAATAAAATACAACTAAAATATAAAATGGACATTGACCAGAACTACAGGAAGGTTGACTGACTGGAAATTCTACAGCGAGAAGCAAGGAGAAAACCAGAAGGAGGCGCGGAGGAGCTGGAAAAGCCCAAGGTACGGAGACGCGGCTCGCGGAGAGGACGGAGCTGGAGAGGAGGGAGGCCGAGTGCCTGGCGGGCGTTCCCTAGCGGAAAGGAGATAAAACTCCGACTGTGCTGGGCCCCCGACTGCTCTGAACGCCAGTTTTAGGCCAGACCCTGGGGACTCAGGCTCAGCCATAGGGAGCCGGGCTGTAAGGCGGGACTCCGGGGAAGCAGCGAAAGGAGGTCCCGGAGGTGCGCACACTGCGCGCAGAGAAGGGACGGTCGGCTGTGCCGCGGGATCTCCCTGACGAGAAGGAGACTGGGGCTCCAGACTGCTCTGAACGCCACCTCCAACTCCACTTCCAACTGAACTGAACCCCAATACCGAGCTCATTGGGGGAGAGCATAGACGGTTTGGCAGCAGGCGAAAATCGAGGGCACCTTTCTCTCAGAGGCCCTGGCATCAGCGAGCACTGAAGGACCCGTATAGGGCGGGGCTGACGGAAGCCAAAGCTGCAGGCTCCACCCTGAAACCCCGTCCCATCTGTAATTGTGAAATAGATCACAAACGAAAGAAATGGAGGACAAAAAGCGTCTGGATATAGAGTTCAAATCTATGCTTATAAGGTTTTTCAAGAATTTCCTAGAAAAGATGGATAAGGCCTATGAGGATATGAAAAGAGATCAACTAGAATTAATAAGGAGTCAACAAGAAATGATAAGGGATCAACAAGAAATAAAGAATACATTGTCTGAAATAAAAAATATTTTACAGAGTCCTAAAAACAGAAGGGAAGATCGCAAGAATCAAGTCAAAGATTTGGAACATAAAGAGCCAGAAGACACTCCTCTACAGAAGCTAGAAGGCAAGAGAATCCAGAAAATTGAAGATAATGTAAGAAACCTCTGGGACAACTTCAAGCGAACCAACATCAGAATTATGGGGGTCCCAGAAGATGAGAGAGAGCAAGATATCGAAAACATACTGAAAGAAATAGTGACAGAAAACTTCCCCCACCTGGTGAAAGACTTACAAGTCCAGGAAGCGCACAGAACTCCAAACAAAAGGAATCCAAAGAGGACCACACCGAGACACATCATTATTAAAATTCCAAGAGCAAAAGACAAAGAGAGAATATTAAAAGAAGCAAGAGCAAAGAAGGTAGTAACCTATAAAGGAGCACCTATACGATTGTCAGCTGACTTCTCAACAGAAACCATGCAGGCCAGAAGGGAATGGCAAGAAATATTCAAGGTGATGAATAGCAAGAACCTACAGCCAAAAATAATCTACCCAGCAAAGCTATCACTCAGAATCGAAGGCCAGATAAAGAGCTTCACTAATAAAAAAAAGCTAAAGGAGTTCATCACCGCCAAACCAGAATTATATGAATTGCTGAACGGGGTTCTTTCAGAAGAGAAAGTAAACAAAGATAAAAATTATGAACAAATACGTAACCATCAACAAGTGAATCTAAAAACCAAGGAAATTAAAAAAATCTGATGAACAATATTAACTGTTGAATATAATAGAATCAGAGGTATGGAAGGAGAGTGAACTGACGATTCTTGGGGAAAAGGGGATAGGGGGGCGTGGGAAGAGACTGAACATAAACTGTGCACCTATGGATGAGGACAATGGGGAGAGGGGAAAGGGCAGAGGGTGGGGTGGGAACCTGGTGGAGGAGAGCAATGGTGGGGGGCGGAAAAAAGGAACATTTGTAATAATATGAACAATAAAAACTTATTAAAAAAAATAAAAAAATAAAAAATAAAAAGGTGTTTCCTCTGCAGCTCATGCAGCCCCTGCATTGTGTCCACTGGGCTAGGGGCGTGTTCCTGCCAGCCGGTGGTGACCACCGGGGTCTCTGCACACCCCAGAGGCTGGCAGCATTCCCCCATCGAGGGCGCTGGGCTAGGGGTAAGGTGGGAACATTCTCGACTCCGAATGCCCCCAAGGCAAGCAGCCAGCCCCCCATGGGCACCAGGCTGGGGGGCATGCAGCGACCCCTGGGCCACACGCAGAGGCCAGCAGCCAGCACCCCCCCTCCCCGCCCCATCATGAGTGCCATGTTGGGGGTGTGGACGCGAACTACCGCTTGGTGTCGGAGCATTTGCAAGCGGCTGGGGGCATTCTGAGACCCCTCTGCTCAGGGCCTAAGAGCGGGCCTACAGGCTAAGAGCGGCCTAGATCTGGAGGATGTTCTAGGGACCCAGGCCGCTCAGTGCCTGCATATGAAAATTAACCGCCATCTTTGTTGGGTTAATTTGCATGGTTGCTCTGATTGGCTGGTAGGCATAGCAGAGTGATGGTTAAATTGCAAATTTCTCTTTTATTAGATAGGAGATATACACACACACACACACACACACACACACACACACATATATATTATTTGATAATGTAGGAATAAACAAATAAGTACTACATTAAGGAAACACAATTTTCAGGGTAAGAAAACATCTATACATATAAAGAGGCAATATGCTAACTGACCACAACGGTGTCCAATAATGATCAATTTGCATATTAACAGACCAGCAGATGCGTGCGCAGCTGGGGACTCCTGTGAGGCTGGCTTCCTTGCCCCCAGGCCGGAGTGCTCTTTTTCTCCCTGCATGCGCCCGACAAACCACCCCACGACACCATGCCCCATCCAAGAGCACTCTGCCAGGGGACGCCACCCCCACCCCCCCGCACATAAGGTGGGGGGAGCTGTGGGACGACACCTGCACAGCAGAAGGCCGGCTCTCGGGGTGTGGTCAGCAGATGCCAACCAGGGGTTGTGCACATCGGCAGTGACCCCCGGGAGAGGTTGAACACACAAACCGAAAGGATGTGGACCAAACACCATGAAGGAAGGGCCCGTGCACGACAATAGAGAGTGCACAGACAACCCTCACACCTCAGGGAAGCATCCACAGCTTTCTCCAGCCATCCATTCATTCATCTGCCCAGTCTGACCCGGACGGGGGTTCGAATCCTTGGTGGAAAGCCCCCACACCCAGGACAAGCCGGGCCCAACTGTGCCTGCACAAGCATGCCCGTTGCCTGCGAATTCCAGAGGGGACTGGACGGAGAGCCACTCAAGGCATGGGAGTGAGCATGGCAGGGGGTAGGAAAGGCTCTGCATCCCCCCCGCTTCAGCACTCAACGGGAGAAAAGCCTCGCGTGCGTGTGACTACACACACTCGTGCACGTAATGTAGCGGTCCCCATGACGGACGCCGGCCCAGCCAACTCGGACAGGGGAGGTGCGGGCCGCAGTATATCGTCGCTCGGCCCCTCAAAGCCAGTGCAAGAGGGGCCCGAGTGCCCAAACAGAGGCGGCTTCAGGTCCCAGAGAGGAAAGCAGTCAATACTAAGGATAAAAAGCATAGGATTTTTAATTAGCTTGTAAAAAGAGTAAACGAGGGAGGAAGGGGAAGAAGGGCAAGAGGGAGGGAAGAACTTTATAAAGGAGTCAGTAGAGAAAAGAATTAAGGAAAGAGGATGTATGAGTGAACTGTAGGAGCTATAATGAAAATCAAGTATAGTTGTGTACTGGGGTCAAATTTTAAAAATAGAAGTCAGAAAAGAAAAAAGATAAATGATAGTGAATAATTAGGCAGGTAGATAGACATATTAAAACAGTGGAAGTAAATAGAGTATATGGGAAAGCTAGGATGAGACAGAAAGAGGGAGGGAAGAAAAGTTTTAAAGGGGAGCGGGTAAAGCTTAAAAGGAGAATGGGAAGAAGGAAGAAATGGGGCAGGGAGCAAAGCAGGTCCAAGGGAGGAAGTGAAGAAAAATATTAAGGTGGGAAGGAAGGAAAAGGTGAGGGAGGGCAGGGGTAAAGATAAAGGAAAGAAGGAATGTGGGGAGGGAGGGAGGGAGGGTAGGAAGGAGAAAGATTGGAAGAAGATTGATGGAACAGAAGTAGGAAATGAGGAAAGAAAAGTTTATAAATGATGAATCCGTAGGAAAAAGTGTTAATAGAGAGAAAAATTGTGTGAAAAAGAGAAGCCAATAAGGAAGTCAAATACAATTGTGTGCGAAGGGGATAAGATTTTAAAAAAGTGAATAGGGGTGACCAAGCCAGCAGGGAAGGGCAGTTAGGAGTGACCAGGCCAGCAGGGGAGAGCAGATCAGGCCAGCAGGCAGGGTGGTTAGGGCAGGCAGGCAGGTGAGCAGTTAGAAGCCAGAGGGACTGGACTCGTGAGAGGGATGTCCAACTGCCAGAGGGATGTCCTAAACTGGCAGTTGGATATCGCTCAAGGGCACCCACATTGGAGAGGGTACAGGTTGGGCTGAGGGACAACCCCCGCCAAGCATGAATTTCATGCACTGGACTTCTAGTCCTATATAATAAAAGGGTAATATGCAAATTGGCCCTAACAATAGAATGACTAGGAATGATCAGTTGCTATGACACACACTGACCACCAGGGGCAGGCACTCAACACAGAAGTTGCCCCTGGTGGTCATGTGCTCCTACAGAGGGAGCTCCACTCAGCCACAAGCCCACAAGCTGGGCTGATAGCTGCGAGCATCTCCCACCTCCTCGGTATCACAAGGATGTTGACTGCCAGCTTAGGCCAGCTCCTGGACTGCAAGAGGGAATAGGCAGGGCTGAGGGACCCCTCCTGAGTGCACAGGGCTTCTAGTAAATTGATAAAATTAGATAAAAACAATTCTAAAACTGACTTGAGACTACCAGCTTAAACTTATGGTTTTTGTTTCTAAGTAGCCACCGAAGTGTTCTAGAAGTACTCCTAATCCTTGATTTGATCTCTAATACCAAGAAAACAAAATTCATTGCAAAATGGCCAATTACAAGCCTGGAGAAGAAATTCTATTAAAATGAAGCTGGGACACCCTTTTATACCAAAAACCCCCCCACAAATCTAATGGGGTTATGTCTTGTCAAGATGATACAGGAGCCAGCAAGAAAGAGTTATCACTAGACAAAGTTGTGACAATCTGAGCAAAAACAATCGTAATTATAATGGAACGAAATACACCAAATCAATAAAAATGTATAACATGATTACTATCTGTGCTGCAGAAAACAGAGCTGGCAGTGATGTAAAAGATGGATTAGTAGCAGAGGCAGGAAGAAAGTAAGGGTGGGCTAACGGGGAGTGAAGGGAAGGCCATAGGCACAAATCTGCCACCAAAATTGTGGCAGCTATTAAACTAAGACAACTGATAACTTGAGAAAGATTTAAGTGTTTATCCTTTAAGCAGGTATTCCATTTCAGAGCAAACAGCCCCATTTGAAGGAAAAGTCCTACTTTACAAAAAAATGACAACTAATAAATGAAGAAAGAATTTAAAAAACAAAAGCAACATCATTTTGTAATTCCTAAGAAACCTTTTATTTAAAAAAAAAATGTTTTATTGATTTTTTACAGAGAGGAAGGGAGAGGGATAGAGAGCTACAATAGAAACATCGATGAGAAACATCGACCAGCTGCCTCCTGCACACCCCCAACTGGGGATGTGTCCACAACCAATGTACATGCCCTTGACCGGAATCGAACCTGGGACCTTTCAGTCCGCAGAATGACGCTCTATCCACTAAGCCAAACCAGTTTCGGCCTAAGAAACCTTTTTAAAGCAAAAATTATAAACTGGGATAACACATTAAATAATCATTGGCAAAATGCTAAAGTAACACCACCATCCAAACTGTTTTCTGATCATAAGGTTAAAATGTTCATAGGAGAAATAAATTGTTACCTTTTTAAAAATATATATATTTTATTGATTTTTTTACAGAGAGGAAGAGAGAGGAATAGAGAGCTAGAAACATCGATGAGAGAGAATCATCGATCAGCTGCCTCTTGCACACCCCCCACTGGGGATGTGCCCGCAACCAAGGTACATGCCCTTGACCGGAATTGAACCCGGGGCCCTTCAGTCCGCAGGATGACGCTCTATCCACTGAGCCAAACCGGTTTTGGCAAATTGTTACCTTCTTAATCAATCTTTGCAACCGCTACAGAGGAAGATCCAGATATTGGATATCTTGATATGAGAGATTATGAAGTAAGTACACATCAACAATTGAGAACTAAAAGAATTGGCCTGATGACACCAAAGAAGCGATCTGACAAAATAAAAATGCAGGACTTTCTGCAGGATAATGGTCTGGTGACTTCGACAAGCTAGTCACCAGATGTGAAGAAAATTGAGATAACATCAAATGCAATGAATGGTCCCTATATATTGTATAATCAATAAATCAGCAATAAAAGACTTTGTGTGGAGAATAACATTTCACACTCAATTCCTAATTACAACATTAATGATTATGCAATCATGTTATTTTGGCCATGCACATACACACACACACACACACACACACACACACACACGTTTCTTGTTAAAGAATTTATTTTAATTATACTGGCCAGATTTTTTCAAGGGAAATGAGGCTGTTTCGACCAATCTCAACTGACAAAATGAAATGCTAAATTTAACATCTCTTTTCCTTTACATGCTCTTTATATTTTCTCCTCCTTTCTTTGTGCTTTATTTCTTCCCCAGATATTAAGGAGACAAAGAGGGGCAAAGGAAAGAGAGGTAAGCAAAACTCTGTGCAGAATCCCTTTTATTTGATCAGGCTGCCTGCAGAGCTACAAGTAAGGTATATATGAAAAGGTAGTGACAGTAACTTGGTACCAACTTATTTCACCCAATTTTTTCTCCAGGTCTTATCCAATTTTTCACTAAAGTTGACTGACATTTTGTATCTTCAAGATTTTTAAACCATCTTCTTCATTTTCAAAGCTACTTTCGTTAATGTAGAACCTCCTTTCTATCTTCAATTATAAAATGACTTCTACACCTATCTTCCTGACGGACGGCTACTCATGTCTTTTCCTGCTTAAAAATCCAATGGTTCTTCCTGTCTACCTAACATCCAAATTTCCAATTTCTTTAAAATCTGGACTTAGTCAACTATTTTCCCTCCCTCCCCCTCCCTCCCTCCCTCCCTCCCTCCCTCCCTCCCTCCCTCCCTCCCTCCCTCCCTCCCTCTCTCTCTCTCTCTCTCTCTGTCAACTATTTTCTCACTCAACTTCAGCCATTTACACATACACCGACCTATGAAGTTTTTCAATACATGCCAAACCCTTCACCAAAAACAACCACTCTAAACTTTTAGTCACCATTCAAGACAGCTCAGCTCACACAAGAGTCCCAAAAGCCCTTCTCAACAAAGACACAAGAGAAGTTCACTACACCTTCCTGTGCACAGTATACACTTACTATAGGACCTATCTCCCCAAACATCTGTATCTCCCAGAGTCCTCTATAATGCCTAGCACATTCTTCAATACACCTGAACCATTGCTTCATTAAGATAGTTTACTTTTGGAGAGGATCCAAGATGGCTGCTCGGGTAGACATCTAACCGCAACAGCCCACAACAATTTCAATGGAATACAACTAAAATGTAGAGTGGACATCGCCCAGAGCTATAGGGAGTCGACTGACTGAAAACTCTACAATAGGAAGAAGGGAGAAAACCAGAAGGAAAATCAGAGGAGCTGAAAAAAAGCCTAAGGTACGGAGACATGCTGCGCGCCTGCACGCACGTGCGCGCGGAGAGGTCGCAGCCGGAGAGGAAGAGAGGGCTGGGTGCTGCCTGGCGTTCCCTAGCAGGAAGGAAATAGAACCCCCAGCCTGGGCTGAACCCCCGAACCGGCAGCGCTGAGCCCCAGTTATGGGCCAGACCCTGGGGACCCAGGCTCCAGCAGGGGGAGACGGGGCTGTGAGGCGGAATCCTGGGGGAGCGGCGAAAGGCGGGGCCCCCGGAGTCGCGCACACTGCACGCAGAGCACAGTCTGTTGACTCTGATCCTGGACTCCCCTAGCGGGAGGGAGAAAGAAAGCTCCAGACTGGAGGAACGCGACGAGGAGCAGGAGCCCCTGCTGGACACCGGCCAGCCGGGCACCAGCAAGGAGCCGGGTGACGAGGCCCCCAGGGGGGGGGGGGTGCCCCTGAGCCTTCAACCACTGAGCGCGGGCAACGGAGCCAAGGCCGGGGGCTGCTTCCTGGGCGGCGCGGACCCCGGCAACGGGCTGAAGCAGCGCAGGAGCCCGCGGAGAACAAAGAGGTGCCACAGGCCAACCTGCTGAGCTCCCAGGACAAGGAGGAAGAAACCAAAGAAGTTCTCAATGTGAATAAATCAAGTGAGAACAAAAGATAGTAAAATTACTTAAGAAAGAATACAAAGAAGATCTTGAAAAATCAAAGATTAAGTCAGAACTCAACTCACCAGCCAACATTCCAACTTAAATGCGTTTTAAAAAAAAAAAGAAAAAAAAGAAAAAGGGACAGAATGTTGGAACAGTGGTGACCAGGCCTAGAGTGGCCAGGCACAAAGCAGTGGCAGCCGGACCCGGAGCAGCAGCGGCCAGAACCAGAGCATCAACGGCCAGAACCAGAGCATCAACGGCCAGCACTGGAGCAGCCAGACCTGGGGCAGTGGCAGCCAGGCCTGAGGCGGAGGCGGCCAAGACCAGGGTGGCCAGTCCAGGAACACCCAGACCCGGAGTGACTGGGCCCGGAGAAGCTGGGCCCAGAGCAGCTGGGTTGGGAGAGCCAGGCCCAGAACAGCAGTAGCCAAGCCCAGAGCATCCAGGCCGGGAGCGGCCAGGCTCGGAGCGGCCCGGCCCGGAGCAGCAGCTGCCAGGCTGGGAGCAGCCAGGCCCGGAGCAGCGGCTACCAGGCTAGGAGCGGCCAGGCCCAGAGCGGCCGGGCCTGGAGCTACCGGGTCGGGTGCGGCCAGGCCTGGAGCAGCAACAGCCAAGTCCAGAGCAACTAGGTCGGGAGCAGCAGTGACCAGACCTGGAGCAGCTGGTTGTGGAACGAACCAGAGCAACAGAGGCCAGGCCCGGAGCATCCAGGCCCGGAACAGCTCGCTCCTCGCCTGCCCCTCCCCCACGGCTGCCTCTCAGACATGGCTGGAAACTTTTGCGGGAACTTGAGGGTCTGCTGAATCAAGTGATGAAGGCTTAGATCTGGATGTGTTGAGTTAGTATAGTGCTGGGGTGTTGATCTGTGAGTGCCTTGGGTGGGACCTGGATGAGGCTGGTTGACCTATTTGGAAATGTCTTTTGTGTGAAGTGTATCATTGGGCATGTGGAGGTATTATTGATATGAGAAAATGCTAAGTAACAGATTTACTATCTGAAAAGGGATTTACTATCGGGGAAAGGGAGGGACGAAGAAACTGAACATAAACTGTGCACCTATGGATGAGGACAATGGGGGATGGGGAGGGGGCGGAGGGTGGGGTGGGAACCTGGTGGAGGGGGGAAGAAATGAGGAACCTTTGTAATAATATGAACAATAAAGATTGATTAAAAAAAAAAAGATAGTTTACTTTACAGAATTGTTAGTTCGACAAATATTTATTAAGCACCCTGCCAGGTAATAGTAGTAAATAATAAATAAATACATGACCTTGGACCTTAATCTACCAGAGGAGCAAACAACAACAAAAATCCCACAATCAGCCTGCCAGCAGTGACAGCCTGGGCCGGGGTCTCAGCCTGGCCAGGGTGCGATCCCCTTCCAGTCTCAACCACTGAGTCACACCAGCCAGGCAGATATGGAGGAATTTTAAATGTTTCTTTTTTAAAATATATATTTTATTGATTTTTTACATTAAGGGAGAGAGATAGAGAGCTAGAAACATCTATGAGAGAGAAACATTGATCAGTTACCTCCTGCACACTCCTCACTGGGTATGTGTCCCAACCAAGGTACATGCCCTTGACCGGAATCCAACCTGGGACTCTTAAGTCTGCAGGCCAATGCTCCATCCACTGAGCCAAACCAGTTATCAAAACCTCTACCTGTTTTCGCTCATACAATTCATCACATGAATTTGTATCCGTTAATAAAGGATAGTCTGGAAGTTTGAAATGTGAACATTTCATTCCATGCAATATAAATACCTCTTGAATTTTGTTAAGAGCATTCATTTCACAGTTCACACAGGCACCTTCTCTTTGGTGTAAATTCCAACAAAAATCTTCAATAAAATGAGCTTTATTCTCGTGCCATAATTTGTCTGCATCAGCAGGACATCCAAACACACATATGTATGCAAAAAGTTGCCGTAATTGTTTGGGCATATTAAGGATGATCACATCGTCAATCATATATTTCCAGATAGTGTCATCAATTAATAATCCTCGATGTTTAGCAGCTTCACAAAATGTGTCATAAATTACACCTCCTACAGTTTGCAGATCATCAAAACATATCGCACCTTTTACAAGCAGAAGCACAAGTCCAAGATAATATCATTCTGGTTCTTTAAAGCTCACAGTGAACAGTCTACCTAATACTTTATTCCCACCCTTTCGGCATTTTGTTCACAAAGTATTATTAAACACATCAGGCTGTGGAATCTCCTGCCGCCCTAACGTGTGGGTCCTGGGTCCCGGTGAATAGGATTCTTGGCGGTCAGGCCACTGGCCGCAAGCTAACCAATCCCATTCCGCAAGGGATGGGGTGCCGCTGCCCTGCTGTGTGGGTCCTAAAAACTGTATATTTGTGATTTCAAGGCTATTAAAAATAATCAATGCCATAGTGGGTAACTCATGATAATCTCTCAAAGCAAGGTATTTGCATTGCATAGGAGGAATAGAATAAAAAGCTAGTGAAAGAAACAAGGTATCAAAAAGGTCTTACTAGCCCTGGCCAGTGTGGCAAAGTAGGTTGGTCCAGTACACTGAAATGTCGAGAGTTCAAATCTTAGTCAGGGCACGTACCTAGGTTGTGGGTTCGGTCCTTAGTTGGGATGCATAAGAGGCAACCAATCAATGTCTCTCTCTGAAATCAATAAACATATCCTTGGGTAAGAATTAAAAAATCTTACGAAAAAGTGAAATTATGTTCTTGGTTTTCAAACCTCCCCCTCCTCCTATAATCATCACCCAGTTTTCCAAGCCAGAAATATCAGTATTATCCTTGACTATTTCCCAGCTAATCAGTCTTCCCAGTGAGTCTCTAGTTCTAGCCCATTTTACCTCCTAAATCTTTCATCCACTTTGCCTTACTTCCTTGGGCTCTTACCTGAGTTATTCCACCAGTCTCAGACCCATGTTTGTTCTTATACTCTCCCCCATTTTAATGCATCCTAGGTACTGTCTAAAATGACCTAAAACCTCATGGTTCTAATACAACATCTCCTTCATCTTTGTAGTCTTGGACTCTAACAAAGCACCTGACACAAAAGAAGCTCAAATATGTGTTGAACTAACTAAAAAGAGGAAACCCAGGCTCACTTATAAAACAAAGAAGGTATATGTATTTATAACCGGTCTTTGTGTGCCTCTCTAGTCTCATCATCTGGGGCTCCTGCATTCCCAGTTACCCCTCACAAACCCCCATGGCCTTAGCATATGCTATTGCTTCTGCTCTATCGCTCCCTTCCCACAAAAACCTAGGAACTCTAGTACAAATACCAATTCAAATAACTAACTTTAAAAAGGTCTTTCTTCACTATCCCTCCCAAACACAGGGGTTTATTATTCCCTGCTTATTCTGAATCTTGAAGAAAATTTCTACTTTTCTTCTTTAATCCCACCTTAACTTTTTTTATGTTTCACTTACCTACTGTAATATAGGCATCTTACACTTACTTACCCTATCTAATAAAAGAGTAATTTGCAAATTGACTGTCACTCCAGCACACAAGATGACCGCCACAAGATGGCCTGCAGGGAAGGGCAGTTGGGGGGGACCAAGCCTGCAGGGGAGGACAGTTAGGGGGGCACCAGGATGGCAAGGGAGGGCAGTTAGGGGTGATCAGGCCAGCAGGGGAGTAGTTAGGGGGTGATAAGACTGGCTGACAGAAGTGCTTAGGGGCAATCAGGCAGGTAGGCAGGCAAGTGGTTGGGAGCCAGCAGTCCTGGATTGTGAGAAGGATGTCTGACTGAACGTTTGGGCTCAATTCCACTGGGATTGGGCCTAAACGGTCAGTCGGACATCCCTCGAGGGATCCCAGATTGGAGGGTGCAGGTTGGGCTGAGGGACTCATCCCTCCATACCCAAATTTTGTGCACTGGGTCTCTAGTACTATATAATAAAAGGCTAATATGCAAACTGACAAACAGCAGAATGACTAGTCATTATAATGCACACTGACCACTAGAGGGCAGACGCTCAATGCAGGAGCTTCTCACAGGGGGAGCGTTGCTCAGCCAGAAGCAGGGCTCACAGCTGGTGAGCGCAGCAGCAGTGGCAGGAGCCTCTCCTGCCTGCATGGCAGCGCTAAGAATATCTAGCAGGCCAGACTGAGGGGAACCCCCCCCCCCCCCAAGTGCACAGATTTCGTGCACCAGGCCTCAAGTATTTTAAATATTTTTATATCTTCAGAGCCTGGTATACGTAAGTATTTGTGGAAAACCTAACAATTTGAGGGGAGAAGCTGTGATAGAAAAAAAAAAAAAAAAAAAGGCATTTTATTAGAGTCAAGTGTGCTAGCAGAAGCAACGTCCATCTTACTGAGAATAATAACTAATATCTAAGCTTCTAATCTTAAAAGTGAAATCTAGAGAAATCAGGTAGAAAGGGTTTGGTGGTCAAAGACCGAAATAATGGTTCTATAATAACCTGGGATAAGCAATAAGGGGACAAACTAAAAGGTTAAACTATAAAAAAGTAATCTGAGTAATGTGCTATGACAAAATGAGAGCAAACGTCAAATAGATAAGGATAATGGCAAAACTGTTGAGTACCTATCTGCCACACTCTACACTAGGCATGTAACTGCTACCATTTGAGCATTCGCCACTGGGCAGGTCTATCAGGCCCTTTGCATGCATTATTTCATTTTAATCCTCAGGACTCCATTAAGGAAATACACATAGAAAGCGAGGTCCAGAGAATGAGTAACATGCCTGAGGTCAGAGACAGTAGTGCCACAATTATGATTTTTAACCAAAGTCTGATCCAAAAGTCTGTGCTTTCAACCACTGTGCCATTTACCTGAATATCTCAATTTAATTCTCAGCAATCCATGAGGTAGGTGCTATTCTCATTTTCAGTTGAGGAAACTGAGTTAGGGTTAAAATAACTTGCTCAAGGTCACACACAAGTAGCAGAGCTGGGATATGAACCTGGAACATCTAGTTGCAAAGCTGTAGTCTATTCCATCACTGCCTCAAACAACTCCCTAGTATTTTGTCCCTGATAAAGGCCAAGATTTCATGTTCATTCTCCAATTACGTTGCTGAGACCAAAAGTCCTCGTTTCCTTTTCAGATGTATCATCTTTTCCAAGATACTCTCTACCTGTAGTCTTCCAAATGTCAAACTCTGTATCTCAGGACCTTTATATATTCTTCAAGATTAAGGAGTACCTCAAAGAGTTTCTGTTTATATGAGTTATATCTATCAATATTTACCACAGTAATTAGAACTAAGAAATTTTAAATTTATCAACTCATTAAATATAATAAACCTATCACACATTAGTAAACATTTTTATTACTTTTTTGTTGTCAATCCTCACCCGAAGATACTTTTTTCATTGATTTTTAGGGAGAGTTGGAAGAGGGAAAAACATAGAGGAAACATCAATGTGCGAGAAACATATTGCTTAGCTGCCTCCAAGAGCCCTGAGTAGGACTACAACTAGAACTAGGACTGGGGCTGGGGCCGGGACAGAGCCTGCAACCAAAGTACATGCCCTAGACTGGAATTGAACCCGGGATTCTTCTGTCCACAGGCCAGCACTCTATCCACTGAACCAAGCCAGCTAGGGCTAATAAAAATGTATTAAAGTAACTATTTACAAAAACAAAATTTCATGAGGAGAATAACAGCATCTTACATTTTTGCAAATCTCTTTAATATCTGACAGACTAGAAGATAGCTGGATTCACATATCTGCTTGGAATTCAATGCGATCAGATATCACACATTTTTTTAGCCTCTGGAAAACTATCCATACACTCATAACAAAAAAGAGAATCACAAGTATTAGCACCCCCAAACCTCCCGTACCCCAAACAATCTCATTTCAATTTCCTTAAATCTTTTTCTCAAGTAATACAAAACTAAATTTCAGTCCAAATTAGTTTAACTAAAATTTCCAACTAATACGACATCTGAGAAAACAGATTTTTTTTAGATTATGCTAAAATATTCCTCCAAACCTAGAGCTAAACAGCAGGCGTATGTAGTAATCAATACCAAGTTCTAAAAGGAAAAGTTGGCACACGCAGCTGCATCCACAAGGCCCAGCCCATAACAGTTTACCAGACTGTTGTTAAAATGCATTTCTAACCATGTCCATGAACCCCAAAACACATGAATGAATATAAAATACAGTCAGAGGAAGCCGGGATGTATACTGCAACAACCACAATTTTGAGGGTCAAAACTAGCAATTTCATTTAACCCAGTAAGTTCAAAATACAACCATAAAGGCACACCAAGTACAGGACATCCACAAATTCTAACTCTAAATAAGTACAAATATATGCTAGCTTAGAAATGTTAACTTCTATATTTTAAGTCAAATATAAAGTACTAGAGGCCTGATGCATGAATTCGTGCATGGGAAGGGGGTCCCTCTCAGGACCTCTGGCTCCTAACTGCTCCCCTGCCTGCTAGTCTGATCTCCCTAAATGCTCTCCCCTGCTGGCCTGATCCCCCTAACGGCTCTCCCCTGACAGCCTGTTTGCCCTAACTGCTCTCCCCTGCCTGATTGATAGCCTCTAACCTCCTCTGCCTTGGCCCACCAATATGGCTTTGTCCGGAAGGTCATACGGAAAATTTGTCTAATTAGCATATTACCTTTATTAGTATAGGTGCCACATTGTCCTAAAAACGAAGGTTGTTCCCAGGTTTTCCTATCATGGAAAGGGAGCCTGCAATAGCATCCTGGGTTCGGACAAGGGCTTATGCACTTGTGCTTTATCTTAGCAGGTGCGATTCCTAGAAGACCCTTGGATGTACCTTGAACATTTCTATCAAATTTGCCAAGTCATCCTCCAAAAATGTTGAACCACTTTAAACTCCCACCAGCAACCATGTGTGTGCCCTCAGTTCCATTTTGATGCCAATATTATTGATTTCTCCCTAAAAGCCTTCATCCTGTCAGCTGGGACTACTTGGTACTTGAGCCAACTTCACTGTTCAGTTGGGGACTTGATTTCTCGAGATAGAATTATGAAGGAGGAAAATAGTTTTCCTCTACCTTTACGAGTTCTTTGTGGAGGCCCTTGTAATGAAAGACAGATCACCAACAGAAAAAACGAAAGTTCATTAACATGTGTATCTCATATAAATGTGGGAGATCCCAGGGAAAAATGAGTAATTCCCCAAGGTGGCTTAGAATGCAGATTTAAATACTACTTTCTTTCTAGGGAAAGGGGACAGGAGATATAGGCCTCTTAGAGGAGAGTAAGTGATTTTTATGAAAGATGAAGGGAGGTGCGGAGAGATAGTTTGTAAAAAAGTTTGGGTGTGATGTCAACTTTTACTCTCCTGTCCCGTGACAGGAGTCAGTCTTCTCTGCCTGATGACACTCCTCCCATCAAGGGGACCTATGACTTTTAAGCTCCTTTTGGGGGGTCCGATTTTAGGCAGGTCAGGAGACTTCAGTGAAAGCCTCTGCATGCATTTATTTGCTCTTTTCAAGCATCTGCAGCTCAAAGTCATCAATATAACAGCATATGTTGGAGTGGCATGTTCTCTGACCTTCAGAATAAACCCAACAAAAGCTTGTTTCCTCTCTCAGGTGACTTGCCACAGTAGCATTATTCCCCAGAGACAGTATTCTGATCAGACCTTCCTGGGAGTGGTCATACCATACCCTGTGCTTGTGGAAAGGTGTGGGCCACATCACTAAATAAACCAAGGTCAGTTTTCTCATCTTGCGGAAAGGGAGATAAAGTTATGATAGTTTATCTCCCTTTCCACAGGTTTCTTGTGGTTTGTGTCTCCAGTGCCCCTGCCCCCAGCACCTCGGCCAGGAGCAGTGCCTTGGGGCTGCTCAGAGCCCGGACTATGGTTTGTGTCTCTGATCCGGCCCCCAGTAGCCCCTGCACTGGGTGTCGCCATCTTTGTTGGGTTAATTTGCATACTTACTCCTGATTGGCTGATATCATAGTGGAGTGACAATCAATTTGCATGTTTCTCTTTTATTAGTGTAGAAGATGGACAAAAAGCATTAAGACAAACAGGATTTGTAAACTAATTAACAAAAAGTTGACTGCTCACCAATGCACTGGATATTAAAGCCATGATTTGTGTGGTAAAACTTCACTAAGATAAAAAAGGTAAGGAAACAATCCTAAATCTGTTCCTTAGCATGAGACAAGCAACAACCATCTATTATTACTTTACAGCTTCAGTACCAAATAATAGCTGCCAACAGAAGTTTATTTCATTTCTCTTTCTTATCTTTTGCCAGACTTTCCATCATCTATTTGCTCCTCTCTCTCTTACAATGAATCATATTCTAGCTACCACTGTCTAGTGGGAATTTGGGTCTTTTTTGGTTATTCCTCTCCCAACGATATGTTCTCCACTGCTTTTCAGAGAGTGGAAGGGAAGAAGGGGGAAAGAAACATCTGATCAACTGGCTGCCTCCTGCACCATCCCCACCACTGGCAGGGAGCAAACCCACAACTGAGGTACAGTTCTGTCATCACTGCTTTTTGACAAAAGATGTGTGACTGACTTTCCCTAAGATAGTAAAAGTGCTTTAAAACTGGATTTCTGATCAGCAAATAATATTCTTACATGGGTTCTCATAAGGTTTTTGATCATAACCAAAAAGATAATCACAAGTATTAAGATTGTGTGGTCCTGGAACACACTCCCCCCATCCTTTGTCTATATGATCAGATTCAAATGTCAGTGCTTATCAATGTGTAGCAGCAACTGGGTCTCCCTATATTACATCTACATCAAATGGCAGGAGGGAAGGAGGAGGAGCACATACCATGTCATTAAGATCACAAAGTAGAGTCAAACAGACCTATGTAAAGTCCCAGCTCTGCAAGCATATACTTACATTCATCTTTAAGGCTAAAATTTTCTCCTTTATAAAATATCTACCTCACAATTTTGGTGTGAGGATTAAATGAGATAACACATGTAATGGACAATGCCTATTAACACCAAAAGCCATTATTTTCTTTCTGTGACTACAAATCCTTAAATCTGGTTTCTGTAAATTTCTCTAAAATTAGTAACAGGTAATAGTGTGTTTTTAAAAAAAAATATATTTTATTGATTTTTTTTTACAGAGAGGGAGAGAGAGTTAGAATCATCGATAAGAGAGAATCATCAATAACTACCTCTTGCACACACACCCCCCCCCCCCCCCCCCCCACTGGGGATGTGCCTGCAACCAAGGTACATGCCCTTGACCGGAATCGAACCTGGGACCTTTCGGTCCGCAGGCTGATGCTCTATCCACTGAGCCAAACCGGTTTTGGCAGGTGATAATGTTTTAATGTTCTAAATAAACTATAGTTTCATTTTCAACTACTTTAGGTGAAAAGTATATGAAGTTATTGTTCTAAAATATGGCAGTTAGCTTCACCAGATATTGCTTTATGATGCTGTGGTGTTTACATACAACTAGACACAATTTTACAGAAGAAAAAAATCTGCTCCTCAAAAAGCTAAGTGCAAATATTTTTTACTTAATAAATCTTCATTTCTGTGTGGTCTTTTCTTAGCAAGGGCTTGTAAAATGCCCCACTCAAAATTTGCAGAGTAAAAAAATATATATATATCTATATGCAACTTCTTGAGATATCTAGAGAATCACCAGTAATCCTCTTTCTGGATACAAAGACCAAGCAGAAGTTAGGTGTTCTTTCCTTAGCATGCCCCAAAAGTTTTGTATATTCCTCATTACCATATAACCTCATGAAGGCTTTACCCACTTGGGACAAAGCCCATAAGCCCATCAAGATAGCAAATCCACACCACAGCGCCTGACACACAGGTGTTCAATTATTTTTTGAACCGAATATTACAGTACTCTTTTAAAATGTTGTATTTGAGTATAATCCAGTCTGTTATACTGCTTGTTAAGAAAATGTGAATTTGTTCCAACATGATTGATAATTTAGGGAATCTGAGCATAATGCAGAATTCTCAACTGCTTCTCTGTGAAAAACACTAGAGGTAGAAAATTACAACTCAATGAACTGGCTGCACAGAAATACACAAAACACAGACCTCAAACACCTACTAAGTACATCAGTTCTCCATGTGTTTGTACATGTATATTATTGGGTCTAGTAATAATTAATGTCGTTTTTAAACATTCGTTTAAAATCTTGCTTGGCGTTGACTTGTATTGACAACCTTCAAACACGTGGTATCTACAGAACGTGTGAAGTGCAATTAACAAGTTTTGCTTGAAAAAGTTTGTGTTTGGCTTGGTTTTTGTTGCAAAACTAGGGCTAAGAAGATGGCGGATGAAGAGCATATTCGGCACTGCATGCTTTACGAGTTCCAATTAGGAAGAAAAGCAAGTGAGGCTGCAAAAAACATCTGTAGTGCTCTTGGTCAAGATGCAGTTAGCACCAGAAAATGCCAGCGTTGGTTTGAGAAATTTCGCGAGGGAAATTTTTCGTTAGATGACAAGAGTGGTCGAGGCCGTGTGTCCAATTTTGATCAAGAAGCTCTTCAAGCTCTTTTGGTGCAAAATCCTCAAATTACCCAACAAGAGCTTGCGACAACTTTAAATTGTTCACAAAAAACAATTTCCAATCAATTGCGTGCACTTGGCAAAGTCCAAAAGTTTGGAAAATGGGTTCCTCATGAGTTGACCGACAACAACCGTAATCAAAGAGTCACAATTTGCAGTTCGCTCCTCTCTCGTCAAAACCGTTTGCCGTTTTTAGAGCAAATTGTTACCGGAGATGAAGAATGGGTGCTGTATGTTAATTTGAAAAGGCGGCCTCAATGGTTGGACAAAAATGAGGCTCCGCAGCCCACGCCAAAACCTGACTAGCATGCAAAAAAAGTGATGTTGTGTGTTTGGTGGAATTTTAAAGGAATTCTTCATTATGAACTTTTACCATCTAACCAAACCATTACAAGTGCAGTGTATAGTGCCCAATTGGAAAGGTTAGCCCAAGCTTTAAGAGAAAAAGAACCCGCGCTGATTAATCGGAAGGGCGTAATTCTTCACCACGGTAACGCACGGCCGCATACTGCAAGAATCACTGCTGAAAAACTGCGCCAGTTGGAATGGGAAGTTCTCCCTCAACCTGCATATTCTCCTGATATCGCCCCTTCCGATTACCATTTGTTTCGTTCTTTGCAAAACTTTCTTCTTGGAAAAAAATTTAATAATGAAGAATGCCTCAAAAATGCATTGACCGAATATTTTGCATCAAAATCACAAGAATTTTACAACAGAGGGATTAAAATGCTTCCTGAGCACAAGTAGTAGAAAACAACGGCAACTATATTGTTGATTAAACTTTGTTGTATTGTTTAAATAAATTCGATTTAAAGTATTAGAAAACGACATTAATTATTACTAGACCTAATACAAGACACACCCACCTATTTTGTTTTAACATTCTGTGAGTTCAGGTCAACTTCCACCACTTCTCAATAACTCACAAGCAACCATTCTTTTGACCATTTCTACAAGCAAACCAGGTCTTTTTCCAGGATAAGGGCCACATTTACCGTAGTATGTACATACTGCTTAAGCATTTAACTTGTAAAACTGTGCTACCACTTTTTCAGGTTTCCTTTTAAAACACAAGTTACTGCCCTAATTGGTTTGGCTCAGTGGATAGAGCATCGGTCTGCGGACTGAAAGGTCCCAGGTTCCATTGTGGTCAAGGGCATGTACCTTGGTTGCAGGCACATCCCCAATAGTGGGTGTGCAGAAAGCAGCTGATGGATGTTTCTAACTCTCTATCCCTCTCTTCCCCTCTGTAAAAAATCAATAAAATATATTTTTTGAAAGTTACTGACAAAGTTTTCGAGTGTTGTACCTCAATCCCATTTTTCCCCGAAGGCCTGTAGTTTTTAACTGCACAATTTTGCAGACCATGACTTTTAGGAACCTATGTTGCTTTATTTACAGCAGAACTAACTATAGAGAGTTCTTGGCCCTAAGGAAGTTTCAGTGTTAAAATTCCAACACTGTCATTTGAAGTAACAATTAAAGCAGGGTACAGAGTTTAGTTAGCAAGCTTTTGAGGGAAGGTGAGGAAGGAAGACAGTCGAAGAAAAACATGTGATTCCGGTTACTGGAATAAACCGCTCTAAGTAATCAGGACTAGCAACGAGTCCTTAGCAACACCACAAATCCCTTTATTCGGTGCTAAGTGCTTCTTTAACCATGACACTCCCACCCTCACCCCCCAAAAATCTGACTTAAACTGAATTTTAAACACTTTGGGGGAGGGGTGAACAGTGGGTTTCCAGCTTGGCTCTAACTACTTAGTGCTCGCAGCGCGCAACCCACACCGCCACTCCTTTTAAGTGGCCACCATCCCGGCCACGGGTCCGGGGCCGAGGGCCAGGCGCCCCCCACCGCGGCCCTGCGCGCCCCCCGTCAATCAACTCCCCGCGGGCGCGCCGCGGGGCTCCCCAACAGCCGCCGGCCGCGGGCCCCTCCCGCCGGGCGCCAGCCGCCCTCCCGCGGGAGCGCCGCGCGCCCCGGCCCGGGCAGGACCGAGCGGGGCCGGCGGGAGCAGCCCCGCGGGCCGCCTCGCTCACCTCTCGGGGGGCGCCGCCCTCCGCCGCCGCCGCCTCCTCCCGGTGAGTGCAGCGGGGTCTGACCTGTGGAACCACCATACCAGTCCCGCCGCTGCTGCAGCGCCGCCGCTCCGCCGTCGCCTCAGACGCTGCTCTTTGTTTCCCCGCGGAGCGCCACCGCCTCAGCCGCCCGCCGGGCGGCCACTACGCCCTCCCGCTCCCTCGGTCCCCGGCCTCGCCCTTCTCGCTGCGCCCGCCGCTGCCTTCGCCTCCGCGCCGCCGACGCCGCCGCCACCGCCGCCGCCGCCGCCTCCTCCGCGCCCCCCTCGCTTTCATTGAAAGCAAACAAGCATCATGGCGGCGCCCCGTCCCCAAGCCAGCTAGCGCCCGGCCGCCGCCGCCCTCCCAACATCCCGGCTGCCCATTGGCCGCCGCCGCCGGGCGCGACCATTCGGCGCCGCGGGGGGCGCTCCCGCACGCGCTGCCCCCCCCGCCGCGCAGTGAGCCGGCCCGGCGCTGCCCTCCCGCTGCCTCCCGCTGCCCGGTCCTGCCACGCCGCCGGCTCTCCCTTCTCCACGCTCCTCGGGGTTTCACCCGCGCGCTCCGGTTTGTCCCGGGCTCTTCACTCCGGTCTCCTCTCCTCCCTCGTTCTCTTTGCTCTCCCTCCCCTGCGTTGTGCCTTTCCTCACAGACCAGCTCTGACTTTTGACCTAAGTAAGCCAGTCTCTTAATTTGCCTTAAAGAGGAGATATTCAGTTTTCAGCAGTCTCATGACCCTTCCTGCCTCAAATGAGCAGGAAAAAAAACAACAACAAAAAACTACTTAATGGCCCGTTTCGGTCCATCAGGGGCCGGTCATTCTGTCCAGGAAACGAGGGGACCGTCCTGGGGCTGGGATGCTCCAGCGTTCCCACGGCCCGGCCTCCTCTGGGCGGAGGGTGGAGCGGGGGCTGGCTGAGCCGGGGAGGCCTTCTGACGGGCCGCGGGGCCTGCGCTGGGCCAGCGCTGGCACGAATCAAGCCCCACGGTGCCCTGAGCAAACCCGAGGTTTAGGGGCAAGAGTAACACCCAACAGACTCAAAACCCATTAGAGAAACTTGAGCACAGGCATGGCCGGGAGGAAAAGGGGTAGCCGGCTGCTCACCTCAGGGCAAACTAGGACGGCTCCTTTCTGAAATAACCCTAAAGAAATGAGAGCGAAACCGGTTTCGGTAATTAGCAATAGCAGTAAAGTGAGACGCCCCCTCACCCGAAGGAGGTCTTGGGCTAGAGTATGTGGGAAATGGGTGGCTGCTGCGGCAAAGGAGAGCCAGGAGGGCCGGTGAAGGTCGAGGGACAAAAAGCTTTTTGTGTCCTGTGCTTGTCTCCCCCCATCATGGCCTTAGGATGGTCCTTGCCTGCCATTTGCCAAGAAATCAGCATGGCAGCCCAGGCCTCTATGCCAGAGGACACTGGACACAGGCGTGGCAACATGAAAGCCCAGCAGGGGTAAGGGGCTGATAAGAGAGAGTGCAGGCTGAAGGCTGCCTGGGGCATCCCTCCACATTCTCCAACCCAGGCTGCTTGTTGGACATCCAGCTGGGCTCTCCCCAGTCAGTGCTGTGTCCTGGCAACCTGTGTTCCAGCCTTTTGGTATTTCATCTGCCCAGAGGGAGCTACTTTTTGTATATGGAGGAGGGCAAGTCCAGCTACATAACAAAAAACGTAGCTCGTGATCCTGGTGCCCAGTTCTGCTGGTCTAGCTTGGGGTCTCTCATGCCTCTAGGGAGATGGTGGGTGGGAGTTGGACATCCGACACCTTGGTACCCCCAGTAAGGTCTCTCTCTGTGCCACATCTCATCCTCCACTTTTATTGTAGTCAGTCTGGTGATCCTGGGACACCTTACATGGCAACCCAAGGCTCCATAGGGGAGGAAGAAGCTTCCAGACCTGAAGAATGTCACTTCTGGAGTCCATCAGTCATAGCATCAAAGCCAAGTCCAGAATCAAGAGGAGAGGATATAGTGCAAGAGCTGCATGTGCTTACAATGAGGCGTAGGCTTATTTGGGGCCATCTGGGTAGATTTGGGGTGCCCACAGAGCGGGTACCTGCCTGTGCACATCCTGTTCTTTCTGAGTATCTGAAGGAAATCCCAGCAAAAGCCTCTCAGCTTACCAGATCCCAGTTAGCATGCCCCTCATGTTATGCAAGGCTTCCTGTTGCAAGTTATGAAACCCCATCTCAAGTAGGTTTGATGCAGAAAAAGGTCATTTATGTATTCAGGTGTCTCATAACTGAGAAGGTTGGCCATCATAAGATGCCATCAAGAATTGATCTCACAAGACAAATACCATACGATTCCATTTTTATGTGGAATTAAAGAACAAAATAAAGTAGAAACATGAGTCTGTGACTATGAGAATAGAGTGGCAGTTGACATGGGAGGGGAATTGGGGAGCCGGGTGAGAAAGGTGAAAAGAAGTACAAATTGGTAGTTACAGAATAGTCACAGCAATGTAAATTACAGTATAGAAACTCCTATATAATAAAAGGGTAATATGCAAATCAGCAGAATGAGAGAGCAGGGCAGGGTGAGGTGAACTCCTGACTAGAACCCTGACTCCACTGTGGGACAGGGCGGAGTTATCCTCTATTTTGTGTAACTGGACCCTAGCCCTCACCTAACCAATCAGGGTCAGCCAAAGCAGTGACATCACCATCTGTGTAAAACCCCGGGACTTGGCGAAATTCGCGCTCTCGTCTGCCATGTGGTCAGCGTGTGTGGGACAGAGCCCATGTTAACATGGAAGAGGCTCTCTTGTTAATTACATCGGACTTGACTCCCTGCTGGTCTTGGGGATCACGGAATCTCACGGAAATCATGGTACAACATAGAACAACTGGTCACTATGATGTGCATTGACCACCAGGGAGCAAACTCGTGCAGGAGCTGCCCCCTGGTGGTCAGTGCGCTCCCACAGTGGGAATGCTGCTTAGCCAGAAGGGGGTTCACGGCTCACAGCTCATGGCTAGCGAGCACACCATGGCAGCGCTAAGGATGTCCCGGGCCTAAGCCATCAGTTGGACATCCCCTGAGGGCTCCCGACTGCGACAGAGTGCAGGTCAGGCTGAGGGACTCTCCGCCCCCCCAGTGTAAGAAGTTCATGCAATGGGCCTATAGTATAGTTAATCCTATATAATAAAGAAGTAATATACAAATTGACCATCAATACAACACAAAAGATGACCACTCTCATGTGGTCAAAGATGGCTGCCCCCATGTGGACACAAGATGGCCACCATAAGATGGTGGCAGGGGAGGGACCAGACCTGCAAGGGAGAGCAGTTGGGGGCAATCAGGCCTGCAGAGGAGGGCAGTTGGAGAGGACCAGGCTTGCAGGGGAAGGCAGTTGGGGGTACCAGGCCTGCAAGGGAGGGCAGTTGGAGGGACCAGGTTAACAGGGAAGGGCAATTAGGGGTGACCAGGCCGGCAGAGGAGGGAAGTTAGGCATCAATCAGACTGGCAGGGGAGTGGTTAGGGGGTGATCAGGCTAGCAGGCAGAAGCAGTTAGGGGCAATCAGGTAGGCAGGCAGGTGAGCAGTGGGGAGCCAGCAGTCCTGGATTGTGAGGGGGCAGTCGGACATCCCTTGAGGGGTCCCAGATTGGAGAGGGTGCAAGCTAGGCTGGAGACACACTGCCCAACCCCTCTCCCCCTGTGCATGAATTTTATGCACTGGGCTTCTAGTAATATAATAACTATGGTGCTAGATGGGTACTTAAAATATCAGAGGGGACCATTCTGTAAAGGACATGATTGTCTAACAACTATGCTGTACATCTGAAATTAATAATATTGAATATAGCTGAAAAGTAAAAACAACCAGTCACACTACTCCCACCTTTCACTCTGCTCTCCTCCTCGCTGGAGAGATGGCCGCTACCACATACAGGCTCAGATTCTACCAGCTTCTCCACTTGAGTAGAGAGTACTTCTTTCCTAATCATTAGAGCAAAAGCACAGGGCAGCTCTCATTGGCCTGGTCGGATCACTGTCTCTACCCAGCAGCAAGGCTGGCGGTCAGCCCCACATGAACCACATGTACTGAGAGTGGGAAAAGGACCTTCCCTCGGAGAATTGTGGGTGGAAAGAAGGGGAGCAGCCGAAACCGGTTTGGCTCAGTGGATAGAGTGTCGGTCTGCGGACTGAAGGGTCCCAGGTTCAATTCCGTTCAAGGGCATGTACATTGATTGCGGACATATCCCCAGTGGAGGGTGTGCAGGAGGCAGCTGGTCGATGTTTCTCATCGGTATTTCTGGCTCTCTATCCCTCTCCCTTCCTCTCTGTGAAAAATCAATAAAATATATTTTTAAAAAAGAAGAAGAAGGGGAGCAGATTCCATCTCACCCCTCTTCTGGGAAGGCTTCCCTGGTAGAGTTGGTCACTGTCTCCTCAGCCTCCCAGCCCCTTTTTTGCTATCACAACACTTAGCAAATCCTGCAGTCATCATCTCTCCTGCTAGGCAGGGAGCTGCTCAAATCTGAATCATGTTACCTTCTGCCAGAAATTGCTTTTGAGTCTTTTCTACCCAGAGGCTTTTCCAGCTCCTTTGTCTGTTATAAGCACTGTGCCCCATAGGCCCAGGTGTAGGCATGTAACAACCTGGGATTGCTAAGTAGGTGTAGGAAGAGAGTTCTTGTTCCATTTAGGTGCTAAGCTAGGCCAGCATGAATTGGTGGCAGCCAGTGCATCTTCCTCAACACTTGGAGAGATGAAAGAGATGAAGAGAAACCATCTTGGTGCCAGGTGCTCAAGTCCTGATTTCAGTAATAATATTTCTTTTTAGCCTGTGACCTAGCCCAGTTACATGAGCCAATAATGTCATTTTTTGCTTATGTTAGAGTTGGGCCTCTCACACTTGCAACCAAATACTTCTAATTTGATATTCAGTAAATGTATTGGATAGTGGATGAGCAAATGAATAACAAAGACTAACAACCGAGTGGTGGTCCTGACTGTTGTTGTTGCTCTGGTGTCCATTTCTCAGTTATGTCTGGAGCACTAGGATGCAAACTCAGGGTCAATGTAGAATGTGAACCATAACTATATGGGTCCAGCAACTGGAATTTGCAGAACCCCCAGAGATGGGAAAGTTTGATCAGAATAACTGCAATAACTATAATGCATAAGAGTCTGCCAAATGAAGCAGGTTCCAAAGTTTATTTGCAAGACAAACCTAACTCTGTGTGACCAGGATGCTGGCAGTGGAAGATTTGCTCATCATCTCCCAGGAGGAAAGCACTGGCAGATGAAGTCATGCTAGAGGTTGCTTGGTGAGCCTGAACTGTGCACCCTCCAAAGCCACACAGTTCTGATAGTCTGAAGCCTCCTCTCAGGGTGAAGACTTACTGGCGAAGAGCCAGCACTGGTGACCAACATCCCTCACGCCATGCCAAGGACATGGACACATCCTGTCCATCTGTCTTCCTTTCGCTGGACTCAGGGCCTCCAGTTTTCTTCTAAGAGATCCCATTATTACAAGTAAATTTGTTGGTCCCAGTCAAATCTCCCAGAGTGTCCTTCATCTCCTGGTTCTCTGTATTATCCTGAAATTGATTGAAAAATCATCTCCAATGGCTTTAAGAAAACAAAGAAATCAGTTGGCTCAAGTCACTGTTAAAAATGTAGAAAGAGTTCATCAGCTTCAAGTGTGGCTTGATCTGGGGGCTAATGCCACTTTCAGCTCTGCTAACCCCCATGGTGACTTTGTCATCAGGAGCCATATGGAAGCAGAATGGATGCCCACTCCTACAGGATTCAAGACAAGAAGGAAGGAGAGAGCTTCCCTCAACAGCTGATTGACTCATTTGCATTCTTGAACCAAACACTTCTTCCTGGCCAGGGCAATGTTCTACCCTGGCCAGGAAGAAATCACATGCCCTCTAATGAAACTGAATTGTTTTCAACTTCACTCAAGGCACGTATGCAAAGACTTTTTCCTGAGAAATATTGGAGAAGTTTCTTCTGGAAGTAAGAATAGATGCAGTGTGAAGCAAAGGCCCTCGATCTGCTCTCTGGTAAGCCTCCACCACACACAGGGTCCCTGCTAGCTGAATCTCCAGGCACCTGTGAGATTCCGGTTTCAGTGCAGTGAGAGGAGTCAAGAGAAGGTGCCTCAGTGCCTTAGCACTTCAGAGGAGGCACTCCCAGATGGTGGCATAGCTAAACACACCTAATCTGCTGCCATGCCCAACAATTTCAAAAATACAACTAAAAAACAAAATGTCTATCACCCAAAACCCAAGGGAAAGCTGGCTGAAAGGAAGCCCTACAACTAGATTGAAAGAGAAAGAGGAAAATTCAGGGCACAAGCGCTGAAAAACTGAAGTTAGGGGGTGCGGATGTGATACGGGCTGGCAGCGGATCCTGGCTGGCAGAGGGCGTTGCTTTCTTCAGCCCAAAGAGAGACAAGCTTCTGATCTCTCTGAAATCCAGTTTCTGAGGAGAGGCTAGACCACATGTGTCAAACACAAGGCCCTCGGGCCAAATCCGTCCCGCCAGGCCTTGCAATGTGGCCCGCACCGCGCTGTCATCACTGCACTTCACTGCGTTTCCATCACAATGACAGTTTATGACTGTTCAGTAAACCATTCGGCCCACGATTTAGGCTGGATTTTAGATTTTGGCCCCTTCTCTGATTGAGTTCGACACCCCTAGGCTAGACTGTCTGCCATCGGGTCGGAAAGTGAGGGTGGCTTGCTTGCAGAGCTGCAGGCAAGAATATTTGTTTGCTATGCGGGGGCTCGAGACACGAGGAGACACAGTCAGAGAGGCTGAGAGAGGTGGCTGACAGGCAGCCATCACTGTTGACCACACCCCAGACTAGTGCTGCCCTGAGACTCCGCCCTGAGACTCCACCCGCACAACCTACAAACACACCTAAGCTCCAAGCAGCGGCTTTTGCATATGAATGGCCCTCTCTGTTGCAGTTTAATCTAACAAACCTGCAACCTGGTGCAGACAACTCCAAGGAGGAAAGGACTGTGGTTCTTGCTGTAGCAGTAGCAGGGTGGCCTCAGACAGTAGCTGAACTGCAGCCCATTGGAGATCCAGAAGCCAGTGTTCCTAGTGCTCAGTTTTAACCCCTCACACTCATAAGTGACACATTCGGGAGACGGACTCAGTGAGCACCAAAGCCCAGGACAACATGACGCCCAGGACAACAGTTCTTCCTTTAAAGACACAGCGGGTCCTCACAGACAATTGGCCTGGAGGTCAATTCTTCCCAGTGTACCAACAATCAAGGCTTAATTACACCAAGATTTTGCACTCAGCCCACAAAGGGATATTCCAAAAGCAATCCCTCAGGTGATTGGGGAAGCTGAGCTACTAGCCCACACAAAGCCACCCCATCAATACAAGGAGGTAGCCAAAATGAGGAGACACAGAAGCATGTCACGAATGGGAGAGACAGAGGAAAGTAAATTACTGGACGACACAGAGTTCAGAATCACATTTATAAGATTACTCAAGAATCTTCTGAAAACCTTTGAGAAACTTAATGACACCTCCAAAAAGCTTTGTGATACCTTCAAGGACCTTAATGAGAATACAAAAAAAAAAAAAAAAAAAAAGAAAAAAAAAAAGGACCAGCCAGAAATTAAGCATACACAGTCTGAAATAAAGAATATACAGAAACTCAACTATAGATTCAACATACCCCAAGAATCAAACCAAAGATTTGGAATACAGTGGTGCCTCACACAACGAACTTAATTCGTTCCAGGAGCAAGTTTGTTATGCAAAAAGTTCGTTATGTGAAACGCGTTTTCCCATAACAATACATGTTAAAAAAATAATTCGTTCTGTAGCATAAAATATGCTAAGATGACATAAAAAAGATAAATTTTTTGTTATTATTTTTATTTAGATACTCCTTTGGCTACTTTGGCTGATTTGATTGCATCCTTATTTGTCAAAATGGTGAAAATGGTGGTCTTGCTGAGGCCAAACTCTTTGACGAGGTCACACTGTTTTACCCCACATTCATTCCTTCTAATTATTTCCTGTTTCATTTCAACAGAAATCACCTTCCTGCTTTTTTTAGAAGCCATGATATAAAAAAAATATTGAGTTTAACTTAAAAGGACGACTGCCGTGATACGTGCGTGATTTAATTCGTAATGAAGAACGATTGCCGCGATACGTGCTTAAGTTAAGCGCAGTGACTAACGACTGCCTGCAGTGCCTGCGCGGAAGGATGCAATACATCGGCAGCGATCGTGGAAGCTCGGGCGAAGCAGTCGTGGAAGCTCGGGCAAAGCGGTCGTGGAAGCTCGGGCGACTTCGTTGTGTGAAACGAAGTTCGTTGTATGAATCATGAAATGAAGTTCGTTGTGTGCAGCGTTCGCTGTGCGAGGCACCACTGTATAAGGAAGCAAAAATCACCCAAACAGAGAGGCAAAAAGAAAGAATCCAAAAGTGTGAGGATAGTGTAAGGAGCCTCTGGGATGGCTTAAAGCGTTCAACATCCGGATTTTTGGGGTGCCAGAAGAAGAGAGTGAGCAGGATATTGAAGGCCTTTTGGAAGAAATAATGACAGAAAATTCCCTACCTGGTAAAAGAAATAGACTTACAAGTTCAGGAAGTGCACAGAACCCCAAACAAAAGGAATCCAAAGAGGACCACACCAAGACACATCATAATTAAAATGCCAAGGGCAAAAGACAAAGAGAAAATCTTACAAGCAGCAAGAGAAAAACAGCTAGTTACCTACAAGGGAGTACCCATACAACTGTCAGCTGATTTCTCAACAGAAACTAGGGATTGGCAAGAAATATTCAAAATGATGAACAACAAGAACCTACAACCAAGATTACTCTACCCAACAAAGCTATCATTCAGCACCGATGGAGCTGAGCAGGAAGAAGTATCTAGAAAACCTCTGCTGTGTTCTCAACAGAGAAGAAAGCCCTGGTTGGAGGAGGGGCAGATACCTAGCTGAGCAGAGTGGGGGAAGGGATCTGGGGTCTAATTTCTTCTCAGAGAGCTTTCTCCAGTCCTTGATTTTATCCTCTCCTACTTTTTTCTTTTTTTGGGGGGGGTAGGGGGAGTGCAACTTTAAGTTGCAGATGTAGTTGATACCAATTTCTGAGACTTTTAAGGATTTTGTTTTGTTTTATTTATTTTCCTCCTCAGGATTCCCCTTCCTCTTTTTTTTTTTTTTTAATAACTTCTCATTTTGAAATAATTTTAGATTCACATGAAGTTGCAAGGAAATGTACAGTGAGGTCCCATGCACCCGTCATCTCAATGCCCCAACATTAATATACTGCATAACTGCAGTATAATATCAAACCAGAAAACTGACATTTTAATCTGCTGTGCAGAAACCAAATGGTACAAACTATTGAGTTTATTCAGATTTCACCTGTGTGTTTTGCTCTGCAATTTTGTTATGTATATAGCTTCATGCAACCACCACCACAATCAAGACAGTTAAGGGTATCATTACCTCAAGACTCCCTATGCTCCCCTTCACAGCCATGCCACAGCCGCCGCTCACCCTGGTTAACCACTAATCTCTTGACAATTATGTTCTTTCACAAATTTTGCATAAATGGAATTAAGCAGTATGTTTGAGTTCTTTTGGGATTGGCTCAACTTAATTTCCTTGGATTCATCTGGTCTGTTGCATGAATCAGTATAGCTCCATCTTTTTAAATCACTGAGTAGCATTTCATAGTATGAATATACCACAATTTATTTAACTATCATAATTTCTAGTTTGGGGATATTATGAATAAAGCTGCTAAAACCTTCAGGTACAAGTTTGTGCATGAAAATAAGTTTGCATTTCTCCATGATAAAGGCCCAAGAGTGTGATTGCTTGTCCGTATGGTAACTTTATTTTTCCTTTACCAGGAATCTAACCATGATCTCCTGGTTCATAGGTTGACACTCAACCACTTCGTCACAGTGGCCAGGCAAGAGTGGCTACATGATTTAACCATACACACCTTGGGTGAAGTATGGTGCGGTCAGACACAGGTCAAGAGAGAAAAACTGGAAGGAGTTTTATAATTTTGTTACTCAAAGTTCAGTGGGAAGAACTCAGCACTCCATGAAGGGCTGGCCACGCAGGGAAGCTTCAGGGTCAGTCAGGAGGCAGAGGGAGGTGGAACTGTTGGCAAGCATCTCTACTGTAGCTTGTGCAGGAAGATACATGCAAGGCAGGGTAAATAGCTTAGGACTGGATAATTTGAATGATTGCACTGGGCTCTGGGGTACAGGGGCTCTTTGGTTTCAGGTGAGTAAGGCAAGTGAACAGTGAGCAGGAGTGTGAGAGCCCAACAAGAAAGGTGGTTGGGGCATGGGCTTAATTGGCTGCTGAAGGAGAATTGACCCATCCCTAACCAGGGCTTCAGAGCTGAGTCAATACAGCACCTAAAAATACTATATTTTACTAGGTTAGTTTACATTCCCAGTGTAGGAGTGATCCAGTTTCTTGACATCCTTGCTAGAATTTGTGTTATCACAAATTTTTATTGTGGTCATTCTGATAGGTATGCAATGATTCTCATTGTAGTTTTTTTTTTTAATTTAAATTCTTTATTGTTTAAAGCACATGTGTCAAACACAAGGCCCGCGGGCCAAATCCGTCCCGCCAGGCCTTGCAATGTGGCCCGCACCGCGCTGTCATCACTGCACTCCGCTGCGTTTCCATAACAATGACAGTTTATGACTGTTCAGTAAACCATTCGGCCCGCGATTTAGACTGGATTTTAGATTTTGGCCCCTTCTCTGATTGAGTTCGACACCCCTAGTTTAAAGTATTATATATGTCTCTTCTCTCCACCCTCCCTCCCCCATTGACCTCTTCCTGGCCATTCCCAAGCCCCAGCACATGCCCTCACCCCCCTACTGTCTGTGCATACAAGTCCTTTGGTTAATCTCTTACCCCTCTTCCCCTGCCTTCTCTCTTAGGTTGGACAGTCGGTTCGATGCTTCTTTGTCTCTGGCTCTATTTTTGTGTATCAGCTTATGATGTTCATTAAATTCCAAAAAAGAGTGAGATCATGTGATATTTATCTTTCTCCCCCTGGCTTATTTCATGTAGCATAATTCTCTCCATATATCCATCCATGCTGTTACAGCAGCATAGTATTTCATTGTGTAGATGTACCACAATGTTCTTCCAAATCTTAGCTATTGTAAATTGTGCTGCTATGAATATAGGGGTGCATATATCCTTTCTGATTGGTGTTTCTAGTTTCTTGGGATATAGTCCTAGAAGTGGGATCACTGGGTCAAATGGGAGTTCCATTTTTAATTTTTTGAGGAAACTCCATACTGTTCTCTACAGTGGCTGCTCTAGTCTACATTCCCACCAGTAGTGCATGAAGATTCCTTTTTCTTCACATCCTCACCACCACTTGTCATTTGTTGATTTGTTGATGATAGCCATTCTGACAGGTATGAAATGGTACATCATTATCATTTTGATTTGTTTCTTTCCAATGATTAGTGACTTTGAGCATGTTTTCATATGTCTCTGGTCCTTCTTTATATCCTCTTTCGAAAAGTGTCTATTGAGGCCATTTGCCCATTTTTTTAATCGGATTGTTTATGTTCCTTTTGTTAAGTTGAATGAGTTCCCTGTATATTTTGGAGATTAAACCTTATCAGAGATAACATTGGCAAATATGTTCTCCCATGCAGTGGGCTTTCTTGTTGTTTCTTTTGCTGTGCAGAAGCTTTTTATTTTTTATTATTTATTTATTTAATATATATATATTTTATTGATTTTGTACAGAGAGGAAGGGAGAGAGATAGAGAGTTAGAAACATCCATGAGAGAGAGTCATCGATCAGCTGCCTCTTGCACACCCCCTACTGGGGATATGCCCGCAACCAAGGTACATGCCCTTGACCGGAATCGAACCCGGGACCTTCAGTCCCCAAGCCGACGCTCTATCCATTGAGCCAAACCGGTCTCGGCAGAAGCTTTTTATTTTGATGTGGTCCCATTTGTTTATTTTCTCCTTAGTTTCCATTGTTCTAGGAGCTATCTCTAAAGATATTGCTACAACATATGTCTGATATTTTGCTGCCTATGGATTCTTCTAAGATTTTTATTGTTTCCCATTTTACATTTAAGTACTTTTTCCATTTTGAGTTGATTTTTGTGTATGGTGTAAGTTGGTGGTCTAGTTTCATTTTTTTGCATGTATCTGTCCAATTTTCTCCATCATTTATTGAAGAGACTGTGTTGACTCCATTGTATGCTCTTGCCTCCTTTATCAAATATTAATTGAGCATAATGGCTTGGGTCAATTTCTGGATTCTCTATTGGATTACATTGGTCTATATGTCTGTTCTTGTGCCAGTACCAGGCAGTTTTGAGAAGAGTGGCTTTGTAATATAGCTTGAAATCTAGTATTGTGATCTCTCCAACTTTGTTCTTCTTTCTCAGGATTGCTGCAGCTATTCAGGGTCTTTTTTTTTTTTTTTTTTTTCCAAATAAATTTTTGGAGAGTTTTGCTAGGTCTGTGAAATATGCTGTTGGTATTTTAATGGGGATTGCATTGAATCTATAGATTGCTTTGGGTAATATGGACATTTTAATTATGTTGATTCTACTAATCCATGAACACAGTTTATTCCTCTTTTTTTATGTCTTTTAAAAAATATATTTTATTGATTTTTTACAGAAAAGAGAGGGATAGAGAGTTAGAAACATTGATGAGAAAGAACCATTGATCAGCTACCTCCTGCACAACCCCCATTGGGGATGTGCCCGCAACCCACGTACATGCCCTTGACTGGAATCGAACCCGGGACCTTTCAGTCCGCAGGCTGATGCTCTATCCACTGAGCCAAAGCAGTTTCGGCTATTTCTTTATGTCTTTATGCTCTTCCAAATCTTTTATTTGGTGTACTTATTTACTTTTCTTTTCTTTTTTAAAAATAAATCTTTATTGTTCATATTATTACAAATGTTCCTCATTTTCCCCCCCTCCATTGCTCCCCTCCACCAGGTTCCCACCTCACCCTCTGCCCTTTCCCCACCCCCCATTGTTCTCATTCATAGGTGCACAGTTTTTGTTCAGGCTCTTCCCGCACCCCTCACTCCCCTTTTCCCCGAGAATCGTCAGTCCACTCTCCTTCCATACCTCTGATTCTATTATATTCATTAGTTAATATTCTTCATCAGATTTTTTAATTCCCTTGGTTTTTAGTTTCACTTGTTGATAGTTATGTATTTGTTGTTTATAATTTTTATCTATATCTTCTTCCTCTTCCTAAAGAACCCCCTTCAGCAATTCATATAATTCTGGTTTGGCGGTGATGAACTCCTTTAGCTTTTTTTTATTTTATTTTTTTATTAGTGAAGCTCTTTATCTGGCTTTCGATTCTGAGTGATAGCTTTGCTGGGTAGAGTATTTTTGGCTGTAGGTTCTTGCTATTCATCACCTTGAATATTTCTTGCCATTCCCATCTGGCCTGCATGGTTTCTGTTGAGAAATCAGCTGACAGACATATGGGTGCCCCTTTATAGGTAACTGCCTGCTTTTCTCTTGCTGCTTTTAATATTCTCTCTTTGTCTTTTGCTCTTTGCATTTTAATTATGATGTGTCTTGGTGTGGTCCTCTTTGGATTCCTTTTGTTTGGGGTTCTGTGCGCTTCCTGGACTTGTAAGTCTATTTCTTTCCCCAGGTGGGGGAAGTTTTCTGTCACTATTTCTTCCAGTATTCTTTTGGTATCTTGCTCTTTCTCTTCTTCTGGGACCCCCATAATTCTGATGTTGGTTCGTTTGAAATTGTCCCAGAGGTTTCTTACACTATCTTCAACTTTCTGGGTTCTCTTATCTTCTTGCTTCTGTAGAGGAGTGTCTTCTGGCTCTTTGTGTTCCAAATCTTTGACTTGATTCTTGTGATCTTCCACTCTGTATAATAATTTTTATTTCAGACAATGCATTCTTTATTTCTAGTTGATCCCTTTTCATATCCTCATAGGTCTCATTTATTTTATCAGCCTTTTCTAGGAAATTCTTGAAAAACCTTATAACTGAGGTTTTGAACTCTATATCCAGTCACTTCTTGTCCTCCATTTCTTTTGTTTGTGATCTGTTTCCTTATGTTGGCATTTTCACAGCTTCCCTGAGTTGGTAGGGTGGCTTTGTGTGCTAAGGTGTCCTATATGGTTGAGTGGGTTAGCCTCCCAGTTAAAAGAGGTGGACAGTCTTGGTGTAGCCCTTTGTGGGGCTGTGTGTTCAGTCTTGTTGTTAAGCCTTGCTTGTTGTTGGTATCACTGGGAAGCATTGATCTCCAAGCCAATTGGCTATGAGGATCAAAAGTGTCTCAGCTAGAAGGGTTTTTGTATTCCGCTTGGATGGGGCAGAGTCTCAGGGTGGCACAGCCAAACTTTAGTGAATCCTGCAAGATTGATTGCAAGCGCACGCAGCTCTTTGGTATAGGCACAGACAAGCTTTAGATTCCTGTCTGTCACTCCCTAGGAGAGTCCTATTCGCGGTGAACAAGAAAGCTAGCCACTGAAAGGGCTTCTGTGCTCTGCTTGGATGGGGCGGAGTCTTGGGTGGCGCAGACAAGCTTTATTCAGCCCCTCCCTATGAGGGTCTGGTTTCTGAGTCCCACAGTAATGGCCACTAGCTTCACACGCCTCCGAGAGATCTCTGCCCACTGCCTGACAGCCTAGCCCAGGGGTTGGCAACCTTTAAGACATAAAGAGCCACTTGGACCCGTTTTCGAAGGAAAAAAAAAACCTGGGAACCGCAAAACCATTGTGACATTTAAAACAAATATAACACTGCATATATTGTTTCTTACCTTAATGCTATATACCGGATCGTGCAGTTAGCTGTCAATCTGAAGAAAAAAAGGACTTTTCCACTTAACAATGTAAAATATATTTTTGCAAATTAATAGCTAATTAAAATCTTTAATTTATTATACCTGGTTAATGGGATTTTTGCTCCTGAACCTCAGTGCACAGTGTCTGCACATAAGGGCTGTAAGACATTACCTTCATTTTCACACAGGCTTGCAAGTTATCATCTGTGAGGCGTAATCCAAAGATGCGACAAAGCGTTTTAGCACCTCGCCTCTGGACAGCCACCAGACCTTGTTGTGGAGCAGGAGGTCAGAATATATGCTTTCCACCTCATCCAATAGCAAACGGAACTGGCAGTGGTTTTTAATATAGTTCATGTTGGAGAAGACCTGCTCACATACATATGTGGAGCCGAAGATCGACAGGACTCCAAATGCATACTTTTTCATGTTTATATAAGTGTTGGGGATGGCATTCCATGTTTCGAACACAGTTTGTCCTGTTTGGGAAGGTTTTCAATATCACTCCATTTATGATTCTGAGCCAGAATGGCCTTCTGACGGGCAACATCCTCAAGAGTAGCGGCCAAGCATTTGAACTTGGACACCCATATATCTTTGTCGGCTATCTCGGCCAGTTCCATCTCAAGATCAGGTTGACTTACACCTGCAAATGCAGTCATATTCAATAGGAATGGATCGATCGCCAGGGGAGTGACAGGGAAGGATAACGTGGTTTTTTCCTCTCTGAACTCACAGAATCGTTTCCCAAACGAACTTTGCATTGTGGTGATTGCAGACTTCAAATATTACAAACTTATCGTATCATGACTTTGTTTGAACTCTCTCTAAGAGGGAAAGTGAGACAGTGTACCTCTCTGTAAATCTTTGACAAACACTGTCAACTTGCGCTCGAATGCCAAAACCTCCTCCAGCATGTGCAGGGCTGTGCCTCCTTTCCCCTGAAGGGTTGTAGTTAGTGTGTTTAGATGTGCTGTAATTTCTACCATAAAATGTAATTTTTCCAGCCACTCTGGTTGTTCCAGCTCAGGAAAGGTGAACTCTTTGCTGGCCAGAAAAGTTTTTACTTCTTCCAAAGATGCGACAAAGCATTTTAGCACCTCGCCTCTGGACAGCCACTGGACCTTGTTGTGGAGCAGGAGGTCAGAATATATGCTTTCCACCTCATCCAATAGCAAACGGAACTGGCAGTGGTTTAAACCCTCTGCCATTATCTTATTAACAATCTGAATGACCACATCCATCACTTTTGTGCATTCCGGGGGAAATGTTTGAGCACACAATGCCTCTTGGTGCAGGATGCAATGAAATGAGAGCAGCGTTCTACCCAGAGCCTTCTGCAGTAGAGCCACAAAGCCCTTCTGTGCTCCTCTCATGCTCGGCTCCCCATCAGTAGCCACTGAGACCAGGTGGTTGGTGTTTATTTTTTCAGCACTTAAATAGTCCAGGACAGCCTTACAGATATCCTCACCCCTTGTTTGGCCGTAGTCCGGGGAGGAGGCGGCACTGCCGACGGCGCTGTAGAGCAAGTCCCCGTGCAGCTCCGGGAAGACGACAGGGGCAGCGGGGTCCGGAGCCACCGGCAGCACCGCATCCTTGCAGCGCGGCCGCGCGGCCAGGATATTGTCCATGCTGAACATGCTGGCGGGCATCCCCGAGCCCCGCGCGGGGCCGGGACCGGGGGCGTGCGGAAGAGGAGGAGGAGGAGGAGGAGGAGGAGGAGGAGGAGAAGCGCCTCAGCGTGGGGGGGAGGGGTCCGCGCCTCCGGAGCAAACCGAAAGAGAGCGCCGGTGAGCGCGGCTGCTCCCTCCCCACCCCGCCCCTGCGCCCGCCTCAACAAGTCACCTTTAAAAAAAAAAAAAATTCATCAGGCCCCCAATATTTTGTAAATTAATTAGTGAGCCATGCATGCCATAAAAATAATTCATCAGGCCCCCAATATTCTGTAATAATTAAGTAATTAATTAAAATGTAAATAAATAATTTAATTAATTTATTTATTTAAAAATCTTTTTATATAATAGCCACAAATTTCCTACAGTGTACATCTTACAAAAGGACCTGTCTCCCATGCTTAACCAACAACAAAAATTAGTATTAGAGGTAAGTGATACAGCTCCCCGCCCGCCCCCTGCTGTCGGCCCTGCTGGGAGCCGCAGCAAAGGTTCAAAAGAGCCGCATGTGGCTCCGGAGCCGCAGGTTGCAGACCCCTGGCCTAGCCTCTCCCTGTCTGGGGCCGTCTATCAGAGCAATAGGGTGGTTCTGTTTTCCTCCCGAACAAGAAAGCTAGCAGCCGCGCATTAGCTGTCCACCCTCTCCGTGCACAAGGAGTAAACCAGTAGCGAACTTGGCCCGCCCTCTCTGTGCTCCACAAGCAAGCCAGCAGCAAAGTCGGGTGGCTGCCTTTTTGTGTGCACAGTTCTCTGCACCTTCACAGTTCCTGAGGTTCAACGTGCCTTCTCTCTCCTTCCCAGATGGTAGAGCCTCCTCTCAGACAGCCGTCCAGCGCTTCAGGGCAATGTTTCCCCTGTTTTCCAATTCTAATTTCAAGTTTGTTGTGGTAGACTGCATTCAGGTGTCTCCCTATGCCGCCATCTTGGTTTCCTTATTTACTTTTAAAGCAATTATTGATATATCGGAGCTAAGTCTGTTGCTTTATTGTCTTTTGCTTGTTTCTTTCTCATTCCTGTTTATTTTTTCTTGCTTGTCAGTCACTTGAATATTTTTAAGAGTTCCATTTTCACTGATTGATACAGTTTTTGAGTATATTACTTTGCATAGTTTTATTAGGGTTTGCTTTAGGATTGTCATATATATAAGGAATGCAATCATGGTTTACTGGTGTGGGTTTTTCACTATTTTGAGTAAAGTAAGAACACTTACCTACATTTATGTTCTTTTAACCTCCCCACTTCAAAAATAGGATTTTCCTAAGTATTTGTTCTACATACACTGAGCACCACAATAGGTGGTGCTATGACTTTTTGCTTTAACTATAAAGTAAGATTAAGGAAACTCATGAAGAGCAGGATAACCCATTCCATTGTTCTTCCTTTATTTCTGAGGGCCCAATCTCCTTGGGTTATCATTTTCTTTATTTTTGGAGGTCTGCTAGCAACAACTTCTCTTAGTTG